>NC_047658.1:76300351-76960351 GCF_011762505.2 Arvicanthis niloticus | reverse complement strand
GTCCTCTGGTGGGCTAGAAGGAGAAAGATACTAGGATTCTGCCAGGAGCTGGTGCAGTCTGGCTATCCCCAGGTACAGTCTCCATCACTGGCAACAGTGCAGCCCAGTGGGGGGCGTTCCTGTGGTGTGGCCTGCAGTGACCTGCTGCAGGGTGAAGTAGACATACTAGGATGGAAAACTGACCTTGCAGAGGGTAGCTGGGGTGGGCAGGGTGCTCTCCTGTGACTCAGGCCTGTCCATAGTGGAGCCCACATGCTTTGGTTTTTGGAGAAACCCACATCCCACTGGAAAGTAGCAGCCTCGCTTAGGCCGCATAGGTAGGAGTTGTCTGAGGTTGTGGGTCTGGTTGGCAGGCAGCTTCTTGTGTAGAGGGCCTCTCTCCAGGGTAAGGGAAGAGGTAAGGGGAAGAACTGATGCCCTCCGTAGGTCTCACCTCCTCACTGAGGTGCCTGGCTTTGCCCCACATTGCAGAGCTGAGTGTAAATGTCAGAGTTCTGCAGAGCCCAGGAAACAGAGTTTATACTGCCCTGGGCCTTGCACGAACCCCTTAGGTAACTGGATGCTGATGAATTGGACCTGGAGACTTTGCCTGAAAGACTTCTCCCATACCCTGACCACTTCCTCATCAGGCCTGCTACCTGCCTTCATGCAACAGAGAGACAGGAGTTCAGCCTGTCTCGCTTCAGATATCATTCCCTGTATTCACTGGGATTGAGGGTGGCACATGGGCCGAGTGAACTGATTATTTTGCCAGGCCTAGTATATGTACCTGAGCATGTGCCTGGGCATGTGTGTGGGCACGAGCAGTCTCCATTGTTAAAGCTGGGTGTTTTTATTCGAGTGTAGTAATTATTGGGTAATGCTTTAAAACCTTTCCTGAAGGAGTGCAAAGCTGTTTTTCCCCCCTGAAGTCGGGAGTACGTTAAAAGGATTACCATGTAGATTTGATTTTTAGATAACGCTAAAATGGATCCCAAATGGACTTCAGCAGAGGGCTGCTATCTCCCTAATGGAAAGTGCATGGCCCCAGGCTCTGCTCCCAGAGCCAGTAGAGGAGGGACAGGGAGGTCTGCAGGGGGCTGGCTGGCTGGTAGGCTAGAGGGGGCTGGGGAGACAAGAGTTGAGAGACCAAGTACAGTGCCCCAGAGGGACCAAGCCCTCCCTCTGCATACCAGGTGAATGAGAAGGACCGCAGTCTCTCTAAGGCTCTAAGGTTCTAGCTTGAGGTCTGAGTTAGTGTTTATATGAACACTCCTAGATGAGTGCCCCTCCACAGGCCCCAAGGGACAGTCTTCCCATCTTTGGAGCCCGAGCCTCCCTTTATTTTCCTATACTTTATCCCTCTCATAGGCCAGGCCTTAGAAGGAACTTCTCCAGAGGTTGGCATCATGGGCAAATCTGGGCTCTGTCAGAGGAGACACAGGCTGACCCTGGGACAGCCATCATCCTGAATACTCTCTCTCATTCAGACCAATTAACCTTTAGAGCTGCATTAAGGAAATTAGGCAGTGAACTTCCCAGCTAACAGATGGTCCTATGGTGATGGAAGGAGGGAGGGAAAAGGGAGCCGACCTCTGCCTGCCAGGGGCATCTACGGGGCTGCCTCCTCGGTGCCCTCACCTGTCTCTTTGGTCTTGTGCTGTCGTAGGTCTGAGCTCTCTTCTTGCAGAGAGGACTTCGTGTCCTAGGGGCTGTCCTCCTCTCTAGCAGAGGTCAGAGGGGGTGGCTGGGTTGAGAAAGCACAGGAACAAATCCTCAAGCCATCCCTGTCAGCAGTTTAGTGGTTTAGCCATCCCTCTAACTACCTGAACTTCAGTTTCTGCATCTGTAGGAGCAGAGCATTTGCCTGGAAAACTTAACAGTTTTTCTGACATGATACCTGTGAATCTGAGGTCTCTAGGTGGCAGGGTCTCCCCTGAAGCCAGAGGACTTATTCCTTCTTGAAGAGGGAAGGGAACAGGAAGGATCTGGATCAGCAGCTGGGCCTGCGGATAGGCACGGCATCGGAGCTGGGGATGGGAAAGATACCCAGGGCTGGAACTGAATGCCATGCCTGGAAAGAACCTAAACCGTTCTTTGGGTCAGGATAAGGCCAATGGAAGCGGAGACTTGAGGCCTGTTGGGAGCTGGCTATCTAGGAAGGGTGGGCTTTGCTAGCTGTGCCATGGTTGTGGGTAAAGACTGTCTCTAACCCACCCTGTGTTTTCTTAAGAGGCTTGTTCTCCCGCAGCCTTCCGTGTACAGCCACAGACTTGGTTTCTCTGACACACACCCAACATTTTTGTGTTCCTTGCCCCTGGACACTATGTGCCCTCCCCCCCCTCATTTTCTCCTCAACTGCCCTTGCCAGTGATTCCAGGGGAAATGACCAGGCATGTGTAACTGAATGCTCACCCATGCCCACACTTACACATCATCCTGTGTACAAGGATGTTTGCGAGTGCAAGCACTTACCTACCAGCAGGCTCTGCCTTCAATAACTGTATACCGAGTCTTGCCTGGTATTTGTTGTTTCCTCTATGTTAAGAAGCTTGCAGGGGCTAGAAGGGAGTTGGTGCAAGGAGATTCCTAAACTGGGAGATTGGACCAGACCTCAGAACCTCCCTCTTTCTCTCAGATTAGGCCACATGGAAGTTTACCTTTGACCAAAGCATGCCTGAGGGGAGTTCTCTCATGCCTTTCCAGCTGCCACACGGAGCCTCTCACTCTCTTCCCAGTACCACCATTCTGTACATAGTGGGTGGTCCAATGCACAACAACTGCTCACTTCAAGAAAGAGTGAAAAGGATGAGAATGATCTGGGAATCTCAGTGAACCTTGTTCTTAGACCTGTGGTGGCCAGCTGTAGCTGTGTTAGGACATGGGTCTGCACGGATCAGATCACACAGGGCATCGTGACTAGGAAGAAGAGCCCAGCAAGGCCATCAGCTTCTGGAGGGGTCTTGACAGAACTAAGGCATGTTGCCTAATGGGCCAGGCTTAGGGCCTGGGGAAGAAATAGAAAATGAGGTCCCTGGGAGCCTTTACTTAGAAGAAACAGTAAAGAGAAAGACATACTGGCCCCCTTCCCTGGAAGGGGGTGGTGTCCCAGAGCTCCAGGGTAGTCCCAGGCCCATCTGTCTTCTTTTCCCATCCCAGGTGTGCCGATGCTCTCCGTCCAACCTAAGGGGAAGCAGAAGGGCTGTGCAGGCTGCAACCGCAAGATCAAGGACCGGTACCTGCTGAAGGCACTGGACAAGTACTGGCATGAGGACTGCCTCAAGTGTGCCTGCTGTGACTGTCGCCTGGGCGAGGTGGGCTCCACTCTCTACACCAAGGCCAACCTCATCCTGTGCCGGCGTGACTACCTGAGGTGGGTTCTGCTGCTCTGCCCTGCTCGAACAGCCCCCATCCTTCTAGCCTGGTGCAACTTGGCCCCAAGCTCTAAACCAGGCAGCCTGTGTGTACAACTGTGTGACTTCTTCACTGCCTTATGTCAGCCCTGTGAGCTACCTGAGAGCAGGGTTATGTCTTCATCTCTTTGGACTTGGCCCCACAATATCTACTCAGGCACTAGTAAAGTATTGGACACAAAGATAATCTTCCCATGGGTACCAGCCTGGCTTCAGCCTCACCCATCTCCTATGGGCATCCAAAAGGGGACATCTCAAAGGGGCCTGGAGGAGCAGATGAGGTAGTCTAGACTTGCCTGGGCCTTCTCCCAGTGGAGTCTCCTGCCCACCTCTCCCTGGAGTCCTCCTCTCCAGGTGCACTGGGATTAGGCTCTGATTTGCCATAGTTGGCAGGGAGCCATACCCTAGGACAAGGACTGCCAATGCTTTTTTAAAGATCTGGGTTTGAACCAGCCCCGAGCCTTTAGTTTTGAACCTTTCTCCATGTAATCCTCCTGTAGCCCACCTTGCATTCTTCAGAGCTCTGCCTCTCCCCCACAACCTGGATCTCATCCCCTGGGGCTGCCTTCCCCAATTAACCCTCCCTCAGGCCATTTATGACATCAGCAAGGCTGGAAGGAGGCCATGAAGCAGGGGCCTTGGCTGAGACCCAGCACCTGCATTTGGCTCTGTCACTCACTAGCTGCTGGATGGTGGCTGGGCAGCCTTGTGGGGAAGAAAGGCCCATTGCATTAATTATCAGGATGGGGATGAGAGCTGGTGGGACTTCTGCTCAAGTCAGGACAAGTTGGAGGGGGCAGGGTTATCTGGAAACTCCCCAGTTCTCCAGAGACCCTGAGATTTACCTGTCTGGACCTTTCCTTTCAACTGTTGCCTTTAGCTTTAGCAACAGATTTTTTTAAAGTGATAGTATTCAGTGCTTCCAGGATGGAGAGAGAAACTGAGGCTGGGAGGAAGGATTAAGGATGCTCTTGGGAAGTCAACCCTTGAAGACATGGAAAGGGGCTTTTATGCCTGGAGGTTTGGAACATCTTGGCCTGCCATCAGGGTTGGGACTTCTCCCACAGCACAGTGGTGCAGTGTGGGCTTGTGGAGAACTCCCAAGCACCCACTTCTGGGCCCTGCCAGCTATAGGGCCTGGAAGCTCCCCCCAACCCCACCCATGTTCTGATAGAGGTAAGGAATGACTTCTAGAGCCAGGTAGAGTAGGTTAGGGAGGGGTGGCTTCCCAGAGCCTGGGCCTTTACAGCAACTGCTGGTGGCAGAAAAGGCCCCCATTGGCAGGCAGATGCTGTGGCCCAGCCTTTGTCTGCCTTTATCTGAGTCACCAGGCAGCTCAGGCCAATGAATAATGGAGCCAAGCTGGTCTGCAGGTGTCTGAGCCTGCATCAGACAAATCGGACAAATCGGGGATTAAAGGCCCCCACCACCCGCCTCTCAGCCCACTTGCATCTTTTGGAGCTTGCTCAGCAGAAAGGAAGCAAGGAGGAGCTTGGTCGGCTCAGACCATTAGAGCACCCAGCCAAGAATTGCCATGAATGGGGAGGGAGTGAACTTCCTGTCCTGTCCCTGGAGCTTTGTAGCCAGCAGCTGAGAGGAGGGATGCCCTCTCAAAGAGACCATTGTGTCAGGTGCCCTTGGAACTTGTTTTGGGGATCAGTTCTGGGTGAGAAGCATCTTTAGGCAGGCTGTGTTGTCCTGGCAGCTTCGTTTTACAAAAAGATAAGCTGAGATTCCAGGAAGGAAAAGGAGACATAGGCAGGTGACACAGTAAGATTATGGCAGAATACTGTAATTTTATCTATTTTTGAGACATGTCAGTGAGGCTGGCCTTGAACTCCCCATGTAGACACATTACATTCAACTCTATTCCTCCTGCCTCTACGTCCTGAGTGCTAGAGTTGTAGATGTGGACAACCATGTGGGTCCCCATGTACCCAGAGCTTCCTGCATGCTAGGCAAGCATGCTACCAACTGAGCTGCAGCCCCAGAAAGCACTGTAATTTTAAAAGCAAGAAGCCTCACCAGTGGCGTAGATCACTCTCCCAGAGGAGCCAGGCATGTGCCCCTGGTGAGTTGTTTATCTCTCTGTGACTCATTCTTTTCTTGAATGGGGATGATATAAGTGTTGACCTCACAGGGCTGCCTTGGGATCAGATGAGGTGATTTTTGTAAGCTCTTAGCATGTCCCTGAGCCACAGGTTCAGTTAGGGTTAAGGCTAGGCATTGCTAAGTACATTGTCCGGTGAGGGATACATTTTGATCTTTGACATTGAGAGAACTGGGGCTCTGGGAGGCTCCAAGTGACTGCATGAGGATTCGCAGCCCAAGGCAGCCAGGCTGCCTCTGAAATTTAGGCTTGTGTGGGTCTGGAGCCTTTGCTAAGGGGCCATCCTGGTGCTCTAGGGACTCTGGTGGAAACCTGAAGTGAGTGTAGGGTGATGGTGTGTACACCTGACTGTCAGTTACATAGCCTCCCTGGGGAGTGAGATGCCAGGGTTTTAAAGCTGAATCTGGCAGGATCTAGATATGGTAGTTAGTTCTGAACTAAGGCCCACTTGCTATCCCACCAGCTAGGGAATGGGCTAGCCTCCGGGTGGAGGCAGCTCCTTGGCAGGCCCTTATATCCTCTGTGCCCTTCCCCGGCAGGCTTTTTGGCACCACAGGAAACTGTGCGGCCTGCAGCAAGCTGATCCCAGCTTTCGAGATGGTGATGCGGGCCCGAGACAATGTGTATCACCTTGACTGCTTTGCCTGCCAGCTCTGCAATCAGAGGTGAGTGCCAGACCCTCCGCCAGCTCAACACACTACCTAGACCCTAGCCTGAGGCCTGCCGGTTGAGCCAGGAGCACTGAAGAGACGTGCATACGTGTGACTCCTTTTATGTACATAGCTGGGTATGTAAGCTTATGCTGTCCTCACCATACATGTGCATATCTGTGTATCTACATCTTATGGTCAGATGTGTACACTCCAGTACTGGTGCACTATATAGTGGTAAGTTTCTACGTGGATTTAATGATGGGGTATGTGTGTGTTTTCACACTATGTATGTATATTGTACATAGGGTATAGGTATTTGTGCATGTGAGGGAGGAGTTGTTTATAGCAGGGTCTCATGTAGCCCAGGCCACCCTTCAACTTGCTATGTAGCCGTGGTTGTTTGGGATTGTAGGAGTATGCCACATGTCCAGTATATATGTGCTTGTGTTTCTATTTTAAATGTTTGTGTGTACATGAGATCAGTGTTTAGTTGTGCATGTAACTGTAATTGTTCATGCATAAGAGTTTGTGCATACTGTATGTACATGGCGAGGTGAGAATTTTATGCACATTTTAACTGTGTGAACTGAGTATACTGTAACAGTGGGCATGTGTTTTTGTGTCCTGTCTCGTGAGAAGGGTTTCCCAGGCCCATAGAGTAAGAGATCTCTTCAGGGAATATCATTTCTCCCCTGACTCTACTCATGAATCTAGTTCTAGCCCCCTCTCTCTCTTTTGTGAATTTCTGGGCCCTATTCATTATCCCAGTCCTGGGGGAAGACTTGAGGGATTTAAAACATTCACCCCTGGCTTGGCACCTACCACTAAAAATCAGGAAATCTCCTCTGGAGCCCTCAGGTCAGGTAGGAATTCATACAGATGTTCCCAGGTTGAGGTCCAGAGGGACCTGCAGGGAACACTAGGCTGGCTGAGTGCTCTGGGTAGACTGCCTACCAGCAGGGCTCTGTGAAGTTCCGTCGCCACCTGGTGGTTGGACTGAGATCCACTACTGGGACTGAGTCAGTGACCTAGGGGCTTAGAGTCTCGGCCACCAGGGGACATTTTTGAGGGGAAGCTTGAAAATTCCTCAGTACTTCAGAGGACTTAGAGACCCAAATGTGATCTTCCTGGGCTAGAGAATAAATTGTGGACTGGGTTCACGTAGGATGTGAGCCTTAAGCCAGGAGGGCAGAGGGATGGAAGCAGCCATGTTCTCCTTCTCCCTACCTCCCCTCATCTCTCTGTCTCCATCCCTCCACTCTGTCTAGTGCTGGGTCCCTACCCTCTCCTGCATCCTCTCTGGGACTGGGAGAGGGCATCTGCATTCCTCCTACATCTCCTCCCCCATGACCTACTGGTGGGAGCCCTGTGGCTTGACAGTCTATCTCACCACCCCAGGGGTCTGCCAAGAGTAATTGACCAGGCTTGCAGTGGCATTTCCTCTATACCCCCTGTGAGGTTCCAGGAGCCAGCTCCTGAGCATCACAGTCTGGCATGCATGCCCCACCTCCTGGGCCAGGCTGGGACCTCCTCTCACTGAGACCTCACCTATAGCCCCCTTTTCTCTTGATTTTTTTTTCTAGATTTTGCGTGGGAGACAAATTCTTCCTGAAGAACAACATGATCTTGTGCCAGATGGACTATGAGGAGGGGCATCTCAATGGCACCTTTGAATCCCAGGTTCAGTAACGCCCAACGTCTGGCCTCCAGGTCCATCTGTCCGTCTGCTCACCTGACCACCTGCCTGGCAAGCCGGCCAACCACTCTGCCTGCGCGGGCTGGCCAGCCGCTGTCCTACAAGTTAGAACTTCATCCTCAATGGGAAGGTGGTTTTTCTCCACCACCACCGCTCATTTCTTTGGGACCCCTCCTGGGGCCAGGCTCGGCCTGTACAGTCTGTCTTCTGTATATAAATGGGAACATTTATTTTATGAGAAATGTAATGCGATTTTATTACTGGCGTGGATTAAACTTATGAATGTTTCCGGGGACATGACTGCATTGCTCACACTGCTCACACAGAACTGCACCTCCCCACCTTCTGCCTCTGGTGGGTAGGGCATGGAGGAGCAGCCTTCAGCGCATGCTCTTGCCAAGCTGGGGCAAACAAGCATGGCTTTAGGGATCAGAAGAAGGGAATAACTCTGCCCCCGCCACACATGAGAAGTGGGGTTTGCCTCCCTCCCTGCAAAGCATACATCCTGGCCCTGTGCAAAACCCTAAGAAAAGAGCACTGTGACACTTTGTGTACTTTTAGCCCACCCCTCTGTCACTGGAACCCCTAGCAAAGTGGCCAGATGGGGACCAAGTTCTGCCCTGCTCCACAGTAGAGTCCCAAATCCCAAGCCTCATATCATGACAGTACCCTCCTAAAACACCCCCTTCCCTTTCACAGTGACAGTGTTTGTTGGGTCTGACCTGGATCCTAGTGTCTTGTTTATCAATCAAAACATTCTGTTTCCCTTGAGCTTATCTATGCAGGCTGGAGATAGTCAATCAGTCAGTCACTCAGCAAACCTTAATCTACTCCAAGTTTTAGCCTTATGCCTCTATTGGAGCTAACCCCGAGGGAATCAGGCATGGAGTTGAGTCATTGATGAGACATAGTCTCTGTTCTGCCAGGGACCTGGAAGTCGGAAGCCTTAGTAGGGGAGAGAGAAGGAAACCAGGAAAACTGACAGACCACACCAGGGGAGGCAGAATGCTTCTGGGCAGAGCTGAAATCTGCCCATTTCCCACAGCAGATATGGGCTGTGATGACTCTCGAGGGTCAGGAGCAGAGGAGGCAATGGACACACTCTCAGACACATGTGTGGACAGGCAGAAGAGACAGGCAGGCGAGCCAGCAGGCAGTCAGCCCAAGCCAGAAGATAGCTGGACCTGTGGCAGACAGACAGGCGTTTCTGTCTGCCTGGCTGAGCTAGGCTCACACGGAGTAGCAAGGATAATGCCACAGTGCTGGGCATAGAGCCTGGAAGAGAGCAGAGCAGATAATGGGCATCAGTGAGAAGCCTGGCCAGGGGAGCCTGTGTGGACTGGCTCTCCACCCAGACCCTTTGCTTCTCTTCCTCAGGGCCTGTTTTCCACCTGGCCACAGCCCAGTGCTAAAAGAGCCTGGCTATGGCTGCCCCTCCCATATCTATGTATCAGGCCCACTCCTCCATTCTGAAGTGTGGGGACAAGGCTCTCAGGTGCCTGGAAGAGACTGCTATAAGTTCTGGTTTTTGTGGCCAGAGGAAAGAAAAGGTAGGACCAAGGATCATGGTGTAGGAATTCTCTGTGAAGGAGCTATCTATACCCATGTGTATGTGAGAATAGAGAGAGAACAGGGCAGTGGGCCTGGCTGCAGGGGTGTTTGTATGTGTGTGATGCTCTAGGTTGGGGTACCAACAGTGTGATTGACAGTGGACTGGGAATGGGATTGAGTACATACGGAGATGGGAGAATGGCAGCCCACCATGAGCGGTTGTCTCCCTCAACATGTAAAAGCAGATTTCTTTCCTGGATGGTAGCACAGTCATCAATGCCAGATGCTCTGTGGGCTCTCAAGGCCTAGGATGCCTGCCCCAAAGGCCCGACGTCTAACTTCAGAGTTTGCTGCAGATAAAGTTGTAACACAAGTTAATTACATGGTTATGGAAAGATAACGGAGCCACTCAAATGCAGTTTCTGGGCAATTACAATTGTTTCCAACAGAGTTACCATATTGCAGCCATGAAATAGCATGTCATTCTGCAGTAATTATGTAATTAACTTGTCTCACCACTCTAGGTTGCACAACAATTAATTCACTCACAATAAGATAGACTCAAAAATCAAACAGGCTGCATTTGAGAGCCCCCAGTAGAGGAGCTGGCCTTCTGAGAAGACCCCCAAACCTAATCTATCTACCCTCAGACCTTATCAGGGGGTTTCCCAAGCTCCATATGTCCTGGAACTTTCCAAGCCCAGAGTCATGGAGCCAACTTATTGTTTATACCACCCTGCCCAGGAAGTAAGAATGATCCAATTCCTGGGTGGGCCAAGAGACCCAGGTCCACACTGTGAAGTGCTGTGCTGACTGACATGAGCTGGCATCGCCATGCTGGCTGTTTGTTGTGAGGGCCTGAGTAGGATTCACCTCACCAGGAAGCCCCCAGTCAGTCCACAGATGCTCTGAAGGCAAACTATGCTGGCCTGGCTTCGACCATGTAAAGCCAGCGGGAGGGCGGGGCATTGCTCATGGGACAACTGAAGCCTAGGGATTGTGTATTTGTAGGAGATTTATGGGCTCTAGGGGTGATTTAGGAAAAGTCTAGCCTCCCCTACTCTAGCCACTGAGTGCAGGGTATAAGATGTCCTAGGCCTGTTCTCCTTGGGGACTACAGTCCACTGATAATTGAGAGTCACGGACAGAGGGAGCTGAGCAGAAGCATTGGAGGCTATATCAGGTCTAGCCTGGGGTATGTAGTCCTTGAACTATGGACTGACTTTACACCACACACAAAACCCTTCCATAGCCAGGCCCTACATATGTAGAGGGGCTCTATCTTCCCTCCCTGTCTTCCTTGATGTCAGAAATACCATCACAGAGCTCCTGGGCCCCACGCATGGTGGAACTTGTTCATATCCCCAGTCCTTGATCTGAAGCTGAACCACAGAGAAATGCTCAAAAAGACCCCTGATTCCAATGTTGCTGCTGCTGCCTATCATGAAATCTCACCTGGCTCTTATCTCCTGGATCTGATCACTGTGACCTTTTATGCAGGAAGTACTGACAAAACCCACATGACAGCCCTGTCTGGGAGAGCTTATCTTAAGAAGGGATGATGGCTTTTCTCAGTTCTGCCAGGAAAGACCATTTATGACCAGGCTAACTAAATCTGACACCGAGTGATCCCCAGAACCACCTACCTAGCATACCAAGGGCGGACCCAGAAAAGACCCTTCCTAGCTCCAACTGTTCATCGCCCTCAGAGAAAATGACACAGAATGGTGGTGAGTCAATATTTAGCTATCTTTTACCTTGAAAGCTCAAATTTCCTGAAAATGAATGAATATAGATGAGCTGATATGAAGATATGAAGATAGGTAAGTTCAGGAAAATATTTGGTCAAGCCTGGTTTATCATGAGAGAATAATCATAAGAAACACACATGCTTGCACATGCATGTGCATACACACACACACACACACACACACACACACACACCAGAAAAGAATTACTTTAATCAGAAGCCATAGCCACTCTTTATCTCTGCATGAGATCCTGAGTGCAGGCACTTGTATTGCTTTCTCCCATTTAGGGTCTCTGTTTCTTGTCCCTGGGTCAAGGAGACAAAAGGATGTCCCAGATCTTCTCAGACTGTTGGTGCCACCAAAGTAAATTACTTTTGAGCTCTTGACATCCTTTTTGTCACCCAGCAGGAGCCAGCCCATCCTTCCCATGGTTTGTCTTCAGCTTCATAGCACTCTTGGCCCTGCTACCCTACTTAGATTCTCTTAAGCTCTTGTATGTCCAGCATGGACTCCTAGCTGTGTCCAGAGTTCAAATAGTAAGTAAGCTTCACGTCAAACTTCTTTATAGCTCTTTAGCCACTTGCATCCTCTTCTTAGAGCTTGGGGCATGCATCTCTTAATGGAGCTCCTTCCTTCTTGACACTTCAGGGTTTGAGTCAGACCAGAAAGAAGGCAGTTGCTGTTCACAGCTGTAGAAGAAGGTCTGGTTCCTACTCTGGGAAGGCTTAGAGAATAGGGGGCCAGGCACTTGAGAAAGAAGTAGTCTTTAAACCCTATTCCCAACAGGGCTGTGCCAAACAGGCTTGCATTCAATGTGGACTCTCCCTGGTGGTTTTTGTTCTGGGCACCACTCGTCCATGAGAGCTGGTGGAAGCCCTCTGTGTGCTGAGCTTCCTCAAAACACCCATTTCCCCTTCTCATTAGGCTGCACACCTACTTAAGGCTCCCAGCGGATGCTGTCAAGACTCTGATTCTCTGAGTCCACGCATTTCAAGCCCAGCAAAAGCAAGTACCCAGTTATCCCTCCTGAGCCTTGGCTTGACAGAGAATCCAAGACCCCTTGAGGGTTTGGATCCCTTTGCCAAGCAGTAGCCCTTTGTTGTGGGAGTAGTTTTTCTCCTATCCCTTCCATCTTTGACACACAAACAGATTCTAGAGAGGAGGTCTTGCCTAGATGTTAGTTACAGATTCTGGCCCGAGTCTGCTCTTTAATAGGGCTCTGTTGAGGGACAGAAATTTCCAGGGTTTGGACAAATTCAATTTTGTCTTTCAAAGCTGAAAGATGCCTGATAATGGGTGGCAGCTAAGGTGGGCTCTGGGTTGTATCTCCTAATGTAGTGAGTCTTCACACTGCATTTGGGATTCTTCCTATAGAGGATTCAGAGGGTGCCAAAGAATCTCAAGGCTCCCCTTTTGTCTATTCATCTGCCATCCCATGCCATAGGTGATATCTGGGGTAAGACACAGACAGAACAAAACAAAAAAAGATGAGAAAAAATATGAATGATGCCTGGCATGGTGGTACACACCTGTCATCCCAGCACATAGGAAACAGAGGCAGTAGGATCCCAAAGTTCATTGTCATCCTTAGCTACATAGTGAGTTCAAGGCCAGCCTGAACTTTTCTGTCTCATAAGCACAAAAGAGAGAAATGGGGGAGGCAAGAACACTAGGAAGTGGGGGGAAGAAACAAGGTGAAGAGAGCAGTCATGGGAGAAGTGTCCAGAAAGAAGTTTTTAATTGCAGGGATGAGCCTATAGAAAGAGCAGTGTGGTACGGTATTTAAATGCTGGCTCAGAAGCTCAACGGGTGTGACATGGTTAGAATAATAGCCTTCTCAAACCAGCAGCTGAACAGTCTAGGGTTGGTTACTTGAGTCTCCATTTACAGAGGTGAGCCATTCTTCTCTTTAAAGGAGAATATTGACAATGCCTATTTTTCAAAGTTGTCCTGAGATTTAGAAGATGACCCCATGGAGAGCACTCATGGATGCAGACATGACCATGAGCACAGACAAACTCCAGACTAGCACTCAAGGTTGGACAGGTCACATTCCACAGACCGTATCATGTCCACTGGTCTGGCCTTGGTCTATTTCCAGGACAGTTCCTGGGCACATCCTGTGCAAAGACTTCCACAGTCTTAGCCTCATCATTGCAGGGCATTCCTGGTACCCTCATGCTCTCTGGAAAGACATTTTACCCTGGAGCCGGGTAGAACAGGTGAATGCTCATCCCACACTAGCCAAGCAGGCTTTCACAGATAAAGTTATACCTGACCCATTTCAGTCTCTATGCACTATGTCTACTATTTGACAATTTAAAAACACGCAGAGGCCCAAGAAACTTTATGAGTTATGCAATCTGGATTTGAACTTGGGCCTGGTCAGACTCTACATTCCATGCAAGTTACTGAGAGATGAAAATCACAAAACCAAAGACCTGGGCAGGAGAAGGGTCTTGGAATCCAGAAGTAAATTTTACTTCCAACAGAGCTGTGTGCCTGGGGTGAGGACTCAGTTGGTTAAGTGTTTTCCTTCCAAGAAGAGGACCCACATTTGATTCCCAGAAGCTACAAAAAGTGAGCATGTGCTACACACTTGCAATCCCAACACTGGGGCCACAGAGGCAGGTGGATCTCTAGGGCCATCTGGTAAGTTCCAGGCCAATGAGAGACCATGTCTCAAAAAAAGAGTAGATGACTCCTAACGAAAGGTACCTGATGCTGTCCTCTGACTTTCACACCCATGAGCACACGCGCATTCTCCTACTGAGGGATTGTTCTTGGGTGAAGATGGGGGCCAGACATATTTGTCCTTCAGTACATGTCCTAGCCAAGCATGTTAGCCCAGCCTGGTCTACACTGGATGCTAGATAGGATAGCCTGGGCAGACTCCTCATCTACTCCTCAGCTTGGCATCTATCAGGGAGGCAGGCCCCAATGCAGCATTCTTCGGTCGAGAAGCAAGCCCATTAGTCAATCAGCTGACAAGAATCTAGTGCCTGCCTCATGCCAGGTTTGCTGCTAAGAACGGAGAAGTGAAAGTACCAGGTGCAAGGCAATGGTGTAGAGGTTGAGGGAGACAGGAAACATCGGCAGATAATGAACTAAACATATTTCAAGACATGGGGCAGCAGAGAGAAGCTTATTTAGATCAAGAGGCCTAAGGGTAGACAGGATGGCTCAGCGTGCAAAGGTATCTGCCATTAAGTCTGGTGACCTCAGTTTAATCCCTAGATGGAGAGGTCTAGCTCCTATATGTTGTCCTCTGACACTCACAAGCAGACGGTAGCATATATACACTTAGATAGATAAATGATGATAGATAGATAGATGATAGATAGATAGATAGATAGATAGATAGATAGATAGATAGATAGGAAGGAATGGCCTCTGTTCACCCAACCTTAGAGACTACCTTACCCAAAAGGCTCGCTTTGTGAACACTGAGGTCCAAGGAAGTAATAGGCAAATGCACACCGATCCATCTAGCTTGCAGGCCTGGTATCTTTATTCCTTAGGCCTCTGCCTCCTGCCTGCAATGATACCTTGTGCTCCAGCCTAAGACTGCCTGCATACAGTGGGTGGAGGGCAGGAAGTTCCATGCAGCCCCAGCACCTCCTCAGCACATGTCTTCCTTTGTTTTCCTGGCTAGTCAAAAATATTTTCCCCTAAAATACAAAGAAATTGGGGTTTGAGTTCTTGGCTGCCACCACCCATATTCCTGTTCCATCATGTTACCAGCCAGGGACACATTGGCTGAATCTATGGCTTCTGGAGATTCTCTTGGGGTCCTGGTGAGAGACTGTTCTGAACACTTAAAATTACTACCCTGAGCAAAAGATGCATCTAGAAAGCATCTCTATACTCTGCATGATTGGTTTTCTAGGGGAAAAGACCGTTTGCTATAAAAGGGAATTAGCAATGCCCAAAGGGCCAGAGGACATCGGGAGCTGGCAGACTAGTCCCACTGTTCTTTCTTTCCTTTGTCCCGTCTTAATTTGCCTGGTTTTCTGTGATGGGAGAGGTCATGGGCTGAGGCTAAGCCTTGGCACTCATCTGTACCCTCCTAGCTACTGGAACAAAAATAGCTTAAGGCTGCTGGGTTCCCTTTAGCTGTGACTCATAGGTGGGGGTGGGGAGTAGGGGTGTCCACAGGCTTGTTTTCTGCAGCTGACAGCTCTCCCTAGTTGAGGGGTGTGATGGCTGGCTCCTATGGACCACACATCTTGCTACAGCTGGGGTTTCATTCAGGGATGTAGGTTTCCAAACTCCAGTCAAGGTGACAGTTGCTTCTGGTCCAGGGACATCAGATCTCCTTCTATGCATAGCCCCCTGCAGAGTGAAGGAGTGAGGCTGTCTTTGCAACAAGGAGGGTACAAGGAGAACTCAGGAGCACCGAGACCCTTGCCCTTGGTTCTCTAAGGCTGGCTGTCCTTCTCCTGGGGCTTTTTCAGCCTCTGCCTTCTCTGCACCTGTCTTCTTACTTAGGGCCTATGTAGGAGCTAATCCTTGTGTTCATTATGTGAACCCCCCTCCTCTGCCCCTCTTCTTTCATTAGAGACAAGAGAGCTAATTACCACCCCCTCAGAGGCCCAGCTACAGGCCATTTAGAACTGACACAGCCCTTGAAATGATTTAAAAATCCCATTTCCCTGCAATGAAATGGGCCACCCTTCCCTCCTCATTAAGGCTAATTACTAAATGCTTCTCATTTAAGGAGGAGCCTTGCTCTCACCCTCTGCCCAACCCCATCTCAGAACGTGGTTCCACACAGAACCTTCCCGGGCAACAGCAGAGGCTCTTCCCTATCTTGACTGGATATTGAAAATCTACCACACCAGCATATCCTGGATGTCGGAACTCTCCATGGTGCTGGAACATGGTGCTGGATTGTCCCAGAAATGTCTTTTGACTGTTAGAACAAAAAATCATTGCTGCTGATGATGATGAGGAGGAGGATGATGAAGAGGAGGAGGAAGAAGAAGAGGAAGAGGAGGAAGAGGAGGAAGAGGAAGAAGAGGATGAGGAAGAGGAGGAAGAGGAGGAAGAGGAGGAAGAGGAGGAAGAGGAGGAGGACGATGATGGTGACGGTGATGGTGATAAAATATATAATTAAGTGAGTTCTGTGACTTTTCCTAGGAAGATGTGAAAAAATTGCCAGTCCACCCTAGATGGGACACTGATGACAGACCACAGAAATTATTTCATCTAAGTCTGGCTTGGTGAAAACAACAGATTTGTTGGGGTTCTTTACAGGAACAGGAGTGACTTAAATGGGGCTGCATCACTGAAAAGCACACCCCTGCACGGATTGCACGGATTGCAAGAATTGCACAAATGATAGCTCACAAAAGCTGCATTTCTGCAACTCCCTGCTCAACTGGTGGGCTCCTGCACCAACAGGTCTCCCCTTCCCAGCAATTATTGGCTGTTTTTATCACTTTGTAACTCTTGACACTTTCTTATCTTCCTGCTTTGTTAAGTTCCTCAGCTTCATGACCCTTCCCCTGAATCAAGGAGGGGATATTTCAATACTTCAATACTTCAGAGGAAGTAGTTATAAAACACCAAAGTCCTAAATAAGACCACACTCTTTTTTCTAGGTAGTGTTTGGTGTAGCTCAGGCTGACCTCAAACTCACTATGTAGCCAAGGATGACCTTGAACTTGTAGTCCTCCTATCTTTACCTCCCAAGTACATGGTTTGTGCAGCACTGGGAATCCAACCCAGGGCCTCATGCATGCTAGACAAACTCAGGAACATCCTCAGCCCCAATTCTTAATTTCAGTTTAAATATGTTTATTTCCTAACATTTGTTCTTTGAATTTAGGGATTCCAACTCAGGCTCTGAACTCCATTTGGCTCTGTTTTTCTGTTTTGTTGGTTTTGTGTGTGTGTATCCCCCACCCCATTTTGAGACAGGGTTTCTCTGTGTAGCCTTGACCATCCTGGAACTCACTCTATAGATCAGGATAGCTTCAAACTTATAGAGATCTCCTGCCTCTGCCTCCCAAATGCTGGGATTAAAGGTGTTACCACCACTGACTGACTTTTCTGTATTAAGGACTGGGAGACACAGTCCCTAAGGCTTTTCTCCTGACATATATTAGAAACTTTTCATTTGCTTTCCAAGAGACAGGTGGTATGAAGTGTCCCTGCATGTCTTCCTTCCAGCTTCACCAGTAGAAAATGCACATTAATGTTTAGCTCATAAGCAAGCTCCATGTGGAGGGGCAACTTAAAGGAAAGTGATGTTGCCAGCTCTGTTGGGGATACCAAAGCCTTCTCAGTGTGCACTTAGGACAAGCAGAAACCAGACTCTGCCTTACACTGCTGCTTTTCCCAGCTGACCCCCAGCAGCAGAGGTGTTTTAAAGTGTGAGGTACTAGGTTCTAAGTCCTTTTCTGGACTCTCTCAGTCTTGTCTGCATTCGAATTTTGCCTTCTGATGCTTGCAAGCTAATGTCTGAGCAAGGAGTAAAACTCCATGTAAAGGAAGAAGCACCCATTGGAGAGTTGCCAAATGTGCATTTCAGGCTCCTGACCCCATCTGGGTGACAACCAAATCTCTCCACAACTCCTCCCTCTGCCTAGTCTAAGCACACTCCACTTCTCAGTGCCCCACCTTCTGTCCCATCCAGTCAAGACTGCAGCAGAGTCCCTATGTCTGCAGCTGCTGTGTGTCAAGGAGCAGCTTAATAGCTATCTCCGTTGGTATTTTCTGCCACAGGAGCTAGCCCTTCTTCAGAATTCTCATGACATGATTTTCACTCCCCACTCACTATGCCAGTGGTCCACATATATATTGATTACTTTTGCGTCACTATGATCACAATGCCTGGCAGAAACAACTAGAAGGAGGAAATATTTCTTTCAGCTCATGGTTTCGGCCCATCACAGCAGCAGATGCAGCATTATTAAGAGAATGTGGTGGTTCACACAGTCAGGATCTAGAGACCAGGCATCACCTTCAAACATCCAACCCAAATGACTTCCTTCCACCATATAGGTCCCACAGCCTAAAGGCTTCATAGCCCGCCCTCCCCCACCCCCCCACCCCCCAAATATCACAGTCTGGGAAATAGCTACCCAAAACACGAATCCATAAGGAATACTTCAGTTTTGGATCATGACAGCATCTAATACATCAGAGTCCTCCTTCCCAAGAAGCAAGAGAGCTGATGTCTAGTCCTTCCCGGGTGCCCTCTACATACATGGCACCTGTAGAATGGGAAAGCGTCCTCGAGAAGAGTGACTGAAGCAGAAAACAGTGAGGTGGCTTGATTCACCCTCCCACTGCTATCCATCCCTCCATCCTGCCTTCCATCCATCTAACCAGCGTCTAACACAGATTAGGAGAGATTGCAAAAGATATGAAGCCAATGCCCTTCTCACAAAAAACTGTCACAGAGAGGAGAGTCAGCAACCAGTCCATGAAAACATCATAACTTCTTGTTTTAGAACAGAAGCTACAGGAAGAAGGAACAGGAGGTAACCAGCAGTCCAGAAGAGACAAACACAGGTTTGATGAACATGTCAGGCAGCAGGTAGAGGCACCGAGATGGGAGAAAGTGGGTCCCACAGCTTGGCATCCTTGCAGCTCAGAGGCCCCAGAGGTGATCTGCAAAACTGCTAACAGAGGCTCTCATACCAGGCCAGAGAGATAGACCTTCATCCACAAGGCAACAAGGAAATGGCAAAGCAAAGCTTTTTTCCCCCCTTTTAAATAGAACAAGGACATGATCAGATCTGCACTCTTTGAGAGATCATTCATGGAAGACATCAAGGGCCAGTCAGAGGGGATCCAGGGGTAAGGACAGAGCAGACAGCAGCCTTAGAGACACCATTTCTGTGGTTGAAGTAAGGGTGGGTGTTTCATCAGTTGCTCTTTGTGAGCCCTTGATGGACACTTTTGTGTTTTGTTTTTCAAAAATAAAATTTGAGGCAAAAGCTTTACACATAACTTAGTCAAGTCCAGAACTTCCTCCTGAGTTAACTGTTGCTTGGAGATAATACCTCTGCCACTCTGAGCCACTGGCTCACCCCAGCAGTGCAGGGTTACCCCAGCTGGGGTAGCATAGAACCTGCTCCTGTTCAGTTTTCCTGACAGCTCCACTGACTAGGGGAACTGACATATTACTATCCACACATTACAGTCAAGAAAGTGACTTGTGAGTTGCCACTCCCCAGCCCCTATGGGTGAATTGTAGATGTTAGGCTTCCCAGGGTCTGGTGTTCCCAGGGGGAACAGAGATGTGCTCACTGGAACCTAGGGTGCCCTGTCTGGTGAGAAGATTCCTGTGGAAGGATGGGAGAACATTGTTGGGAATCTGGGGGCTTAAGTCACACCGATTCCAAGAACTGAGCCGAAGGAATAAGCAGAGGATGCCAGGTAGCTGGGCTAGGGTGGCTACTGCGTCAGTAGATGCTGTCTACAGGAAGCCAGCCTCTGATCCAGAGTCCTCATATGACTGTTGGCTTCTCAAGTCCATGACTGGACACTCTCCCCTACTCTGTCCTGGAGGCAGAGACTGAGGCAACAAGTTTTCTTAGTGTGCCAAAGTGACTCTGGGCAGGTATCTGCTCTCCACTCTGAACCTCCACCCTTCTAAGAAACTAGCAAGTCTGAGGATGTGGGTTGTGACCCCCCAGGGAAGCCATCAAAAGGCACTCCACTAGGTCACACCAACAGAAAGGCAAAGCAGGCTTCAAAGGTTCCCTAGCTGCTTGGCAAGAGGCCTCCTCTTACTAACCAGAGGGTGGCTGTCATTGTCAGCCCTTTGCCATCTGAGAACAGTCTCTCATACGCTGATTAGTTATTGTTCTCAATTTGACACAAATTAGACTCATCTGGGAAGAGGGGATCTCAACTGAGAGAATGCCTTCATCCGATTGGTCTGCAGGCAAGTCTGTGATGCACTTTCTTGGTTAATGTTTGAGGTAGGAGCATCCAACCCAGTATGTACTATCCCTAAACAGGTGGTCCTGGTTGTTATAAGGAGCAAATTGAGCAAGCCATGGAAAGCAAGACAGTAAAGCAACGTTCTCCCATGGTCTCTGTTTTGGTTTCTGTCTTCAGGTTCCTGCCTCCAGGTTTCTGGTGGAGTTCCTGCTCTGACTTCCCCTCATGATGGACAGTGAGCTGCAAGATGTAGCCGTTTAAAGACACAAGCTCTTTCCTCCCCCAGGTTGCTTTTGACCCTGTGTTTACCACAGCAACTGGATGCAGACTAACACACCCGAGCAGATTCTGGAGCTGTGGGAAAGCCTGCATCTTTAACACCTCAAGGAGGATCAAATCAAGTTATTCAAGCATTCTAAGAGTTGGCAAAGAGGAATTTTTTTGTCTTCTTTTCTAAATATCAAGTCTGAATCCCAGCCAGTTTCCCCAGAGCTTGGTCATAAAGTATGGGTGGTCATGGGCTCCCACTGCTCTCCTGCATAGATCACCTCAGGCCTCTGGAGAGGTTCAGGACAGCAACGATGCCATTTAAGGTCTATTTACTATATCAGAGCTGCAGCTCCCTGTTGGAATACAGCCTTTGTCCATGGTTTTCCACCAAGGAGCAGAGTGGTCTAAAGTAGGGACTCTAGCACCTCGCAGTCTCTGGAGTGGCTGCTATGGCTTTACATCTTCAAGAGAGTGTCCCTACCTCAAAGAGACAGTAGGAGACTAAAGGAGGTAACAGATCAAAAGTGCCTAAGGCAATGTGTGCCATATAATAAATCCAAAGTTAACACTAACCTATGTAGTATTATTGTTGTTCCTATTATTAGCAGAATGACATCACAAAGACGGAGACTGGGGTTAGAGAAAGGAGTGTTCAGGCTCTGTCTAAGGATCTCCAAGCTGCTTGTTAGTGAGAATCTCATTCCTTCAGGCATTCAAATAGACACTGAATGACCCTGGTCTCTATCTCTAAGGAACGACACTCATTCTTAGCTAGATGTTTGAGGTACTTTCTGCAACTTTAAAAAGTATAGATTAACAGATAAAAATAGTATTTATGTACCATGCATAACACAATGTTTTTTGAAGTACACACGCATCGTGAAAGGGAAAAATCTAATTAATTAACAAATGTATTACCTCACCTGTTCCCTTCTATGCCTTTTATACCTGGAGGGGGTGTTCATGACAGTCTGGTGGTCTACTTGTGGTACAGAAAAGGGAGGGAGTTAAGGTAGTCCCACCCACTGTCTGCAATAGAGGACCCCAGAACTATTTCCTGACTCACATGTCTCCATGCAGAAAAGCACCCCCTCCTTCCTTTTTCTGAGCACAAACAGCAGGAGAGGGACCAAAATGGGGCCAGGAAGAGGTGGCTTAATAAAAAATCCCAATAAAGCTTTGCAGCCCCTGGTGGCCAGGGGCAAAGCCTGGGCACAAGCCTTCCATAGACCCTCCCACCAGGGGGCCCTAACTAATATTTCTGGAGCCTCTGCCTGCCCCTGGCTTCATTACCCATTCAGAAGAGACAGGAGGTCCAACAAGGCTCCCCAATGCTGCCTGACAATATTGTCAAGCTGCCCACTCCAGCCCCACCCCAGTATACATAACCTCCCACTCCAGACCTGAGGAATGGGCTTCATGCAATCAGCCATTTGCCTATGGGACCAACTGGGTCAACTTATTGTGGCCACATGCCAGCTCCAGGGAGTCAGGCAACACTGGTTTGGAATTTGGAGGAAGGACTTATTAAAGATCAACAGAGAGGCATGGGGGTACTTGTTCCCTCCCCAAAAACAGAGAGAACCAAGATTGGTTCCAGTAGGGAAGGTTTGGGTAGGTGGGGTGGACTCCCAGGCTGGAGTTGATTGCTAACACAGCACCTCCTCTGGCAATCCAGAACTGGCCATGGGGCCAGCGCTTGCTGTGTTTCCTCTCTCTACCCTCTCATAGAAAACACAATGCCTTTAAGGAGTCCAGGCTTAGCAAAGCTAAGTCTGCCCAGTTTCAAGACAGCTAGACAAAGGACCGGTACAAGATTGCCCTGAGTTCCTCGGCCCTTAGCTGCCTACAATGGGCAGGAAAAAGGAGTGCAGACTCTGCAGTTGAGCTTAAAAAACAAACCTGTGAAATAGAGAGGGGTCCCCTGCTCCCCCTGCTTCAGTAGGAGCAGGAGGGGCTGAAAACATTTGTTCTGAGAGAGGGTGGGGGGAGAAAACCCTAAGTGCTTCTGCTTCGGCTTTTTTTTTTTTTTTTTTTTTTTTTTTTTTTGCCAAATCATGCAGAAGATGCTGGCAGCTGCGAAGATTCAATTATGCACAATGCGAAAAATCATTTACAAAAATAATGGCACTCGAAAAAAAATGGCCTCTCCAGAAATGGCGTGGAACAATAAATCCGTTAATTAGCTAATTAATATTCAATTGGGGTCAGTGGGCTTAATAGAACCTTTCTTGGAGACCCAAGAAATTCTAAACTGCCTCGAGGCGTCTGCCCACTGCCATTATCTCCGGCTAGCAGGCCCTTATCGGACTGCCAGCTGTCCCCAAACAATGCCGGTCCTTATCAGCCGGGGCAGCAGCCCTGGCCGCTCACTCTGGTTGCCTCCACCCAGAGGAGCATGCAGCCTCTTGGTAATTGATATATGGCTCAGCTTTGTCTAAGGCTGTTTGCTCTGCTGGTATTTAAGGCAGCGCGGGACCCCCTGATTGATTGCCATTGGCCAAGTTTCTGCTGTCAATGACAACCTGTCAATAGAGGACCAGCCAATGACAGTGGCTAACATTCTTCATATCCCAACCATCTGGGCCAGGCCAGAGGCCTGACATGCAGCTTTGTGGCCTGCTGGGTGTGACTTGGGTTTGTGGGTATGTGAGTAGAAGGCCAGTGTCCCCTGCCTTGTTTTGTCATCCTTCCAGTCTTTCTATCAGGAAAGGAAGAGGTTGAAGCACACCCTTACTACTCCAAACGCGGTTTGTGAGCTTGCAGCTACCATTGCCTGAGAGCTTCAGAGAGATTTTAGGCTTCTGGAATTGGAGCCTATGGAGGAGAGATCTGAGAGTGTGTTTATTATATAGCTTTCTGGAAATCTCTCAAGCTGAAGTTTGAAAAGATCACAGTTCAAATCCCTGGCTGTGTCCCAGGATCATTTGGGCATGAGGTTACATATACTCTTTCCTGCTGCTTTGGGGCCTACCCCCCTCAGTTCTGAGCACTAGAGACACAAGGTACTGTGAGAGAAGTAGAATGGCTAGCAAGAGGCAGCAATCACTTTCATGGTCATGCCTGTGGGATAAAAATGGACATGACCAAGGGGGTTGACAAGTTCTGACTATACAGAGCTCCAGGAATCAATCGAGAATTAGAATGCAATTCCATACGTTTCATGTGGGAAGGTTTTCCAAGGCTAGTCCCCAGATGTTTTGACACACACAGCAGGCTGACTCTCAGCTCACCTCCTTCATGGGATGGACCATGTAATCAGAAAGAGAAAAGGAAGCAGAGGAAGTCAGTGAAGAAGAGGGACTTACATCTCAAAGCATAGGGCCAGTGTAACCGTTATTTTTCTTGTTGCTATGAGCAAATACTTGACAAGAAGCAAATGAAGGAAGGAAGGTTTATTCTGACTCACAGTTTGAGGCCACAGTCCACCATGATGGGGAAGGCATGGCTGCAGGAATGGGAAGCATTTGGTCACATTGGATCTACAGTCAGAAAATAGGAAGAGATGAAAGCTTTCATGGTGGACTGTAGCATCAAACTAGGGTCATGACCCAGTGCCAGGGAGTATAGGTATCAACAGGTAGCAGGATCCAGCCATAGGAGCTATGGGAAGTCAGTGGGGCAAAGGCAGCTCAGGCAAAGCACAGCTCTGATGAGAGAATGATACCTTGGGCATGTGACCTGGCAGAGTCTTGAGTCTCAAATAAATTCAAGCTGTTGATCCTGGAGCCCAGCAGCTATGACAATAGGTGAGGTCGGAATGTGAGGGCGGGCTCCTGAAGTTCTTTTCCATCTCCAGGAACATCCCATATGTGGCTGGCAATCTGAATAGCACTTTGTCCAATATGAAGCCACATCACAGGCTCAGTGGGCTCCTCTGGGAACAGGTGTCACTGCCTCCTGCATCATGGAGGTTCTAAAAGGAATTTCCAGAGCTTCCCAGGGCCTTGGAGAAGGCTCATCACCAACAAAGAGCTTTGGGGAGGAATAACTGATGCTCTGGGGCCCAATCAAAACCATCTGTGGTTTGGGGGTGACATAGAGTCTGATAAAAATATCAAAAGCAGGTATCTGTCAGTCACTGCTCTAGAGCTGATGACTTACATCTGGTCATGGCAAACTCTGGTGAGGAACATAACTGTCTGCTAAGTAAGTAAATTGAGGTTAACAGAGCCTGAATCCCGGCACTCAGCTCGGAAGCTGCTCAAGACACCCACATCTTCCCTTCTTTCTGTCACTCCTGCTTATACCCAGGACTAGCCCTTCTGGACTCCCGGATCCTTCCTTGAGCAAGTCTACTCCTCTGGACAATCTGGGTTTAGCTCAGCTCACTGGGTGTTGGAACTGGACATCAACATAGTTTCCATCTAGATTTGAGTTGTGATCGTATCTCTTTCCAGAGGGAATGGATGATCCTGGGCTGTGGATGCTGTCCCAGACTAGCGGGTGCAGAATTAAGACAGCCAAGGCTCTTTTTTCCCAGGTCCAGTCTGTCCTGGTTGTTTTAGGAGGCTCCTGGGCAAAGTGTAGGTGGGAGAGACAGTGACAGAACCCATAGCAATGAGACATTAAGACTCCCAAGAGTCGAATCTCAAGAGAGGCAGAAGGCATACTCAAGAGCTGGCTGGCTTGGTGCAAGAGAAAGAGTGATGGTCACTGGACTAGGGAGAGCACTCTTGGCTAACACAGGCTTCCTAAGCTGATGGTGACAGTTACTGGTATAAAAATGGTGAAGACAGGAGGGCCTGCAGGTTTTCAAAATTCCTACCCTGATTTTGAGTCTCTGGTTTCCCATATGCCCCAAGTGGCTTCTTCCTTAAGCAGGATGAGGACTGAGATTGCTCTTTTGGGTGCCCTCAGACCAGTCCAGTTTATTTTATGGGTAAGGAATATTGAGGTTCAGAGCACAGTCCCTTTGCATGAGCACATGGGTGTGTTTGTGCGTGTGTGTGTGTGTGTGTGTGTGTGTGTGTGTAGGCCAGAGGGCAACTTTGGGTGGCATCATCAGGCACAATACACCTTTATGTTTGTTTTACACAAGGTCTCTCATTGGCCTGGAACTTAGAAAATAGGCCAAGTTGGCTGGCTGGCCAGTAAGCCCCAGAAGTCCACCTGTCTCCTCAGGGATCGAAGTGTGCTGTTCTATCACACCTGTCTGCTTTGTTGTTTGTTTGTATGCTTGCTTGCTTTTAATTGTAGGTTCTGGGGACTGAATTCAGATCCTCATGCTTGCAAAGCAAGCACTTTACTGGCTGAACCATCTCCCAGGGCTGTTTTCCAAGTGTATTCTATCCACTTTGGGTCAGGGACAGCACAAATCTAGGAATAGCCCTAGCTCTCTTACAGTCTTCCTGCCATCTACCCCCACAGACACACTCCCTTACTGGACTGACTCCACTGTGGGGGCATCCAAGCACTACCACCAGGGGAAAGAAAGTTTCTGTTAACCTGAAAGCAAGGCTTAGGAGCAGGAGGCCCTGAGTGTGCCTGTGGAGTTTGGAGTTCCTTCAACTTCAGGACTAATTGCAGAGAGGCGGTGGGCGGGCTCTTGGCAAGCGATTAGCTGTCCCACTGCATGAATAATTTGCATAGAAAATGCTTTATTTTGGCAATCTATTAAAGGGCCCACAGTGCTGTGGCTTATCTCAGTCTCACAGCAAGGCAAAGGCTTGGCTATCTCGTTAAGTTCTGTTGATGCATAACAATTTGAAATGGGCACAAGCTAGTATGACATTTAAAGATGCCTTCACTTAATTATATTACACAAACATGGGGTTGTTTATCCTTGGGAATAAAGTCTTTTTGAAGTCAAAGTTGGCATGTGCATAAAGGAGGGCATTTTAACTGATTTTTTCAAGAGGGGGCCTCCTCACTTCAGACTTTGGGGAGGGCGGTGTTCAGTTTCCTTAGGGCCTTGTAACACAGAGGGTTCTATGGCTGAGATGCAGGCTTTGAGATCTGTTCTTTAGTTTTCTTTCTTTCGGGGTGGCCTACAGTTTGACGCTGAGTACAGTATCATGGAGAGAAACGCTTATTCGAGCAAGGAAAAGAGACTGGCTGTGTGACCTTGGGTGAGCGCCTTCCAGTCTCTGAGCCTTCATTGCCTCCTGTGCAACATGTGGAGTGGCTTTTCCTGTTTGAAGGCAGTGACTGGCAAGCTACTGCCAATTTTTGCTTTCCCTTTGCCATTCTTTTCACACTAAGTGAGTCCAACAAAAGCAGCCTTGGATGACAATATGGCTCAATTGTTAGAGTATTAGCCTAACATGTACACAGCCCTGGGTTCAGTCCCCAGCACCGCATGAACTAGGTATGTGACACATGTCTGTAATTCCAGTACTTGGGCAGGAAGATCAGGGCTTTAAGGTTGGTCTCAGCTACACAGAGTTCAAAGCCAGCCTGGAATACATGAGACCTTGTCTTAAAAACAAACAACAAAAACAAAGCAACAAATGCAGTTTTTTGTTGAGAATCATAGGGAATTCGGGGAGCCCATTGTCCTTTCTGGGACCGAGCTTATGCAGGAGGAAGGAAATCGAAGGGCACACAGCTACAGCAGGCACTGGTATGCTTTTGCTCTGCCAAGTCGGAAGGCCCAGGAGACCGCAGAAACACAGCTTTGCCTCACTCCCATTAACACTAGGAATTAAGTCCTGATTGGAGAACACACAAGGAGAACTCTAGGGGCGTTTAGAGAGCCATGAAGCTCTGTGAAGCCTGCCTTTACCTTCTTGTGCTCTTGGCAAAGCCGTCTGAGAGCTAGCTGGGTCCTCACCTCTGGGTACTGGAGCAGATGCCAGTTCTGACACGGAGGAGTTCTGGACCCAGGGTCCATTGGGCTGGCTTCTGGAAGAGCAGAGCTTTTTGGTGTTTTCAGTGACAGGGCTGCCTGTGGGTTCTTAACAGAACACACAGCAAGGAAGGCTTTACCTGGGTCCTGGCTTCCTGATACCATGTTTTGAATTCCAGCTTTCTAGACAACAGGTTCTCCTCCTACTTCCCATTCCTTTCCTGTCCTTCTAGGTCTGTGGACTACACACTCTTCAACTTAGAGACACATGTTCATGCTTCCACCTCTTTCTGTCACTTGTGTGTGGCTGTATGGATGTATGCATGAGTGTGTGTATGTGAATGTGTATTTATGTACAAATGTGTCCATGCATTTGTTTATGTGTGTGCATATGTAGGTTAGCATGTATACGTGGAGATATGAATAATTACCTCTGTGTGCTCACATGTGCATTCATGGGAAGGAATGTGGGTGTGTGCACACATGGGTATATCTGAATGCTTGTGCTTGGGCAAATGTATCTTTGTATGAATTAGTGTGCCCAAAAGTGTTTGTATGTGTATTCATGTATATATATATGTTCACACATTTAAGTGCATGCATGCATGCATGTGTATTAATGTGTGTGTGTTCATGACTCAACTTATGTGTATTAAAAGTTAGGTGTGCATTTGTGTGTGATCATATGTGTTTTTGTCTTGGTGCATGTGTTCAGTTGTGTGCATTGTGTATTTGTAAAAGAATGGGAGTGTATGTTTTCATGTGGATAGTATATGTTTGCACATGTATGTACATTAGTGTATTATGCATGTGGTTGTAGTACATGTATATGTGTGCTTGTGTACATGTATGTGTGCATATGTGTTTTTAGGAATATAAGCATGTATTTATATACATATAGGTATGTGTCTACATATATTTGGTAGTGTGTACCCATGTTTATGAATGTGTACATATATGCTGTGTATGTGTATGCATATATATTTTCCTGGAAGTAGTCATGTGTACACTAATGTGTGCATCTATCTGTGTGCATATACATGTGCGTATGTGTGTACCTGTGTATGTTTGCATGTGAATCTGTTTACACATATGTGCATTTTGTATTTCCATGTGTATATGTATATGTGCATGCATATGTATAATTTATGTATTTGCTCATGTATGTGTGTATATTTGTGTGTTCATGCTTCCGTGTGTGTGTGCTTGTATGTTTGTTTATACATGTTTGTGTTTGTATGTTCATGCTTGTGTGTGGTCTATTTGTATATTTTAGTTTTTGTGTGCTCAGGTATATGTTTATGTGCTTCTTCAAATCTGTTTCCCGCACTCAAGTGAAATCTGTCCCCTCAGCTACCCAAAACCCATAATGTCTTCTCTTCACCTTTACATTGCCCTACCAGTTCTCAGCACAGAGTCATTGCCAGTGGCCAAAAGCAGGAGGAGGGAAGGCATGGGAAATACCCCAGAATGGTACCTGTTATGGTTTATCTTCATTGTCAGCATGACTGGGCTTAGGATCACCTAGGAAATATGAAGGTGTTCCCAGAGAGTTCAAAGTGACTGGCAACTACACTCACCCTGAATGCAGGTGGTACATTCCATGGACAGGGAACCAGAGTTAAATAAAAAGGCAAAAAGGAGAAGCCAAGTTGAATGCAATATGACCACCCTCCTCACATCCCTGTCACCATACAGTGTGTCCCTTCAAACTGTGAGACAAGTAAACTCTCCTTAAGTTTTTAGTTTAGGTTTTTTGTTGTTGTTTTGCATTGGTTTTTTTTTTTTTTTTTTTTTTTGTCAGATCAATGAGAAAGTTACTAATACAATAGCCTATAGTATAAATGGAGAAGGTAGACAGTAATTATCAACCTTCGGCTAAATGTAATTAAGACATTTAAATCTATAAAATGACAGGTAGAGGTACAGTAACATAGCCAGCCTGTTGAATAAAGTCCAACAAGAATTCGATGTAGGTAGCCTAAGTGTCATTTTTGGAGCAAGTATTGTTTCAAGAGGGGAACGGTTGATTCAGGGCATCTTCTTGCTGTGGGTGGTTGAACCTCTGTACATGGCAATTATAATAACAGTCCACTGTGAGAGGAGCATAGAAGGAGCAGTTAGTCAATTTGGAGATTTCAGAACTCAGGGTCTCTTTCAAGTTTGAGAGGTGGAAGGACGTGTACAAGAGCAGGTGAAGCTGGCCACCCAGGGAAGAGTAGAGAAGAAGAGATGAACTTTCCTTGGGAAAGTTTCTGGAGGAGAAGAACTGATAGAACATATATGACTGTGGGGATTTAGGAGACTGGCTTTCACAATAGGGCTGAGTAGTTCAGCACTGAATGGTCCATGCTAAAGAAGCTGAGCACCTGGTAGCTGAATGCCTTGGCAGTTCCAATCTGTTGCTGTAGGCCTGGGGATTCCTGGAGAGCCACAGGTCTTCCATCCACATAGGAAAGCCACAGAGACTGAGTTCTGAAGGCAGGAAAGGATGATAGAGGCAGTAACAGGATATACATGCTTGCCAGCAAGAGGTGAAGGTGGGTGGAAGAGATGGCTCAGTAGTTAAAGCACTTGTAGATCTTCTTCCAGAGAACCTGAATTTACTTCCTGTTCCCAGTTACCCACATTAAGTAACTCAGAATTTTCTCTAGCTCCACCTCCAGGATACACATACCCATATGCAGATATAAACCTACACCTAATAAAAATATTAAAATAAATCCTTTTTTTTTAAAAAAAAAAAAGGTGGAAGTAAGGCAAGTAAACATCTCTGCCTTTCCAAGGAAAAGGAAATGTCTGGGCCACTGCCAGCAGGCTCTGCCCACTGTGAAGGACATTCTTTT
Organism: Arvicanthis niloticus; assembly: GCF_011762505.2. Classification (NCBI taxonomy): domain Eukaryota; kingdom Metazoa; phylum Chordata; class Mammalia; order Rodentia; family Muridae; genus Arvicanthis; species Arvicanthis niloticus. Next base: position 76,930,388 of record NC_047658.1, on the reverse strand, counting down.
CCATTCTGTTCATCCCTACTGGAAATGCTCGCACACACTCATTCACAGGTGTGTCTCTTAAATGGTCTAACCATTTCAGATCTAATCATATTGACAATCAAGATTACCTATCAAAGGACTGAAGAGATTCCTCAGTGGTGCTCTTGCAGAGGACTAGCTTCTGTTCCCAGCATCCACATGGTGAATCACAGCTTGCTGTGGTTCCAGTTCAGGCCATCTGACACCCCCTTCTGGCCTCTGTGTATAAAACATTTTTAATGATTACCCATCATATCTAGTGTGCCTGAGGAGAAAGCTCAGTGGCAAAGAGCCCTTGCTGTGCAAGCACAAGGGCCTGAGTTAGAATCCCTGTCACCCACTTAAAAAGCTTGGTGTGAGGGGCAGCCCTGCTTATACACTGAAGGCCTAAAATCAGCCATAAGCCTAAAATCAGCCATAGGCCTGACATACATGCCTGCTAACACAAAGTCTTGGGTCTCTGTGGAAAAACACTGAAACAGATGGCTATAAGCTATTGTAAACAGGGAGCTTTTGTGGAAATCTACCAGCCTGAGTAGTCATAGACCTTGTAAATAGGCAGCCTTGGAGGATAGTACCAACTTAGATAAGGACAAGTGAATCATAGGCAGAATCATAGTGACCTGACCCCTGAACCTTCACCCAGCTGATACCCTGTTCTGAAAAATATCTGTACTCCCCCTGAACACCTATGCTCCTGTGTCATCCCCTTCCCTACATCCTGCATTTTTGTGTTTATAACCCCTGTGTTAAAAAGTAAAAAATATGATTTGATAATAAAAAAGATTTAAAAAAAGCTTGGTGTGACTATATACATTCCTATAGCCCTGGTACTTGGTATAAGGCATAGCTAGGATTGTGGAGTCTTGCTGTCTGACAATCTAGCTCCAGGTTTAGTGATTGCCTCAAGGGAATAAGGCAGCAATAGATAGAGTGGGACACCCAACATCTTCCTCTGACCTCTGTACATGCTATTGTGCACGAGAGCACATACACATGCAAACCAGGCAAAGAGAGGGAGAGGGAGGGATGGAGAGAGAGAGGAGGCGGGGAAAGAGAGAGGGAGGTACCCCCCACCAAAAAATAATCTCAAACCCCAAATAAATTAAATAATGAAAGATAAACTATTACCCCTAGTAAAGTCCTAAGTAACATATAGGAGCTGTACTATCTGCAGCTATTTTGACTCATTAGGTCATTTAATCTTGCAACAACTTCATTTTAAAAATATATAATTACTGCTCTAGTTTGGATGTTGAATGTCCCTTAAAGGTACATGTGTTAAAGGCTTAATTCTCAGAGTGCAACTATTAAGAGATGCTGTGGATCTCTGGAAGAGGGAGCCTTATGAGAGGTCCTTAGATCACTTGGGGTAGACCAGTAGTTTGTGGAATTGTAGGATACTGACTCCTGTATCTTCCTTCCTGTTCTGCTTTCTGGCTCATGAGACATGTGGTTTTTGTCTGTCAACTACTTCAAGCCATTGTCTTCTGGGACCATGATCAAAGATCTTTAGCAATGGGACTACTCAGTTCAGAAAAAGAATCTCCAAAATTGAGAAGTAAATAAACCTTGTCTTTTATACATTAATAATCTCAAGTCTTTCAGTAAAGTGACAGAAGTCTGGTTCATGCAGCCATCCCACGAGGTAACTGAAGCTTCATGGGTAGATGATCCTCCCAGTTTTACTCAATGAGTCATTGATAGTAAAAAGAACCAGGTTCTTCTTGCTTAATTCTTAGCCCAGAATTCCTCCCTTCAAAGCATACCATCTAATTGGATGGGGTGAAGGGACAGGAGAGCTATGACTCTGACACTGGGGATCACTCATCTGGCCTTTAGCATCTGCTCTAAGACAGAGTTCCCTGGGTGGAAGAAAGCAATAAATAGATTAAGTGTCTTCCAGGCAATCCAGAGTATCTGAATCAGTCCTCAGTCAAATATTGACTGAAGTCCCACTGTGTGCCAAGACTTGTTCTGAGGGACAGTCCATCACAGTACTCAGGATCAGTCCTCTTCTTCCCTATTCCTTAAAACTGAGAACAGGACTGTAGAATCTTGGTACCACAACAACTCAGTGCAGGCCATCAAGGAATACATTAAGCCTGCAAAGAAGAAAGGAGACTGCCCCCCATCATACACACACACACCACACAGTATACACACACAGCGCGCACACACACACACACACACACACACACACACACACCACATATACTCTTTTTCTCCCTCTTTTTTTTTTTTTTTATGTGCTCTGGGAAAATCTACTCTCCCCCTGTAAAGGAGGCTGGTGGCTTCCATCCTTCTCACATTCAAGACAATCTATAGCTCATTCTTTTGGCATAAGTCATTCAAAGGCCAAGCAAGATTATCTGCATATTCCAAGGCTACTTACGGAAATCGTGTAGACCCACTCTCCCTGTTCTTCCTCTCTCCTCACTTTCTGACACCATCTCCTGTGACCCAGCTCTCGCCTCATAACTCCAACTCAGATCTCTCCTCTATTCTCTCAGACTTTAAGAGCTTGTCCTATGACTTTGATTTTTCCTAAAATGAACTCTGATTTAACTTGCCCTTGTCTTGCCTTGATCAGAGCCCCTGATATGGCACCCAGACCTCCATGTACCCCAGGTAGCAGCTACATTTTCCTCTAGGCTGAACCTAGACAGATTGTTGGTGTGGGTATAACTTTGAAGTGGCTCACCCAGGAGAGAAAGAAAAAGCTACTGTTTGGTGTCAGAGCCATAGCCAGGGAGCGGCTGCAATGTGCTGCAGATGGAGGAGGGCATGAAACGGTTTCCTACAGAAAGGCTTCTAGTTCTTACGGTTTCTTTTTAATAATGAGTGGAGTGGCAGGTGATGCTATGGGAGACAAAAGGAGAGGGGATGCACTCTGAAATAGTGTCTGTGACAAGGAGGAGACAGAGCTGCTGGGGATGAAGAGAGGGAGCAATGACCAGTGTCAAGGACCTGGCAGAAATGACGCCAAAGTTTGTAGGATGCTGGCTCTTGTGCCTGAGCAATTATCCTTAGTAGCACTCAGCTCCCCATATGCAGAGACAGAAAAAAAATTGTAGGGGTTTGGTCTGTTGGTATGTATTATAATGCTAAATTATATATCACAAGGTCTAGTTCCCTTAAGAAGAGCAAATTCTCACAGATACCAGCTTTTGCTGTGCAAACCTTGCTCCTTAATTTAAAAATATTTGTCACATAAAAATGGCTACAGCCAATTACTGGAGGGAATAGAGGTAGGTGGATTTTCGGTTACCTGGTTGGGGGGTCACAGGTAGAGGAGAGAGATGAGGAGGGTGTGGAAGAGAGAGAGGAAGAAGCTGCCACGAGAGGAGAAGGAGCATGAGCCCATGGCCAGGAGAAACAGCAAGTATTTGGGGTGCATCACTGGGCCAGGCCAGCAGTTACAAAAGTATATTTAGAGATTACCCCCCCCCCAGTAATTATCAAAGCCAGATAAAATAACCATAGTGAATCTCATTCATTTCTAAGCCAGATTGGAATAGGATTAAATTGGCTCACTACAAAAAAAAAAAAAAAAAAAAAAAAAAAAAAAAAAAAAAAAAAAAAAAAAAAAAAAAAAAATGGCTGCTAGTTTGCTAACAGTGGAATGGAAAACGGAGGTCACTGGAGTTGAGAGCTTTGGCCGAACACTAGTAAACATAGCAGATTAGTGGATGGAAGAGAGAAGCTAATGCCAGGAGAAGGCCGAAAGACTTCCAGAGAAAAGCAGACTTGAGAAGCTGCCAGGTATAATTAGGGCAAAACCAATGGAGTCAGGAGGACTTAAATGCGGGCACCCTCAGAACATGAAGCTCTGGGCATCCCAGAAAACAATAGAAAGAAAGGATTTACAGGTAACACAGCTTGGATGGGGTCGTGGCCAAGGTTGTTTTTATCAGCAAGGGCTGGCAGGTATTGTGAGAGTTGCACAATAGGTGGTTGTTGTTGTTGTTGTCAAATTAACACAAGCTAGCATCATGTGGAAAGAGGGACTCTCAGCTGAAGGATTGTCTCCATTAGATTGCCTATAGGAAATGTTATACAAATTTTGACTTTTGGTTATCTAAGACGCCATGTTTGTAAGCACAAGTTGGGTTGCTGATTGGTGGGGGGGGGGGATCTGTAGTCTCCAAATTAAGTTCAGCTCACTTCTAGAACTTCGAGCCATTGGATGATGCTATTCTGGATCATTCTCTCCCATTTGAGTCCCCATAAAAAAGCCAAGGATAGATCAACCCAACAAGACTCAAGTTGTCAGAGCCACACAACTAGCCCATGGACTCATGAGAAATAATAGTTATCATTAAAAGGCACAACTTTAAGGGAGGTTTGATTTGTTATGCAGAAGAGCTAGCAGACACAGGGTGGGGTGGAGAAGACATAAAGGTGCACTATCCTACGTAATAAAAAGATTATGATCATTAGTTGACACATAACTGGACCATTTCTCTTCTGCAAAATGACGAGCCTTTCTCCCTCTGGGCTGGTCGAGTCCTGCACAAAAAAGTACCACTTGACAAAACATTGCATAGTACACAACCCCGTTTGTCCCCTTAGACTCCCTTGTACAGGTACCAGTTGCTCAAATTGTAGTAGCCTCTTTAAGTGTCATCAAGGAGCCTAATGTCCTTTTCAGACAAGTGTTCTGTGTTGTCTCCTAGCCCAGCTAATTGGATGGGAATCTGGTACCTGACTGGAGATGGTGGGTTATCATCTTTCTCTTGAAAATGATAAAATGTGAGTAATATAAATTTTATAGGTGGACTAGATGGTTAAAAGATGCATCTCCAAAGGTCTTACAGAAAAGGTCTGTCAAGCTGAATGAGCAATGACAACTAGCAGACGAATAGCTGACACAGGGGCTATGAATCCTTTGGGTGAAGGACAGGACAGCAAGGACTGTGAGTAGCTGTTACTGAGCTCCTTCAGCCACCAAGATCAGAAACAAGCTTTCTTCAAGCTACTGGGGGTCAGCTAGGGTCCTGTCCTTGGGTTTGTAAATGTTCAGACTCCCTGCCTATTTGCCTATTGTACTTGGGTTGATCCCAATAGTACTACCCCTTGTGTGTTAAAGCTCCCTGGGTAACACAGAACCATATCTCCTCATAGATCCAAAGGCAGATGAACCCCAGCACTGCCCATCCACGAAGCTTCTCTATCTCCTCCCCAAGTCTAGGTAGGACAGACTTGGGAACAAATATTGGCAGGGCAAGCAGGAAACAGCTACACACCAACATGACACCTCTCTTCTTCCCACTGTGAAACACTCTTTGAACACCTGCTGTCAATTCAAGAAGCAGTGGCCACCTACAAAAGCCTACATTCTATATCAGGAAGGAGGCTGCATGTTCTCAGCTTCTCCTAACTTCTCTCCCATTAGGATCCAGTGGTCTCAGAGCGAGAGAACCCTATAAAGTTCACTCTGTCCCAGTTTTATATGAGAAAACAGAGCTCACTAAAGAGAATATCCCAGGTCACAGATACTGGACAGAATTAGGAAATAAGATGTATAAGAACTGGCTCACTTATCATCTGCCTCCTTTCAATTTCAAAAGATTCCCAATCAGTTGGGACAAACAAGTACAGCCACTAAAACAGTGTGCATTTAAAAAATAACTTATTTATTTTATGTTCATTGGTGTTTTTCATATGTATACATCTGTATGAGGGTGTCAAATCCCCTGTAACCAGAGTTACAGACAGTTGTGAGCTATCATGTAGGTGCTAGGAATTGAACCCTGGTCCTCTGGAAGAGCAGCCAGTACTCTTAACCACTGAGCTGTCTCTTCAGCCCACCTACACGCTATTTTTGGTCACTCATTTTCTGTCAAGCCTTACTTTAATCACAAATCCTTTAAGTAATATAATCTTCAACATTCTCTCGGGACCAACTCAACTCAGAGTCCTTCTTAGAGCCAATGGCAGAATCAGAACCCACTCACTCTAAAATGCCAGTTCTCAGAGGTCCCTTGAGGTGACCAAGCAATAGCTACCGTGATTAACCTTCTGTTTTCCACACTAGTGGTGCTGGTGGGGTACCATCCCAGAGTCCCAGCCTCTGCATAGACTGGAATAGAGGCCTGAAACAGATGGACCTCGGAATCTACCCTTTCCTCTCCCTTCATGAGTTTTTGTGAGCCAACATTCACCAAGAGCAGAGCGGCTTCTCTCTGAGGGGGCTCATCCAGTGCCTCACAACTTTTGTGGTATATACTTCTAAGATTCGCATCCTGTAGAAGAGGAATCTGGGGCTCACAGACAAAATTATTTATGCTACATGGAGGGCAGCAAAGTGAAGGCAAGAAGCTGTCTGACTCCGCGGCCCCAGCTACCTCTGCAATGCTACAATGGGCCTCTGAAAATTGCAATGTTTGGGGCCAACAGTGAGAGCAGGCACAAGCAAGAGAGTGTCTCTTCTTGTTCCAGTCTACTTGAAGATCTGGGATCCCATTGGCTGCTTCCTTTTGGATTAAATAGAGCTGTCGATTCAACCTGAACCTGACATTCTGAATCCCAGACTCTGGCGGGGGTTGTATTAGTCATCTTTCTCTCACTGTTGTGTAAACATGTGGCAAAACCAACTTAAGGAAAATTTCCCTTACCCTCTATTCTTGTCTGGATTATGGTTTTGGAAGTACAGTCCATAGTGCTGGACAAAATATGGCAGTTGGAGTGTGAGATGTCCAGTCACCTTGTGTCTGTACTCAGGAAGCAGGGATAGATGGATGGAGGGGCTCAGCTAGCTTTCTCCTTACCCCTCTGTATCCAATCCCATGGGATGATGCAGTCTCTAGTCAAGGAGGGTCTTCCCTTCTCAGTTAAACTTGTTTTGAAATGCTGTCACAGGCATAACCAGAGGTGTGTTTCATAAAGAGGTCTACAGCAGTCAAATTGACAATGAAGCATCCTAGGAACATTTGTGGGAGCTCATATTTCAGGCATCAGGGGTGGGAGGATCCAGGACTCAGCAAGTGGGGCTGGGCAACAGCTGCCATTCTAGACGCTACCCTTTGGGGAACAATTGTGGACACGGGGTGTGTTTACCCATCCTAATGAAAGCAACTTTAAGGGGAACAAGGGTTACTCAGCTCACGATTTCAGGTTACAGTCTGTCACTGTGAGGAAGTCATGGCAGGGTCTTGAAGCAGGTAGTCACATCCAGTCAAGAACAGAGAGAAATGAGGGAGTGCATGCTTCCTATTCAGCAATCCATCTCTACTCTTCTATAGTCAAGGACCCAAACTCAGGGTTCACTTTTAGGCTGAGTCTTCCCACAATTGTAATGTAATCAAGACACTCGCCCACAGGCCAAGTTTCTCTAGGAAATCTGTAACTGAAACTTTCTTTTCAGTTGACTCTAGAGTGTTACAAGTTGACAATTCAAACTGACCAGTACAGTTGGTTTTGCCTTTACCGCAGGATCACCATACAGAGCTGAATGTACCGAGGAGAGCTATCTCAAAGCAACTTTAACTTGAGAGAGTTGCAGCAGCAGAGCTGGCCAGGTAGAATAGGCTTCCCTGGTATGTGGGTACCATGAGGACTTTGGGTCAAGTCTGACTCCCATCCAGATCCTCATGAATCTGAGCACAAGGTACAGCAGGGTGAACAGTCACATCTGGAGCAAGGGAAGGGTTTGCCATGTTGGCCATATTGCACCTGGATAAGCCTCTCCTCAGCAGAGCACACACACAGTGGGTGACTTTATAAGAGGACAAATGACCCCTATGTGACTTCTGCCTCTTTGGACCCTTCCTGCTCTATAGCCTGCAAAATTCTCATCCTGAGATCCCGAACCATCACTGTACACACACTGCCATCTGCTGGGGGCCAGAAGGACTGATCCTAAAGCCTCACTGAGATTAGACCCAAGGCAGAATTTACCTCTCACTAGCTGCCTTGCCTGCCTGCCTCTTCTGGCTTCCCAAGTACTCCCCCACACCTCCTGCAGGAACCAATCCCTTTATCTCTTGGGTTCTGATCCCTGACCCCCCCTTTAGGTAATTACTCCTAAGACAGACTCAGTCCCACCACAGAGGTTCAGGCTCAGAGGCAAGGGGGTCTGGCAAACCAAAGGACTGCTGAGGGCTACAGCAGAAAGGCTTTGGGTGTATGTATCTTTGGGGTAGAGGTGGTGCCCTCTGTCAGGCAGGGAGCAAAGGAAAGAGGCGGTCACAGAGTCCAACCTATTGGATATATAGAGTGGTTCTATTTGCATGTATCGCCTGTAGTCTACTCAAGGGTTGCAGGCCCATAGGACTAGGGTGGATAAATCCAGATTTGCCTTGAAACAAGGAGTGGAGTTGGGGCCCTGTGTATCTACTTACAAACTTAGAGAACAAATTAGGGAAGTCAAAGCCACCTGGTAGATAGCTAGGTTAGCAAAATGTTTCCTGCACAAACACAAGGACCTGAGTTCAAACCCCCAACACCCATGTAAAAAGACAGGTGAAGTGGCACATAACTGTAATTCCAACACTGGAGGAGATGGATCCAGGAGGACTGCAGGAGCTCACTGGCCGGCCAATCTAGATGAATCAGAGAACTCTAGGTTCAGAAAGAAAGACCTTGTCTCAGTAAAATAAAATAATGTAGAGACTGATTAAAGAAGATGCTGACATTGACTTCTGGCTTCCACATATACAAGCATGCATGCTCATGCATTTTCAAGCTCACACATGAACATGTACAATAGGTATATACCACACATCGACACAATACCTCCACACACCAACACAGAAATGCCTAGTGGGATAGAGGAGGGGGAAAGCATCCTGAGACTTCCCATCAGAAGTGCTTCTCATACATAAGAAAACTGACAGTCAGAAATATGACACATTCCTGACAGGAAGGACCATGGAAACTCTGTGAAAGGACTGGACTCGGGAGCATCTAGTCTAATCCCCTTCCTTGGACAAGGGAAGCTGAGCATTGAGGGTGACAGAAGAGAGAAAGGTTGCCACACTATCACACAATATCTGTCCTGCTTTTCTCGGGCATCGGACTGTTATAGCATGAAGGGGTCAGCACCTAAAATAGGGGCTGCTGAAGATAATGGACTCTAGGGGTGAGGGCTGGAGGGTGGGAGGCTGTGCGGGCTTCTGAGAGGAGGAATCAGCAGCCACTGTGTCCTCCTATCCTGCTGAGATGTTTCCTCCATCTGCCTTGCTGCTTAGAACAGGGCCAGGACAGGAGGCTTACTTATTCCCATGATTTTGTTTACTCATCTTTTATTCACTCAAGTCCTGTCACTGTATATTGTTTACATTATAAATCATATGGATCCCATATTCCCTCTTAAGGAAAAAGCCCTAGAGTCCAGATTGTTCTGAAGTTGTGAAAATGGTGGTGGTGGTGGTGGTGATGGTGATGGTAGCATCTTGTCTCCATCTTCCTTGGACCTCCCAGCAGGATGCAGAAACTCCTCATTGTGCTGAGCTCAGGGCTGAGACCACCTAGACACCCCAGCTCCATTCCTGGTATGTGCATCTACCTTCAGTTCTTCAGAGGGGCACAAAAAGGGGGAGGTAACACACACACATACACACACTCATGCATGCATGCACACACGCACACACGCACAAGGTCTTGAGTTCAATCCCCAGAATCTGGTTGTTGTTGTTTTTGTTGCTGTTGTTTTAACTCAGCATGGTGTGGTGATAGATACTAGCTTGTCGTACCAGTGCTGGAGAGCAGATAAAGGCCTACTTGGCAAATGCTGGGCCAACGAGAGAAGCTGTCAGAATTTTTTTTTAAGGTAACTAGTGCCTTAAGAACAATACCCAAGGGTGTCCTCTGGCCTACACATGTACATGGACACATACATGAACATGTCAACACACATAAACACACTCAAAAAGAAGAAAAAAAATGAGAGAAAGTGGAATCTGCAGGGAAACCTCACATCCTTGTCCTGAGCTTACCATGATAGATTAGAATGTACCAGCTACCTCAGACTACCTGAGCAAAATCCAAGCTAGTCTGGAGGAGAGCCTCACGCAGCTGCAGATGTGGAGACCTTAGAAGTTCTCGGGTAAAGGATCTTTGGAACCAACAGGTAACCCCATGGGGTGTGATGTGTGAACCAAAGCAAGTCAGAAATGGATGCAACATTCCTTCTGGTGGGGCCAGTGGGTGGGCATCTCTCATATTTATAGATTTGCACCTAAGTGGGCTTGGAAGGCCCTGGAGTTCTGACCAGATCCTGATTTTAAAACCTGGGCTGAGCAGATATGCCATGCAGCTGTGAATTCTCACAAGGGAAATTGATACCTACACGGTCAAGGACAGAGGCACGAAACATTGCTTTATTTGGTGTGTGTGTGTGTGTGTGTGTGTGTGTGTGTGTGTGTGTGTGTGTGTGTCTGTACATCTGAATATAGTTGCACAGGCTCCTGTCAGTGGTGGCCAGAGAACAGCCTTGGCAACCTTCGGCTCCAGGCCTCAGGTTTTGTTTGCTCAGAGATTATGCTGGAGCTCACCAAGTAGGCCAGGCTGGCTAGACAGCAAACCCTAGGGAGCTGCCTGTCTCTGTTTCCACAGCCCTGGGACTACAAGAGAACATCACCATACCCAGATGCCTGTCTATGTAGTGAGTTCTAGGCTAACCAAAAATACAGAGTGCAACCCTGTCTCAAAACAGAAAAGAAGAAGAAAAGGAGAAAGAGGAAGAAGAAAGGGAATAGAAAATTGGTCGGGTTTTGTTTGTTTCCTTTTTTACAACAAAGCATCACTCTATTTATCCAACTGCTTGCATTCCTTATCACAAATAAAAGTGACAAACAAGAGCTGCCACCTTACAACAACCCTTTATGAACACATTCTAAGAAACCCAAAGAGATTCAAAGAAATGGCAAAAGGTTCTTTATTTTCAAACTCTGTTTTTTTAAAAAAATGAGTTAACCTGAGAGTACCAGTCAAATTTAATATATCCTATATCCGGATAGGTTTTATTCTTAAAATATTTAAAAATAAGATGAAGAACAGACATTGAAGGAAGGCCTGTAGTTTCCACGTTGCTATGAAACAGCATTTTAAAACAGCCAGCTTCACATAGGTCAATAAATATGGTGTAAATCCAACACTGGGAACGTGGGCGATCCATCACTCACTGCAAACCTGTTCTCACTTCATTTACCCAGTTGTGGTTCTCAGTTGCTGTGTAATGTACATATAAACTAATTTCCAGACAGATGGAGGTTTTTTCAAAGCCCTTTATCTATAGACTCTAGATATTGTCGCTTCTACTCATGCATCTGACAAATATTTATTGAAGCCCACATGCCAGGAAGTGTTCTAGCTGTGGGGGAAGCACAAGTAACCAAAATGACAGGACCTCTTGTTCTCATGAAGCTTATACTACTCTGGAGAGGAGGGTCAGGCAACCCATGACATTGATATGTATTGGAAGGTGGGAAGGACAATGGGGAAGACAGAACAGGACAGGAGAATGGGTGTTGTGTTTGTGGGAATGGAATGGCTGTAGATACACATGCACAAGTGTATGGAGGCCAGAGAACAACCTCAAGTGCCACTCCTTAGGTGCCTTCCACTTGTCTCTGCCTCGTTCCTCATTGGAACATTGGAATTATAGAGACAAGCGCCTGTGCCAAGATTTTTTACATGAGTTGTGGGGATCCAAACTCAGATCTTCATGTTTGCCTTGTTGACTGAGTCATCTCCCAGCCCTGACTGTGTTCTTGGTTAGTCAGTGAAGAAGTTGTTAAGGAAAGTGCTCTTTGAACAAAGCCTTGGAGGTGGGCAGGTATTGAGCTATGTACATATTTAAGAACAGAGGACTTCAGGAAGAGGCCACAATCTATAGGCTCAGGGTGAGTGGTTTCCAGGTGTGTTTTGAGTGAGGCAGAGGGTGGGGCTGGAAATAGAGACCTAAATCTCAGATAGATGAGGGTGTCTATTAATATCACCAAATTGCATCCATGGGGATTCAATCCCTCTCTCCCCATACAAGGATCACAGTCTGCCAGTATCCTGGGGAAAAATACCCAATGTATTTTTGTTGACATTGGTGGATAGCAATCCTCTGCTTACATCTGCTGTGCCTCAGCCCTTGCAATTTTTGGTCACCTTGGCAGTCAAGATTAGGATAAGCCAGTCATTCAATACCACTGTTACTGCTGTAGCTTTCTGTACGGTTGCTGTGACAAAATACCTGTAAAAGCAACTCTAAGAAGAAATAGTTTATTTTAGCTTATGGTTTAAAGGGGGTACAGTCCATCATGGCAGGGGAGGCCTGGAGGCAGGAACACAGGTAGCTGGTTACATTGTTTCTGCAGCCTCAAAGCAGGAAGAGGTGAATGCTGGTACCTAGCTCACTTTCTCCTTTTTATTCAGTCCAGAATCTCAGCTCATGGAATGGTGCCATCCACATTCAGGGTGTCTCTTCCCCTCTCAGTTAAACCTCTTTGGAGATTCCCTCATGTATACTATGAGGTATGCTTCATAGGTGAGTCTAAATCCAGTTAATTTGGCAATGATTACCCATCACGTCTTTTAATATAGGGGTAAGAGTTAAGGAACAAATCTACCCCTTATTCCTGGGACTATTGCCATGATCATAGGCTTTTCTATAGGCTTGAGAAAAATATGCAGAAAGCAGGCCTGGTGGATATCAGCTTGCTGAAACCTAGTTCAGTGGCAATCTCCCTGCACTGCACCTCAACCCAACTCTATGAGGCCTCACTCCTCCACAGATCACATGTCTTTAAACACTCTTCTCCTTCCCAGTCCCAAAGCTGTCAAATTCCTGCATCTGGGCCACCAGAGCACTCACAATTTTTACATTACAGAAGGGAAGCACTCATTTATTTGGAAAACCCCTTTGTCTTCATTGTCTCTCTCTATCCCCACTCCAACTCAATCTAGGATGAGCCCAAGCCTTACGTGTGCAGAACCAGAAAATTCTTGAGAGTGCTTCCCCACCACCTAAGGAAGCCTCCTGCAGTCCCAGAACATGGAAGTATCTGCTGGAAGCTTTTCTAAAAATGCTGACTTTTAACTCCTATGATGCTTGATGAGATTAAAAACAATGGGGCTGGGGAAATGACTCAACCAGCAAAGGGCTTTGCAGCACAAGCAGGAGGACCTGTGTTGGATTCCCTGGAATTGTTTGTGCCTTTGATCCAAGTGCTGGGGCTGGGGGGAAGGGGGATGAAGACAGGAGGATCCCTTTGGCTTGCTGGCTATCCACTCTAAGCCAAATCAGTGAGTGAGTGGTACAGAGAAAGACCCTGCCTCACAAAATAGAGAGAGATAGAGGAGGACATCCAGCTCCCCTGGCCTCAAACACAAGCATGTGCATAGATACAAACAGCATACACTCCAGATGCATAGCACACGTACATGCACACACACACACACACACACACACACACACACACACGCGCGCGCACACACACACGCACATACACCTACGGTGTTGTGACAACATAAATTGGGAGCCATATTACTTTACTACACACTAGACTCCTGGAGTAGAAGCTGTCACCAAGCATTGGCATGCATTCAACCAGGCAGGGCATTTCAAACCAGTAGGCATGCTGGACCTCCCTCCCCCGCCCCCCAAAGGCATTCCTTTCTTTTAAAATCAGAAGAAAAAATAAATTTTTAGGTCAAAAACTATGCTACTACATAAATATTAGCTTTTTAAATCTTTATGTCAATGCAGGCCTAAGGAATAATTTTAAATGTTTTTAATGTGGCAAATACAAATGTAATGTAACTCAGGTGCCATCCCTAATAGGGATGCCAGTCCTTGGAACCAGGCAGGATCCTCCAGGAATCGCACCTGACTGGGTCACTCACGCTGGGTGGTTTGTCTCTCAGATCCTTGTGACCTAATTGCATTAAAACCCCTTAAGTAAACCAGAATGACATTTAATTGTCTACTGTTAGCAATAAGAAGGTAGCACAGCCACAGTTATTTTTATACATATCTCTAACTGGGGGAGTAGCTGGATATCAAACAGCTCGTGTTATGACAGAGACGAAAAGGAAGGGGCAGAGCAGAACTGACATTTTATGGATCTTTTCTAGGCTTCGTTTAGGTGCTTGATCCATAGACCCCTCTGGAAACAGGTCAGGCATTAGGTAAAAGGTAACATCTACCTAAGAGTACCAGGAGCATCTAATGGAGGTATGCTCTATTTAAATTGCTCTGCAGGAAAACTGATTCTTCCCACAAAACTTTGAGTTGCTGGAGATGGAGATGAAACTCAGGCAAACTTAAGAGTGTCCCCCAAATGGGAGGAATGTATCGCTTGAGTGGAGAAGGGGCAGGGGTGGGGGCGGGGGCAGCCTAAGGAAAGGGGATAGGCAGAGTGTTGGAAGCTGAGGTGGAGTTCAGCCCCTGAGTGCTTGGGCTCACTGCTCCTGCGTTCTGCTGTGCAAGCTGCCTTCCTGTCCTCTTCTTCAGGCAGGCCTGCTCCACCTGGTGGAGAAAAAGGTTGTCTGTAAAGTTCACTGTATCTGTCTTTGTGTGGGCTCCCCAAGCCCGCTCTGAGGCAAGGATTCGGCTACACTGCTTATTTGGAGGGTGATCTCAAAACTGTTTTGACAAAACAGGTAGTGAGGGAGTAGGAAAATGAGCCTAAGGGGGTGGGAATCTGGGGTAGGGGCAGTGTGTGTGTGTGTGTGTGTGTGTGTGTGTGTGTGTGTGACAGAGAGAGACACAGAGACAGAGAGAGACAGAGAGACAGAGGAGACAGAGAGAGACAGAGACAGAGACAGAGAGGTGGCTACAGCAGGAGCAGGTAGATCTCAGTCTTACTGGGTTGCCACAGAAAGAATGTGTGGAACAGCCCTCAGACATTTTCTCCCACAAAGTAAGAATGCTTGCTCCCTTCCTTACTGAGAGTTGGTCTAAGGGTGATGACCCAGCTTACTTCCCAGGCCAGAGAATGACCTATGTTGAAAGACCCAAGAATCCCCTACCCCATAATCAGAAACTGGGTATAGATGACTTCAAGGACAGGCCACACGTACAAGGGCTACACAACTCCTTCCAACACTATAGTTTTACTTTGGTAAAAGCAGCATGGCACTGTTTCTCCAGCTCCTACCCAAGAGAACCCAGAAAGCAAGCACAGGACCTGTGAGGATAGAGCTAAGGTCATATGACACCATGGACCAATGACAAGTCCAGAGGAGCAGGTGGCTTCTTCAGAGTTAGGAGGACAGCTCATTAGTTGGAATAGAAAATCGGTTCCTCCTCTTCTTTCCCTCACACTTTTATGCACCTAAAGCCACATTCATCCCTAAAGCACTGAGCTATGAGAAAGGCTGGCTTTGCTCTGCCCAGGAGCCAGGGCACTGGAAGACAAGAACTTGCCTGCTTCTTCAGCTTCAGCAACTTGATCCCCTTGCAGAAAGAAAACAGTCATTATCAAAAAGCCAATTGTCGTTACGCCTCTTTAGAAAAATTTCCATTAAAGATAAAGCAAATTTTAATTAGATTAAGTATCCAATTACTGTAATTACATTTTTTAAAAATTCACATCAGGAAGATGACCCTTTTTAAAAGGGTTACAGGAATAATTAGTGTATTCATATTAACCAAAATGTATTGGGTAATATTTATACCCAGAAGACAAAGTACATTCTACACATTTCACCTTTGGGGAAAGCTTGCAAATGTTTTGGCAGTGGCATGAATATTTATAGGCAAGAGTGTGCTTTAGTGAGATTATGTGAGGAAGCATTTAAATGCTCACCCATTTTTACCCAGGGGTAAAGTATACAGAAAATGTAGTTTGGAGATTATGGATATGCAAAGTGTGACTTAAGCAGGGAATTTCTATTAGTTTGCCTAATTAATTGGCGCCAAAGACTATTTCTCCTTATTTGGGGCAGAAAGAAAGTATTTGGCTGTGACTTCTCTTTGGAAGCAGAGAGGTCATTGTCCCCTTGCCCATTAGCAACCAGGAAGCCTCTGTCTTCATCTTCCTTACCTTTGCCTACCCTGCCCCATTGGGGAGGGAATCTGGGCCTTCTAGACTCTTTCTCCCAAAACACTTTTCTCTTTCTTTGGGCTTGCCTTTGAGGGGCAGCTACTATGGCTGTTTCTGTCACGCATGTGCAAGTTCCCTCAAGCCCAGTGGGAGGGGAGCCCACAGTTTCCATTTTACAGATGAGAAACTCAGTGGTTCTCTAGAGCTTGGATGGCCTCCGGGTCCTGGAATAACAGAACTGGTCTCCTGGGACACTCTGCTGACTGATCCCAGACCTCTTCTCTGCCTGTCAGGAAACTGCCCTGTGCTTGCCAGTCAGCATGAGATACCCCAACTTTGCTGCCACTGATATTTATCAAAATAGGCCTTCTTTTTGCTGAAAGAGCTTCTAAGATCTTTCAAACCAAAATCTGAGTGGGAGATGGGCATCTGCATCCTCATGCTAAAAGAAATCAGGAGATGAAACTTTGTTGGGTCCTGCAGTGAGAACACGAGCTTCTCAGTGTAGATAGCATCAAGAAATGGTATGCAGTGACTTTGGGTACCTACAGTTGTCAGGTGCTTGACACTCTCCTTTTTACTTCATCGTGCAAAGTGTGAATCCAGTACACTTCTATGTATCCCACTTGTTTGTTTGGTTGGTTGGTTTTTTGTTTTGTAATTTTCTTTTCTGGAGACTTTGTGGTTAGAAGCCTCTCCCTTCTTCTTTATATTCTGACTACTTGGATATCATTTCTTTAATGGCTATACCAATTTCTTGTCTGTGGTTAAGACTATAACTCTCTACAATAGAACTACAGTCATTCCTTATGCACTCTTCTTTAAAGTATTTTTTAGGCAGATCAGAAGATTAAGTTCAAAGCCCACAGTTGCCAGAAACTGTATTAAAAAAGAAAAAACAAGCCAGGTGTGTTAATTCATGCTTTCAATCCTAGCACTTAAGAGGCAGAGGCAGCCAGATATTTGTGGTTTTCAAGACCATCCTGGTTTATACATTGAGTTTAGGCCGTCTTAGTTGAAATCTTTTCTCCTACAAACTTCCCATGAAAGTACTCTGGCCTCTTACTTCTCCCTTCAGTCCTGTGTGCACCTTCATTCCACGGAGGCCTTGTGTTTAGAAAACAAAGAAACAGTGGTCACTTTAATCCAACCACTTTACAGTTACATGTGAGTAAATACTCTGGAGTTATATTTCCCACCATCTCTTTTCGCCCTGTAAAAACTCCGTAAGCATACTTATATTAAAGACATTTCAACCTCAGGATTAATTTCATGGACCTAACACAGCTGCTAACCACCAGAATCACCCCCTTTTAAGGACCCCATGACCAGGGTCACCGACAGAGAATGCCCATCCCTCATTAAGGACTTTAACTGTCTCTTTGGTCTAACAACTGAGGTCTCTTAGTTTCCCCTTCTCTCTCCTGCCTACTTTTAGTCTTCTAGAATGGGTTCTCAGAGGCTGCCAACGTCAAAGGATGCTGTGGGGATGCCAAGGCCAGCCCAGAATGTACTGGTAGAGAGATGCTGTTTGTTTCCAGGGAGAGAACAAATAATCCATAGTTATTTATGGTCTCTGATTATCTTCATGTCCCTTTGCCAAGCTGGAATGATTTACAACACTCAAAAGTCCTCTCCAGACCCTTTCCTTAGTTGATGGCCTGGATACAACCTTTGCTTTCAAATAGCTCCTTTTTAATAAACAGACCATTACCACTACCACTAACAATAACAAAAATATAGTTCCAGGGGCTTGGGAGATGATTCAGTCAGTAAAGTACTTCCTCTTACAAGCATGAAGAACCAGGCTCAATTCCCAGAACTTGTTTAAAACAAAACAAATATAAAAACAAACAAACATGCACAGTGGCCCATGATTTCAGCCCAGAGCTGGGTTGTGGAAATAGGTGGGTCCCCAGAGCTAATCTACTCAGTGACTTCCAATGCCAGTGAGAAACCTTGCCCAAAATATATTGTGGACGGTGTTCCTGTGATACTTGAAGTTTCCTAAGGTTGTCTTCTTGGTCTCCATGTGCATTTTATTATACCTCCACACAAGCATGCATACCTGTACACACACACACACACACACACACACACCCTTAAAAGAACTTATGTTACTTGTTTGCTATATCTCTATATATATTACTTCAAATCTTCTGTCACTCAAAATTTTCACCTCTGAGTCATTATTTTCATCTGCCCATCTTGGTCCACACATGGGAACTTTACTATAGCATTGTCAACAAGATTTCCATTGTTACCTAACTTTCCACAAACACTCTTGCTAATGTCATCTTCTTCCTTACTTAATTACCACTAATTAGGTTACCAGTTGACTTCAACCTACAAATCTCTTCTAAGCTGAGCATATGCTGTAGATGTTTTTATGTATTTCATGGAACATCAAACTCAAAACTTGAATTCATGATCTTACCAACTTCATTATGTTTCTGTTCTGAAAATTTTTATAATACAGAATCAATGCCTGCCTGTCACACATGCTAGAATTTGGGAGAGTATATCAGATTCCTCTGTATCTCTTAGTGGCCATATTTCCCTCAGTAACTTCTTCCTAACTTGCCCCCTGTTATCCATGAGCTCAGAGCTTCTCTAGACCAACATCTGCAGAGACTAAAACGGATAGTTCTAGGATAAGTATCCCTGGGTTCAAATCACAGATTCCAATTTATACCAGGTAGTCGTTGGCAACTTTCTTAAGCTTTTTGTGCCTTGTTTTTCTCTTCCCTCAAATGGTCATAAAATAGTACTTTCTTCATATAGTTAGTTACTAGGATAATTAATTGAGTGATGTTTACTGGTTAGTTTCATCTGGGATGGAGGAACCTCAATTACAGAATTGCCTCCATCAGTTTTTCCTGTGGGTGTGTCCATGGGAACATTTTCTTGATTGCTGGTTGATGTAAAAGAACCCAGCCATTGGTGTTGGTGCCATCCCTAGGCACATGGGCTAAGGTTATAAGAACAGTAGCTGAGTAAGCTGGAGGGCCAAGTCAGTGTTCCTCTATGCTCTCTGCCTCAGGTCCTGCTTAGGCTTCCCTTGATGGTGGATGGAAACTGTAAGCCAAATAAACTGTTTCCTAGTCCAGGTTGATTTTAGTCATGGATTTTATCCCAGGAAGAGAAAGGTAACTAGGGCAATATGTGCCACTCTGACACACCGTTCTTTATTTTAACCCTTTTAATGTGAGTATTAGAAAACCTGCATTATGTTTCTATTGGGTGATGTTGCTATATACCTTACAGAGTTTTGATCCTTCTCATCTGATGTCTCATTTTCTACCATCCTCTTTAGTCTTGCAGGCGTGTGCACCTTTCAGGAGGTGTCTACGGGAAGCAAAGACAAATTCATGAGAGTTCTACCCTCCATGTTTAACTGAAAGTTCTCCCTACACTTTTCATAATCTACTTTTGAGATCTACAGTCTCACCACTTTATGTCTGGCCACCAACCGAATGTTGAACTAAAATAAATTACTGGGTAGTTCTCTGAACATGGCAGGAAGCTTTGAATTCCCCTCCCTTTGCTTGCTTTTCCTGGAATACCCCTCTATCACCTCTCATCTGCCTGCCTATTAAATAAAGAGTTCAAATTTTATTTCAGCAGAGCCTTTCCTGGCTCCTTTTTCCAGTTGAGGTAATTGTGGATTCCAGAATTTTGTTTAGATGTCAACCAGTTTCTCAGTTGAACCCATTTGATACATCACACTCTGTAAGGCTAACTTCAAAGTTTGATGAGTAGATTAAAACTAAAAGAACATCTGTTAAAGGAATAGAAACAGGTGGCATAAAGCCAAGGTTTTGTAACAGATAAGAATACTAGCTTAAAACGTTTCTTAAGGATAGTAGTTCTTAAGCTGTTTCTTCTGGTGAGCTTTTGACCGGTGAGGATGACAACAGGAATGTTCCAGGTAGAGGAAACAGGATGAATAAAAGTCCACTTGAAATAAGAAAATTGGTATCAAATAGTGTGTCATCCAGTTTCTAAAGAACATTGGTAAGAGTAGATCATACACGGGTCTTGAGGTCAGAGAAAGAGGTTTGATGCTGTTCTGAAGGTTATAGTAGGTTCTGGAAGGCTTTAAGCTCAATAGTCCTGAGTTTTGGTTTTATCTCCCACGGTTGCAGATGGAGCGTGGAAGGGAAGTGCATGAATGGAAGTTAGGAAAATGAGTTCCTTACACAAAGGAGGAAAGGGTTTAGGGTTGGGTGGTGAGCAGGAATGGAGAGAAGTGCAAAACTGCCAGATTTAGGTGCTAGGATGCCCGGGCCTGGGCGACAGCTGGACGCAGGCGAGCTAGGAGACAGAAGCTTGTTGTTGTCTTACACCGCACCGCCCTGGGGCACTTAGCAGAGTTGGGGGCGCTCTCGTCTTGTCCCTCGCGCGCCGCCGTCCGTTCAGCCCGCGGGTCGGGTGTGAGCCCGCTTGCGCGCTGCGGTTCCGGTTCCGGTTCGGTCTCCTGGGCCCCGCGGTACGCAGCCATGGCGTACTCCACGGTGCAGAGAGTAGCGCTGGCCTCCGGGCTCGTCTTGGCCGTGTCGCTGCTGCTGCCCAAGGCCTTCTTGTCCCGCGGGAAGCGGCCGGAGCCGCCACCGGGCCCGGAAGGTGAGCGCTGACTGGGCAGCTGCGGAGCTCCTGGGCGGTCGTGGCCTCCCGGGCCCACACTCTTGCCTTCAGTGCCTTGCGTGTCATCTTGTCACCTGTGCCTGAACCTATAGTTAGTAGGTTTCCCCTTTGTGCCATGCATCTGTAGGAAGCTTAGTTGGTAGTGGAGTTTCACCATGGTTTGGGGCGCTCACTGGTTCAGCTTCTTGTTGCCTCTTGCAGTACAACTTGAGCTGGAGTGGTGCACGCCTATAATGCTACCGTTCTAGAGTCAGGAGGATCACTAAGTCCAAGGCCAGCCTGGTCTGCTTAATGAATTCCAGGCCAGCTAGGGCTACATAGTAAGACTCAGTCTCAAAACAACAAAGCCCTGAAGATTTCCTTTAATAATTTAAAACATTTTTGTTCCTGAGGTAGAGATAAACAAATTACTGTTCTCCTCATGGCTGTTATTCCTGGTTTTTGGCATGAGAATGTTTCAAAATCAGCCCCTTTGACTACTACACCCTGGCAGTTTTACAGAATCTGCAAACACATAGGCCTGAATACTGGGAGAAGGGACTGGAACAATTTTGCTGTTGTTCACAAAGTTCTGCTGGTAACTTTGTCTTGTGAATAATCCCTGTAATGTCCTTGAGCCATGTGAACAGTTTGGGAACCATCTCCTCTGATTTCAGCCTGTTGGTTGCTGGACAGCTCCCTTTGAACTGTAATCCTCTTTGAATTTGTGCATATTGGCTATCCTTCCATCCTCCGGAGCACTAGAGATTAAAAATACTATAAATGCAACGCGCCGTGCTCCAGGGGCTGAAGGCGGGCTGAGCACATTCTGCCTGCAGAATGCGTTTGATGCTTGTAAAGCTGTGCTTTCGGTCATTGCAAAATATAAAAAGTTTTGCTCATTTTTTTTCCTATCCATGGTTTTTTGTCTTGAAGAAGAGTAAGTCTGAGATTATCCTAATCAGTGAAGAGTTCTAAAACCCCCTTTTACCTAACTGAGATATCGTAAAGAAGTGCTATTGAGCATGAGTAGAAGACACCCCTCCTTCTGAGTGCTCTAGAGAGTATAGAGTCCCTTGACAGTCCAGGTCCTGGTGGCCAGGGTTCCCACCTTGAAGTCCTTGCCCTGTCTGTTTTCTTCATTGCTGAAATGCTCATCTCTCATCATTCAGGTTTCTGCTAAGATGTTCCCCCGCCTTAGACTTTGCCTGCTGACCCCAGTTGACGTAAAAGCTTCCTGCAGGACCACTTAGGGGTAGTCTTGACTAACAGTAATGGTACATCCTGTCACCTGTCATAGATACTCACTGTCACATAGTGCATAGACACTCACTGAGTTCCAAGGAGCAGGAGTCAATCCCCTGCTTAGGAGAACTCCTGGTTTAGTAGAGGAAAACAGATAAGCTACCAGGTGAGTACCAAAGTTTTAGTTGCTGTATTCATTCTGGTCTACACTGGGAACACTGAAGATGTGCATATTCAACAGTCTGTTATTACAACCTAACAAAGCTTTTACAGAGTTTTTACTCCCCTCCCCCAACCTACTACATGTAACATGTAATTTGTCTATTTGAACACACAAGTCGATTTTTTTTTTTTTTTTTTTTTTTTGCGTATCTACAGTTATGTAGCCATCAGCGCAATACGTTTTAGAACATTTCATCATCTCCCAAAGGCAGTCTGAGCCTTTTAAGTTGTCACGACTCTCCTCATTTCTCCATCTTTAGTGAGGGCAACCAGTCATCTTTTTTTCTGTGTCTGTAGGATCACCTATGCACTTTTTGACTGGCTTTAAACTAGCATAAAAATCTCAAGGTTTATTTATCTTTTAGCTTGTACGTCATCCCTCTTAATGGCTGACTACTAGCTTGTGTTGATAGGTCACATTTTTCTGATCTCTTTGTTAGTTGATGGACATCTAGATTGCTTTGCCTTTCAGCTCTTAAGAATAATGCTACCATTTATCTAAAGATTTCTATGTGGTACGTTTGTGATTGGAACTAAGCATGATTTCCTAGTTGTATAGTTACATTTCACTTTCTGAGAAACTGCCAGATCGTTAACAAAGCAACTTTTCCACTTTACAGGCCTACCAGCAGTATGCGAAAGTTTTGATTTCTTTACATCTTACCTATTGCAGTGACAAGGTTGAAATGCCATAACCACATGATTGCCTTTGAGTAAGCCTAATGAGCTTCCTTGGCATAGCTTGTAGAGAAAACCTTTAGAGTGTGGGACTGTATGAGCAGAGTCTGGTGTGTTTGAAAATGTGCCTGCCATCTCTTGCATTAGCTAGAGACAGGCATAGTGTGTTCCTGAGTTTGGAGAAAACATTATGTCCTAATGGTTAAAAACGCCCCCTTCTGGCTAGAGAGATGGCTCACTGGTTAAGAGCACAGACTGCTCTTCCAGAGGTCCTGAGTTCAATTCCCAGCAACCACAGAGTGGCTCACAAACATCTATAATGGGACCTGATGCCCTTTTCTGGTGTGTCTGAAGACAGCGACAGTATACTCACATATATAAAATAAATAAATCTTCTTTTTTAAAGCCCCCTTCTTTTGACCCAGATAATAGAGAGTCACCAGGCTTTTTGCTGTCTTGACCACCAAACTTCTGTCAGTAAGTCCCAGATAAATGACACACAGTCCTGGTTCTGTGGGCCTTTCTTTGGTCTCATGCCTCCTTGCAGCTGGTGTGGATAGGGTTTTTTCCAGGGCGTTGATTACCTGTCCTTCTGATTACAGCCATTCTAATGAGTCAAAAGTGGTGTCTCCTTGTGGTTGTATTTTGATTTGGCATTAAGAAGTGTGTGTGTGTGTGTGTGTGTGTGTGTGTGTTTGCTTTTTGCATATCTTCTGTAGAGAAATATCTGTTTAAGTCTTTTATCTTTTAAGAATGGGGAGCGTGTCCTCTTGTTGAGTTGACATGTTGACATTCACTCTACTTACTAGTGCATTCTCCTCGCCCATTCAGGGTGTTGTGCTCACTTTCTTCAAAAGAAGAAAGTTTTAAATTTTGATGAATTTCAGTTTTTTTCTTTTGTTGCTTTTAACGTCCAATATGTCTAAGACAAATCATTGCCGAATATGAAGATTTATTCCTATGTGTACAAGTTCTATTGTTTATGATCCTGTATTTACATCTTTGGGCCTTTGGAGTTATTTTTTAGCATATGATCAGAAGAAATAGTCCAACTCCATATGGGGGTGTATAGCTGTTCTAGCACCATTTATTGAAAAGCCTCCTCTTTCTCACTGAATTGGTTTTGACACCCTTGTGAAGACTCAGTTAGCTATAAACATGAATTCATGCTTATATTCTTTGTTCTGTTCCAGTAGGCTACACATGGTTCTTTTGAAACCATGAAGTTGCAATTCCCTAAGTGTTTCCTTTTGTAAAACAGTTTATGATTTTCTGTGTCCTGTGACTAGCATTTCTATGTTAAATTTATAACAATTTCATTGGATCCTGAGAGGAAACAATAACAACAAAGATCTAACTGGGACTTTGATAGTTTGTTTTGAGTCAGTTTTGCTGCCTTATCAGTGTGAAGCTCTCAGTCTGTGAACACAGGATTTTTATTTATCTAAATCTTTTCCTTTTGAAGAACTTTCGGTTTTCAGTATTTAAGCCTTATTTTGTTAAATGGACCCTTTTGTTTTTATGCTATATTATGAATTGAATTATTAGTTTTATCTTGAGGTTGTTCTTTGCTAGACCATGGATCCATGATGCTCACATGTCTATCCTGTCTATGGATCCATGATGCTCACATGTCTATCCTGTCTATGGATCCATGATGCTCACATGTCTATCCTGTCTATGGATCCATGATGCTCACATGTCTATCCTGTCTATGGATCCATGATGCTCACATGTCTATCCTGTCTATGGATCCATGATGCTCACATGTCTATCCTGTCTATGGATCCATGATGCTCACATGTCTATCCTGTCTATGGATCCATGATGCTCACATGTCTATCCTGTCTATGGATCCATGATGCTCACATGTCTATCCTGTCTATGGATCCATGATGCTCACATGTCTATCCTGTCTATGGATCCATGATGCTCACATGTCTATCCTGTCTATGGATCCATGATGCTCACATGTCTATCCTGTCTATGGATCCATGATGCTCACATGTCTATCCTGTCTATGGATCCATGATGCTCACATGTCTATCCTGTCTATGGATCCATGATGCTCACATGTCTATCCTGTCTATGGATCCATGATGCTCACATGTCTATCCTGTCTATGGATCCATGATGCTCACATGTCTATCCTGTCTATGGATCCATGATGCTCACATGTCTATCCTGTCTATGGATCCATGATGCTCACATGTCTATCCTGTCTATGGATCCATGATGCTCACATGTCTATCCTGTCTATGGATCCATGATGCTCACATGTCTATCCTGTCTATGGATCCATGATGCTCACATGTCTATCCTGTCTATGGATCCATGATGCTCACATGTCTATCCTGTCTATGGATCCATGATGCTCACATGTCTATCCTGTCTATGGATCCATGATGCTCACATGTCTATCCTGTCTATGGATCCATGATGCTCACATGTTTATCCTGTATTCTGCCACTTGCTGAACTTGTTTATTAGCTTTTTGACCATAATCATGTTCTCTTCAAATGGCATAGTTTTATTTTTTGTTCTGATCTACACCCCTTTTGTTCCTTTTTCTTGATTGACTGGAGTCTCTAATACTGGTGTAGAATAGGTGGGATAAAACCAGTATTTTATCTTGTTTCTCTTCTTAAGAAGACATTTTTTTATACCACTAAATACAGTGTGGGTAGGGGTGACTTAGCTGTCCTTTATCATACTAAGAAAATTTCCTTCTGTTTATAGTTTGTTGACTGTTTTGGTCATGGATTGGTTATTGATTTTTACCAAATGCCTTTTTTACTGTCAGGATGATTGTGTGGTTTGCTTTTAATTCCATTGATATGGTATTTATATTAATTGATTTATAGATATTAAGTCGGCCTTGCATTCTTTTCTTTGGCTGAAATGAAGAAGCAACTCTAAAGACTCCCTCTCCCCCGCCCCCGTATGTGTATGTGTATATTTGTCTCCCCAGCCCCCTCTTTTTTTGTAACTTTTGAGGACTAGGACCTGACCTGGGATTCCCCTGAGGCCCTGAGAAGGAATACAGCACCTTCTCTAAACCAGGAATATACTTGGCAGAATCATAATTAAGAGGTTTAAGATCCTGGGAACCCAACTCTTCCCATCCTAAGGGGCTATGGTATCTGTCCCAAATTGCTAGATTAGCTTCCCAATGACTTTGTCTCATTGTATGATAACTTTTGCTGACATTGTCCCCAATTCCCTTTTGGGAAAAGCTATATATAAGATACCGTGTTTCTTTTTTCTTTTTTAATTGTTTCATGTTTACAGTACCAGAAAATAACTTTGTCCATTCTCCTTCTAGACATTCAGAAATGAGCATGAGTTTAATAAATGCTGTGTTTCTTAATGAGCTTCCTTGCATAGGACATCACTTACACAGGACTCCCGACCCCAGCTCTCTTATCTTTTTTATCTTTTCATCTCCTGGCTCTCTCTCTTAAAACCCTGTAATTAAAGAATGACCTGAAGGTTGAGGTCATTAACCATCAGTGGAAGGAAATTTCAGGTAGAGAAAATATAGAGTGTTGAAAGGAGCATAAGAGTTTTGAGATCTGAGACCAAAGATGTTGAGACCAAATTGTGGAAATCTTTCTCTGCTATAATTGAGGAATCTGGATTTTATACTAATCATCGTAAGTTATAGAAGACAGACTGTCAGTTTTAGAGTGAGAGTGGTGGGGAGGCTACATGGAGAATGGAGAATGTTCTTCAGGCAGGAGGTTGTTGTCACATCCAGGTGTGATACCAGGAACATCACTGAATCAGTGTCATTGAGGTCATTAGTTAGCATGATTTCAAATGACAGAAGATATAGCCTGAGTTGTCTGACAGGAAGGGATTCACTGTACTGCACAAATGAAAAGATCGCTAGAACTGGCCTCCAGGGAGATCTGAGCCATAGATTGTCTCATCAGAACTCAGCTTTGTACTGTATCCTTCACATAGTGATTCACCCATCTCTATCTCCCATCTCTGGATATGAACGATAGCTGTGACACTTCAAGGCATTGCATATTCACATCCTACTGTCCAAGAAACAGAGGGTCTTCCCCCAATACTCAGGCCTAACCCCAACTCTGTTTTTTTAGAAAAACTAGCCTTTTCCCTTAATGTCTTCAATTAAGTTACTTTTGGTGCTCTGAGGAGAAAAAAAGAGCTAGATATCCTAGTCTCAAAAGGAAAATATGTCACCAGGGCAAGGAAGGCTGTCACCACTGTGAGGGAGGAGAACAGCAATCACGAGGGATGTTTTTATATAGATGTGACAAGAGAGGGAAGCATTGTGAACTGTTCTCAGCCCTAGGTGAGTGGGCAGGTGGTATTATGTTTACCACAGTGGGATGGAGAAGGAAGAAGAAAGACCACCAGATTTTGTTATTTGTTTCTCCAGCATTTCATTTCTTCTGCTATGGCATCTCTAGCTCCCTTGTCCACTCCTTATATAATGCAGTTGAAGATGGCTGAACACAGGCTGCATTGGGACGGGCGTCTAGAACTGCAGATGGTAGCAGGTTTAAACAGCCTGCACTGAAATGATCGTCTCCCTTCACTTTTCCTTCTTGAACATTAGGAACTGAGTTTGGTATAAGTCTTTGGCAGTCTCCCTGCTGACTTTGCTGTAGAACTCCAGGTTGTTCACTTCTTGTAACACTCATCTAGGTTTTGTCCACTTTGTACTGTTCACTTGGCATTTTGGAACCAAATATGGGACTTGGTAGGTTTTATCTGTCGTAGTTTTGCTGTTTAAATTTGTCCTGGCACTTCAGCTTCATGGGTACTTTTTAAGGTAATTCATTGTTGAATTCAATGACTCTATCATTTATTGTGAAAAAAAACTTTGTTAAAATGCTTCAAGCACACACATACACAAAGTAGAATAATGCAGTGTCTACACCACCCTGCTTTACCTCTGACTGTGATCAGTGTGCCTCTGTGCTGGAGCCTTTAAGTTATTTAAAAATGTATCAGTTATTAGCAACTACTTTTAAGATTGAAAAACCATTTTTTATGTGAAGACTTTCATACATTTATTAGTCTTTGGATTGCTATGGTCCATCTTCCTCTGCTTGTTTGCTGCCTCCTCTTCAGTCTGTTCTCTATACAGTAACCATAATGATCTTGTTCAAGCCTATGTTAATACACAGCTCTCCCCTCCTCAGAACCCTCCAGTGGCTTCCAGGCTCACTGGGATAAAGAGGCAATCTTATATGACCTAAAGCCTTTTGGAAGCTACTTCTATAAAAGTCTCAGCTTCCCAAATCAGTATCTATACTCTTTATTTTTCTTCTAAGTATTTATCATTATCTTTATTGTCTCTTTTCCTACTTAGAAGTGAGGCCCAATCAAGGCAGGGGTTTTCTCCTCATCGCTGTGTGTCCAGCTGTACACCAGGTGTACATACTGTAGATAGTAAGTATTTACGCACACATGGAAGACAGAGTGAATTAGTGCATACTGCTTGGTTGGTTGGTTTCCACTGTTAGATTTCATGAGCTATAACCATCACCATCAACTATGGCATTCTTATATTTTTGGTTGTGAGCCTAGCCTTTAACAGTTGAGCCATCTTTCCAGCCCAGTTGTGTCACTCTTTATGGTTACATAATTGCTCTTGCCTCCACGTGTTAAACTACTATGGAACTTGTAAATTGTATTCACAAAGAGCTTTAAGTGAGATGAGAATATTGTATAATACAAATGAAAATGAAAATATATATTCATTAAAAATATGTACACATTTTAATGGTTGTTATATCTGGACTGTAGGATAATGGGTGGATTAATTCTTTACATATTTCTGTGCCTTTATGATATGGATGTACAGTTCTCTTATGATCAGACTCTTTTATTCCATACCCCTATCCCCTACTGGAAAGAGTCTTTTCAGAATCTGTTGGAGAGCTACAGCATGCCTGCTTCTCTCTAGTGGTAGAGTCCATTCTGCATTCTGCAAAGTGCAGCAATAATTATCTTAATTCTTTTAGACTTCATCTTGTGTAATTCATAAAATTTACTTTAGTTCAGTGACTTTGTTTCCCAATTCTATTGGTAGAAATTACTTGATGAATAGACTTGAATGAATCTTTCTCTGGAATTCCACCCCCCACCCCTTAAGTATTGTTAATTATCCATTTAACCTGAAGGTTGCCCCTGTTGCTAGAATGCATAGAAACTCAGGGCCAAGAAGTTCTGCTTTCTATGAGTCACTCTTTATCACCACGCAAGTTTCCTTTTTGATCTAAACCTCACTAAGAGGGTTTCTTTTGCTGGCATTTTTGCAGGTCTTGATTTGCCTCCTTGCCCAGCTTTTCGAAGTCTGAGTCATTCGTGCTGATTACTTCTGTGCTTGTTCATCTTTCTGACCTTTTACAAGGTCTTATTTGCTGCCTTCACTTTATATTTATATTTACTTTTTCATCTTGCTTTCCTGCCTGCTGAGACTTTTTGAAATGTTCAGCCTAAGAGCTTTCCTCTTAGGGTCTCATGCTATGAAATTGAGTCTCTGTTTTAAAACAAAAACCAAACCAAACAATCAAACAAACAAAAAAACCAACTTCCCAACTCTGTCTTCCTGAGCTTGTACCACATAGCTCCTACTCCTGTTGCTACAGCCACCAAGAGAGTATAAGTTTTGGTCACAGTGATCCCTCTGCTTACCTTGTAAATACCGTTTGTGGATCATTAACATCATACTGGATCAAGCTAACACTCTCTATTATGTGTTCTCTGTTCACTCTCTCTATTCAGTGTTAGCTGAATCAGACTTTGAATGACATCAAGGTAGTTGAATCCTTTAAGATGCTAGAACTGGCATTAGCAGAGTCTTGTCTGCCACCTACACTGGCTGGGAGCCTTTGCTGCTACTACAGTCACATATCTGAATGTGCCTGCTATGCTGTCTGATGAGCCCCCCACTTTAGTACTTAAAAAGGGCAGTTCCTTATTTGCCGCTTCCCAGGAAACTCATTCCCTGGAATAATAGCTCCGTCTCTCTTGCTACTATGTATTTGAGTGGTGCAGAGCTCATTGAGTCTTGGTTTCTCTGAGCTACAGAAATGCATACATATGGGTCATATGGCACATATTGCTTTGTTACCTTGTATATTGGCATGTAAGTATACAAGGACAGATATCTTATTATGTCTGTTCTCCTTATGAAACATGAGATATCTGCACTGAAGGATAAAGGAGATGGGAGCTTTGCAGGAGACTGGTGAGAAGCATCAGTCAGAGCTGTTCCAGCTGCACATTAAGTCATGTTGAGTTAAGTAGTGTTGTTACAACTGCAGGGTTCAGGAAGAAGCTTCTGCATCTTAAGAACCTAGCCATTAAGACCGTTCTTAAATTGTGGTTAGCAGACATACAAACACATCTAGTTCTTTATTGATTTATTTGCCCCATTAAGACCTTTCATGAACTACTCTAATGAGAAATATAAACACATCCAGTTCTTTATTGATTTATTTGTTCAAGAATGAAATGCTACAGATAGTTAATGCTACTTTCAGAAAGCTCTTTTGTTGATAGTGTAGGAGTTTGTTTTTCTCATGAGCAGCAGTTAGGTGGTTATTAACAAGTGAAAGTAAAACTCACTCTGGAAAGCCATTAAGGTTTTAGTCAAATCTAAATGGTATGCTAAAGGAAAACTTAATAATCAAATAAACCTAAATATGGGGAAAGCTTTCAATGGACTGTTTGTATTGAGTTAGGTTACATTTTATTGAATATTTAAGTACTTTCAGAGGTTGTTGCACAGATACGTCCTGC
Organism: Arvicanthis niloticus; assembly: GCF_011762505.2. Classification (NCBI taxonomy): domain Eukaryota; kingdom Metazoa; phylum Chordata; class Mammalia; order Rodentia; family Muridae; genus Arvicanthis; species Arvicanthis niloticus. Next base: position 76,899,822 of record NC_047658.1, on the reverse strand, counting down.
ATTGGAAAAATAGAAATTTTAATGTCTTTAGTATTTTTATTCTGATCTTTTCATCTATTTCTTTACAGATTTTCATTACATATTTTATTTGGTGGGGTGAGTAAGAAGGTATGTGCCACAATACAGGAGCCAGTTCTCTCCTTTCACTATGTGGGTCCTGAGGGTCAAAACTCAAGCATCAGGTCTGATATATCAGTCCTTGCTTTCAATCTTGTTTGAGACATGGTCTCTGTTTGTAGCTGGGTTCCCATCTCATCAAGGGAGTGCTGGTATTACAATCACAGGCTGTTGAGTCCAGCTTTAGGTGGCTTCTAAGGATCTAAACTCAGTCCCTCATTCTTGTGTGGTAAGTGTTTTTACAGCTGAGCCATCTACAAACCCCATTAAAACAAATCTTTTAAAAGGCCCACAAATCCTATTCAAGAAATGTTAAAATGGTTCAGGTGATTTGAGGCCTGGAACCAAAGCAAGAACTCAGAAGAGGGAAGGAGCCATCTCAGTGACAGCCAGTTAGTATCAAGTAAAACACAGCATTTGCTGTTATACTCTGAGAGTAATTTTTCACTTGGAGACATGTAAAATATTTAAGACAAGAAGAAATGAACTTTATGGCAACCAGTTAAGATCATATATTTAGAGCAAAAGGGATGAAATATTAAAATGAAAGACATAAATCTTCTGACTTAAAAATGTGGTAGACTATATGTGCAACAAAACTTACAATTTGAACAAATTTTGGTAATAGTTCAGTGTCATTAAGTACATGTTAAAAACTATTACCACCATTTATTCATATTCTAAGGTTTCAAACATTCAAGGCAATAGTGTATGTATATTTATAAGAGTTATTTTATGCATATAAGTGTATACAGTGCTCATGGAAGCCAGGAAAAGGTGCTCGATCTTCTAGAATTGGAGTTACAGATTTATGAGCTGCCATGTGAGTTCTGGGAACCAAACCCAGGTCCTCTGCAAGAGAAGCAAATGTTCTTAACTACTGAGCCATCTCTCCAGCCCCAGTATTACATATGTTTTATGATTACTTAATCATTACAAACCATGATTACTTGGATGAAATGTAAAAGCACACTAATACAGTCATGTATTAGGTGTTGGTATGTTAGTATTATATACACTGGGTACATGAGACCTGCACCAATCAACTTGGACACATAATAATTTGTTGGGGGAGGGGGAAGGGGGAGGGGAAGAGAAAAAGAGGGAGGGAGGGAGAGAGAGAGAGAGCTGGCCAAATAGCGGAAAACATTAAAGTAATAGAGACCATAGAGTTAAATGGAAAGGGAATGCAAGAAGTTGGGCCCATGTTGGTTGTATAAAGTATTTTCCCATAAAATTGCATTGCTTAGTGATGGCATCACATCTTAATTTGTGTATATACTTTGGTGTTCACACAGCAGAGTTGCTAGCACTGCAGTTTCAGGATGTATTCCCATTGTTAAGTGAAATGACTGTATGAACACACAACTCCGAGAGTGAGAGGAGGAGCCCTGGTGCTAGGTGTGAACATGTGATATGTCATCCATACTTTGTGTACCTGAATATTGCATAATTGAATTTTTTTCTCTTAAAAATCACTCTAAGTAGTAGCTTCCACATGTTTTATTGTTGTTGACTTTTAAAACATCTTAGGTTATTCTGTTGTGAGAAACTTGGTTTACCAAGCTCTGGGAGATGAGGCTTCCCTGTGGAGGCCATTTATCTGTATAAAGAGAAGAATCCCTTCATCTTCCGTGTTCTGACCCCAGCCTACTTGCTCAAGTACATTCTTGGTTTTAGAGGTTTTAGGTCAAAGCCAAAGTTTGAGAGAATGAATCTACAAAGGCAGGGTGTGGAAGGTGAAAATGAGTTTCATTTTCAGGTTTGAGGTGCTAAACATACAAAAGAAATAAACAGTTGATGTTGTGGGTAAGACAAAGAGCTTAAGGGAAGTCAGGATTGTGGCTATACATTTTGGAAATTATAATGAATTCCTTAAGAATGAACACATTCGCAAAAGGAAAAGAAAGGGTTTGAGACAGAATCTTGGAGGAATTAAAAAGCTATTCAGGAGACAGGGAAGGAAGGGCTAAGTTGAATTGATCAAGCAGCTTGGGAAAGCAGTGTCCTATACAGATCAAGGTAGGACAATTTGACAGAACTTTGTTCAAGTTAATATTCACTGGGTGATTAATACATGATAGTTGATAGCCACTTTCATGTGTTGCAGAGAAACTAAGAGAACTGAGAAAAGAACTTGGTTGGGCAGCGGGAACCTGCAGCAGTAGCTGCTTATCTGCAGATGTGTTGGGGCTGAGGCTTAGCCTTGTTTAACTTTAGTCTGTGTCTGACACGGTGCCAGGCATGTTGTAAAGTGTTCACTAGTGAACACATGAACTGTTAGAATGAAGAATTCCTGCTAGGTTATACAAGTTGTTTTTACCATCTAGCCTATATGTTTCATTTCTTTCCAAATGATTTCTCCACTTTTCAAAATGACATTTTCTAGTTTTTCAATGGCTCTGTGATGTCATGAGTAACCTTTTTCATTTTAAAATAGGTTTTAGAATAACCTTTTAGGTCAGTTCTAATGGATGTGTGTTCAGTTCTTGCCTCCTCAGGATTCACTCAGTGTTGGTTTTGAAACTCCTGCTCTGTTGTTACTCCCATGAGTCACTCCTGAACTCCATGTAAAGAAGTTCTAGGGACGGGGAGATGACTCAAGGGCTAAGGCACTTGGCATTTCTATAGGGATGTCTCCAGTCAGACCTTTTGCCTGCTTTGCATTAGGTTGTCTTTTTCTATTGTATGTTAAAAATTTAAGAGTAATTTGGATACTAGCTCTCATCAGGTAAATGACTGGTAAGTCTTTCTCTCATTCCGTGGGTTATATTCATTTCTCCGATGATATCTTTTACAGGCAAAGTTTATGTCAAAGTCACTTTCTTTTTGTTATTTTGGTTTTACATTTGAGAAATCACTACCTAATCTAGGGTCATAAAAACTTATATCTCCAATTAAAATCTTTTACCTGTTATATTTAAGTCTTTCATCTATTTCAGGTTAATTTTAGAATAGTGTGAGATATAGGTCCATTTTGTTTGTTTTTACACATGACTATGGAATTTGGTATAGCTCTCTCACTCTTTTCAGATATGTTTATGTATGTATACTTTTCCTGCACATACATATCAATGAGAAAATTTAATTTATAAATTAAGTATAGTAAATACCAGGAACTAATAATAAAGTAGAACAGCTGTAATAATATGCTGTGATAGAACTGGCAGCATCATTACCCTTCAGATTTGTGGCCATTATTCAGTAAAGTAAGGGTCACTTGAGCAGTGCTGCCATAGCCCCCTGTTAACTGAGGGGTACTAACTGCTTAGCAAGCAGGCAGCTATTCCTCATGGGTGCTATGGATATAGGGATAATGTATGTACTAGGCTGGATGAGGTGAGGTGGCACAACTTCTACCACACTACTCAGAATGGTGTGTATTTTTAAACTTCTGAACTGCTTATTTTGGAATTTTCCAATTAAGATCTTTAGATCATGGCTGTCTGTGGGTAACTAGACTTATGGAAAGTGAGACCATGTGTAAAGGAAGTAGACTGCTATACTTTGGTTTCTGTTACTGTATAAAATGGCCAGGAGTCAGAATATCATGTGGCATTCCATCTGTTTCTCAAAAAAATATGTTGTATTTGAAAAAAATCTGAAACTAGTTTTTACCAGACAGGTTATTTTATTTTATTTTATATTTTATTTTATTTTATTTTATTTTATTTTTTGGAAACAGTCTTGCTGCACAGCCCACAGTGGCAGGACAGTGCCCCTGGGACTCTCAATCCCTCTGCCGCTATGAGTGCTGAGATTATAGGTATATTCACACCCAGCTTTCAATCAGTTTATTTTTCCAGTCCTTTCAGTGGCCTTTTCTGTCCTCTGACTTTTTTTTTCTGTGCGGTTCAATTTTAATTTCAATTATTTTAAATAAAATAATAATTTTTATCAAACTGTTTTAGAAATCCCCCACAAGATATTTTTTTTCTTTTTTATTGGATATTTTATGCATTTACATTTCAGATGTCATCCCCTTTCCCCATTTCCCCTCCCTAGAAACCTCTTATCCCATCCCCCCTCCTTTTTGCTTTTATACCATTTTAATTACATGCAAGTATTAAGGTCAGTTCTAGGTTGAGGAACTAGCAGTACAATAGATGCAAATAGTCAAGGAACAAGCAAGACAATAAACACAAATAGTCAAAGAACAAGTAAGGCAATAAACAAAATTCAAAAACATGATCACTGTTTTTAAGGGCTTATCAGGATGACCAAAATATCTGAGCCAAATTCCCTGTCCTAGCCCAAAGTCATTTTCATGTCTGAAGCCTACTTCCTTGTTCTAGCCTAATTTGTTCTAGCCTAAGATTTAGATTCCTGCCTGAAATTACTTCTTTGTTCTAGCCTAATGTTAGATTCCTGCCTGAAGCCCACTTCTTTATATTCAAGCAGCCCATTTCCTTGTCCTTGGCTCATGTCAGATTCTTGCCAAGCAGCCCCAAAGGCTCTCCGCCTCTCCCCCGTTTTTATTTCATAAACATGACTGAGCCTGTCTTAGGTCATTCTGCCAAGAATGCTTGCTTTACCTGTCGTGGAATATGCATTATCAAAAGCAATGCACTTCTGTCTTAGGTTGGTAAGGCTCTGTGCAGAATCTTACCCTTCCTTGGCTTGCCAGCCTGTTGATTTAATAACTCTGTCTGGGGGTCCATTTTCAGGTTCAAGCCCTATACTTTGGCTGCCAACATGTTGATGTTGTTAAAGACAAGCTTTAACATGATGGGCAGGAATAAAAGTATTTCCAGGATAAAAAGGGGTAGCATGATCAAGCTATATATGCCAGTCTTGAAGCTTGACCAAAATAGAAATACTGACTTAGGGCCATGGGTAATTTTATCAGTGGTATCTTCTGTATCAACGCTCAGAAGAGCAGCATTCTTTAAATTTATAATCTCACTATTTAAAATTAAAACATCCAGAGAGGTATTAGAATTATGCCAAATACACTGCAAGTGTCTTTAAACTTTTTCCTAACTATGACTGCCACTGTAAATTTTAGAACTAACATGAATCCAATGGTATTTTCCATGGCACTCGAGATGGCTCCTTACTCTTAAACTCTGAACCTCCTTCCAATAATTTGAATAGGATAAAGAGCATCAATCTGTTGTTCCAAACGCCTATCTAAATCCTCTTGTATACTCAACACATTAGTAACATTTTTTGTTAAATGATTAACAAAAGTAGCTGTCTTAACTTCTTGTGTCAAAGCAATTGCAGTAGTGGTGCTAGTAATTAATGTAATTAAAGCTGTTATACCAGCGATAATCAAGCCCACTACCCTCTTGCTTCTGCTTAAATCCTGACTCACTTCTTCCAGTACCTGCAAGCTTTTTTCAGAAGACCAAGGTTCTGTGATACTGTTTGTCTTTGATCATTAAGTTTCCTTTTTATCCCCACCCCCTTATGTGTGAGGATACGTATACCTCCAGGCTTTGGGGGTTGAGAAGAAAGAGTTCATCCAGTTTTCCAGCTTTGCCACTTAGGTTGAACAGAGTTACTGCTCAATCTGACAGCAGCCAAGTAACATTTCTAGCTGTATTCCACCAATGCATCAGATGCAAGTGAGCTCAGCTTTACCCTAACCATGAGCCTCTCAGTCCTTCATTATCTTCTCCTAGGAAACTAAATCTTCCCCAGATTTATGTTATGCTGCTATGTTTGATATTAAATGCTCCTGCTAATTATATGGTGATAGTCTTGGACCTATCGTCTCTTTTTTACAGCCATGGCCATCTCCTCTGGCACTTGACCCTCACCATTAACTTACTGTAATGCCTCTCTGCTGTTTCTTCCAGATCCTACTTTCTCTTTTATTAGGCCTTGTATTCAACTGCTAGGTTAATTCCACTCAAGTACCTTTCTCATTAAGTCAGGTTCCTGATCTAAGATCCAGGGTACTGCACAGTACTGTGCAAAGTCTTCCAATCTCTACCACCCTTTCCTTAACTCCTGTTACTTCCTTGATGGTGCCAACCTCACCTGGCAGTGTTTCCATGGTCTTAGTCTTTCATTTCCTTCAGCAGCTGACCCCATTTGATGGCACTCTCTTCTTTTTGAAATGTTTGTATCCTTATAATATTTAAAGGTGGAATCTCTGTAGTAATGAAACCATGGTGATAACCTTGCTTGTTGTCTTTGTTGGACATGATGCCTTTTATCAACATTGTTCCACAAGGGAACTTCATTTCTATTTTGTTTATAGCTCTTTTCCTTTCTACCCTAGTAGAATCTTGAACAAAGTACATGTCTAATAAGTTTTCATGGCTAAGAGATCTTAACAGCATCATTAGTCTGTAGTTTAAAATAATGTAAAGCAATGTTTTATCTCATCTGATTTTAAGTTTTATGTCATTTTAAGAGACCTATTAGAACAGTAAAAGTTTGAAAGCATGTTACTACATACATTAAATCAAATTTATTTGTATAAGAGAAAAGTTTTAATCTACAGAAAAAACTTTTTATGGTGCTTTGGCATGCTATAGTTTACCTATACAAATTTAGGAGAAAAATCTCAATACAATCTAAAAGTAATGTTTACATTACTTTTAATGTTTACAAATTTTATTTTGTATTGAATTAGCACAAGAAAAATTTGAAACAACAATAAAAGGATTAACAACCCCTAATAGCAACAAGAAAAAAAAGTCTATTCGAAAGGAAAACTGGTCTGCTTAAATACAGGAAGTCGAACCATAATTAAAATATAGATTATTTATCAAGATCAGCCAGGATCTAGGAAAATGTGTATGGATACATACTGCTGTGTGTGACCCCATATAGTCTTTTGTGGAGTGAAATTAGAGGATACTTGTTAAATTATACATGTGCATACCCCTCAACCCAGGAAAACAACTTGAAATCTCTCATAGAGAAATACTTAACACATATAGGCAAGGATGTGAACATAAAAAAGGACACTTGAGCCTTCAAAAAATGTAATGTGTATTGATATGTTTAAAAATATTTGAAAGAGGGGGCTGGAGAGATGACTAAGTGGTTAATAACACTAACTGCTCTTCCAGTTGTCCTGAGTTCAATTCCCAACAACCACATGGTGGCTCACAGTCATCTGAAATGGGATCTGATGCCCTCTTCTGGAGTGTCTGAAGACAGCTATGGTGTACTCATATACAGAAAACAAATAAATAATTCTTTAAAAAATATTTGAAAGAATAGGCTATTACTAGGTAACATTGTAGAACTGGCTACCAATATGGCTGAGAAGAGAATTTAGTTACATATGCCTGTATTGCTTGAAATTTTATAATGAATAAAAAGCAATAAAATATATTCCAATTTAAAACATCTAAGCAACGAAATTTTATTTTGATAAGTAGCCAAAGATCTATTAACACAGCAATTTAAATCTTTGAATACTAATATTATATTGGAAAGAATAAAATAAGTAAGTAAAATACTAATTGGTAGAAATTATGTACATACAGTAGATCTAAGAAAGACAACAATCCTGAAAGTTAAAAAATTAGAGTTAAAGATTTAGCAAATATATATGAAGAGCTGGTTCTTTGATAGAAAACCCCTGAGGAAGCTAAAGACAATGTAAATACCCAGAATTAGTAATGAAATAATTTGAAAAATGTAGAGAAAAATTACATTGTTGGTCCCTTGTTCTGGAAGGTGTCCCACGATGATCTCCCGACTTTGGACAGGGTGAGAGCAGGGAGGGCTTGCTACTGTCTCCGTGCTGCCTCTGGCCTGATGCAGTAGGTCAAGGCCAAAGGACACAGAGTGTGAGCAGGAGTGGAGATTGCCTACCACCACTGTTGCTGACCAGTCTCTCCCAGGTACTGCACCTGTCTCTCCGTGCTGAGTCGGTCCAGGGCCGGGCTGGGCCGATAAGGAGCCGGCTAGCTGGCAAGGAGGCAGCTTGGTGTCTCAGGCAGGTTCTGGGAGAGCAGAGCTCTCCCCAAGTGTTACAGCTCTTGTGACAGAAACTCTCAGACACCAGGATGATTCTTGAGTGCACTTTATTTCCCCTAAATAGAGCCCTTATATACAGTTTTGGGGGTGGGTTAGGGTCTGGCAGCAGATAATGCCTATTGGCTTGACCCGAGAGCTTGGAGATACCTCATCTGCATGTGGGAGAGCCTGAGGGACCGTTCCTCGGGACTGATGGTCATAAACCTCTCTGTGGGAGGGGTTGTTGGAGGACTGAAGCTAAGTGAAAAGAACCAGGGCCTGGGAGCAGAGCTGAACTCCTGCCATCCGATAAAGGTTCTGGGGTTCGAAACTCATGCTTGACCAAACACCCAGCTGCTTCTCACAGCCCATCGCCCCACAACTCCTCCTCTTTCTTTATAAAGGAGAGGTGTCATCAGAATAAGGGTCTCTTATGTTGGGAACAGTTTGATACGGAACCAAGACCTGATTGGTAGTTATCTTTGCAATGTTACTTATCTGTTGCTTTATAATCTAACTGAATGAGGCATGGTGTCAAGAGAAGCAAGGCTTCAATGGCTAGTATGGGGCCAAGGAGGGGAAGAATCTAAGCCATCAAGGGGTTAGAGTACCAAGGGGTAGGGGTGTTCCATGGACTGCGGGAGGGGTGGATGTGTTGTAGAGACAGTTGCTCCTCTACGAGTTCCCTGAGGGCTCTAAGCTTCTCCCTTGATAGAGGCCACTGTGGGACCCAGATGGCTTCGTCAGAGAGCCAATCAAGGCAGGAGTACTAAATTTAACGATGGCCCCTAGAATTGGGAGTGATTTGGAAGGGGGGTTATTTGGGTCTCCTTGGATACTATTTTCTTCATAAGTAATATTTTCTATCTTAATGTGGTCTCTTTCTGGCTGGGTGGTAAGAACCACATCTAAGGCTTGTAAGATATCTCTCCCTAAAAGATTGGTGGCTACTTGAGCCACCAGGGGGCGTATGAGGCCTGTAGCCCCATCTGGGTCTTCCCACCTATAGGTCTGTTTGGTGATGAATGTGTGAGAGGTACCCCCTATGCCTAGGAGCTGGGGCCCAGGGATCAACTGCCAGTTCTGTGGGACCTCTTGCTGTCTTAGAATGGTCCGATCTGCTCCAGTATCAAGAAGACTCTTGAATGGTTTATCATCTATTTTAATGGTTAATTTTGGGTGGGAGCCTTCTGAGATGCTGGACACCCATAAGGCTTCTACAGGAGTAGTTTTCCCTCTTACTGTCGGGCTGAGGGTTGCCCCCTTTGAAGTTTAAAGGCTCTAGTCATTTACCATCTTTATCATAGTGAGCGGTACAGTGCCTCCTCCAGTGGAAACGCTGTCTGCAGCAGAGACAGGGGGCCTTAGGAGGATTGGAATCTGTTATAGAAGGGGAGTTTAGCTCCTGACATTACATAACCTTTGAGCTGCTTTTATATGTTTTGATGAAATGTATATAATATTCTAAGGAAGAATACATTAATAAAACTGATATTTTTTAAATATAAAAAATAAAAACTAACCAAGAACTATAATTTATTAAAAGTGCTAGGACCTAGTAAAACAAAATATTTTCCAAACCTTTAAGGAGCAGACACAATTCATAAAATTATTAGGACAACAGGTAAATGGAAGCATTTAAGATCATTTTTGTGTTTGATATAATTTTAAACTTAGTTGTGTATGTATGCATATGAGAGAGACAGAGAGGCAGAGATAGAGACAGAGAAAGAGACAGAGAGACAGAGAAACAGAAAGAGCAAGCAAGAGAGCTGGGAGGTGGGGTTCTATGCCATAGCAAGTATGAAAGGCCAGAGGAAAACTGTGTGAGGTCCGTTATCTCCTTACATCGTTACCATGGTTTCTGGTGGCTAATCTCAGAGGCTAAGCATTAAAAAGTTGCATAGCTGGGCAGTGGTGGCGCATGCCTTTAATCCCAGCACTCAGGAGGCAGAGGCAAATAAATCTCTGAGTTTGAGGCCAGCCTAGTCTACAGAGTGAGTTCCAGGACAGTCAGGGCTACACAGAGAAACCCTGTCTGGAGGTGGGGACATTGCCTAATAATCTTAAAGCCAACCATCATCACCTAATGATGTGAATGAGATAGTCGTCAGCACCTAAAACAAAAGCTGGAGGCTTGGTCATTTCTTTGCCCAAAGTTGTGCTTCCTTTGCTGACTGTCTTAGTGTTCTAGTGCTGGGAAGAGACACCACATCCATCGCAATTCTTATAAAAGAAGGTGTTTAACTGAGGCTTATTACAGTTTCACATGACAGGAAATATGGTGACATGCTGTTAGAGAAGCAGCTGAAAACTCTACATCCCAGATCTGTAGGCAGCAGAAAAGGAGACTAGGCTTGGCATGGGTTTTTGAAACCTCAAAGCATACCCCAGAGTGACACACTTATTCAACAAAGCCACTCTCCTAATCCTTCTAATCCTGTAAGAGTTCCACTCCCTGGTAACTAAGCATTCAACTCTATGAACCCATGGGAGACATTCTTACTCAAACCACTACACTGACACACTTTTATTTGTATCATTTCATTTTTTTTCTCATGCTTTGAGACACTCTCACTTTATAACCCAGGTTGGCCTGGAACTTACTATGGTACCCAGGCTGCCTTCAAACTCATGGCAAACTTGGCTGCTCAGATGTTGGAATTACAGGTGTAAGGCACCATTATTGAGTTGACCTTCTGTAGAGATGAAGGGTTTCCTCCATAGCTTCCATGGCATCCAGAGTCAGTATTGAGAAGGTAAGGAAGACGTTGAAAAGGAGCCTGGGTTAGAAAGGATACAAGGCAGAAGGGAGCTTCCATGCCCTGTAGCTAATGATCTAACCTTGTTTCCCTTCTTTTTACTTAAGGACAAAGTCCACTTAAAGATAGCTCTCGGTTCTTAGCACTTCATGGTCTGTTTTTCAAGTACAAAGATTCTTTTTTTTTTTAGGCCATATATATGTTTGTGTGTGCACATGTGTGTGAATACATATTTGGAGGGCATTGGAAACTTTAACTGTCTTTCCTTGGGCTCTATCTGTCTTCTGCCTGTCTGTCTATCTATCTATCTATCTATCTATCTATCTATCTATCTATCTATTTCTCCCTCCCTCCCTCCCTCCCTCCCTCCCTCCCTCCCTCCTTCCCTCCTTCCGTCTCTCTGAGATAAGACACTTGACTGGCCTAGAACATGGCAAGTAGGCTTAGCTGGCTGGCCATCAAGTTCCAGGTATCCTCCTGTCTCTACTTCCCCATCACTAGGATTACAAATGCATATCACCACCATGCCTGGCTTTTGAATATAGATTATGGGGATCAAACTCCAGCCCTCAAGCTTACAAAGCAAGCACTTTACCTACTGAACCTCAAGCCACATGCCCTTCTTTCTTGGGTCATATGTACCTCTAATGTCTTTATTTTAAGCCTTTATACTTGTGTATTCGCTTAAAAGAAATGCAAAGTAATTGTGAGTGTGCTTAACTTACAATATTATCATTGCAGCAGGAAATGGCAACGCAGCACTGCTGGTGTCAGGTGTTGAGCCTGAGAAGCCCCCTTCACAGACTCTCACATTGGGGAGAGCCAGGATCTTATAAAGCACAAGGAAGTCTACTAAAAAAAGATACTCATAAAGCCCAGTGTGTAGGTGAGCTTCTTAAGAGAGTCACATTTAAGTGCCTTAGCTCTGTGTGCCTGTGTGATGTGTCATCTTGTGGCTTTTGAAGTTACATTGTTCAAATGATGTCATTGCTATCTAAGTCTAAAAAATTAAGCAAAAACTATCTTGGTATACTTTTGGGGGACTAGTGCTGAGGATCTGCCTCGGAGCCTTGTGCATGCTAGACAGCTGCTTTGCCAAATGAACTATATCCCTAGTTCTGACTTGTTGGCTAAAGGGTTTTTATTCAAAGGTGTCTTATTAGGTAAGAGGTACATATTTACAGATAAGAAAAGAATGCTTTTAAGATGAAGGCATAGGTCAAAAAAAAAGTCAAAATAGTTCGTACTATACAGTAAAGGTTGAGGCATATGTTTTTATTATAATTGTGTTCCATAAACCTGCTTATAGGATTTTCTCAGAAAAATACAGTTCAGAGATGAGAAAGGAGCAGTGATAAAGTTATATTTAAAATTTGGGACTTAAGCATGGTCCTTAGTTCTGTCTGTCTGTCTAGCACTATCTTTCTGTCCCCCTATTTTATTTTGTTTTTTTTGTTTGTTTGCTTTTGAGATTGTATCTCCTGTAACTCAAGCTGGTTATTTACCCAAGGATAGCTTTGAATTCCTGCTCCTCCCGTCTCCACCTCCCTGGTGCCGGAATTGAAGGGATATATGACCACGTGGCTCATTAGCTTGCTTAACACTCTTATTTGAGAAGTCTCTCAGAAGAGTAAATATTTTTTCTATGCAGGCCATTTTCACAGTGGTTTTTTTTTTTTTGTTTGTTTGTTTGGTTGGTTGGTTGGTTGGTTTTTTTGTTTTTTGGTTTTGTTTTTAGTTTAGTCAAAATTCCTGACTCTCAGCCAGCAAGAAAGGCAAAGTAGATTGGGAGGCTCTGAGGCATCCTTTGCCTTCCTGTCCCCTTTCTTTGCTCTGTCTTTCTGTCTTTCTCTGCTTGCTTGTTTCAATGCTGGGGATTCAGTCTAGAGCTTTGAGTGTGTCAGACCTGTTTGCCTATGAGCTGTTGTGTATCCTCAGTTCCTTTCCCCACTTTTGAAGCGGGATCTTGCTATGTTGCCTAGGTCAGTCTTACCCACAATCCTCTGCCTCATCCTTCAAGTACTGGATTGATAGGTATGTGCTACTATGTCTGTCTGTAGACACTCTTACAATATAGTTTCTAAAAACATAAAGTATGTATAAAATACATCAAGTCTATTTCAGTTTTTCATTTTCAGTTATGGAAGTCAGTTGCTTGAACTACCTTGCTACATCATCACAGTGAGCATATCATCATAGATCTGTAGTGTGTAAGTCAGCCTACCTAGATAACCATATTTGACAACATCTCCCAGATTTACCCATCAGAGAGGAGCCGATGGATCATCCAGCCTATGTATAGTATCACAGAGGGCAGGCAAGCCACTTAGCAGGGTGGCTGTGTGTTTGCATTCTTACCTCAGTGTACAAAAAAATCTTGCCTTCCCATACCTTGGCCCACTTTTGCTACTTTCTACCATCCTGTTGAGTAGAAAGTCCTGGCTCACTAATTGAGCATTTGGTCAGTATTGTAGTTTACACACCTATTAGTACTGATAACTTACCACCACTGGTAACTGTCTTACTTTGAATTTCATCATTGTATGTGTTGGCAGCCACTTAAGCTTCCCTTTCTGAAAGTTCCTTCCTCATGTCTTGGTTCCTTTTGCTGTGAATTTTATGTGATGTCATTAAGTGGCAGGTTCTATTTTATAGATATGTAGTCCTTTATCAGTTTTACATGTTAGAGGTTTTTCCTTGATTTCATTCTTCCTGATTCTGTTCATGGTCTTCTGTATTGAGTGGAAATGCTTAATTTTGTTGAAGTTGAATCCAGTAAATCTGTAGTTTTAGAACTTCTTTAAGGTCTTTCTGGTCTCTGGTATTCTATACTTTAGTGTGTTACCCCTACTAGAGATGGTTCAGTAGTTAAGAGCACTGGCTGCTCTCCCAGAGGTTCTGAGTTCAATTCTCAGCATTTGTTTTGCATGCGGATGAACATGCAGAGTACTCAGACACACATACACACATACATAAGTGAAGGAGGAGGAAGGAGAGGAGAAGAAGAGAAGGAGAAGAAGGAGGAAGAGGAGGAGGAGGAGGAGGAGGAGGAGGAGGAGAAGATGAAGAAAGAAGAAGAAGAAGAAGAAGAAGAAGAAGAAGAAGAAGAAGAAGAAGAAGGAAGAAGGAAGAAGGAAGAAGGAAGAAGGAAGAAGGAAGAAGGAAGAAGGAAGAAGGAAGAAAAGAAGAAGAAGAAGAAGAAGAAGAAGAAGAAGAAGAAGAAGAAGAAGAAGAAGAAGAAGAAGAAGAAGAAGAAGAAGAAGAAGAAGAAGAAGAATTATTTAAAGTGTTCCCCCCACTGGTTTTTCAAGCACATTTTTACTTATGGCCCTTTGAAGACTTTGTCTCGCATTGTGCTTGTTGTATTAACTCTTGGCTGCTCTTAATGGAATTTTAAAATGCAAAACAATAGATGATAAACCTCCTCTTCTCTCAGTTCTTCTAAGGTTGGGCCTTTGACCCTGTTTCTACTCTATGAATCCTGGAGGCTCAGCTGTAGCTAATTCAAAAAGGGATGCTTGCCTCCTCCCCAAGCTGTGTACTCAATCTTCCTCCAAGGAATTTGGAATTAGGGCCAGTCTTAGCTATTTTCTTGAAGGAGTTGCAAATTGAGAGGTTTGGAATGACTGTCTTCTACTATAGGCACAAAGAAATTAGAGAAGTTATCTGAAAAAAGAGATTGAAGATGTGAGCAAAGAAACAAAGGGAAAAGGCTATGGTCCCATAGAGAGGATAGAGTTTGAGCTGGAATGTGAAAGTAGCCGGCCTGAATCCTGATGGCTTTCCAGTTTCTGGTTCTGTTCTCTCCTGAGAACATTACATTTCCTTTTGTATTAGATAGGGGTGGCTAACCACTGTAACAGATAGACTCCAACATATATAATGGCCCTCACACAATAGAAGCTTGTTTCTCACTTACACACACAGGACCAGATGGTTCCAAGTTATCAGGATAGCAGCAGTAGAGGCCTGTGCCAGTTACTTAGGAACCAAGGCTAATGGAGGTTCTGCCATTTCCAACATATGACTTTCAAGGTCTCTCTAGACATTATATCCATCCTACAGAAGGAAAATGATCATGTAGTTGAGCTTATGGGAAGCTTTATAGGCCAAGTTCCTTTGGCTGGAACTCTGTCACGGGGCCACATTTAACTCAACAGGAGGCTAGGAAATGTAGTTTAGCTATGGACCCAGAAGGAAGAGGAAATGGGTTTAGTGAACAAATAGAGATTATCACAACATGCTTTGTATCCATATGAAATCCCTATCTTTCTAATCAAATTCCTGTTGTTTTTCTTAAACATGTTTAAGTTGCTTCTGTTATTTGAACTTCAATGCATATTTAAAACAGAAGAGATAACACCAATTAATTAATTTTCTCAGGAAAATTGGGCCGATTTCCACCTATGATGCATCACCACTCGGCACCCTCAGATGGTCAGACACCCGGGGGTCGTTTCCAGAGGTCTCACCTTGCAGAGGCCTTTGCAAAGGCCAAGGGAGCAGGTGGAAGTGCTGGAGGAGGGGGTAGTGGAAGAGGACTGATGGGCCAGATCATTCCAATCTATGGCTTTGGGATCTTTTTGTACATACTGTACATTTTGTTTAAGGTAAGTCAAATTGTCTTATATGTATAAGATATATGTATATCTTATATATGTAATCATTGAAAATATAATGTCATTGTAGTAAAATCATTGTCTCTGGTGAATCCCTGCAAGGGTCACACAGACCTTTCAAATCCATCATTTCTTTGAAAGCCTCATCAATTCCTTGTGAACTTGTTAGGATCACCATCATCTCAGTTTTACAGAGAGAAATCTTAGGATAGGTTTACAACTAAAATGTAAGTCCAAGATTTGAACTTGGATCTTTTAGTTCATAATCTAATCAGCACTATAATTCAAAGAGAAAGAACAAAAGACTAGGCATCCTTGCAAGCTGATAGGCCATTAAGATGCTCTAAGAAGCAGTTTGCTTATAGGATGGTCATCAAGGTTTCCAAGTAGCCACTTTGAGGCCATATTTAATGGTGCCAGGTTTTGAGATACTGTGCCTGGTATCATCTGTCCAGACACTAAGCTTAACATTTCCTGGTTATAGGAAGTCATGCTGGGTCTTTTAAGGGAGACCCTCAAATAAGTTCCACTTCTAGGCAGGTTTTTTTAGGTTACAGGCTTGTTCTTTATGTTGAGATATAGAAGCCTCACCTTACACTCATGCCTCAGTAAAGTGAGGAGAGTTTAGTTTCTTCTCAACCAGGAATTCTGCAGGTAGTCTGAGTGGAGATGAGAATGAGTGCTACATCTCCTACCACTGGATGAGCATGGGTATAGCAGGTGACTGAGGGGACTTTGTTTTCCTTGTGCTTTGATCTTTGCTTCAATCATTTTTACCTTCTTGACTCTTTCAGTGGCTTTAAAAAGACATTTCTTTAATGTTGATACTTGGTTTGATTTCTGACTTAATTTTTGTCTCCCAGCTTTTTTTTGTTTTTTCATTTAACATGAGGTGTTCCGTGACTTTGAGGTTCTGAGCTGCTGTTGATGTGCTGTGCCTCCTTCATCCTCAGCTTTCAAAGGGGAAAACTGCAGAGGATCGGAGCTGCTCCACTGCCCCACCCGGAAATACCCACAGGAAGATTAGTAAGTGCTCCATCCCTTGTCTTCAGTGGTATTGAGTTGGAGTGGGAGACAGGCAGGGGAAGAATCTGTGGGTATGTCCCGAAAGCATTTCTCAAATGTGTGGACAGATGCTGGGCCTTAAAAGGCCAGTGCTGCTTGTGCTATAGCACAAGACTGCTAGTTCACTTTGGTACATATTAGGAAATTAACGGTCAACATTTGACTTAGTTACTTTTCACTTACAGAGTGCAAAATATTTGGAGCAAATATATTTTATTTCACAGAGGAAAACTAAGGGAGAAATTACATCACTGTCACATTTCACTATTAGCTCTTGACACTCTGGAGTCTTTAAATGTGCTGTCAAATAGTGCCCAGCCAGATTACTCTGTACTGTCATAGCCCTTTGTTTTAAGAATTTATAGATTAGAATGATGCTAGGAAAAGTAATCTGTGGGGGAAAGCGCTTGCCAAGCAAGCACGAAGGTAAGTTAGAATCTTCAGCACTCATGTAAAAAGCCAGGGATGGCTGTGCATGCCTGTAACTCCAATGCTGGTGAGTGGACACTGGACAATCCTTAGACTCCCTGGGCAGCCAGCCTAGCCAACACAGCTTCTGGTTTATTGTGAGACCCTATTTCAAGGGAATAAGGGAGAGAGCAAGAAAGGAAGACGCTGCATGCCATCCTCTTGTATATGCCTGCACACTAACCTGCCTGGGTCACATGCACATAAACTTCACACAGAGAGAAAGATAACTTGTAAGAAGGGACTTGTCAAAAGTATTGTGGGAATCATGTCTGGATGGCATGAGTAAAACTTATGCAAGCATGAACTCTTGAGCTTGTAGTGGACCTACTGTGTAGCACAAACTCACAGAGGTCTGCCTGCCTCTGCCTCCTGAGTGCAGGAATTAAAGATCTGTACCACTTCACCCATCAAAGGTGTTTTTGTTTGCTTTTAGTTTTTTAAGTTTTAAAATTAAAAAATATTTTTCTTAATTAAAAGTTTTAAAAAGAAAGGCATCGATAGAATGACATGAGGATGAGGCACAGAAGCAGCTGCTCCAGGCAGTATCTTATTTTGAATTACTTTTGGGTTCTTTGTTGTATTAAATCCTCAATCATATTTCACAGCCTTTTTGGAAATCCTAAATAGTCAAGGACGTTCTGAAGAAAACTGCTATGTCTCATTATGAGGTATTTAGTAATGGTAACATATATCAGTGATTTAAAAATATCACAGAAGGAAGATTTGAACTGATAGGAAGACTCAGTGGGTGAGAGTGCTTGCTAAGTTTGGTTCCCAGAGTCCTTTTAGAAAGGCAAGCTGTTGGAGCATGCTTCTGTAATTCCTGCATTCCTTTGATGACATGGAGGCAGTCAGGAGAATCGTCTAGAAGCTTGCAGACCAGGTAAAGCAAAGTATGAAGCACAGGAGAAATGAGATACCCTGCCTCAATAGAGTGAAAGTCCAGAACTGACTCCTGAAAGTTGTCTTCTAAACCTAAACACACAGACATACACACCACAAAAATAAACAAAACACTAATAATAAATAAAATAAAAAACAAAGATTGTTAAGACCTTCCTCTTGTCAGAGACAAAAGTAAATCAAATGGCCAAATGGACTTCTGTTTATAACAATAGTAATAGCAGTGAGTCAGTCTTATCCTTTATTATAAATCATGCAAAAATAACAATAACCCCACCGCCACATAGTGCAGTTTGTACCCACTTCACAGGTATTAATTGAATTAAAAGGATTTTTACATCCAGGCAGTGGTGGCACATGATTTTAATCCCAGCACTTGGCGGCAGAGGCAGGCAAATCTCTGTGTTCAAGGCCAGCCTGGCCTACAAAATGAGTTCAAGGATGGCCAGGCTACACAGAGAGGTATGAGATCAGGCCAGTTATACACCGAGCAGCATTTCCTTTTCCTATGGCCTGGAAGTTCTCTTCATATTTTGAGTATTCTTTTTTGGGGGGGCGGGTTGGGTTTTTAGTATCTTACTTAGTGTTTCAGTGTTTGTATGTACTTTCTTCTGATACTGTTTAAGAAAACAGCATCTAGGGGACAGAGTTACACTTTAGCATGGTCTATTCTTTATTCTAGACAACTAGGGTTAAGTTGGGCATTGAGGTCTCAACCATAGTTTGGGACTTTCTTTTACAGAAATTTAACACTGACACTCCTAATTCCTAGATACTTCCAGGCAAACCAGGATCACCTGAGAGTCCTGATCCTTTATTTGTAGTCTTATGTAGGCTTGATATCTTACCCAGGAGCATTGTTTGGATCACAAACCATTGTCTATCTTCTGCACTTACTCTGGGGTGACTTAGCAGGGTGTTTTTGGTGCTGGGTGTTTTCTTTAGTTGGTTCTACTGGATTACTGTGTAGAAGAGGGAGTGATTTGTTTATCATTCCCTAAATGAATGTGTATCCTTTTGAGCCTGCTGGCCAGACCTCTGTACCCTTTTTGTGCTGGTTGTATTAGTTAGAGAAGCCCTGTCTGTTCCCTTAAGTCGCTGAACAAGCCTGGATTACCACAGATCATTTCAGCTAGCCATTTCTTGGAAGGGCTTAGGGAGATGCCCATGATGGTTCTTAGACTGATGCTTGTTTTTTCAGCCAACTTTGAGCTTGTTCAACTACAAGAAAAACTAAAAGAGACAGAGGAAGCCATGGAAAAATTAATCAACAGAGTGGGACCTAATGGTGAGAGGTAAGTTTTAATCAAATAGGACTCAGACAATTTCATATTTATAGATTATCTTATGTAATTGTCAGCTTACGTGCAATATATGTATCCTTTCTCAATTAAATATTTCATTTTCATATCACTGAGAAACTTATTTTCAAGTGTTAAATGTGGTACAAATTATTGTGAGAGTTTGTGAAATTTATAAATCTTGTTGGGTCAAATAACCTAGTTTTACAAAGGATCTTCTAGTTGTCTGTTATAAATTTTAAGTAAAATCGGGTTATTGAAAATTGCATTTTCTGATATCAAATAAGAAAAAAAAGCAAGTGCCTGAAGAGATGACTCTGTGGTTGAGAGCACTTGCTCTTCCTGAGGACCTGGGCTCAATTTTTAGCACCTACATGGCAGCTCACAATTGCCTTTAACACCAATTCCAGGGGAGGGGGTCCATTGCTCTCTTTTTGCCTCTGTGGGTACTTCATACATGTGGTACACAGACATACATCCAGGCAAACACTCATATACATTTTAAAAAATTCAAAAAAAAGCAACTGTTATCACAGCAAGCATTTGTGTTTTGTATTTTGTGTTCTCCTAGTGCAGAATTAAACATGCAAAGTAGGTGTCAAGGGCCAAATTAATCCTTTAGGAATGTACATGTCTACTCTGCCATACTGGCCAAGGATCTGAAAAGGTAGATGCAGGAGATTATGAAAACTGGAACAACTAAGAACACTAAGGTACCTAAAAAAGCCAAGAACAGAACACCAGAATGAGACATTGAGTACTAAGACAGAGTCTGTCTCAACTGAGCCTTCTCACCAGGAGGAGGGAGAACTTCACAGTGGGCCATAAAACCACATGCAGGATATTGAGCAGTCTTGCCCTTACCTTCAAGAGCAACTGTGGGGTCTTTGATGCAAGGAGCAGGTGTTGGCCTCTTCTGTTTGCCATCTTTCAACTATTTGTGCTCTGTGCCTCATCTTTTGCTCACTGGCATCTAGTTTATTCATCCTTTGTTGCATATAAGAAGACATCATCAAATTGCAGTTTCCTGTCTGTGTGTGAATAGAAACAGGGAAATGATTTCTGATATGACCAATAGAATTTTTTTAGACGTCTTTCACATGAACGTGTAGCTCCACACACCTTCAGTGTCCTCCATGTTTTGTCTGATATAAAATACAATATCAAACTCAAATACACAGGTTAAGGGACTAAGGTGAAATGTTCTAATTTTTGCCTTGAGAATTAGCAAGATTTCCTTCCGAGAGTAGTATGCCTGGTGACCTACCTGCTAGTACATGGTGTGGCCTGAGGAAGCACTAATTAGCAAAGAGCCTGGTTCCGAGTAGCCTGGACTTGCAGATGTTCCTTATGTGCTCTCTTGTATCCCCAACCCACATAAGGACTCTTTTATTTTTCCTAAAGCATCTGTGCACTGTTCATCTAGGAACTTGCAGATTCATTTTTCTTTGCTGAGACACTGACCTCCCACCCCCACCAGACACCCATTTTGACTTTGAATTGTCATAGGGCTCTCAACAATGGCATCATTGTCTCTGAGAGTCTTTCCCTGAAATCACAGAATCTGCCTGGTGTTCCTTCATACTCACATCTCCTGGGCATATTGGGTGATAATATACAGCTTACTGCCATCAAAGCATGTCTTCCCTGATGTCCTGCAACCTTTGAGAGAACAGAATTGTCAACTTGTGCTGGAACACTGATGATATCTGAACACCCTGAAATAATGAGTATTTTAAAGCAGGTTCGTCAACAAAAATTGTGTCTTCTTTGGAATCTCTTTTCATTTGTTCTGCACAGCCCTGTATGGTTGTTAATGGCAGGTATTAGTTTCTCTAGAAGTAACTCTATCTGAGAGCGTAAAGTATACTGCTATAGCAAATAAACTCAACTCTAGTGGCTTAAATAATGCAGATTTATTATGCTTAAGTTCTTTGGGTTAGTGGTCCTATAGTGAGTGAGAATTATTGGTGTTGGCAGGATTCCCTTGGCAAGGTCCTATAGCAGTCTGATTCCTTGACCTTTTCAGCTTCTAGAAGTTGCCTATACTCCTTGGCTTATAGACCCCTTCCTTTATCTTCAAAGATATCAATATTGGGTTGAGATCTATTCAGATTATATCACTTTGACTTCTACTGCCTCCTTTTCCCACTTTTAAGAATACTTGTAACTACATTATACATTTTCAGATAACCCAGGATAACCTTCCATTATAATGTCATTATAATGTAAGCTGATTTTAGAAACCTCAAGTCCACCTACAACCACAATCCCCTTAGAGGGAAGTTTATGGATTCCAAGGATTAGAACATGGGGTATCTCTGTGTGGTGAGTGGGATCTTAAGGTCTGATGGAAAGGGGAGATCTTGAATGAGCCTTACAAGATAGAACAGTTTCTTCAGGCAAAGTTCAGAAAAAGAATGTTTCAGAAGGAAACAGTAACAGTGAGAGAAGAAGGTGAGTGCTTGGAATAGCATTCAGTTGGGAGCTGGTGTAGTGTTTACAGTCAGGATCGGATAAATGGCTAGAGAGGTGGGTAATGGGAGACAACTAGGCAACTAAGACCTGTATCTGAATGATGTTGGACTGCATTTGACATTTATTGTTTTTGTGAAGATTTTCAGAAGAAATGTCATGTTTTCCTATGTTCAGAATATTATAGCAGACATATGCCAGAAACCTACTGAGAATGTTCTGTCAAAAGGCAATGGGAACTGTTGATGTGGTGGACACTTGAGGGTGGCAGCAGGAAGATGGCAGGGTCCCAGCCAGCCATCTACTCAGGATGTTCTAAGACAACTAGGCTGTGTAGACAAATTTTGTTAGGGCAGTGAAAATAGAAAAGAGGGGCACAGATTATGGGAATTTATGGTTATTGGAATCAAACCAGTACTAGTTAGCAGAATTTTGAACTTAGAAGAAAGAATATGAGGTATCTCATGATAACAAAGTATTGAACCTCCAGCTTTTAGGAAAAGAGGCAATCATAGTGGGTCTTAGTATCTCTCAGGATTTAGGGAGTAGGAGCAAAAAAACTGATCCAGGATGAATTATCATCAGAGGTGTCCACTTCAGGACTTACTTGCTCAAGATCCAGTTAGTAAGAAGGTACAGTTAGTCCAACTTGGATCATGCAGCTATCAATGATCCAATCAGGACAGTCAGGAAGATGGAATAGGAAGATTGCCACTTGACTACCCTCAAAGGGAGGTAAAGGGATGAGTGTTTTTACTCTAAACTATAGTATGAGCAGAAGAGAGACTGTGCCCACAGAGGAAAACTAACTAAATAAGAACATGGAAGGAAAAGAAGATATAGAGATGCCTGGAGATTTATAGTACTTCCTAAGATAAAACACAGAAGAGAAAGAAAATAAGGATTTTGAGCTAGCAAACAGGGACTGAACTTTGAATGTTGTTGAGATGCTATCAGAATATCCACATATAATATATAACAGCAACAGGAAATGTGGGCCTTGGAAGCAGAATAAAGGACTGGGTATTGTCTCGGGGAAAGATGAGATCACCAAGTTGTTGAGGCCATTGTGTTCTGTTGTTAGCCTTACTCTCTTACTCTGCATTTTGCTCTTGGATTTGGACTTGATGATTCCTTCAGTTAAAAGTCAGCTGCCATTACTTTCCACCTGTGGTCTTACAGTTTTCTAGCATTTGGGAATCTGCCATATACAACCTATTTATTTATTACCCAGCTCTGCTTGTTCCAGTGGTTTCTCTTGGATCTTGGCCTTGTGGGCCTTGGTTTTGAGGAAATTGAATTTAAGGTTAATTTGAAATTTAATGTGATAACAAAGTCCCAAGTAGAACTGCTGAGGAAATAATTGGGCAGCATAGACATCTAGGTAAAAAGTAAAGATTAAGGAAAGGGTTAGGACATCTTCCATTTAGGGTAATGGCTTAACCTTCGATGCAGGGACAGCCTCCTTAGAGCGTGACTGCAAGAATGGAAACACAGAAGTCCAAAGATTATGCCTTCATGATGGCCAAGTTTTAGTGAGTGAAGAAAAAGAACATGGTCAGAACTAAAAGAAACAATTGCGGAAGTGGGAGGAAGGCAGCTATGTCTGTGGTTAATACAGGAAGTTCCAGAAGGATGCTCTACAGTATGAGAAATCAAAAGGAACAAACTGGAAGATACTCAGGAGTAGAACAGTCCTGATGTTTGTAAGTTTTGGTAAATGACCCAATGGAGGTCACATTTCAGAGAGGTAGATGAAAGCAGGCAGTGAGGAAATGAGGACCAGGCAGACAGACACAGGCATTACAGATGTCGAGGCTGTGGCCATGCTGCTGTGCATGTGTGTACTTAACCGTCCTGACAGTGAGAATTCCATAGAAACATTCATTGTAGTAAACTCGGAAGATGTGCTAATGTGGATCCTGCCCTCTGTGTTTAATGGCAGCACAGACACACTTTTTTCAAGTTAAAAGGATATTTTAGTTTGAAATTTTGTCTGTTGGTGCTTCTCCAAGTCTGGCTATTGTAGTTAAGGGTGTCCATTTTTCTCTGAGTTAGGAAGCAGAGGCTCAATTTTGTTTCATTTAGTATAAGAACACTCTATGTAGTTACAGAAATAGTTTGTAAACACTGCTGGCCAGAGCTTTATGGAAGCAGGCAGGTTGTCCTATTCTGCCCTGAATTCTCCCACAGATGGGTCATTTTTATTAGAGGAAGTTGGATAACGGGGCAAGTTTTGTTTTTCTTCCCAGTGAGGATGGTAGAAATGGCACACTCTCCTTTTCCCCAGTTACAATCTTAATGTTTGAAGGAGAAACCTGTTTTTCCTGTTAGGTGAACTTTGTTAGTCTGAACACAGAGAGGGACACAGTGAATACCTACACTGAGTAGAGTGGAGGGTGCCTCCATTACTGGTGCATGAGGCCTGCTGATGGATGCTTTGGGCTATAAGGAAATAAAGGGTAGTTCTCTTAAATCCTCTGCTAGATGGTTTCTGTTTTCTGTCCAGGATACTGCCTTTCTGTGTTCCTCTCAGCCGTGTGGTTATCCTCCAGTCTCACACTGCGCTTGTAGGTATTTGCCCAGAACCACAGCCCCTTTGGTAGTCTGATGAGGTTTCTAAACTGTAAAAATTGAGTACTGTGGTGGGCTACGAGCTCATTGGTAGTACTTGCTTAGTAGGAATTCGAAAAGAAAGGAGAAGAGGAAAAAGAAAAGGCAGCAACACCGTGTGTGAATTTCAGTTTGTGGATCTCACTTCTCCAGTTTCTCTGATTTACATGATTGAGTGTTGTGAATTATCTACCTCTGAAATTTCAGACTGTATCCTTACTCTTGTACAAATGGGAAAAGCCCTGTGGTTCCAGTCTAGTATTTTTCTGTGGTTGAGTCTAATGGCCTAGAATATTTTTCTTTGACAACTTGCTTCAGAGAAAGTATCTTATAGTGAAGGGAATAAATGTAAGAGTTGGAGAGAAATTGCAGGAGACTGGGGAATCAGGCTGCTGAGGTGTGAGGGTGAAAGCACCCAGATCTTGTTTCCATGTCAATTCATCTTGGACCTCAAGCAGCTACTTGAATGAAATATTCTGAAGATTAGATTCTCCATTTACAAAATCACAACATTGAACTAGCATCTCTGGTTGCAGCCATGACGTCCCTGAAATCACCTGCCGTTAGACCTACTCTTTGGGGATCCAAACAGAGCATGGTGAAGTTTCTCCCTGTTACCTAGGAGTGCTGACCGCTAATGACTGGACTGTCTGTTTCCCAGCAGAGCACAGACTGTGACTTCTGACCAAGAGAAACGATTACTGCATCAGCTCCGAGAAATCACCAGGGTCATGAAAGAAGGCAAGTTCATTGACACATCTCCAGAGAAGGAAGCTGAGGAAGCCCCATACATGGAGGACTGGGAAGGTAAAATGCCCCATTGCTTCCTTATTAGCTGTCACCCAGAAAGGAGATCTTGCCAGTTTTCTTGAAAATCAATTTTGTATAGACATGACATCTATATGTTTACCTAATTTAAATGTACAGTCGGGAAAGTTTGGCGAATGTGCAGTGTTAATCACACTATAGTGTCAGAATAGGACAATTTCATCACCTTAGGAAGACCCACCTTCCTGCCTCTGGCAGCAGCTGAGCTGCTTTCTACCCCTTAATTTGGCTTTTTGTGTATAAATGGACTGTATTGCAGATGTGCTGTGATGGCTGTCTTCTGTTTAGAGGAATGCTTTTGAGATTCATGTGTGGTGTTGAGAGTGTAGCACAAGTTCTTTCTGAAACTGCTGGGTAGGATTATATAAATATACCACAATTTGTTAATCCACTTGCTGGTTGATTAACATTAGGCTCTTTCTAGCTTTGAACTGTAGGATCCAAGCTATTGTGAAATTTGCATGAAAGGCTGTTTTGGACATACTGTGCTTCTCTTTCAGAATATGTTTAAGAGTGGGATTTCAGGTTTTATAGTAGGTGCATGTTTAAATTTATTAGACACTTTAAAGTGGCTGTACATTTCCACCAGCAGCTTGTGAGAGTCAGTTTTCCCATATCCTTGCTAATGTACTATCTTTGTAAATGTTAGTCATTCTAATGAGTTTACAGTGACATCGCAATCATCACTCAAATTTGCATTTCCCCAGTGACTATGATGCTGAACTTTTTTTTCATGCAATATTTGCAAACTGTGTATCTTTGTTGAAGAGTCTGTTCAAATTATCATTTTTTAATATTGGGTTGAATGTGTTAACATATTTATTTATTTGCTGGTGGGATTTTTTTTTTTTTTGAGAGAGAGAGGGAGGTTTTGTGAAATAGTACCCCTGGCTGGCTTGATACTCAGTATGTAGTACCCAAGCTAGTCTTGACTCATCATTCTGTGGCTCGGCCTCCCTGGGACTGGCAATGTATGTGTGCCTCACCTGTGCCCAGCGGCAAGAGTTTTCATGCATCTTGGATACAAGTACTTAACCACTTAGGTATTTTACATGTAATTTCTTATAACTTGCAACTTGCCTGTTTATTTGCTTAATGGCATCTTTATAAGAGAGTGTTAAATTTTTATGAAGTCATACTTATCATTTTTCTTTTGAATCACATTTTTGTGTGTTCTCTTTAAGATATCTTTGCCTAATCCAGATGTTTTCATCTAGAAGTTATATGGCTTTAGTGCTTACATTTAGGTTTATTTTGAGAATTTTTTTAAAAATTGAAATTAAAATATAATCGCATCATTTTCTCCCCTCCCTTTCCTCCTCCTAACTCCTTCCTTGAGTTAATCTTTATAGACGGTATGGCATCAGGACTTAAATTTGCTTTTGCATATCTCAGTACTCTGTCACTCTCCATTAATTTGATTTAATTAATAACTTTAGCACACTGGTTGAAAATCAGTTGATCGTGTGTGTGTGTGTGTGTGTGTGTGTGTGTATGTTCTTGGGTGTGAAACCTAGATTTTGCACATGGTGGGTGCATGCTCTAACACTGAGCTCCATTCTAAGTTCAATAACAAATGGTAAATGGCCAGCCCCCAAAATACACACACACACACACACCATATATATATGTATATCATGCAGATGGAACAAGTTGTATTTATATATTTAGGAATACACATGTTGGGGTCTAGGAATTGCTTCACAAACCACATGAACACCAATCTCAGTCAGACAGGTACAATTTATTGAGCATATGTCCCAAGACTGGTTGACCAGGGCCATGGTGTGGATTCAGGAACTGAACCATGACCCAGAGTTAAGATCCTATAGGGTTTTAGAGCCCAAATCCGCAAACATCTGTGCCAAGTTATTGCACCAATCAGGATTTAGGAATAGAGTATTTCCTCAGGAACATGTCTTTGTTGTGCATTTTTCCTGTTCCCATTAGTTGGGGTATTCAACTGTGGCAGGGGACTTGCCTTGTCTAATATTCATGTCTTAATTTGTCCACCGGGATGGGACTTGTCTAACATTCATGTCTTAACTTGCCAACCAGTATGTCAGTTACCCACATACATGTCTCTTTCTGTCAAACACAATGTCAGTTTCCAGAGAGGGCTTGGGAACTTAAATTTTATTGGACCACTACTCAAAATGGAGGTCTAATTTCAAATAGTTTCTTATATTGGTGCGGGTGTCTCTCTCATCCCAGGGGCAGCTTAAAAAGACAAATACCATAAAAGCTTATACAGAGGTGGAGGAAGTGCTATTAGGTAGTTGATTCAGGTCTCAGCTTATTGTGGGTAACTATACAAAGCAGTTTTACTGACTTCTATCATGATTGGTTCCAAAGGACACAGAATATAACAGAATATGTAATCAATCTTGGCGTTAGAAAGTTTCCTAGTAACAGCAGAAACATAGGAGAAAGTTTTCTTTTAAGAGTAGGCTATCCAGGTAACTGTTACTTAGGCCTTAACATTTTACCTAGGTCCCAACACATACACATATAACAATTAAAGAAAAAGAGCCTTATACCACTTGTTTTGTAGGTCATGAAGATTTGCAAAAGATATAGACAGACATTTTAGCAAAGAGGATATACAGATTGCAAATATGCACATTAAAGCATATTCAATATAATTTTTCTCTAAGAAAATACAAATTAAAATTAGAGCAAGATAGCTGGGTGTAGTAGCAACACCTTTAACCTGAACAGAGGCAGAGGCAGGTGGATGGATCTCTGTGAGTTCAGGGCCAGCCTGGTCTATATTTCAGCAAATTTCAGGCAAGAGGAATAGTCAGACACTGTCTCAAAAGAAAAAAAAATTTAGAAGAAGATGCTTCTCCATACCTTTTAGAATGACTGAAATAAGAAAAAACAGCACCAGATTGAAACGTAAAGAAACTATCATGCATACCTTGCTAGTGACATAAATAGAATGCATTTGTGTTAGTTACTTTTCTGTCTCTGTGACCAAATTATTTGCTTTGCTGATGGTGGGGAAGACTTAGTGGAACATCCCATTTTATAACAAGGAAGGGGCAGAAACAGGGAAGTGGCCAGGGATACTCTACACCCAAGCATCCATTCCCAGTAATCTATGCTCCTCCAGCTAGGTTTCACCTCCTCCACAGCCTCCCAGAATAGAACTGCCAGCTGGGAACCAAGCATTCAAAATATAGTATGTAAGGGGCATTTTGTATTCAATTCACAATAGGATGTTTTGGAAAACGATGTACTAATTTGTTTAAAAACTTAAGCATGCCAATTCTGTGCATTATAGCAGTTGTAGCCTTGATATTTATCCCCAAGAAATTAAGACAAGGACATGTAGAACTTGTACATGAATAATCATAGCAGCCTTATCTATCCAGACTCTGTCCTTTAGCAGGTGAATGGGCTAAATGGTGGTGCATGTATTCCATAGTATACCATAAAGCAATAAGAAGGAATGGATTTTTGGTACATTCAGAGAATTTTGCTAAGTGAAAGGTAGAAGATTATTTAAAAAGTTAAGATTCTATATGTATTATCTTTAAATGGCAAAGTTGTGGGGATAGATAACAGACTAGAAGTTGCTAGGGGTTAAGAGGTAACTGCCAGTAGGAAGGGATGGGTGTGGTCATGAAGGGCAACATCATGAGGCAGCTTTGTGGATGGATGCATTCTTTGCTGTATTTTCTTTTTATGTATGTTTAATGTATACATGATGTGTATGGGATATCTGTGTATGTATGCACATTCACATGTATATGCAGGTAACAGATTGAGGTCAGGTGTTTTTAATTGGCAAGTACTTTATATATTAAGGCAGGAACTCTTGTTTAAACTTTGAGCTTGCCAATTTCACTAGTCTAGCTAGCCATCTTGTCTTGAGGATCCTGTCTCTGCTTCCCAAGCAGAAACAGGCAGGTCTTTCATGCCCAACTATTATATATGTGGGTGCTAGGGGGTTAATTCCAGGCCTTTCCATTGAATCACCTCCCAGCACCTGTTCTGCTAATGCAGGTATCTTGGTTATGATATTAAGTTATAGTTTTCTTCATGCCACTGTTGGAAGAAACTGGAATAACCTGAGATTTCTGTGCTTCTTATAACTACATGTCAACCTATACTTATCTCAAGATAAAAAGGTTAATTTATTGAAAGTAACACAAGAAATTATAACAGACATATTAATAGGATAGCTTTCCAATAAATAAACCATTTACCTTTTGTAGTTAAGATAGTATAAGAGTTTAAAAGATAACACTTGTGATGGTTTGTATATGCTTGGGCCAGGGAGTGGCACTATTAGGAGGTGTGGCCTTGTTGGAGTAGGTGTGTCATTGTGGGTGTGGGCCTTAAGACCTTCATCCTAGCTGCCTGGAAGCCAGTATTCTGCCAGAATCCTTCAGATGAAGATGTAGAACTCTCAGTTCTTCCTGCACCCTGCCTGTCTGGATGCTACCATGTTCCTGTCTTGATGATAATGGACTGAACCTCTGAACTTATAAGCCAGACCCAATTAAATATTGTCCTTATAAGAGTTGCCTTGGCCATGGTGTCTGTTCACAGCAGTAAAACCCTAACTAAGACAACACTGAACTGGAAAATGTCTATAGCAAATATGGATGAAAACAAGTTGATAGGTTTAATATAGAAAAAGTCCTACAACTAATGCAGGAGTTACTAAAATGTTCACACTTGAATAGCTCACAAAAGAAAAAATGCCAACAGCTATAAAACCTGTGGAAAAGTATTTCAGTCTCGCTAATCATCAGTGAAATTTCTTTTTTCTTCCAGCTTGTAAATCTGTATTGTACAACCTTATTCCCAATATTACTCCTTTCCCCATCATTTTCTACCTGCCATGCAGGTTGTGTTGAGATCACATGGAATTTTAGCTGTGGTAGTAACTTGTAAAGACACGTGCTTTTTCTGCTTTAAGTATTATTTAACCGTGGTATTACATTTCTTGCATATTACCAATGATTGATTGTTTTACATTAATAAGTCAACCCTTTCCCTTTTTTTTCCTCCCTTAAACCTCTCCCCCCTTTCTTTTTCAGAGGCAAACTCTTACCATATAGCCCAGGCTGGCCTCGAACTCTTTGTTCCCTTGCCAGTGCCTCCTGAGTGCTGGGATTTTTAGCATAGACAGCTGTATATGACTTATTTCCGCCCTCCCCTGACCCACTAGGAATTGAACTTATGGTCTTTGAACATAACTTGCATATTAGGGACGTGCTTCACCACTGACCTCTATCTGCAGACCATTTAAAAGGTTTGTTTTGTGACAGGGTCTCACTATGTAGCCTTGAAATCTGGCCTTATACCTTGCATCATAGGTAGCTAGGATCACAGGCTTGAGCACCAAGCCTACCACCACTTTCTTATATCCAGCTTCACAGTTGCTGAATTTAACTTTTGGTAAATTTTTATATTTGTTAAGACAAGGTCCTGCTATATTTTGATGTTTACATGTTAAAGGATTAGTCCCTAAACTGCCACTACTGGGATGTGGACCCTTAGGAAGTGGGGTGTCAGGGAAGGTTCTTAGCTCTTTTTGTGGGTGCCCTCAGAGGTGACTTTGTGTGGCACCCCAATCAGTTCCCCTTTACTTTCTGGCCTTTGTAAGCAATTTGACTCTGCCACTTGCTTCTGTTGTAAGGTGCTGCTCTTGCCAGAGGCCTAAAGCAATGGGCTACCCAATCTTGGGCTAGAATCTCCAGGCCCTTCAGCCACAACAAACCTTTCTCTTACAAGCTAATTATCTTAGGCATTTCATTACAGTGACGTAGCAATGACATATTCACTTAAAGCATTTTTACTGTATGTAAAATACCATAAATTCAGAATACTTGGATATGTATATGGAGTTTTCATCTTGCTAGAATATTCACAACCATGCCTTTCCTTTAAAATCTGAAAATCCAGGGCTGGAGACCCAACTCAGTGAGTAAGAGCATTGATTGCTCTTCCAGAGTACCTGGGTTCAATCTCCGGAACCCATGTGGTTACTTAAAACCATCTGTAACTCCAGTTTCAAGGGGTCCTTCTAGCCTCCTTGACACCAGGCATGCGCATGACACTTGTGAAGGAAGAACACTCATGCATTTAAAAAAAAGTCTGAAAATTCTTCTTCACTCTGTACTTTTCATTTGATTGAAAACAAGAAATATTGTTTTGATCTGATCGCTTTTCTCAGTAGGTAGCCTGGTTTTAGTTTATCTATGTGTTTTCTATCTGGAATTTATTTTCATCTTATATTTAAAATCTGAATTCAGTCCCAGCCATTGATTCTGTCTGTGTAAACATGAATGTGTTTTTATACTACTTTTGCTGAGCCCTTTGTGAGCCTTCCCTCAGTGAATAGATGTTTTCTTTCATACTTTTATTAATGCTTTTATGTATTTTTCTTTGATTTCACAGTCTAGTAATTAAAAATCAGGTACCCTTATCAACCTCCACAATTTCTCAGAATTTTCATTTCTTTGTCATTTATATCTTGTTGCAGAATCCTTTAATGTGAACTTCTAATATATGGATTTGATTTTCAGACATATTTATCTTGATCTTGTGACCTTTATTCGTGGGTATAATTTTTTTAGCTTGTGATCATGCCTTTCTGTTTACAGTAGTTCTGTTTTTTGTTTATTCTGTAACCTCTTGAATGTCACTAAGGATAAGTTGACATGTTAAATCCTATTTCCTGTGTTGACTGTTTTATTAGTGGCTGCTGTATAATTTGCTTAGTTTGGTTCTCATGTTTTGAATTGCTGAGTTTTCATAGAAGCATTGAATCTTTGTTGTTTGCTTATATTTCTTAAAGATGTTTTAAAGTATTAAGTCATCTGACATGAGCTACTTCAGCATTCAGGTGGGTCATTAGTAATAGTTTTGGATTTAGCATTAGTTTTACTTACATATAGATAATGTTTTTTAGTTTTTCAGTTTATATGGGATATCTTCTTTCTGTCCTTTCTCCTTCACTCTATGTATGCCCTTAGAGCTGAAATGAATGTCTCATAGCTAGCATAGGGTTGGGCCTTTTTATTTTTTAAATATTTTCACCATTATGTTGATTAGAGAATTTAACCCATTTATATTCAATGTAACAATTGATAGGTAAGGACTTACTAGTGTCATTTAAGATTTTTATTACATTTATTTATGTTTGTGTTTATATGTGTGTTCATATGCATGTGGGTGTGCACCATAGTGTGCACATGGAGGTCAGACACCCTACCAAACTTGGTTCTGTCCTTCCACTGTTGGTCCTGGGGATGGAACCCCAGGTTTTTAGGCTTGGTGGTAAGGTAAGTATTTTTACCCAATGGAGCCATCTCACTAGCCTCTGGCTGTTGTTTTGGTAGTTTTTTATCTGGTTCTTTTGTAGATTCTTTGTTCTTTTCCTCCCTTCAGTCTTTCTTTATGGTTAAATTTTGTTGTTGTTTTGTTTGTATCTTTAGGTGGCTTGTTTAAAGCTTGGATCCCCCAGGAGATGACCTAGAGTTGGAATGAGCTATAAAACTGAATCTGCGAGGCTAAGTGTTGAAGTGGGTCTGGAAACATAAGTCTAAAAGGTCTGGCCTGGTGCTGGGGCAGTCTGAAGGCCTATACTGCATTAGAAAGTCTTGAGGATGTTCCTTTAGGTCCTGGGACTGTAAGATCCAGAGGTGTTCTAGAAGCTTGGTGCTATGTATTGTCTAGTACTCACATCTACTGAAATGAGCATGGGTCCTGAATCCACCAGACTGTGGAAATTAGCTCTAGGTCTGTACCATCAGTAGAGAAGTCTGGATTCCTATGTCTACATTTAACAACTTGGTTTCTGATTATAGATGTATATTGATTCTGGACAGACATAGATGATGTGGCTGGGTTTCCTATTTCAGGGTTGGTCTGGAATCTAAAGCTCACTTGTTGCTGGGTAGGCCTGGATCCTATTTCTGTGGGGATTGGTATAGAGACTGCTAGATATAGGCATAAGTAGGGTCATGGGGCTGCCCTGGGACTTTGTGCTAGCTTGGCCTGATGCCTAGGGCCATGGAGGCCAGGATGACTGAATCCTGGGGCAGCTAGACCGGGTCTAGAGCTTGAGTCTAATTGCTTTCCCTCCAGCACCAAAGCAGGTAATCATCAAAATGCAAAGGTAAGCTTTACTCTTTATATAGAGTGATGGCAAGCAAATGGACTTCTCTTGAGAAGTCAGTGGTTGAGATCTAAGTAGCAAGCCCCTGCCATGAGGTTGTAAAGGCTTTGGGTGACTATCACTGTCCATTTTCTGTTGCTATAACTGAATACCAGATGAGGTCACTCATAAAGGATGGAGGTTTATTTAATTGATGGTCTGGGAATCTAAGAATACAGTGTCAGCATCCACTTGGCATCTGGTCAGAGACTTCTTTTGCTTGGTCATTGTATGGCAGAGGTCACATGGCCAGACAGAGCAAGCTTGATGTCTTCAGTTTTTCTTCTTACAAGAACATGAATGCCATCATGTGAAACCTACTTTGAGATTTAATCCTACCTCTGATTCAATCCCTTCCTAAAGACCTGCCCTCAAAATGCCATTAACATATAACTTTGAGAATTGAGCTTCAACAAGGGTTTTGGAAAGGGACACTCAAACCATAGTGGTAGCTGCACTCTTGTTTTACCTAGCACTCTGCCCACAGTTATCCTGGGAGTGAAGGCTGGACAGCCAAAATTCTGATACTCCTGTCAGTGCTGGTAAGGGTTTGGTAAGAGGGAGTTTTTACATCACTGGGAGAACTGAAATATTTTTGACTCTTCTGCAGAGTAATTTGGTAAGGATACGAAGTCTTTAAAAATGACTGTTCTCTTTGGCCTACTCTCCATATTTCTAGAAGGCCATCTTGAGGAACTGGGGTAGATGATCTGGGTTTATACAGAGTTCCTCACCACCACATAGCTTACAATGGAGACAAGCTGGAAGAAAGCTGCTCAAATGCCTTATGTAAGAATGGTAAATCACATGTGTTCCATGACACAGAGAAATACCAATGATACATACTAAAGGAAAACGTACAGGACAATAGTACATATTCCTTCTTTATTAAAAAAGCAGGAAAATACTATGTATATATGATTCTAAAAGCCAGAAGTAAACAAATTACCAGTGGTAGGATTCTGGGTGAATTGTGTTTTTTTCTAAAACTTGTTTCCTACTAGTTAAAACTAGTAGGAAAAATATTAAAAAAAAAAAAATAAAGGCTATGCGAGCCTCCTAAAAAATCTGCAAAGTTTGAATACTTTTATAAATGTTGTAATACTTTTATAAGTTTGAATACTTTTATAATGTTGTAAAAATGTCTCTAGAT
Organism: Arvicanthis niloticus; assembly: GCF_011762505.2. Taxonomy (NCBI): domain Eukaryota; kingdom Metazoa; phylum Chordata; class Mammalia; order Rodentia; family Muridae; genus Arvicanthis; species Arvicanthis niloticus. Next base: position 76,865,401 of record NC_047658.1, on the reverse strand, counting down.
TCCTCACATGTGCCAAAAGATAGCTGTTTTTCACAATTGATGGGCAAAATGTGGTGTCTATTGGAGATGAATGTGCAGTCATCATCAGTGTGCAAGTGGATTTCGCATTCTTCAGTTTCCACTGTGTAGTGAGCACCACGGTTGCCAGCACTGCCATACGAGCTCGCACACGGCCCATCTGCTGCTCCTGCTTGGCCTGGCTCACACAGACTTATTTCATTTCATCCCTTACTTGGCAGCACAGCCTCTTTCTCATTATCATAGCCGAGGTTTGGTGCAATGTTACTCATTTTGCTTACCTGTTTGTTGTTTTTTCCTTTTGTTCCATTTTGTCAAAATGAAGATGCCAACAATAGGAGTTCTGTCTCTGAAAATGCAGTTCTTGCCCTGTGGGGTCTTGGTCATGTCCAGCTAACTTGCCCCTGCTTCTGGCAGTTACAGACTGCTTTGGTCGTTCTGATAAGTAGAAAGCACTATGGTTTATTTTTCAAAGAGCTTAGCATTCCTTTTCCCAGCCCCACCCCCACCAGAAGATTTGGAACCGGTTCCAAATAGAAATTGTAGCCTTAAGCTAAGCCCTCTCCATCTGGTAATGCTGAAGGCTCATGCTGTTTGCATAATCTTCATCAATGCTGCAGAAACATGAGGGGCGAGACTTACCTCTACCCCAAGCACCTTACTTACAAAGGATTTTCCTCTGCCTTGGTTTGTATTTCACAGAGCACTGAGACAGTCAGCCAGACTGCTCAGAGTTTGTTCAAGTGAAACTTGAGGACTATTAGGACCATCTTAGAGATGTATTGAATGGATTTGTTAGGATAGGCTGGCTGTTGCCAGAGAATCCTCTCTGATCCTCACACTATTTATTTTCAAAGATGTTCTTTTTAAGACTTTGCTACTTTCCTCTCTAGGTTACCCAGAAGAGACATATCCAATGTATGACCTTTCGGATGGTATCAAGCGTAGGCAAGAAACAATCCTGGTGGATTACCCTGATCCGAAAGAGCCCTCTGCTGAAGAAATAGCTGAACAAATGGGAGAATTAGAAGAGGAAGGATCAGAGCATTTGAGCTGGGATCGTTTGCCCACTGACCCTGGAGCCCAGAAGGAGAATTCTGTTACCCTGTGTGATCCTAAACCAGAATCATGCTCCTGCTGTTTTCATGAAGAAGAGGATCCTGCTGTCTTGGCAGAGAACGCTGGCTTCAGTGCAGATGGCTACAGTGAGCAAGAGGAAGCCACCAAGGAAAACTTGCTCCAAGACTTTACGAATGAAGGGCTGGGGATCAGCACTGATAATACACACATGGGTGGCACGCTAAGGAAGCGCAATCCCCAGGGTTTTGAGTGAAAGCAGCCTGCTTGGAAAAGTATCCATTACTCTGTTCCCATGGCACCTTTCCTCAGTTTCATCCATGCTCCTGTGCTCTCTGCATCCTTCTCTGTGTTCAGTATCATAGTTCTTGGGCCACTACCATGGATACAGTCTATCCTTCCTGGTGCTTGCACATGTGTCACTTTGTAAAGTAGCCATTAGTGTGAACACGGGACAGAATCACCTTTCTCCTCTTGCCTTTCCCTATCTGAGACACTAACACATCCAGTAATTGTGTTTGACTGCTTGTGCTTTGCAGGTGGTACCACCTAGGCAAACATCTGACCCCTCCTCACAGGAGCAGCAGATGATTTACCTGTGAGTGATTTATTGAATGGATGTTAGGATAGGATGGCTGTGAGTGAGAACTGGGTTGGCAAATATTGAGGACTTCCGTTTTAAGAATGAAGATGTTAGATTCCCAAATGCCTTATTGTTTGGGCCTTCAGCTGGTTAGTGGTCCCCTAAGAAGACCATGCTTGGTTCTGAGGCTAGGGGCCCAGCGCACAGCAAGATAGCTGATTGAGCTGCAATCTCTCCTCATAGCCTTCTAAGATACCCTGACTCCTCCAGAGCAGCAGGCCATGAACTCACAGGCCTATTTGGAGACCATTTCTCTTGTATATTCCCTCAATCCCTAGCTTCCTTTGTCCTTATTCTCTTGAACAGAACTGCCAAATCTTCTCCTTTGAATGTCTTCTGTGGCTAGAGGGAATTTGAGGCATTAGTTTGTGTCCCACAAGCTGAAGTTTGAGGCTGTTGAAGCTACAGGACTGCTTAAGTATGGTGGTCCTTCCTGAGGAGCTCAGGAAACAGTGTCTTTGTGAGACAAGATGGAACCTAAGAATTCTAACGAGGGTGAGTCAGTTCAGCTACATGATTAGAAACTGAAAGGCCATGTATCTCCAACAACATTCCCAGTCATGAAATGGGAGACTCAAAATTTAAGGAATTTTGTGAAGCTGGATACAGTCTTTAGAGTTCTATTGTACCTGGTATGAATACGATGCCAGAAGATAGTTTGGGCCACTTGGGAGCATACTGTACTGGCTGTCATCAGAAAGTCTGAGACCACACTAAGATATTGTCAGCTACTAGAAAGCTTTATATGTTAGCTGGACTTGAGAAGACCCTTAAGAGTGAGTCTAAAAACACACACTGTATCAATCCCTGTGTAGAATGTTTGATTGAAATTGTGCAGAATGCAGTCTTGACATAACTAAGCATAAAAAGCAGTAGATACTCTTGTTTTGGCAGATTGTTTTCTAGATGGTTCTGGTATCCACCATGAGAAGTTGACTTAGGATAGCTGGTTAGAACACTGGTTCTAACATAGGACATAATTCTGTTACTAGATAAAAACTTGTTTCCTTCTCATTCATTTGTTGGACAACTGCCCTGTGCTGAGTACTAAGAAGACTGAATTTGTACCTTGAAGAATTTCAGTTTAATATGCGAATCTGACAGATGCACCGTGGACCGTAGGAAAGCTTGAGATTGTGAATTCTTCAGGCAGATTTCCTTGCAACTAGGCTGTGGATTTTTGATTGGCTCCTTACGCAGTCTGAGCCTGGTTCGGGCATCTATAAAGTTAGGGTAGTAAAAACACAGGTCTTACATGGCTGTAAGCTGTAAATGAGGTAGTTAGTGCACATAGGGTGGCATGCTTATGTTGTTAGCTAATGCATAACAACATATCATGTGGTAGCTGTTTTATTAATTACAGTGTGGACCCCAAACTATAGGAGCACAGAAGAACAGCAATGTTTTTGCCAAAGTACCAATAAGTTTCAGAAGACACTTTGTGGCAAGCTAAGAACATGGCAAGGAAGGGAAAGGCCATTTGGGCAGAAAGAGTAGGTTAGCAAGAACAGTGGGGTGCATAGACGGATAATCAGGTGAAAAGGGCTTAGAGCCAACTCTGTTAATGAGGATCAGCTATGGAAACAGTTCCTGCCAGAAGGACCAATCCTTCATGGTTCTTGCCACTCTAGATGTTAGTTTGCATACAGGAATATATTTATTTGTATATGCTGGAAACTTTGAAGTACCTATTAGTAATTTGGAATATAGGCTTTTTTTGTTTATTTTCTAGAACTGTGTCTTTTGGATATGATGATTTTACATGTATATCCAATCCAGGATGACCAACATCAAGGGACTTGGTTTCATTGTTGTGGTCTTCATTTCTCAGTATTAAGGGCTTCAGCAAGGCCTTGCCATTATGTCTGCAGTGGCCTCTGGGGCACCACAGCAGTAGCTGGCCTAAGAAGCCACTGACTATCGTCTAGGAGCATGCTTGGTAAGTCAGGTGGGTAACCAGCCAGAAGATTCCTTAACTTGGTTATATAGGAACACAAGACTGTACCTCATTATCTCAGGGCCTGGGCCTGGGAGGTATGCTGAGAAGTAGAGATGGAGTTGGCCTCTAGGAATAATGGCCTGTGATAACTATGATCTTTGAATTTAGACTCAGATAATAAAATAACTTATGGTCTGCACTCAGACACTCTGAAAAAAAGAAACCTAACTAACACTCATGGCATAATTAAATTTTCTCATTGCTATGTCAAAGGTAACAATGCAGGAGGAGCATACAGTTGAGAGCAGTCCTTCAGGGCAGCAGGAGCCAGAGGACTGGTCCACAGGGAGCAGAGAGAGATGAATGATAGCACTTGACTTGTTTTGCCCCTCTCATTCAGTCTGGGACTCCAGCCAAAGGGGTGATGCTGTCCATAGTAAGTTGGGTCTTCCTCCTCAACTAGATTTTCTTACAAACACCTTCATAGACAAGTATGTTTCCATGGCCCATAAATTGGCAATCAAGAGTAAGCACCAGAGGTAATAGGTGTAAAACAAGATTTTCCTCAACATGTGTTCTACACAATTTAGGATTTTTTTTTCAACCTGATGACTAAACAAACAAAACCTCTTTCCCTTGTAGAATACCCAGTATGTGGTCTCCTCAAATTCACTACAGGAATCAGGCCATGTTCGGGTAGGGAATCTTTTTGATCCATATAAAACACTTAGCTGAGTAAATACATAAACCCTAATTATAGATTTGCTCTTAAATTCCCCTTTTTATTTAGACAATTTGTATCTGCAAAGAACACTGCATGTGTCACCTATTTGGGCAGTGATGAAGAAGGATACAAACCAACTATTCCGTAGCCTCCTTAACCACTAGCCTGTCTAAAACACTTTCTAATATCAAGAAAACAGGCCATTCCTTCACTTCAAAGGGCACCACTTTCCTTGTGGATGGTCCAGGAATCATGTCCACCTTCAGGACTGTTTATGGCGTGTCTGTCCCAGAGTGAAGTGTGCAATGGTAGGTACTGGGCACCATCACTTTCTTGAATCTCATGCTGCTGGACTACCCAACTTGATACCCTCTGTGGCCACTCTGCATGCCAAGAATGGTCCAGAGTCACTCTGTGGGGTTTGTGTGACTTTGTGATGACTCCCTTTAAGAACTACAGGCTTTCATCATGTTGGTGCCAAATCTACCACAGGCTGACAAAGGTTCCCACACATTTAAAAACCCTGTTTAGATAGACCCAGCTCCAAGAAGGACCTGCAGTCATGTGAGTGGGCCTTTCCCACCCCTGAGTACTACAGCCTAGTTCTGTCCACAAGGGCCACGCCCACCAAGCATGCTTAAGAACTGTCAGCCAGTTCTTTCAGTGACCCAGATGACCTAGAAGTATCTTCTAACTCATTTTTTCCCATGCTATAGATGTGGCGCCACAGGAGAAGGCAGTATTGATCTTTGTATCACTGGTTCTAAACATGCTCTGGGCCCTCTTTGTTGCTCTTACCCACCTGACCTTTGAAGCACCTAGAAAGGAATAGAGTGGAGAACATTTTAGGAGAGACACGTTTTCTTCTCTCTATGAAAAACAAGGACACAGCAGTCAAACAGTTCAAGTTTAATTTGCTGATACATGTCTGTACTTAGACAAACACTAAATTCTACAACATACATAATGTCATTATGGGAAAATACCAAGTTTGTCATTGCACATACCAATAAATAAATACATTTGCTTCAGAATACCAAAAAGTTTATTCAAAAAGTCACTTAATAAAAGCACAGTTTTGCAAGTTTGTCTAAAACTCCAGATAATTTTGAACAAAAATAAAATGTCTGACCACTCCAAAATAGGAAAAGACAATCATGTGCAAATCGACATACATGTTCTAGGCGTGAAAACTGGCTAAGTGTGCTCTCAGCTAAAGAAATTTTGCCTGTCCTCACCAAGCCGGTCACCAGTATGGGGTCCAGGAGGCTGGAGCTGGGCTTCTCCTTCGATGCTACTCTGAGATGCTCTATAGAACACTACATTTCATCTCCCACACTACCTGGACCTCAGTGGGGGAGGAGGGGCAGGAAAACAGAGGAGAGGGGTGCAGTGTCTTTCTCAGGAAAGAAAGAAGGCACAGTGATGAGCTAGGAAAGGTAGTGACAGGAGCCAGGACTAACTCAGTTAACCTAACTCCTCCAGCACGTTCTGGCAGGCCTGTATCTTGCAGGGAAGGAAACACACAGATTACGTAATTGCTCAAATGTTCTTGCTGCTCAGTACAGTTGTATGCTCCTAGATCTACCTGTCTCTGTGCTGAAAACTCAGACCCATCCCAGTACTTCTTAAGATCTTAAAATGACAGAAGATTGCAAGCTGGAAGTGAATTAGGGCAGGTGGTCATAAACTGAAATAAAAATCTACCCCATAGTCTGTTCTGGAGATTCGAGCAGGTCTACAAGCCAGGGCCCAGGGCAGGATAAGGTCCCAACTCTGCAGGGCAGTGCGGCCCCAGTCACAGTGCTAGGCACCACAAGAAAGCATGCTTTGATGGCACCTGAAATCCTGAAATCCCATGAGGATATCATAGCTGGGGCAAGGAATACAGAGAAGGGGAGGCCAGGACTACTGATAAGGGAAGCCAGGCTGACCATCTATGAGATGGATGTTGTGCTTGCAGAGCAGAGCTCCGCAGACCCCATCTAAATAGTCATCTCTATTGCATGTTAAACTTAGAACTACTTCTACATAACGTTTTGAGGCAAATAGACCTGCCATTTCCAGAAAGGAGAAAGAAACAAAACAAAATCCAAACAAATCCACTTTACAGCATTGTTGCCTTGTCACTGAAGAAGGTAGGACCAAAAGTTCTCTTCCAGTCTGTTACCACACACCTCGGCCTCCAACGCCTGTCTTCCCATAGGCATGCACCTTACTTGCCTGCTTCACCTTAGTGTCAAGATTGTTAAGGCACCATCACTACACCATGTTTATTTATAAGGATGCACATCTCAGCTCCTCCTCCAGTGAACTGACACTACACTTCCTTGATAGTCACCTGCTCAGAACCATGGGAGAAAGCATGGAATGAAGGGGCACCATCCACAGTGGTCACCACTGCCTCCTTATTCTTTTCCTACTCTGATGTGATCTTAAACTTCTGTTCATTGTTTGCAGATTGCCCTTTCCTCTGCACATGCACACACACACACACACACACACACACACACACACACACACACATGTACGTGGACACAGAGCACCTTGGAGCCAGAAGGACAGAAAGCTAGACTTAGAGAGGAGAAGAGGGAGCTAACATCACCACTCTGCAGAGGAACTGTGTTGGAGCAGAGGGTGAAGAGTTTCAGGGTGTGGAGCCAGGAGCATACAGAGGAGCTGCCTAAGGTTCCAGCTGCCACGCACTCTTACAGACTAGACTGCTCATCTCATCAGTTTGCTACCCAGCCAAGGACCAACAAGAAGAGGGTGTGAGGGATAAGAAATCTTACTGTGGGAAAGGCCGAATCCAGGTCATCCCTGGGGCCCTGGTAGCTGAAGTCTTTGGGCCTGTGTTCATAGGGCCAGTGGTCAAGAAAAGGCATTGTCACCAGGAGGTGAGTCTTCAGATCTGACCTTGTAAGGCTGGTCTTGTCACTCGGCGCCCAACAGACAGTTTTGTGCTGAGGCTGCTCCTCTCCACAGTGAGCTACAAAGTTCAGCCTATTTCCTGGTGCTACCAAATTTATATTCAAATAGCCAAGACCCTCCCTCCCCTTATTGTGTGGTAAAGCAAAGAGCAGAGGCCAAGAGTTTCCCATTGTGCTTCTAGTTCCACTCTTACCTCCAGTGAGCCCTCCACTCACTGGAGAGTCCAGAAATCAGCCTGTTCAACCTTAAACTTGTCAACCCAGAAAAACAGCCTTGACTAGACTAAAGACCTGGTTTCTATCACCTCTAACGTTAGGAGATTTCTCCTTATAAAGTCAGGGAGGGAGGGAGGGAAGGAGGGAGGGCGGGCAGACAGACACAGAACTATGGGAAGGAGATGGCACTGTAATCTTTCATCAGGAGATAGGCCAGGCCCAGCATGGAAGTCCTACGGCCCTCCAGAAACTAGACTGTAAACAAAGGCTACCTCACTGAGGGTTCTCTAATGGAGATGTATGGCTCAGGTGTGTCAGACCCTGCTGCAGCAGGTGTGCCTTGCTTGGAGTGTCCAACCTAGGAAATCTAGATATTCTTTTAAAATACTACTTCTATTTACATCAATCCAGCCTCCTCACCTGCAGAGCCTCATATTCAAAGCATGACTCTACTCTTTAAATTTCTACTTAGCCTTTCCAAGCATATCTATTTCAAAGCAAAAAGCAATATCTAAATGCTCTTCGCTTCTTCCCACTGGTTTCTTATCTCCATCTAGGCAAGAAGCTTCTCACAAATGGCACATGGGCAAGAGCTTGGAGTTCCCACGTCCACCAGATGAGTGGTGCCATCATGTCCAGGCCCAGCCCCAGAACCCTCAGGCTTCCTGTCACACATACACAAAGTGTGCAGTGGTCCTGCTGAGGTCTGCGCACAGCTCAAAGTTCTCATAGAGGAGCCAGGGACAGGCCACATCACATCAGAATGGTGTGCAAAAACTCAGACAACTTTCAACAGGGAACTGCCTGATTCCCTACTGAAAGGTTTTCAGCCTTAGACATTAACTCTGAGGGTCTTGATCTGTGGAATTAGGAAGGGAAAGGGCATGCAGAATAGACCCCAGAAGGTCAGAGAGTCTAGTTTCTGGGCAACAGTAGAAACAAAGGAACCTGAGGTTCTCAACTCTGCCCTTAACCAGTTAGGTAACCAAGAGACAAGTGCCTTTTACTCAGGGCTCGGCATTGCTTTTGGTGAACCATACAGAGTACTACCACCTCTGAGCTTTTGTGGCCCTAAAATATCCTTTGCTCCCCTCACCCTGCTCCATCACCCTAAGAACGGCATACAGCTCTCATTGATTGTAGCATACTGGCAACAACGTGAGCTGAGTCTTCCCAGAGAGAACATTCCTCCTGAAGCATACCATTACTTGAATGGTGACCTAGATCCCATGTGTGTGTCATAGGTGTTGTGCTGGGGCTGCTCAGAGCCCTGATGTAGGGAGTCTCCTGGATGATTCCTATAATCCCCATCCACTCAGATATTTGGCCTTGAGAGCTGAGTTCTTGCTTGTGCAAGCACTGGGCAAGTCGGAAGCAACAAATGAGCTAGCATTCTAAGCCACCAGCTAATACACATAGCCAGGCCCCTGCAACCCTAGCAGGGTCCTGCCATGCACTTATCCCTACCACCCTAAGCCCCTTTGGGCCTAATGGGCCCTTTTGAAGTGGGAGTGCTTTCTGCTGACCACCAGAGCCTTTGCTACATAAAGCTCAAGTGCCCTATACATACACATATACTCACTGTACCCCTACCTCCTGGGACACCCATTGTCCTCTGACTTGTAGGCTGAGTGGATGGCTGAACCACAGCAGCCCTGTTTGTGCTTCCTCTCCCTCTGTACCTCTAGTTGAAGAGGCTTTCCAATGTGGTAAACACAACTGCGCGGGGGACTGACCCAGGATTAGGTATGTGTGTTGACCTTGGGGCACAGAAATGCTCTTCCTGTCATACCCATCTGCTGTTCTCTGCTTCAGCAGCAGAGACAGAGCAGCCAGTTTCTGGTTGGTAAGGCCAGAAAGCCCACTGAGGGCCTATGAACAGAGGGTAGGCAGGGCTGTCTTGGCAGGCAGGCAAGCTCCACTCCAGACTGGGCCACCCTAAAGGCAGTGGGGGCCTCTACTCGCAGGCCAGCTTGCTGTCAAAGCTGGACAGAGCAATGGCAAAAGCCTGCAGTGCACACAGTGGGTAGTTGTAATCCATGGTGAACACATCTTCTGCTACCCGGCCAAACTGCATGACGATGTAGTCCGCTGTGGCATGCACAAGCAAGAATGGTGGAGACAGGAAGACCAGGTAAGACACAGGCGAAGGAGGGAAGGAAAAAGCAGAAATGCCAAAGACATCCAAAGGATGAAAAACAAAGGTTCAAGAGAAGTATAAGGAGCAAGAGGGTAAAGGGAGAAAATGCATACAGACAGCAGGGCACAGAAAAGAAAAGACATCCATTTAAAGTGTATCCCCAAGCCCCAGACATGCTGGGCACAAAGAATCTAGGGGCAGGGCTCTAAATCACTATAGCTAGAAAGTTCTAAAAAAGCCATGTCCCCACATCCCCTCACTGGCTGGTAGGACCAGATTGAGGGTGGGGGAGGGGGCTGGGAACCATGCATACAGCATCAAAAACGAGCGGCAGTACTCACGGTCATTGCCATGGATGATCTGGAAGTTCTTCACAGAAGCCTGCGTGACGCGCCCGTGGAAATTAAGTACATAGGACTGTGTGTCATCATTCCAGACTGGTGTCTTGTTCTGCAGCTCAATGATGCTCTCCGTGTTCTTGTTCTGCCAGCGTGCTAACAGGGTCTCGTGTTCCTAGAGGGGTGTGGGGAGCCTCACTTGAGTCAGACCCAAGACCTGGCATCATAACCACCCCAAAAGGGATCTTTCCTAGGAATGAGGCTTCTTAGGGTTCCCCAGACTTACAGGGTTTCTCAACCCATACGCATACACCTTGATGGAATTCTTAGAAGCTCATACAGAGGTTGGAGCCTGGGGAAGCATTAGATAGAGACTCACATTGCGGGGGCGGATACAGACTCTCTCATGAACCATGTTCATGCCTGGGACGATCACACTCATCTTCCGAGGTCCCTTGAAGCCTAGGACATTTGTCTCCTGGGAAAACAAGAGAATTCAGCTCTGGCTACCTAGAAGTGTTGACCCATGGAGAGAGTGAGCCAGGGAAATAAAGATGAAGAAGAAAATGTCTGCAATATCTACATTTGGTGGTCCGACAGTCACCTGTAAACCTAGCACAGTCCACACCGCTCCCGTGTACAGCCCAGCCTGCTCCAGTCAGTGGCAGGTCAGTGTGAGTACAGAATGCCCTTCCTCAAGTACACTAGAGTCACACAAACGTCACTCTCTCACACCTCATTCCTAACCTAGCCACAGTTTCTGTCAGCTGTCATGTTACACCAGACAGTGCTAACGCAACTCCTTGTTTCTGCCCTGGGGTCTCCCCACCATCCCTTCTCAGCACAGCACCCTTGCTGTGTTAAAGGATATGTGTTCTTTCCCCACTGGGCCTGGTGTTCTACTGTCAGGGCCTTGCGTGATTTGGCCCCTACTCCTCAGTTTTCTTGCTATCTTAACTCTCTTCTGCAAGCACTCTGCCCTCCACAGACAAGTACACAGGTGATTTTCACTTCTGATTGTTTCTCAGGAGTTACCTGGGCAAGACCCTCTCAGCCATCACTCCTACAGGATCACACACACCTTCACATATACCTGTACCTCTACTTGAGTTGTAATTCTGAGCATTGATCAAGAGCATGCCTATTTCATTTACATCTGTTCTACGGCTTGTCCCTCACTAAAGATTTAAATGCCATAGGGTTTTACTGTTTCTATTTACTATGTCCTAAGTCCCTCTAACAGTACCACGCATTTAGATGGTCTCAGGCTGCTTCTCTAAATCTGACCAGCAGGTGGCACTATGGGATCATTCAAAATAAGTGAGGAGTCCTAATTGTCTCTAAGAACTGTTCCTGGGACACCTTCCTTTACTTTTAAAAATGAAGAAACTAGCTGTGCAACAGAGAATGCTCTCATTACTTCAATCTTGTTCTTGTTGGTATAGTGTTAGCAAGTGCTCCGACTCCAAGCTTCGGTTTCCAGACCAGAGGGAACAGAATCTCTGTTCTAAAACAATTCTGAAAGGCCTCAGATCCATGCAGTGCCTGGCAATGCAGCTGCAGCAGCAGCAGCAGCGAGATGTGGGTGAAGTACAGAAAGGAACCCAGGCCTCGACCTCCTCCCGTCCAGGAGTCTCCTGGGTTGGCCACAAGGATGGTTTCCAGAGCTCCCTAGGCAGTTAACCTGCTGTGGCCTGAACCCTGAAGACAGGTAAGGTCAAGACTGTCCCACACAGGGTCACTCTACAGAGGACAACCCTTTTAGACACAGACTTAATGACTCATCAAGGTAAATGGGCAGCCCCCAGTCAGGCACTTTGTTTGGTCTGGGCTCATGGCTGTCTAGGAACTGAGGACTCACATAGCACACTGCTGCCAGCTCCTGGCGCAAGGTTCCGCTTTCCAGCGTAGAAGATGATGCCTTCTGAGGACTGACGCCATTGTCATAAACAGTGAACTTGGTGCCCATCAGGTTGGACCTGAAGGAAAGACACACCCAACAGGCTTACATACCTCTTCCTATGGCACAGGATAGCCCCTCCTCTTACAAGGAGCCTACAGAGCATTCATGGGATGGGCCAGGGCAGACCTGGGGACACAGTGGAAGTATTCCACAAGCTGTCAACTCAACTCAAAGGGTTGACTTTCATATCAGAAGGAAAACCAGGGAGTCAGTGTTCATAGGTTTCTTGGAGGGGACAACGGCACTACGTTCTCTGGAAGTAAGCAGGGTAGTATCTAGGGGGCCTGAGAGCATCCTGCACCTCACAGACAATAGCTGTGTCTGCCCTGCCCAGGGTATGTTCAGCTTAAGCTACTCATGCCTTTACTTACTGTTCCTCTATGAGATCTCACTCAGGGCCTCCCCACCTCACCTCCTCAGGGCTTCTTTCTCTGCAGGCCTCTCCCTTGGCTCTGACCAGGGACGGGACCCGAAGCAACTCTTCCATTGTGTCCTCTATCATCAGTAACATCCTGGTTTGACCTCACACTGGCTCAACACCCTGGAGCAGCCTAGTCCTCTCTGACTCAAGGCTGGGCAGACTCCTTCAGAGATATCAGAAGACTTGCCAGTCCCCTCCCTCCCTCGCCTCCCATGGTGAACACTGGTACCGCAATTTCCCGATATAGCTATCGCCTCCCCGAGACAAGTCTGTTGGGTCCACAGAGATGAGGTAATTGGAAGTTTTACTCTTCTTTCTCTTTCTGCCTGCCAGGAGGAACACCTTAAAGAGTAAAGCAAAATAACATTAAAGATCCAGCCTCTGTCCCCTGCGCCCTGCCCCCATGCGAACACACAAGAACTGGCAAGTTCCTAAGTCCACACAAAACACTTACTTCCCTGGAGAACCAAGAGGTCAGTCTCAGAGCTGAGCTTCCCTCATATTCCAGCCTTTAAGCCTTCAAACTGAAAATACACGCCCAGAGGAACCTCACCTTCTTGCCATCCTCACGATCCAGGTGCAGAAAGTAGGTGGGGTACATGCCCCGGTCCATGCCCTTCTTGTCCCGAGTGATGCGGCATTTGATGGTGATCCCTTGTGGGGCCGGCCTCAGCGCAAACTCCTCTAGATCCTGGACCTCAATGTCCACTGCTGGCTCTGGGGCTGCTGGGCTTGGGGCTGAGGCTGCCTCCTATGGAAAAGGGGAGTCGAAACCTAAATCAAAGGGACTCTACGCTTGAGACTGGTGGCCTAGGACAAAAGTCTGCCTCCTGATCCAGTGAGTGGAAAGAGAGGATCAGGTCAGGATCCCTGGGATGTGGATGCAGCCATCCTGCTCCAGGGTTGACAGCTATCTATCTTCTAACTATCCCTTTCCTCAGCAGTTCCTGGAGGTGGAGTCAGAGATAAGGGCAGGCTCTCTCTCAGGAAGCCATCCTGCCCAAGGCCAGCTCTTCCCCACACTCCAGCTCCTTGACCTTGCTGAAGAGACAGGAAGTACAGCAGAGAAGCAGAAGGGCCCAGCTAGAGAAGCTTCACATAGACACCAAGCCCAAGGAAAAGCGGCACCTCATGATGTTGTCACATGCATGAACTGCTTCATGTCCTACTTTATTGACTTGACACAGCAGAGCCGGGGGGGGGGGGGGGGCGCGAAAGGAGTGCATGTCCAGATCAAATTGGCCTGTGGCCATGTTTATGATGGATGGTCTTTATGTGAGAGGGCACAGCCCACTGAGGGTGGCACCATCCTTAGGTGGGCGGGCTCCAGCTGTTTAAGAAGGCTAACAGAGCATGGGCCTGGAAGTGAGCCAGCAAGCAGTGTTCCTACATAGGTTCTGCTTGAGCTCCCTTGATGATGGTCTGTGACGTGACAGGGCGAGCCAAGGAACCCTTTCCTTTCCAAGATGCTTCTGGTCAGTGTTTATCACAACAGAAAGCAAACTACCACACTGCCCATAGGCAGAGCTAACCGCTGATGGCAACACCTCTAGGGGATGAAGGCTCCTCCTCACTCACCTTGATGGACTTTCTGCTAGTGGCAGAACTAGGGCGGGTGTTGCTGTTTAGCTGGGAGGAGCTAGAGCTGTTTTCATCCTCATCCTCTTCCTCATCGAAGCTCATGCTGCTGGAGATGCCTATGGTGAGCAGAGAACAGGGCAGGGATGAGCACGCGAACGTTTACAGTGAGAATACAGGAGATCCCATGTAGGTTCACATCCAGCCACTGACTCACCTACATGCAGACACACACAGCCATCTGCACACACCCTCACATCCAGACACATACAAGGACATGGGTTCTCTTTGGTGCACACACGAACTGGGGCTCGTCACGATTCTCCTAGGGATACACCCCACCATCCAATTTCAGCTCAGCCCCTACCTCACACCCCTTCTTCACTCACAGTTACTTCATCCCTATCTCCTGTGTATCAAAGCCTAAGCTAAGCTGGAGCTGCACAGGAAAGCTCCACTTCTGACTGAAGGCCACGGACGGCAGAGGCCACAGACTAGGACACGGTTCTCTGATCCCCTCCCCTCGCTCAGTTTGTAAGTAGGACCGACTCTGCTTTCCCCGGCTTGCCCTGAGCCTGTCTCAGCCGTCCTGCCTGACCTAGAATTCCACTCTGAGTGGCCTTAAAGTTCTTTTCCCATGAAGCAGTCTTTCAGTAGGTTCCTTATAATGGACGTGGATCTGCAAGACTACACCCAGGATTCCCTAGGGTTAGGGTTCATGACAGAGAAATCGGGCAGTGGGTTTCCAGGAAGACCTGCCCTGCTTCCCATCAGACAAATGGACAGCTTCTTTCAAAGGAAAAAGAAATCTATGTGTAAACCTGGCCCTCATGGGAGCTACAGACAGGCTAGGCTGCTGGCAGGCTACCCCAGTTCATCTTCTTTCTCTTGAGTTGGCCTTATCAGAGGCCCTGGCCCTAAATTTCTCATCTGATTCCAAGAATGCTCCTCCCCCAAATCCAGGAAAGGGCTGGACCAAACATAAGGAGGCTATGTTCCTGGAGAAAAGAACCTGGGACTGAGCTTTGGTCCCAGCTGGGCCCCCATGGGGCTCACCCTTCCTCTGCATCGTGGCACGGAGGTCCTGCCCGCTGGGCTGTGTGGCCCCACCGGCTGCTGTCTCCCCCGCATCCTTGTCGTGGTCTGACTGTCCCACAGTCAGGATCTGCACTGGGCCTTGAGCCTCAGACTTGTCTTCTGCCAGAGTTGCTGGCCCGCTGGTGCCTGCAGGCCAGATACTCCTGAGTTACATCCAGAGGGAGAAGAAAGCCTGGATTCTCAGGTGACCATGAAGGGGAAGGGATGGATGGCAGGACCCTCTGTAAAAACTAATGACTGCTGTCATTCTGTTAATAATAGGTAAATTGTAAAAGGACACGGGCTTCGTTTCTTCTGTTCTTTCCCCCCGGATAACTGGCAGGGGTTGGTTTGAAATACTCCACATCCTTAAGACAGACAGCAACTGTCTACAAAATCAACGGCCCAGTAGAAAGAACAACACAGAAAACAAGACCAATCCAAACCATAGTTGAAGGCAGCAGTCCTTCCTGGACACAGCCAATTACACATTACACATACTGGTGTTCTCTTTACACACTCACACGCGTGCAGTACACTCACATCATTAAAAATAGGGCCCTCCCTCAAAGACTGTGATCCACACATGGTCACCTTCCCGAGCACATGGTCTCCCATCCCATGTGCCCTGTCATCCTCTTACAGAGCCTGACTTCTTTCCAGTTCCTGCCCAAGGGAACACAGCTTTAGTAGCAGAAACAAGGCCTCGCCCATAGGTGGCAGCCTCTCCTCTTGGTTGAGCTTCACTTAGTATTATAGCCAGCCCCAAAGCCCAGGAATCCCAACACCCCACTGTCCAACTGTGACACAGTAGCCTAGAAACCAATGGCTATGAACAAGGACTGAAGAAAGAGCAGCCAGGAAACAGGACTTGGGGAAGTGGTCACCGTCACTGTCATTGATCTCTGGGATCTGTTAAACTGAGGAGCAGAGGGAAGCAACTGGTCTGTGGGTCTGAGAGTCCTGGGGACAGAGAAGGAAGTTGGGAGCCATCTACATGATAAAGTAGAGCTGGCAGCAACTGCTAGGAAGCAGGAAGCATCTGCCAAAGGGAGAGTCCCAGCTCAAGACGGATGGATGGAGGTCAGGCTGGGGCAGGCTGGGAGGAAATTGGTGGTTCTGAGCTATACTTAGCTATATTTTACTTCCTGGCAGTTTAGCGAGGGCGTCCACATCCACAAACTAGCCAAGGTACTCACAAACTAGACAAGGTGCCCACTGATGGGCACCCTGAGGTCACATTCAATGAGACTGCTCACACTATACAGCCTTGAAGTCAGGAGGATAAGCTCTGCCCCTCCCCACCCTCCGTAGTGAGGTCAGGCCTCTGAGAGGTGTGAGCAGAAATCAGACTAACCTTTATGCTTTCCCTTCTTCTCCTTCCTAGGGGCCCCACCCTGGCCCCCGGACGCAGCTGCTCCCTTGGTTTTCTTGCCTGAGGCCGGTGCTGGTGGGTGGGTGGCTCCCAGCTGTACACTGGCAATCGAGTCGGCCTCCTGAACTGCTCAGGAGAGAACCCAAGAAAGAAAAGAACGGGTGTTGGGTGAGATGAGAGCTCCCACTTGACCATGGTTCCCACCTCAGCCCTTGTATGGCTCTTCACCCACATCAACCTGGTCATCTCAACCAGACAACGGTCAAGGGTGGGCCCTCTGCTCACTACACTAGAGTTGACATCTAGGAACCAAAGCTCTGGGTTCTGCCAACTGCTCTGAGCCTGGGCACATACGGTGCGTGCGTGCGTGTGTGCGTGGTGAGGATGTGCCATGGAGGGTGGGAAGGACACGAAGCCTGCATATTCTGAGAGAGACTACAGCCAAGCCAGGCACTCCAGAAAGCCTGCTGGGGCCTTGGGTGCTGAGCTCATGGGATCCATCCTGAGGGAGGAGAGCCTCTGTTAAACACAGAGTTAGTATACCAACAGCAAAGTTTAGGAAAGGCACAGCTGGTGCCCTCCATGTTCTCCACACAGTAAGACCCCAGTCTGCTCAAAATCTATGAACGGTTTCTGAAAGCTCGTAAGACCAGCAGTCTCCCTCCTGGCAGGCTTCCCCATCTCCTTCCTCAACCTCACCACACTCTGCCACCCAGCATGCTTCCACCTGTGCCAGGCTGGCCTAATGCCCTGTATGAACCACATTCCTTTCATGTTACAGGGTCCTCGCCTACACTACTACTTTTCCATCTAACTGATTCTTACTTTGGATTTCCTGGGAGCTCCATGAGAACCAGGACCCTGCTCTCCTCACACTGCCTGTTTATAATTGTAACCACCTGCTGAGATTCTCTCCCACCTAGACCAGAAGCTCCATAGGAACGGAGACCACACCTGGATGCACTCAGCATCCACAGCCACAGGAGATTCATGGTTGTGTATCACAGATGAGCTTGACAACAGGTCAAACAACTCCAGGGAGTGTCAGTTCTGATGTCACGCCCTTATTCTGGGAGCCCCTGCATTAACACCAAGAGCCTGCAGAGGGCAGCAAAAACCATCTATTGCCTATCTCCTGCCTTCTCTCTCACAAGTCTTGTGGCACCCAGGCTTTTGCACCTGGGTAGATGAATTTCTACAGACTGGCCTCTGCTGAAAACTAAGTGTAAGTAAGTGTAAGGATAAGTAAAGGAGTCCTCGGCCAGAAACAGCGACCTACAGGTCAGAAGCTAGACATACTGAGTATGCAAGAGGTCAGAGAGGAAGAGGCAGGTGACCCAGGAGCTCCTAAGCAATGAAAGGCAGGAAGACGGGAAAAGAAATCCTCTCAGTAGAGAATGCTAGTGGGTGCAGGATCTCAGGGACATGCGTCAGATCAGAGACCTGGACCATGGAACTCCTGATCCATCACTGTAACCACCTGGCTCAGGAGGCGCAGTATGAATATAAACAGGACTCCAAGGCTAACGATGTCTCTCTGGCTGCCTCACTCAGCCTGAATCAGGTACAACGCTCAGCCTGGGCAAATCCTACAGGATAAGTCCCTCAGTCCCCCAGCCCCCTAGCATCCCGACCCCAGGATATGGTACCCCAAGCAGGGAATTCCCTAAGCTGGCTGTCTCTGGGACAGAGACAGAATATACCTTGGTAGCTGGTGCTGCCACTGCTGCTGAGGTAGGACTCCACCAGGGGGGCTTGCTCCTCTGACTGCCGGGCACGCCGACTCCGGGGCCTCCCATCTGCATTGGCCTGTACCATCAGGGGCTCTTGGCGCTTCTTCTTCTGCTTCTGCTCCAACAGGGCCCGCTACAGAGGCACAGGGTAGGCATACAGGTGGACTGGCCCACTACAGTGGCGCCAAAAGGAGCACCCTGATCACCTGGCTGGGTTCCAGGAGTTTATTAGGGTCTTGAGCCCTGTCTGGGTCAGGACTCATGTTACTGGCATCTTCTGACTAGCTGCCAGCCTGGCAGAAGAGGCAAGGACTGGGGTAGGGTTAATATAAATACAGACCACGTAAAGGAGAAGAGGGTTCATTCTCTACCTCATCAGACAGGGTCATCCAAGGAAGAGGGACTCACTGCTCCTCAACACCCCAGCTGAGATTCTGCCTTCCCATCAGCCCCAGCCTCACTTACCTGCCTGTCGAGCTTCTGCTGCCTCAGGTTGCTGCCCTCATCATCTAGGACACTGCAGAGGGAGAACAAAGTATTCAGGGCTGCCCAGGGAGGATCCAGGAGGTGGTCCAGAACCCAGCCCTGGCTTTCAAACTCTATCACAGTTCCCAGTGAATTCATGAGGTAAAGGGAGAAAAAAAATGGAGGCTGACATCTAGGAGCTAATTCAAGACAAGAAGGGAGGGGTGTCATTCAGTGGTAGAGCCCTTGTCTAGTGTGCAGAAGGCCCTGGTCTGATCCCCAGCACAAACAAAGCAAAGCCTTCAAGACTGGGTGTGGTGCATCACTCCTATAATCCCAGCCCTAGGGAGCACAGGAGCTCAAGGTCAGCCTGGGCTGTGTGAGACCCAGTCTTAAACAAAACAAAACAAAAGAGCCAAGCCATCTTTCTGCCCTGTTAGAAGCTTCTCCTCCTCCATTACTTCTTAACTAGCCTGGCCCTGGTTAAGAACAGGATGAAACCCCTTCAGTTCCCTTAGCAGGGCCAGGCCTACGTGACAACCAGAGGAGCCTAAGCAGGGCCGTCAGTCACTACTAGCCCATCCCAAGAAGGTTGACCTTCATGCTAGGACTTGTTTCTGACAGTTCACACTGTCATCTCATCTGATTCTTCCACCTTTCCATCCTTTTTGGAAAAAGCTGGGTCCTCTGGGGCAAACCATCTTCCTATCCTAAATTCCTGGCTCCCAGGCAAAATTGGGGGATGTACTGACACAGCCCTTGCTCCCCTAAAGAGGACATAGCACCCTCATTTGTAGAGGCTAAAATGCCAACCAGTTTCCCCAGGACAAGGCCAGGGCTAGGTAGGAATAACTGTAGGGCAGAGGCAATGCACAGCCCAGAAGATGACTATTGGCCCTTGCCTGGCCACTGGCACAGCAGAGGTTGGACCGAGGGCATCAGATCTTTGAGTCCCACCAGTCCTACGTCAGGCAGCCTCTTTTGACACATGCTGCCCCTGCCTCTTAAAGAACACAGACTATGTAACAGTTTAAAGCCCAAATCCTATGAAATGCCAACTCAGGATGTTGCCAGGGATGGTGGTGAAACCTGAGGTTCAGACTTCCAGAAGCCCCAGGCTGCTTCTCATAGTTATATGCTGAAGACTAGCTGAACCAGACCCAGCAGGCGGGGACAAACTCAAGTCGGCACAAGTGTATAGGGTTTGGGGGTGGGTGTAAGGAAGTGTAAGAATAGCTTCCATGTATGTGCACAAGAGCGTGCAGATACTTGTGTTAAGAAGTAGGCTTGCTTGTATAAAGATGAGTATGGTATATATGTGGATGGCTTGAATATGCTTGATGTGTGTAGTGGTTTGAATATCCTTGGCCCAGAAAGTGGCACTGTTAGGAGGTGTGATCTTGTTGGAGTAGGTGTGGGCTTGTTGGAGGAAGTGTGTCACTGTGGAGGTGGGCTTTGAGACCCTCTTCCGAGCTGTCTGAAGATAGTCTTCTCCTCATTGCCTTCTGAACAAGATGTAGAACTCTAAGTTACTCCAGCGCCATGCCTGCCAGGATGCTAGCATGTTTCCTGCCTTGATAATACTGGACTGAACCTCTGAATCTGTAAGCCAGCCACAGTTAAATGCTGTCCTTTTTTTTTTTTTTTTTTTTTTTTTTTTTTTTTTTTTTTTTTGGTTTTTTGGTTTTTCGAGACAGGGTTTCTCTGTATAGCCTTGGGGCTGTCCTGGAACTCACTCTGTAGACCAGGCTGGCCTTGAACTCAGAAATCCACCTGCCTCTGCCTCCCAAGTGCTGGGATTAAAGGTGTGTGCCACCACTGCCCAGCAATGCTGTCCTTTATAAGAGTTGCCTTGGTCATGGTGTTTCTTCACAGAAATGGAAACCCTAACTAAAACAGATGGCAAAAGACAAGATCAAAATCGCTCCAAAAATGAGGTGAAGCCCTGCTTGCCTTCTGACAGCTTAAATTACTTAAATTACTTGCAGAGCTAGTCACCCACTGCCACTTGCCTTCCTGATCACCCAGGACTTCTATGCACCATTTTACCTGATGGTTCTCCCAAATACATGACACCTGGGTAGAAGGCCTTCTCTTAGCACCCCTGGATTGATCTGTGAGGAGCCCCAATTGTGATGTAGGACTACATGCAAAATGGCCTCATTTACCAAACCCTCAGCTGCTAGAAGACAGGAGAGAAGAGCTCAAAGACAAGCCTCTAAGCCCCAGTCTTTCCCAGACAGCCTGCCTTCCCAAGAGCACAGCTGCATCCGGGGCTCACAGATGCATTGCCTGGACCCAAGGCCTCAACAAGCTGCCTAAAACTTTGCTGTGCCTGAACTGATGGACATCCTGCCATGGAAGGCACACTGACCCTGTGTGGCACCTCTAGAGACCTAAAAGTATCTTAGGTCTCTAGAAAGAGCAGAGGCGTCAGGAAATCAAGATACCAACAGCCTCAAGAGACCTGGGAGAGCACAGTTGCCACCACTCTACTACTTACATCAGTGACACAAGGACAGAGCACTCTCGGCAACTGATACCCAAGCCTCACTGACCACCAAGGTCCCCAGCGGCACACGCTTGCTGCTTCTAGAAAGTGGGTGAAAAGTACTCGCTCTATCCAGTGATTCCTGTTGGCAGGAGCTGAAGGGTCTGAAATCCAGAGATGTTCTGGTTGGGCCTGGTAGCCTCTGATCCTTGCATCTGTATGCTGGTAACCTGGCATCAGAAGTCCCTGTGTGATCTCCACAGGTCAGCGTTCCGCTCTGTCAATGGGAGAGGATATTTACCTCTTACTAGTATCTCACAGGCTACAGTCTTTCCAAGCGCAGTGCTGGGGACAGAGGCAACCACCTGGTATCACTCCAGGTACTGGTCTCGGCTAAGCATAACAAAGAATATGCCTTCCTCGGTGCCACTGAAAATTTCTAGAGACTTCTAGATACACACCAGCAAAGCCATCTCCTGGAAGAGAGGCTCCTAGGGCAGCTTGGTAACAAAAGATGTTTCTGGAAGTGGTGGCCTCGCTGCCTGGTGCCACACTGGGAGGTGCTGCCCTGTCACAGGAACTGTCACACAGCCCTGGAGTTTCCATACAGTTGTGTCTGGGGTCAGAGGCTGTTTTCCATGAGCACAGTCCTTCCTCTCCCACTATCTCCACATTTCCTGGTTGGAAAAAGGGACACTGAGCCACACGGTTTAGTACCATTGGTTAGCAGATACTAAGATACAAGTAGTAATAAACCAGCCTGCCTCCATCTTGGGCTGACAAACCATTAAAGACAAACTAGGTTCATTCCTGTTTATGATGAAATCTGTTTCTCAAGGATTGGGCTATGCCCCCTACCCCTGCCTGTAACTTTAACTACAAATGCCCTTGTTTCAAGGGCTTGTTATAACCACCTCATCACTACCACCTTGCAACCAACCATGCCTTTGTCACAGAAGGCTGTTCCAACACCTGCTTATGCTTATGTTTTGCTTCTGATTCCTCACTTCCTTGCCTACCAACATTCCCCATTTGGCAACTCCCTACTCCTTAGCTATAAAAACCTTATTTTCTCTACATCCAGTGCGGGTCTCTTGAACCCTGCCTTAGGGAGAGACAGCCCATGCACATGAATAAAGCTTGCTTTAACTAATTTGGCCATGATTTGGGTTGGTGTTCTTTTGCCTCACATCTGTAAGCAGGAACTTAACTGTGGCTTTCAGAGAAAGGTGAGCACGGGGGAACAGTGTCTGAGAGAGTCTAGAAGTCACAGCTATACGGAAGGGCCCAGAGAGCCACCCACCACTTCACTCAGTGTCAGGTATGTTCACGAGGAATGGTACACTGCAGGGGTGTGAGTGAGGAGTGGTTCCATCTAGGTCCAGTAAGGAGCTTAGAGGAGGTCCTATAATAACCCATCCACATAACACAGAGAAAGCCAGGTTTCTAGGAGAGCTGTGAGGATACTGGGAAGATCACAATCACAGAGCAGTGACAAGCTTGTACTGGAAGGGTATTCTAGTAAGGACAAAGCATCTGGGCAGAGACACGCTCCCTGGTGAATAACAAAAGAATCCCCAGCACAGCAGCTTGTACTGAGGAACAGTGACAATAATGACGGTTGTCTCAGGGGGAGCAGAACCGAAGCTCCCTCCCTGCCCCCACCCATCTAGCCCTGCCTCTCTGGCTCCACTGCAGCACCACTCCTGGGGTTTGTCTTTCTCCCAACAGCTCCCAGGCCTGCCTCTCTGATGGGCACCATTCTAGCCTGCACTAAATGATAACCATTCAAGGAGACATTAATGGCTTTTTAATGACACTGGTTCCAATTATGGAATCACTGCCAAGCCCAGGCTGCCAGCTGCAGCCCCGCCAGGAGGCTCAGATGGAGACAGGACACTGATGGATGGGTCTCCCAGCTGACCCTGGTGGCTCCTTCATTATGGTCACCTCCTACTGGCAGCCAGACCTAGAAGACCAAAGAATGTTCCAGTCATGGCTCTAGTCTTCAGAATCCCCCAGTTTGGCTGCTCTACCCAGGGTCAAAAAGGTGGCAACTTCAACACCCATAGAATCAAGCTATCTACAGCCACTTATACCCTGGAGGGATCAGTCTAGGGACTTAGTGGGCTGGGAAAGCCCAGTATGACCACTATTATTAGGAAACCTGTTTCTGTCCTTCTCTATATTCTTCTTTCCACTTTGTAAGCTCCAGCTAATCCACCCTTATGACCAGAGGCACAGGCCACAGGGCACAGGGCACAAAGCAATGTAGAGACAAGACTCAGCCATCTGTATCCAAGTCTACTTTACAACCTGTAAACCCTTTCTATCTACATCATCCTTTCCTCAGTCACAGCAGAGGCTGCTCTAAACCTAAGAACCAGAGCAATGGGCTCTAAGGACAAGCAACCCGGAGTACGAGGCTGCAAGTCTGTGCTTAATGCGTGAATGAGAGACGTCCATATCCATGGCTCCCACTAACTAGCAGCTGCCTGGCACATGGTTGGAAACGGGGGCAGTTCCGTAAGTGGAGAGGAGCTCTCACCTCTGAGGATGAGCCATCTCCTTTCCGGCCAGGGGTTCCCAAACACACTAGGTGAATTAAAGCTGCTGGAGGCCTTGGCCTTGGCTTGGTAATTCAGAAATACTGGGGTGGGGAGGGGTGGGAGCCATGCTCCAGAAACAATTTTGTTCTTTTAAGCAAGCACCATGGGGTCCTCTAATAATCGGCCATGCAAATGACTTTTTGTAACCACAGGTGGTAATCATCAAAGAATAAAAAACTGTAGTTTCAAGAAGGAATCGCTTGAGATTGTCAAAAAGAGGCACCTGAGGCTAAGCCTGGCAGCAGAACTGAAGGTGTGAGGGGAGGGGGTCTAATGAGATCCAAAAGGACAGGAAACCCAGAGAGTTGCTTAGACTCAACCCAAGGAAGAGCCTTCCATTCACAACTGGCTGATGGAAGATGTTTGGCAGAAGTACATACATACACACATACAAACATACATACAGACATACATATATACATACATACACACATACAAACATACATACAGACATACATATATACATACACACATACAAACATACAGACAGACATACATATATACATACACACATACAAACATACAGACAGACATACATATATACATACACACATACAAACATACAGACAGACATACATATATACATACATACACACATACAAACATACAGACAGACATACATATATACATACATACACACATACAAACATACAGACAGACATACATATATACATACATACACACATACAAACACATATATACATACATACACACATACAAACATACATACATACACACATATAAACAGAAATACATACAAACATACATATAAACATATATACGAACATACATATAGACATACATATATACATACATACAAACATACATATAAACATATATACAAACAATACATACATACATACATAGTAGAAAAAAGAAATTGTGAGGGCCTGTGAGGGCCATGCAGCCTGAGATTCTCTATGACTGGAGCTGTACCTTTCAGGGGTTCAGGAGGCCTCACTGTGATGGGACCAGGAAGCTGAGGAATCCCTAGAAGTTGTTTCAAGTTTGACAGCACTTGGATCTAGAGAGGCAGCATTTCCTCCATGCTGGGTGGTGCTGGATGCTCTGTTGGATGTCACAAGAGGTTCCCGCTCCCAAGGAGTTCATGATTTGGTGGAGGAAACCCTGGGCACTGCAGGCAAGAACACTGAAGATGGATCTCAAGGGAAGGCTCTGCATTTAAAAGTGCTTACTGCTCTGGCAGAGAACCTGAGTTCAGTTCCCAGCACCCACATGGCAATTTACAACTGCCTGTAACTCCAGTTCCATGGGATCTCATGCGGTCTACTGGCTTCCATGAACTCCTGAATGCACATGGTACACATAAACTTACACAGGCACAGGCACAGGCACAGGCACACGAACACGCACGCACACACACACACACACACACACACAAACAACCACCAACTGCACAGGCCTATGACATGCCTGAAGCTACAGTCCTTCCTTGGAATTCTATCCACCTACAACTTATAAAAAGCCACAGAGTCATACATTACAGGTGTCTAATACTCTTCAAGAATACAGGTGAAGAGAAATGGAGGAAAAATGACCCTAGTTGTTGATCTTTATTAATGGAATGGCTCCCTTTTAAGTCAGAATGTGAGCTTAATCCATGATCATTAGAAACTGAGCCAAAATTACCCCTAAGAAGATTAGCACCAACTATCACTGCTTTGAGGAAAATGAGCTGAGCCCAGGGAATTCAGGATGCAACCATGAGGGGTGGGAGGGGGAGAGGGGGGAGAAGACTTTCAGAAGAGCTAACATGTCAGTCTCTCTCCCCCATACGCCACATTCCAGTCTGGTGTGCTGTGGCATCAGGGAAACCTCATGCTAGTCAAAGCACGTGTATGCATGCTGCCCACTGCCCAGCTGCCAAGAGAATATGCTTTGTCTTCTGTCCCAGTTTTCTGCCACCAGACAGACCTGTGGCTTTGCCTGCAATCAACAGCCTAGTAATTTGAAGAAGGGTCATTTGCATCGTCTCACAGGACAGGTCTTCCTCACTAGGAAGTCTATTCCCAAACCCAGTGCTTTTCCAGGCTCTGTACATGCCCAGAATGACTGAACAGGGCAAGGAGGAGCCTTCTGATGATAGCCCACCCCCAGCTGATACCCACCCTCCCCACTGTACAGAACAAGAAGGGAGGTGACAGGAATGGAGAAAGGAAGCAGGGTGGGCCACAGGGTGCCAAGCTGCTTTCAGGGCTAGGCTTCCAGGGTGGCAGGATTCTTTGCTCTCAGCTGAGTGTGGGAGGGAGAATGGGGGGTGGTTAGGCTTGGGCTGGGTTGAGTGCCAATCACCCATTTCAGGATACTAATGCCCGGGGCACTTGCAACAGATTTCTCAGAGATAATCCTACCTTTCAGAGGTCTCTTTTCCTAGGAGCAGAATAAACCCTCCTTATCTTCAGGTAGATTTTTTTTTTCTCTACAAGCTTTGCAAGTTGCTTCAGTCCTTAGGTCCCTGGTAGAATCAGTCTTGAATCGTAACCGGCCAAGACTTCCATTTTGCAAAATCTAAGCATGGCGTTATTGCCACAGTCATGGTGTAGCCTGTGGCTGACCAGTACCCAACAGCTGATCCCCTGTAGATGCTTCCACAGCACTGTTGTCTGTTCAGATCATAGGCACTGCCTTTCACCTTGCTGCCAGACTAATGATCAGAGATACTCTGTAGGGCTGCACATGAATCAAGAAAATACCAGAATGGCCCCAACACTGTGTGCACCCCCATCCTGGATATATGTCAAGGGCACATAGTCTTTTGAGTTAGTACAACCCAGGGCCGGGGGTTTTCTCTCTTATCCATGTGGTGTGGGCTCACATGTCTGCAGGAGCCTGTGTATGACTCTCTGTCTACATGTGTCTGTGTGTGTGTTGGTGGAAGACAGAAAATAACTCAAAAAGCCCCCACAGAAGCTGAGCTCAGAGGCAGTAATTATTCTCAAGAAAATCCCTGAATTCCCAGGCCTATGACAGGTTCCTGTTGGTAGAAAGACCAGCTGTTTAACAAGCTTCAGGCAGTCCGAACTGGTTTCTAATTGGGGTTCTATCTGGCCAGACTCTTTGGAAGGGCTCTGTCAGAATCACTTTGCTTCAGTGACTGGACTCAGCATCCTTGCCTAGGCTACGTGGGTCCTGAGTGTCTGATTCTGCAACCCAACGAATATGCACCTGGGTCAGCAATAAAAAGTGGGTCTTAGCAGTCCAGCACCCTTTTTACACACATGCCTCTTCAGGAGGCTTTAGAGACAGCCTGTAGCCCCTGGCAACTAGAGAGCCAATGAGTGGCCACGGATACGGCGCTGCTATGGCAATGAGCTCTTTTCCCTGGTAATAGAATTGAGTAGAGTGGATGGAGAAAGGCCTGCACCTGTGTGAGGCTAGAGACCACCCCTCCCCCACCACTCACACAAGAAAACCTGAGCCTCTCTTAGGTCAGCTCAACCAAGTATCCAGAAACAGGAGGTGGGTCAGTGCTCCTGAGTGCACATGAGCGTGTTAGAGCAATTCTCTGTATTGTGAGCTAATCCTGCTAACAAGAAGGTTACTACTGAATCTCTGAAAGGTACTGAATAGTACTTATGAGTAGGTAATATGGTGTATTCCTATATGCACAGATTTGAAGGTATGCACCTGTGCAAGCCCCAAATTAAGGTCTACTGAGATATATGGGTACATGTAAGCTGCCATGTGGCCTGGGTTCTAACTGTCTCAACGAATCCATGTTTTGGGGATAAGAATTGAACAGCAGGGGCATATTTGACCCAGCGTGCAGATGCTCTGTGTGTGCAAGCGTGAAGATGCAGGGATGTGTGCGCACAAGCTATCCAGACGCATGTCCTGGGTGCTGGGCCTAGGAAGCAGCTGGCTCACAGCAGTTCCTTTCTCCATGTGCCACCCGACTCAACAAGCCTAGAGATCTTTTCAGAACCTTTGGATGTAGAGGCGGGTGGAATAGGGCAGGTGGCTTCGAGGCCCTCAAAGTTGGGATGGAAACGCCCGGCACCTCCAACCCGTGCTCCCGGTGTTGGAAAGGATACGGAGGGAGCAGTACCCTCCCTCCAGGCCAGATGGCCCCGACGGACGCTGCATCCCGACTTGGGGAGTGGTGGGTGCCCTAGCCACGCGCTCCTGCCCTCCCTCTGCCCTCAGCGTTTGAATGGGGGGGGGGGGGGGGTTGACCGTGCCCGGAGCCCGGGAAGCCGGGCCCGCGTACCTGTAGGGAATCCAGTCGGAATGCGGCTTGGAAGTCATGTCTCCCGGGGGCGGGGCGGCGGCTGCGGCTCCGGCAGCCGGGACCGCTCGGGGCTGGCGCGGGGACCCTGCTCAACTCTCGGGCCGCCCCGGGCCGCATCCTCCCGGGCCCGACCGCTGGGCCCCGCCGAGGCCCTCTCTGCACGCCAGGGCCCCGGCCGCAGGCTCCCAGAGCGGTTGTCTGCGCGGTGCAGCGCGGAGGGAGAAGCGGCGGGAGTGCGCGGGGCCGCGGGAGCGCGCGGGCTGGAGCGCGCTGGAGGCGGGAGAAGCAGTCCGCACCGCAGGCGCCGGGTCTGGCGCCCCAGGCTGAGCCTAGCGTGGCAGCCGCCGCTCCGCCCCTGGCCCCGCCCCGACGGAGACCCACCCCGGTCCGTGGATGCAGACTTCGAGGGATGCCCATTCTCTGCAGGAAGGATGCTGTCACCTAGCCTCAGTTTCTCCCTCTAGGACCTCGGCTATCCTTCAATCCTTGACTTTCTCAGATTTACCCTGAACTCAACTCAGGAAACCTCTGGTCTGAATACTGACTGAGTCCCTGATTCCTTTTCAATTTCCCATTTCAAGTGCCTGCCTCCCGAACCTTCTGATCTATAGTTTAGTAAGCGTGTTTCCTCTGCCTGGGTCATTCTTTTGGACCTGACACTTCCTGTCTATGCTTCCACAACCAAGGGAAGAGTTCTGCTTACTGTTGCACACCAGGCCCTTAGAAAGTTGGAGCATTAGTGGGCACAACAGCTTTGAGAAGCAAATATTTTGTCTGTATTTCCCAGAGAATGAAGTCTGAGAAATGCTTGACCTAAGGTCAAGCAGCAAGGAAATGTCGGAGCTGAAGTTGAACCAGGATCTCCTATCCCTCAAAGCCCTTTTAGAGGGCACCAAAATCTCAAGAAAGATCCCCTTAACCTCGCCCTGCAGTGGTGGCACACGCCTTTAATCCCAGCACTTGGGAGGCAGAGGCAGGTGGATTTCTGAGTTCGAGGCCAGCCTAGTCTACAGAGTGAGTTTCAGGATAGCCAGAGCTACACAGAAACCCTGTCTCAAAAAAAAAAAAAGGGGGGGGGGTCCCCTTAACACCTTGAATGCTGTTGAGGTCCTGGCTATGCCTAGGGCCCACACTTAATAACCGGCAGGGGAAGGAAGGGTGGAAGATCCATAATAGGGCTAGCTGGAAGCGGGGAGAGGCCGGGTACCCAGCAATGTAGGCGGCTGAGAGGCCAGCCTGAACCTCATGATGGGGATCAGGGAAGGGACTACTGATGAACACAGACCTTATACACTCCTCAAGTGTACCTCAGGCTCAGCAGCACGAGAGAGCCAGAAAAGCCTCCATGGAGAGAGATTCTGGCAGGACTGGGAGGAGTGTGGTAATGACCCTCATGCTTAGGGTGGGTCCCATCTTACTGTCCTGGGGATTATTCCAGCTTCCCAGTCTTGTCTGCCCCATAAACTACAAATACAATAATGATGATGAAAGGACTGCTTGGTGAGTTATCAGAAGTTGGGGCTTTGTTAGGTGAGATTTAAATAACCACTGGCCTAGGAACTGCACTATTTTTTTTTTTCAGCAGAGGAACTGAAGCACAGAGAAGACAAGCATACTGCTCAAGGCTGCACAGGTAGTCCTTGGTGAAGCCAGCATTCACTTACTAGTTCCCAGTCCACACTCTTCACCCTCTGCGATATGCATGTGTTCACTCTTAAATCCTTCTCTGTCTAGCTTAGCTCCCCAAGCACTGTTAACTTTGATTATTTATCAACCTCTCAAGGGCTATTATGGTCACATAGGACCTTCAGAAAAAGAAAATTACCCGAGAGTAGGGTGCAGTGCAAAGCTGCTGCCTGGACTTCAGAACAGCAGATTAAGGATAGTTGGTCCCTCCTTCCCTGGCAGCCAGAGCACAGCAGCAAAGCTACTCCCCCAGAGGCTGCTCTCCTTTAGGCCAGAGACCTGCATAAAAGGTGTGTGAGAGGCGTTGACCCCTGAACTCCCTGTTGTCCATACCACCTCTGCCAAAGTTATAATTATTTGTTATCTACCTCTGTAGGATGACAAGCGTCTGGAAGACTTCCCTGTCAAGACGTTGAGGCTGTCTTTTCCCCTTTCTTTCCAAATTATCTGACACCTTAATGCAATCAGAATTAAGTTGGAAGGTCTCTGGAGCCTGAAGTAATTGAATCTATTAAACAGACACTCCTGGCTCTGTCCTAAGGGAGCAAGATCTGGGGGAAGAGTGAGGTGCAGAAATGAGACGCTTTCTGTGGCTTCTCTTTCTGCATGGGCTGTGTGTGCATGTGGGATTCAGAAGAGCCAGGAAGACTGCCAGTGCACGTATGAGTGTGTGTGTACCTAAGAACATGTGTGTACATGAGATGTGGGAGGACCAAGAACCTGTATGCTATTGCATGTGTAAAGGTGTGTGTACATGTGTATGTGAATTTGTCTGTCTATGAGTATGCTTGCACATCATATATGGGGAAGCCAAGGATCTGTGTGCCAGTGCATAGTGTGTGTGTGTGTGTGTGTGTGTGTGTGTGTGTGTGTGTGATATTCAAGAGAAAGGGAAACAGTATAAGTATGTACACATGAGATATGAAAAGCTATTGAAGACTGTCAGTACGAGAGAGAGAGAGAGAGAGAGAGAGAGAGAGAGAGAGAGAACCAGAGCCTGTGAGCTCCTCTATAGACAGAGCTGATCTGCACAAAACTGGTGGCAGGGTAGGATGTGGGTGTTCTACAGGGTTTGTAGTGTCCACACTCAACTCACAGCTCATGGAAGGTTTTCCCACTTGAATGACATCACTGGTTCACCTGTTAAGTTAACCCCAGTGGCTGAATCAAAGGGACACTCTTGAAAGCCATATACAGAATTTTATATGAAGCTGCGGACTAAAAACATTATACATTTTTACAGTTGTGCTATATAAGTGACTTTGAAGAAGGGCATAAGCTTTTCAAATTTATCCACAGAAACAAGGTCATCTCTACTGAAACCCTTCTACACAGCAAGCCCAAGATGCCGTCTTCACCACTGGTCTAAATACCTTTAGCATGGGATATGTGCTAGTAATTTAAATTCTTCTTGTTACACTTTAGGTATTTAAAGTCTTAAGGGGGTGTGGCATCTGGGCTTGAGGACCCCAGTGCCAGCTCTCCTCAGCAAGATCAGTTCCCCTGGAGAAGAAGGTCTGCACTCTGGCACTTGGTTACTGCCATGTAGAGTCCTATGTCATCTATGCTTAGTCCAACAGTTTATTGAATGAGGTCACCTCTTTCAATTGTGGAAGCAAAGGGGTATGAATAATAAATATGTGCACAGGCTGAGCCCTGCCACGTGGCTTGGCATTGTGATCCTGCAGTCTGGCAAAAGCAACCCAAATCAATCGGATGTCTACTAGACATTACCGGGTCTGAGGCGGACGCAGGGTTTGGTGGCTGTGGAAGGGATAAGGGGCAAGACCACTCTCAGGGAATTTTCACTCTGGCAGTAGAAATGGAGAGAAATAATGACTACATCAGTAACCAAGTGCTTGTAAGGGAAGACCAGAGGAGGAACACCAGTGATAGTCAAAGGAGGAAGAGCATAGAAAGATCTATGAATAGGAAAGGGTAATGGTTGACTTGGGCCTTGAAGAGTGAGAAAGATCTTTTACAGATAGGTAAGAAAGGAAAGAGAGAAATTAATAGTTACCAAGAGACTATGAACCATGAATATCAGATACTATATTCACTCCAAACTAAGTGTCATGAGCAAAGTCACGGACACAGAGGAGTGCACACAATGTACTTGAAACCCGAGGTGTTAACCAGTGTGCTGAATGGTCCTGGTGGCAGCAGATGGGCCTAGAAAGTTAGGTAAAGCTACATTATCTGCTAGTGTGTTTGGGCTCTAAGCTGAGAATGAACTGCTTAGGAGTAGCTGTTGGATAGCTAGAACTGGGGACAAGATAACCAAAGGAAACAAGGCTGATAAAGAAATAGTCCAGAAAACTGCTAGTAGGAAAAGAGAGGAAGAAGGGTGAGGACAGAATGTGTCTCAATAAGTACAGTTCTGCTAGTAATATTAAGCATCTGTGATGAGCTTAGAATGAGAACTGGTTTATGAGTGGGGTGCCCTTTTGAGCAGCCCAGCATGTTTCAGAGCTCTCAAAGCTGTGGTGTAGATGTGGCTAGCATGTCAGTGCCCAGACAGTACCCCGTGAAAGTCCTATGTGAAGAGCCACAAAGACCGTGAGCTAGCTCCACTGTGGAGGATGAAAGTGAAGGTAAGCAGGTGTGTGGCTGGCTTTGAAAACACTTAAGGTAATAAAAAAAATAGAGAAACAGCCTATTCTCCAAAGCACCGCTGAACACAATAGCACATAATTACATACGCACAAGCATAGTGTTCAAGGTTCTAAGTTCTGAAGGCATTTTTAAAAAGAGCCAATACAACAGCTATGATATCAATGTGTGATAACAGAGAGCCACTGGGTTCGGATCATACAGGATTGTCATTTGCTGAGTGTCTTCTATGCCAGGCAAGTCTTCTGTATAGTTCATAAAAACAAATCTGGGTGACAGATGATAAAATGGAATTCTTCTGCTCCAGGTTCCAGTCAAAGATCTGAATTAATAGATCACACCTTCGCCGGGCAGTAATGACCCACGCCTTTAATCCCAGCATTTTGGGAGACAGAGGCAGTTGGATCTCTGAGTTTGACAGCTTGGTCTACAAAGCCAGTTCCAGGACAGCCAGGGCTACACAGAGAAATCTTGTCTCAAAAAAGAAAAGCAAGACTTTGAAGAGCCTGGATCTGTGCCCCAGCCAGCAACCATCTTGGCACATACAAGAGATGCTTCGAAGAAGGTCGGGGGGGGGGCGAGTTTAGAAGGAATTTTAGAGAAAGCCTTAGGGCCTAGTGACTCCTAATAATTGGTAAGTGTGGAGTAAGCTATTGTCTTCACCCAAACCCAGTGAGTAAGGCTTTGCAGAGACCCACAGTGGAGTTTAATGTGTGGCCATAATGTCTTGGGGCACTATCCATGAAAAATATACAGAGCCAGTAGCAACTTGCCTCTTCCCTGATGGCAGGGAGGTTGTGAGGACTCATTACAGGCTTGTGCCCCAGGTTTGCAAGGCAAAGGGACAGGGGTGGTTCCTGTGAATCCTAACCCCAGGATACCCAAGCATGAGTGGCTTAGGTGCAGGCCAAGTCATCTCCATTGTAGGAGGTGATGACTGCAGGGAGGGAGCAAGCCTGAGCTTTCTAGGGCCTGAGAAAAGAACTGGAAAAGAAGCTCCAGAGAGGAATCTGCTAGAAGGAACATCAGTGATAGCATGGTCTCCAGGATCCCACAACAGCACTCTAAAGAGAGGGAAGGCCAGGACAAACCATAGCAGCTCCTCAGAGTGCAGTCTTGGAAGAACCCTGACTCCCCCTCCTCCCATCTCCTTCCTTCCACCAAGAAGCCAGCAGAGGGGTCAGATAGTTCTTTGTAAGCTCACCCTCTTCTGTAGGACACTGTTCTATGTCAGACTGTACTGGGAAGGGGTTGTTAAAGTAACTGAAGTCTTTTGGGGGAAAGGGATGCAGTTCTATGGTAGAAACCTTCCCTACCATGCTCAAGGTCCTAGGCTTGATCCTTGGCATCCCATCATGCACACAGAGATGGCTATTTTTAGTCTAATAGGACACACGACAGATCAGACAACTCTGGGTTGCCTGAAACGGCCATAAAAGCCCAAAGGTTTAGTCTTAGGACTGAATTTCATCTAATTCTAGGGAGAAAGAGGCTACATGGAATAATGTAAAGAGATCAAAAGAGACAAAAATAAATTGGTTTTACGATGCTCATGAGTCACGCTCATTCAGCTTGCTCACACATGGCTCCTCTCATCATCCCCACATCACTTGAGAAAACTGCTACTGTGACCCTCAGTTTACAGATGAAGAAATAAAAGGGTACAACATTCCTCAAGGCCATGCCCACGATAAACAATTAGAGTTCAAGTTCAAACTCAGGCAGCAGAGAGTTCCGGAGCCCATAGGCTTAACTACCATCCTCTAGAGAAAACATAGCAAGAGGCTGAGCTTTTGACTCAGAATCGTTCCAGAGTTCTAGCCAAAGGAAACATGCCTGTTGACGCAGAAATGTATTCATTAACATTTTATTTTAGAATAGAGGAAATCAGCAGAGGTGGGGATGAATGTCTATTGATTGGGATTCAGTTGAATAAATAAATTCTGACTTCGCCAGATGGTTCACAAAGCATCCTTTATGGGAAACACTTAAAAGACAGAAGAACAGATTAATGTGATGGGACACTGGCAATAAATGAATGGTCTCATTAAAAGTAAAACTGCCCAGCATGAGAACGGCACAGTCTAGTGTCATTGGCTACAGCACCCCAGGGACCACATTCTCCATTTCTTTTGGTTCCTCCTTCCAGAAGCTCCCAGCTTTTGGCACCTGAGACCTAGTGATCCCTGCATAGCAGGCAACATCCCAACTCTCAGGGTTAGGTAGATAAACAAACAATGTCTAGGCACAATGCACGAATTTGGTTAAAAAGAAAAACAATTTGAAACCATGTAGGCTGATACACCGTGAGTCACCGTGGGCGATATGATACAGCAGTAGGAAAACAGTGCAAGTAGTTCTACTAATACAAGCAGAGTAAGAAGTGTCCACAATTCTTGGTCTGTTATTCATTTTTTTTGCATGTGCATGTGTGTGCACACTTATGCATGTGGAGGCTAGAGGTCAACCTCCAGTTGTTTTTCAGGAGTCGTGTATTTTATTTTTTGAGCTAATCTACTGATGGGATCTGGGGTTCTCTGTTTTTAGGCGAGACTGGCTGGCCAGCAAGCTTCAGGGCTGCTTCTATCCCTACTTCCCCAGCACTCAGATTACAAGTGCCTGCTACTATATCCCCTCACATTCCCCTGCTTTTTACATAGGTTCTGGGAATGGAGTGCAGAGTCTCTCACTTGTACAGCCTGTGGTTATTTTACTAGCAGTACAGAGGTGCAAGAAGGATGCTAAATCATTGTGCCTGCCCTTCATCTAACACAACCTTGCTCCATCTTGAGGAACTGCCTGAGCACCTGCCCTTCCCTCCGGGCAAAGAGACTCAGAGTAGAAGCACTGTGTCCCTAGTTCTAAGGTTGTTTGTTTGTTTGTTTTTTGTTGTTTGTTTGTTTGTTTGTTTTTGCTTGCATTCTCCCCTAAGCAGACTGGTCCAGCTCTCCTAGGAACTGAGGCTGAGATTTAAAAGAGAAGATAAGAGGTCCACCTCCCCACTGCCTACCCCCTCGCCCCCCCCCCCCCCAGCCTAGACTCCAGGAGTGCTTGTTTTCCTGGCATTATTGGATTTGCAGATAAGCAACAGGGAATTAGGCTCATCAGGGATGGAGGGAGGGAGCCCTCATTTGTC
Organism: Arvicanthis niloticus; assembly: GCF_011762505.2. Taxonomy (NCBI): domain Eukaryota; kingdom Metazoa; phylum Chordata; class Mammalia; order Rodentia; family Muridae; genus Arvicanthis; species Arvicanthis niloticus. The sequence continues at coordinate 76,829,977 of NC_047658.1, read as the reverse complement.
CATAAGGCAGGATTTATCTGGAGGAGCCTTCTCCTTTGTCAAACAGAGCCATTTCCTTTGTATTCTCCAGCAAAGGACATTTTATTCCATAACCTTTCTGCTGCAAAGCCCAGGAGTGTGGATTTTTGACCTGTTTTTTTCCCCCTTATCTAAGAAAACCAAGGTTATTTAAAGGTTGAAATGCATTTTTAAACAGTCCTCTCCCAAATTCATAAACTAACTAGAGGAATCAGTCTCTGAAATATAATGTCAACTATTTGCTAAATTTAGTACCCCAAAACCCTGATATGCATCTTTTTCTGAGAGGGAAGGGAGTCTCTACCCCTTCTTTATGACTGCTGCCGATTCATGAATATCAGACTCCAAAGCTACCTGATCATTGAAGATACTGAGTCTTACAGCACTGTGCTTCCTTGATGCCTTTGTTTTCCCATCTGTGGAATGGAATGAACGTTTTATAAAGTATCTAGTTTAGAGACACTGAGGACACAGGGGAGAAAACCCAGTCCTGGGTTCTGCCATGACTCTGTCATTCATGGACTATGTCCTTGAGGAATCCTCTTTGCCTCCTGAAAAATCAGGCTGGTTCCAAAGGTTCTATCCAGAACTGGCTTTCTCAGACATTTTGACTTTTTACAGTGTGACTGTTGGGAGATGAAAGATGGTTGTAGTTTGCTCAACTCTGCAGTAAGGATAGAACCCTCATGTTCCACAGAGGAAATGCTGGTATCAAACACAGGCAAGAGTTCAGGAAAAGGCTGGGTTTTCTTGTCCTCTTGGTATTGCTATTTTGTGGGCTCCAGGAACCACTCTCATGGTGTCACCTACATTTCTCCATCTGTGGTGGTTTGAATAGGTTTGGTCCCTGTAGATTCATGTGCTTGAGGGCCTGGCCATAGGGAATGGCACCATCAGGAGGTGTGGCCTTATTGGAGGAGGCGTGTCACTGTGTAGGCGGGCTTTGAGGCTGCCTATGCTCAGGCTCAGCCCAGTGCTGAAGACAATCCCCTAGTTCTAAGGGTCCCCTGGCTGCCTTCAGATCAAGATATAAAACTCTGGCTCCTCCAGCACCAAGTCTGCCTGCACGCTGCCATGTTTCCTGCCATGATGGTAATGGACTGAACCTCTGAAACTGTAAGCCAGCCCCAATTAAATGTTTGCCTTCATAAGAGTTGCCTTGGTCATGGTGTCTGCTCGCAGCAGTAAAACACAAACTAAGGCACCATCTATTAGGTGGGGACGGTGTGGACTTGCTTACTGTGCTGTATGTGAGGCTGAAGAGAGACGGTAAGAAAGGGAGCCTGTGAATAACACATCTCCAAGCTCCAGAGTGAGGCAAGGCCATTCAGTCATTAGAGCTCCCACGGCTGAGCCCGAATGAAGGGCAGCAAAGCACCAGCAGGTACGACCCCACTGATTGCTCATAGCAACCTGAGGCACTCTTTCACAGGAAGGAGCAGATGTGCTGTGTGGGTAGTCAGAATACAGGGGTTTACTCAGTTTCAACCAAGGTCTGGGCCACAGGGCTGCTGCCCACAGAGGAGATAGGGATGAGAAGAGATGATCCTAGCTAATGGCACTCAGAGGGAGTGGGTCAGGTTCCCTTCCCTTCTGTGTGTCTGGCCTGGGATGACGGAATGTATAACTGATTTCCAGACCTTCAAGTGAGATCATGCCCAGGGTGGTGGGGCCAGATGGGGCAGCACATTCCTCAGGCTTGTCTACTGGCCTCACCAGTCTCTTCTGATTCCTGGTGCTCATCATGGTCTACCTTCTTTCCAGGTCTCTGTTTATTCTACAGCTACTTCCTTCCCATTTCTGGTCCTGCTGCCCTGAGCCAAAAGGGGTGCAGGAACATAGGGTCGAGGGCTATATAGTCAGCGGGACAAAGCCCCTGCTTCTGAGCTGGACTCCTCAGGCTAGTTGGATATAACCCAATCCTCACAGGCATCAGACCTTCTGAAGGTCTCCCTTGGAGATAGATGAGCTAAAAACACCCTCAGAAGGAACCACAGAGGTTTCAAACTGTCTCCTGTGGGCAGAGCCCTCACCTCCAGCTCAGGACACACTTTGCTCCATGACCCTGGTGCTTCCCCAGGGCTCCACCCTGTGTTCTAGCTCCCAGACTTATGCTTCAGCCCATCTGCTTTCTGTGGATTATTGCCACTCATTCATCTTGCCAAATCTAATGTCTAACCCTATTTTCTTCACTCCGGTGGACTTTAAGGATCCTTATTTGGCCCTTTGCAGGTACCTAGACATTTGCTAATGTCATTGCTGGTATCCTCACGTTATGAAAAACGCAACCAGCATCTCAGACATCAGGAAATTTAAGTTCTAGGCCTGAGTTCCTAGCCTCCTCTGTGCCCATAGGAACGTCTCTTCCCAGATCCCTTGGCCTCAGTGTATAGATCTGTGAGGAGGGGGTTAGATCTCTAAGCCACCAGAGTTGTATGAGTTCCTATCTGGTGACAGTTTAGGACAAATGTTTTTCCCTTCAGCTTTCAACTGCTGTAGGAAGACAGACCCAGCAAGATGCTCCTCAACCCACCCCACATGTAGAAAACAGGAAGGTGGGAAGGGCAAAAAGCATCCAGGCAACTGGCCTCCACTTCCTCCATCCCCATGGGAAGGAACAGGGGTGACAAGTGGTATGTGCCACACAGGAGGAAAATTCCAGTGCTCAATGGATATGTGGAAAACCTATCTCCTCCCTTCGGCCATCTTCCTGTGACAGTTAATCTGTCACCAGATCCTGTGATGTTTAATCTTGCTCATCATGCCCAGTGCCACTACTACCTTAGCTCACGATGATCTGTGCTGGTTTGAAGCAGACTCGGCCATGAGCTTCCTCGGTGTGTCCTAGGAGCTGAAGAGTTAATACAGGAAAGCCACTAGGCCTTGGGAGTTGTTATATAAGGAACTGCACCCCCTTTCCCTCTGGCCCCCCTGCAGTCTGTTCTCACATGGCAGAGAGTGATCTTTGCAGAATGCAAATCCATCCTTGCACCTGCTGTTTAAAATCCTTTGCCGACTTTCATGCTCTGAGGCCAAAAATTTTTAAAGTGCCTGCAAAGTGTATGGTTTCTGTTCTCCATTCATACTGGTCTCCACACGTGCTAGGTTCTTGATCTATCTACACTTCTCCTTGTCCTTTAATGAGTCTGGAGTCTACCTGCCATCCCCACACTCCCAGGTCCAGCCCCCTTCTCCAGGTTGAGGTTCAGTGGAAATAGCCCACAACCTACAAAGGCTACAGGACCAGATAACCTGCATTTCTCTAAAGTTCCTGAGGGGGCACTCATGAGCACTCATGAGCCTACCCTGGTAGAAAGGCAGACAATTTATATGACAGCAAATATAAATTGGGGTCTCAGTAGGATTTGAAGAAATCAACAAGAAAACTACAAGAATGGGGGTTTGTCAAAGGTGTCAGAATAAAAAAATAGTCTGATATAGAGATTAAAAAATATTCTGATATAGAGAATTATTACAAAGTGAAAAAGATCTCATTTAGAATGGTAGGACTATGAAGGAAACATCTTTTTTTTTTTTTTTGGTTTTTCGAGACAGGGTTTCTCTGTATAGCTCTGGCTGTCCTGGAACTCACTTTGTAGACTCAGAAATTCACCTGCCTCTGCCTCCCAAGTGCTGGGATTAAAGGTGTGTGCCACCACTGCCCGGCTGAAGGAAGCATCTTAAAATAATATAAATGAGGCCTATTGTGATCCATAGGAAGAAACTCCTAAGATGTAACTGAGATTTATATAAACAACTCAAGAGAGATTCCTAAGATGACTGTTTTAAAGACAATAATTCTTACTAATGACACTGTACTGCTAGAACAGTTCCAAGGGGTTCTGAAGCTCCATACAGTGCAGGGATTTCTTTAGCCCTGCCTTGGCATTGAGAGGGTGGTTGTGTACATGTTCATCTGTGCACACATTCGTGTCAGTGCATATGACACTATAGGTCAATGTTGGGTGCCTTTCTAGAGAGATTTAACTGAAAAGGGGAGACCGCCATGAATGGGGGCAACAGCTTTCCACGGGCTGGGCCCTGGACTAAATGAAAAGAAAAAGGCTGAGCACTCACTGCCATCAGTCTCTGCTTCCTTACTATAGAGGCGATGTGGCCGGCTGCCTCCTGCTCCTGCCACTGTGCTGTCCCTGACACGTGCACTGTCCCAGCCACGTGCACTGTATGCCTTCTTAAATTCTGTCCCAAATTAAATTCTTCCTTAAGTTGCTTTTGTCAAGGCAACAAGAAAATTATCAAATTCTCTCTCCCCACCCTCTCTCTCTCTCTCCCTCTCCCTCTTTCTCTGTCTTTCTCTGTCTCTGTCTCTGTCTCTGTCTCTGTCTCTCTCTCTCTCTCTCTCTCTCTCTCACACACACACACACACACACACACACACACACACACATCCCATTTCACCCAATCACTGGGCCTCTTTATCATGTTGAGAGCCATGTTTAACTGATCTGAATTACAGTTGCCTGGGATAGACTCTTCCCCTGCCCTTAATTCCTCTAGACAACCAAAAATAATATCTGAAAGGGGGAAAAAGAGAGTCAAAAGTAAAGGATACAGGCAAAGAAAATTCTGATAATGATTAGTGGGAGGAACACAAGTCCCGCCAGTTATCAGAGCATAGAGCTACAATAACTGAAACACTTTGGTTGTGGACAGAAGTCTCACATGGATCTTCAGTGGATGAAAATAAGAAACCCTGGGGCTGGAACAATGGCACAGGGGTTAAAAGCATTGGCTGCTCTTCCAGAAGACCCAGGTTTAATTCCTATACACACATGGCAACTAAATAGTCTGTAACTGCAATCCCAAGGGATCTGATGACCTCTTCTGGCCCCCATGGGCACCAGGCACATACAAGGTGCATAGACATATTGTAAAGTAAAAAAAATATAAAAATCATTTTATAAAATGTATATAGGCTTTTCTCTAAGCCTCACTTTAAAGGACATGGAAAATTTTCTCTGAAGCAAGCTAAAAATGTAGACTGGCTGGTTTCAGGAACCGGAAGAGAGGAATGCAAGTCATCTAGGTGGTGCTGAGAAACTAGTAACCACGATGACAGGGCAGGGCCGTGTCTGGAGCAACTGAGAAATAGTTGAGCAAGTGACAGGGCAAGGCCACAATGACATGGCAAGACCACATTTTTGAGAAGAATGAGTATACAGTGTGTTTTCCACATGACCCTGACTCCTCTGGAATTTTCCGCTGTTTTTATGTTATGTTTCTTTAGCAACCCCTCATCCCCTCCTCACTCCCCTGGCTTGTGGTTTTCCCCTTTTAAAAAGCCCCTCAGCCAGTCGGTCTTTGTCAAGTCAGCTCCTGCGTGGACAAACTGACCATTAGCTGGCTAACTCTCCCTAATAAAGCCGCTGCTGTTTGCATCCAGATTCGGTGTTTTGCGAGTTTTTGGGTGGTCGTGACTTCCCGAGATTTGAGTGAGGGTCTCCCTAGAGAGGGGGTCTTCAATATATATAAGCAAAACAGCCATACACTAAAAATGAAGCAATAATAAATAAATAAAATAATAATAAAACAACAAAAAACCCTAGAAAGCTATGCTTCTATGGTAACATTCTATTTCTATGGTAATATTCATTAACCCATAAGAATTTAATCATTAAGCGCCACTCATAATGCTAGTGAAATGTCAAAAGTTTAAATTAATTTATGGTTGTTATTTTCAGAGGAACAATTAAAGATTTAGAACTATGAGATCAGAGGCTAATTTTTTCAGTTCAAGTAACTTGCCATGGTGGTAAGGTTTGTGCAGAGAAAAAAGACAAGATGAATGGTTAGAGGGGGAAGAATCCTGGGCTTCCAGCCAGGGGTCTGAATTCCAGCCACAACTCCTCCCTGCTGAGCAATCTTGGGCTAGGCCTTCCCCCTTTCTGGGCCTCAGTCCAACATCTGAAAGATAAAGGATTAGTGTAGATGACCTCTGGGGCCTATCTAGCTCAGCTGTCTGGGATGCAGTGTCTACAGGTCTAGAAAGTAACACAGGAAGGCATTTGGATCTTTCATCCTCTGAATCATCAAGGGACCTCGCAGGCTACTTCTGTTTGGTGAGGCTCAGTGCACACTCTGGCCTGTTATCCTAAGGATTTAGAAGTGAATGGGGCATGGCCCAGGCCTGGGCTGTGAAGGTTAAGGTCAATGAAGAACATTGATGCAGACACAACAAACAAGAATCTCAGCCTACCACAACAGGAAGGTATGGAGGGAGGCTGAGGATCCAAGATAATAATGTTCAGTGAAAGTAGGTGACAAGGAAACTCCAGGAAGAGAACACTGGGATGGGTGGAGGAGTGAGCCTTTTGGGAAGGGATACATAGAAGGAAAAGGACTTGAAGAAGTATTTAAGGCCAAGGAGGTCAGCGTGTGTGTGTGTGTGTGTGTGTGTGTGTGTGTCGTGCTCACGTACACACACACGCAGAAATGGCACATGTCATGAAGGAAGCCAGAGGACAACCTTGGGTCTCAGTCTTTGCCCTCAACCTTGTTTGCGACAGTGCCTCTCTTTTGTTGTTTTTGCTGTGTACATCAAGGTAGCTGGTGCATGAGCTTCTGGGAAATTTATCTCTGCTTCCCATCTTGCTATAAATGTGCCTGGATTATAACTTGTGTCAAATGGACTTGGCTTTATATGGGTTCTGGGGATTTGAACTCAAGTCTTCACTCTTGCATGGCAAGTGCTTTATCCACTGAGCCATTTCCCCAACCTTTGAGTCTCTTAATAATGGGAAATGATAGGGGTTTGCTAGTACTTGGGAAATACCATGATCTGAAGCTAGGCATGGTGGTACATGCCTAAAACTCCAGCACTCAGGAAGCTGAAAAAGGAGGACTGCTGTGTGTTCGAGGTCATCTTGGGCTGTATAGCAAGACATTGTCCCAAATAAACAGAAAGAAGAACAAAAAAAGAGAAACAGAACTCTGTTGCTAAAGACACCATACACTTTGGTTACAGAATACAGAAAAGCAATGTTATAAATGAGCTGAAAGCTTCCTCCCTGCTGGCTAACCTTCAGTGCCAGAGGTTGCTGTAGAGGGAGTTGAGGCAAAAGGTCAGTAAGGATCTTCCCCAACTTTAGACCTTGTAGCCACTATACCAGCATGTCAGATACAAAGTGCTTATTGGTGCAATAGTGGCATGAGCATTGTGAGAGGTAACCAACTCCTCTCTGATTGAATCAAAGGCCTACTTTGTAGAAGGGAACTCATGCCCAGTACAGTGGACTGGTTGAAGGTTCATTGCTGAGGTAAACTCTACTACTTTTGTCCTGTAAATTGAACTTGTCAAACTGTCTCTTAAATATTGTTTATACCCATAGACTAGTGTTGTCTGAGGCCTTGATCAAAGAAGTGTCTCTTTGCAGCGAATGGTGGTTAAGACAGATTCAAGGCTGGTCACAGTGTTGAAAATAAATGCCTGCTGAGCGCTCAGCGTTAAACAGGATCCTCATAGCAGCCTCTCCAAGGCTAAGGGATATCGTGGAGAGAGGGAGCAGGAGGAGCTGGATGATGGGAAGCAGATCTGTGAAATGCTGTCTTATGAGCACAACATAGCCACGACACCAACGAACTCACAACTGCTGTGCACAGACCCCACACAAAACTGAACTAGTAAATATTCAGTCATAGATAGGAAAGGGGTTCATTGTGCCCCTGCCCCTCACCAGGGGAGCTAATGCAACCGAGAGCTGCTGTAGATGAAGAAGTCACTATCTGTAGTGATGTAACTACTGGAAGTTATGCACACTCTAGTGGACAGCACTAGTGGACCCACGCTCTTGCAGGAGGCCCTGGTTAGGCCAGTGGGTCCCAACGTAACAGACAGAAAGACAAGAAAGTGGGATGGAGAGTTGGTGGTAGGTATGGGGGGAGGATAAGAAAGGAGGTATGAGTGTGATCAGAAGTTGTTATACACGTGCTTGGACCTGTCAAAGAATAAATTAAACTGCCATAACAAAAATTAATGACATAAGTGAATAACAAAAGGGTAAGATAAATGCTGTGATATCTGAAGGGAGATCACAGGAAGCCATTGGAGCATCTGAGAGAAGCAGAGACACCTGTGAGCTTCGCTGGAGGGAGGGGCATTTGAGGCGCCCAGGACTCCAGACAGGAGGGCACATGCTCTGGAGACAGCTGCTGCAGCCGGGCTGCCTGGTCTGGTCTCCTAACCATGACTGCTGCACTGACTCACTCTGTCACCTTAAATCATTTCTCATCTGTAGATTAGACTTCCATGTCTGTCAGACTCCAAATCAGACATGCTGAGGTGTGTGATTTGTAGAGCAACGAAGGTATCTACAGCCACGGAAGCCTCCTACTGCGTGCCTGCATAGTTTTGGGCGCTTTCCATCACAGATGCTAGCCCACGTACAGTCCTACTTTTTAGAGAAAGAAACCAAGGCTCCACATTCTGCCAGGCATTTGCTTCTTCCTATGCTGTGTAGCTACCCAGCTAAATTCACCAGTCTTCCAGGCTAGATTAATCCAGACGCTTGTCTGTTCAGCGCTTGCTTCTGGTCCTCCCACAGGACATGCTGCCCCTTCCTGAGCTTTGTGTCCACCCCCCCTCTCCATGATCACAGTTTTTGTTTGTTTGGTTGGTTGGTTGGTTGGTTTGGATTTTTTTCTTTTTTCTTCTTTTTTTTTCTTTCTTTTTTTTTTTTTTTTTTTTTTTTTTTTTTTGCCTAAGATGGAGACTGACCTGGGCTTTCAGTCAGGCCCAACCTTTAGGGCAAAAGAAAGAAAACTCGTATTAACTGACCAAGAAAAGGAGGCATGGTGGTGCATGCCTATCTATGATAGCAGCATTCAAAGAGCTGAGGCAGGAAAGGAGCAAATTTAAAGCCATACTGGGCTACATACCGAGACCCTGCCTCAAAAAGAATCAAAAGGTCTACAGAGTATTTCCATGCATTCATCTCATTTGTTCTCCTCAGTTATGGATACCAGACCCAGAGACATTAACCAGAGGTCACACCATCAAGTACAGTGTCAGAATCAGAATCCATGATCTACATGTCTGTACCCAACCCATTCTCAACTGTCTGGTTGCCATGCCCAGACCCACCCAAAGCCAGCTCTACCCAAGTCCAGGTTTTATAAGCAACAGGCCAGGAGAAAATGAAAAAAAAAAAAAATTTTCTTTTGCTCAAGGTCTGACATCAGTGAGCTCAAGACACCTCTCACTAAAGCAATATGCAGTATCCTTTCTCCTTAGTCTGAATCTCATGATCCTAACCTGTCCTCTGCAGACAACTCTGCCCATCTAGGCGGTGGCTGGGAATGCTGCTCTGTGGCCAGCTTCCACCATTTCTCTGAGAGGTCGGGCCCCACTGTCTATCTACACTGACTCTTGTCCTCCCCTTGCTCCCAGGACACTGCTTCAAATTGGAGAAGCCCCTGGCCCTGGGCCTATAAGATCCCTTGGTTGCACACAGCATTGTACTCCACTCTGTCTCAAATACCCTTGGGGATGCTCATCTGTCTATTTGTTCTCAAGCCTACTAAGTCCTGTGGAGCCAGGATTTAAGCTCTCCTCTCTCATGCTCTGCTAGGTCCTCCATCCACCAGCCATGTCTGCCCTGACTTCTCTCCTCCCTCATCTGACCCGTCTGTCCTGATATTCCAGGAGGCCCTGCCGCCTGCAACATTATGCCATGCATCCATCCCCAGCTACTATGTCTTTCAGTCTCATTGTTTTGAGCCAAATTGTCTCTGATGAGCTGTCCCTGTCATTACCTGAGGGTAGTACTGGGCTCTTAATCAGACCACCTTTTCCTAATCCTCTTGCCTATAATTCCCATACTTAGACCTCAACCAAGGCATCAGGGCTCAGCCCCCAACCAGTGCTACAACCTTACCCAGACTGTTTTCTCTGTCCAATGTCAGAGTTGATGATTTGAGAAGCACTGGCTAAACTCTTGGTACTGACACGTGATGGTCATTAGCAAGGGCTGACAAATATACTCCAAGTCTCCACAGGCGCAGCTGTAAACACAACTTGCATCCAGAAGGCCACAGCTGTGTGAGGGGATCTGCAGGTCCCTACAGAGCTCAGGCACAGTCCACCAAACTGGGGACAGGCAGAGGAACATGACTCCTCACCCTCCCCTTCACGTCAGTCTTCTGCCAGGAACCAGAGGTGCTGTTTGGAAACCACATTCACTGCTTGGTCTCCATGCATTTCAAATAGTCTTGGAGCCAGGCGGTGGTGGCACACGCCTTTAATCCCAGCACTTGGGAGGCAGAGGCAGGTGGATTTCTGAGTTCAAGGCCAGCCTAGTCTACAGAGTGAGTATCAGGACAGCCAGGACTACACAGAGAAACCCTGTCTCAAAACAAAACAAAACAAACCCAAAAACAAAAACAAAACAAAACAAAAAAAACCCAATCAAATAGTCTTGGAGTAGAGCTTGGCCTTCCATGAGAGGACTGAAGCCTGAGTAGTAGCCAAGGTCAGCACACTCTGGTTTGGGAATTGGGGTCTCTCCATATATTGTCCAAGTGAGTTTGATTTTCCAGCCTTAGAATCTTAAGTAGCTGAGACTACAGGGATACACCACCATGCCCAGTTGGTCCTGATCCAGCTCTTTGACTCAGAACAGATTCCTATCAGGTCACTGTCATAATTGCTACAAGGCAATTGTACTCTCAGCCTCTCAGAGTCCTGGTAACGTTCGAGTTTATGTATCCTTACATTAGCACATGCATAAATTCTTTATAGCACTATTCCTAAGCAATATGGCAAAATAGGGGAAAACCATAAATAAAACAGCTGCCAATAGCCCAAAATATGAGGCTTGATATACCGGAGTGCCATAGGGACAGTCATATGTAATTGGTGCCATGGCAAATGGCTTCAATATATCTGAGTAACTATCTAGTAACGTAAGACAAGAACTATAACATTTTTCATGCCCTTTGACCTAGCAATGCCACTTGGGGGAACGCTTCCCAGTAAAATACTAAGAAAGTAATTTGTACAGAGATATTCATAGCTGTGATATTTATAATAGCAAGATGTTGGAATGAACCCAAAGGCCTAGCCCTCGGGGACTGACTGAGCAAACTGGGTCGGGTGAACACTTCAGAAGCTCTCCAGCCAGGAGGTGTGGAAAGGAGGTGTGTGACATGTGGACATGTCAGGTGGGTTGAATGCTCAATCCTAGGCTGTGAGATGGGACATAAGCCAACCCAACCTGCTTCTGCATCTGACTCTGGCTTCCGCCAGGGGAAACAGCAAATGTGTGCTGCCTTCAGGCTAATTCAATCAAGCAGTAGCCCGAATGTCAATTAGAAGGGCTTTAAAGGTCATTTATTTTATCTTTCAAAAAGGTCATTTTGAATTAACTAGGCACTTACAAAATGTTACTTAAAATGTTGAAAGGAATTCCACCAAGATTTCCGAATGATCCTTGATAGTTCAACTCCAGGAGTCCTTTCTAAACTCTCTGTCTTATTTCTTCAAGAGGTTCTAGGTTCATCCAATGACAAAAGCAATGTGGGAATTTGTGTGGCCCTCAGGGTCGTGGGAAAGCCATGAGTGCCACCACCTCTGTGAACTCAGCCCCTTGCCTGTGATGTCCAGAGCCTCCTTCAACCATCACCTCCCCCCCGCCCCCCAGCCTCAGGAAGAGGTTATTGAAGAGCCTCTGGGTCTCTCTCCTATGCAAGAGTTCAACTGACCAGAACATCTTTTGGAACCAGAATAGGAATACCCAAAACCCTGGGCAGGTAGCCTCCTAGAGTGATCTACGGAAGCTTTGAAAAGCAGACTCCTGGGCTCTCTGGTAGCAAGACTGGAAATGTGCATTTAAAAGACTCTCCCAGTGGTTTTTCTATGGTGCAAACCATTGTTGGAGAGCCTGGTTGCTGAACAAGGAAGGGTATGAGCCTATTCTGCTGGACTGTTAAGCTCTGAGGGCTCTTAGCCTTTGAGACAGCCAACTTGCAACCGACCATCTTAGGTAACACAAGCACCATTCAGGGATGTCTCAGCTAGTGATCTGAAACATGCCCCACAGACCACTTTCACGGGCCCAGAGAAAAAGAGCCAGTTTTTGCCTCTGCCAGAGCCCAAGCCTTGGAGTCCCCCACTGCAAGGTCTCTCGGTCCATGCCCTTGTCCCATGTGGAGAGTGGGGGCCCTATGACCCCACTCACCCCAGACATACTTACGGAGTCATTTTATAAAGCTGGGTCCTCCTCTCAAACAGCGACCCTCCCCAGGCCCAGGGCCACAACCCGCCCACTGGTGTGGCCTGGGCAGACTCGGTCTCACCGACCCCTGTCTCCAGGACTCTCTTCAGCTTCACATTGGTGCTTGCGTCCCCCGGCCTGTTGTCAGGAAACACCGTGAGTCGTCACCCTGTCCCCATCCAACCTCCCTGCCAAGTGAGAGCCAGTGGCAGACTCCTTGTGGTCCTGGGATATAAAGAACAGAAGATAGGAAGAGAATGTGGGGACAGGGTCTTCCCAGGGTTCCTAGCGTGATTTTCTGAGCCCTGTCTGAGGTGCTGATGAGGGGACAGGAAGGAGACCATTTGGTTCTGAGCCCTCCCTCTAAGGGAGCAAGAAAAGTGGGGAGACCCAGAGCTTCCCCCAAAGTACTATCTCAGAACCTGGAATTTGGGGTTGTAGATATCTAGACCCCCTAGAAGGCAGACCTAAAATGGAATTGCCTTCCAGGCAATAGGACATGACCTGGGGCTAAAAGGACACAAAGCAAGTGACTTGATTCCTTGTCCTTTGAGCTGATCTGTCTTCTTCCTCCCTCAGAGAACCCCGGGCAAGGACAGGGGTCTGCAGCCCTTTCCAAATTCTGAGACCAAACCTGAGGATGGAAAGCTAGGTATTGGCTTCTCTGATACATCACGGGAGTTTCTCCATCACCCTCCCACCCCACAACACAGGTCCTCATATACTGGTCAGAGTCTACCTGGTATCTATCTATCTATCTATCTATCTATCTATCTATCTATCTATCTATCTATCTATCTATCAGCAAGGCTTGAAGAAAGCTTCATGGGGCAGAAGGGGAACCAGGACACCTTCTGTGGAGCTCTCCCACACATAGTCCATGCCTGAAAACTCAGTTTTGGTTTCCTGTTCCAGGAACCTCTGCTGCGTGTTTGCAGAGACAAGGGGGTGGAGGTGTTAAATCACAGGGAGTCAGATAGGCTGCTTCCGGCATTATGCTGCAGTCTGCCCTGAGCCCAGGAGTGGGGCCTCCCTGTGCAGGGAGCAGGACATTCCACTGATATACATTGTGACCTACCAAGGCAAGAGACAAAATCCTACATCCTAGACAAAACAGAGAGCTACAGAATGGGGGATACTGCTGTGACTGTGCCATGCTGAAAATGGGCCTGGGGCTTTACATGTCATCTGAAGCGAAGCTAGCTGGCTTTCATTTTGTGTTTTGCTCCGTCCTCATCTCCGTCAGTATCCAAGCTAACAGGGATTCACAGACCTGTACTATGTGCCACAATGTCTGGGGTTCTTCAGGCCCCGTGGTTTTCAGCTGGAGTACACCCTTTCATAGGCAGGACAAAAGAAAACAATCTAACAGCTCTGTATGAAGCTGGGGTGGGGTAGCAGTGGATGATCCACATCTCCTTCCCCCACACAACACATCCTTAGAGATTCCTCCTGGGGATCCTGGGAGGCTCCAAATGTCACTTGAATGTCATTGGTCCAATCCAACCTTATTTTCAGATGAAGAAGCTGAGGCTCAGAGTAGGTAGAGATTGGCTGAAGGTCACACAGCAAGTTGGTAGCAGAGTTAGGACTGGCCTAACCGTTGTGGCCTCCAGGCCCTGCTCAAAGGCAGCCATCAGCCTCCCCCAATGTTCTGAACTTCCCTAACCTTCTCCTCTTATCCGTTCTCTGGTTCTTCAGCATGGGGGGCCCTACCATCCATGACACACCTCCCAAAAATGAGGTCCCAAAAATGGGGGCTCCTGAACTGGCCTTGAAGCATTAGGCCTTGAAGCTTCTGAGGCTCTTCTCATCCTGTGATCTCCCTTCTCATCCCTGTGATCTTGCACTCCATGGCTCTTCCACCTACCCCCAGAGGTTCTAGTCTACTTCCCAATACCCCCGTTAACTCCAAAATGTCTCTTAGCCCTTACAGAAACACACTGAAATCTTAAGGACCAAATTAACCTTAGGTTATCCCGGCCCACTCTTCCTCCTGCTCTCTCATGCAGTCCCTCATCACTCCAGACAGCTAGATGGCATTGCAAACGCATCTCCCAAAGCTCCCATGTGCTTTCCCTGAGAGTCTTCTTATGGGTCTCCTTCCCTCTGTGTGAGAGCTGCTACTTGGGTACAGTGCTCACACACCTCAGACTCCTTCCAGCCTCTCCTTGCCTCAGTTCTACCTGCTCCAGGGACACTGGCTTTGAAAAAACATCAGTCTAAACATATCGATTGTTGGTGAGGCTCCCCTCAGCCATAGATTCCACCCCCCCCGCCCCCCACTCCTCTGCCACCTTGTGGCTGGAAAGGCTTTGGACCCATGCCATGCCTCCCCTCCCCTCCTCTGATGCTCTCTCTCCTCCAGACTGTCCCTTCTCAGCTGTGCTCCAGCTTTCCAAATGCACAATTCAAATCCCTGCTTTCCCCTCTCACTGCCTTGCACATGCTCTCTCATCTCTCTCCAGACTGTTTCTCCAAGAGTGCCCTGAGGGTTCCCTCTGTCTCCACCCCCTAGCCTATAATCCATGTTCCTGGGCACTACCCTGCCTGGACCCTGGAAAGAGGATTGATATGTTTTCAATTCAGATGATTTGCTTTTAATATAAAATGCACACACCGGCTCCATCAGGCCAGAGACTCCTGTCACCTCACTCCCTACTGCATCAGCTGGCACTTCTTCCGGCCTGCATGCTCTGAAGGGAGAAACAGGCAGTGAGTGGCTTGGTATCTCCTCCTGGGCTGTGAGCTCCCTGCAGGCACTGTGCCTGTCTTCTCCTGTATGTAACTCCCACCTGGTGCCTAGCACAGAACAGAGACTTAGTTAAATGACTGGGATCCCCAAGTGAGCCCCTCCACTCACGACTAGGAGGTGATCACAGCTTGTGGGAATCTGAAAAGGTGTTCTCCCTGCTGCTTGTCACTGGTACCTGTCCCCCAATCCCCTTCGCTCTATCTCCTCTACATAAAGAAGGCATGTTGAGGGTAATGCCAGGCTTACAGAATGCTACAGAACAGCTTCAAATGGTGACACTTAACATCAGGCTCTCCAGAGAGTGTTTACATGCATACATACGTAAGTTACATAGTTCTGCTGACATAAAGGATGGACACTGGACAATTTATAAATATAGATTAAACACTCAATTCTTAGGTCAGCAAGATGGCTCAGTTGGATAAGGGTACATGAGGACATGTGTTCAATTCCCAGAACTACAGAAGAGAATTTCCAGAAGAGAGAACTGACTCCTGCATGTTGCCCTCTGATCTCCAGATACATACCACACATACATACACAGAGAGAGAGAGAGAGAGAGAGAGAGAGAGAGAGAGAGAGAGAGAGAGGAGAGGAGAGGAGAGGAGAGGAGAGGAGAGGAGAGGAGAGGAGAGGAGAGGAGAGGAGAGGAGAGGAGAGGAGAGGAGATGGCTGTAAGGGGAAAAACCCTGATACTCCTTGCTGCTATCCCATGTACCCAGACAATTAATTGTCCCATAAATCACTGTGTGTGTTGATTCCACCTCATTTTTACCTTGCGGATCTGTGGCTGAAATGATAAATGGATTTAGTTCTAACTCAAATGTTGCTTGATATTTTCACTTAGTTTAGCAAGCAAGAAGTAAGTGAACTGACAAATAGCACACATTCCCAGAGCCGTGAGTGAGTGACTTCCCTGCTGAACTGGCTGACAGCAGCACTGCAGAGATATTCTCCAGTGCTCAGTGCTGGTCACAACGTGGCAACTACAAATGTGACAGCACTGTAGAATTTGATCTGCACTGTGACATTGGTCCCCACTACCTTCTTCAGTCTAGACGCGCAATAAGGACATGTCCATTCTTTGTGGGAACCCGCCTTGCTCTGAAATCTCTCTCCTGGGCTGATCTGCCACATGCTGAAACAGAAAGTTAGGAAGAGGTACTGAGCAACTCATTCTGCAGCACAGCCAGGCCATCAAACAGCATAGCGGGCTGAGCCCTGAGAGCACAGATGGAGCTAAAACCACGAGGAGGCTGAAATTATAGTTTTTAATTATAATTTCATTTTAAAGTCTATACAGTTTCAAAGTCTTAGCAACATCTAGGTTTAATGGTCCTGCACTTTCCTTTATTGTATACAAAAGCTTTATAAAAATAAAATAAAGATAAAGGCTAGGTGTGGTGGAACACACCTTTAATAAATCCCAGCACTTGAGAGGCAGAGGCAGGTGTCTGTCTACAGAGTGAGATCCAGGCTAGTCAGGACTACATAGTGACATAGTGAGTCCTGTCACAAAAAACAAACAAACAAACAAACAAACAAACAAAAGGAATGTTTTCCCTACTGTGAAAATGACTCTTACAAGTCAATACGAGCCGACTTTAGTACAGGAACTCTGAAGAACTGAGTGTGATTCATTACTCTCCCACATAGACAATCCTCTCTACACCCCCTCTAGCACTCAGGGCCTTAGCTGCTGCTGTGCACACTGTGTGCATGCATGGGGCTGTCACATGGAACTCTGTTAATATGGACAATTAATGTACGTTATTTTTAAAAAGTCAAACAGCCCCTTCTGTGTCACCCAGATAAGGCTCAGGCTCCTCAACTTTGAGAGGAAATCGATGTGAGATAGGAGGCCATCGCTTAAATCTTCATCACACACACACACACACACACACACACACACTAGTTTTCCTGTGTCTGTGCCTCAGCCCTCTTTCTTCAACCCTACCACATTACAGGGGATATAACATTGCATGTACATCATACACAATAGCAAGCCATGCTTCATATACCCAGCAGAGAAAACTGACCTGCAGACAGTGGTCTCCCACATATCACCTTCATCATTCCTAATACACATACACAAGATTACATATGCCAAATAAACATGCCAAGGACCTGGAGCTCACAAGCTTAACAAACACATATCACCCACCAAATACTAATTTCACCTTCCCAGATATTCTGCATGTGTACCCACAATGCTTCCCACTCCCAGCACATTACAAACACACACACACACACACACACACACACACACACACACACACACACAAACTTACCACCTTCTTGTGTTTCTCCACATACACACATATCCCAGGCATCCATGTAGCATGTAGGCCACCCTTACTCTGAGTTCACACTTTAGGTCTTCCTAGATTGTCTTCATGTTCCAGGATGGGATTCCCCTCTGCCAGTCCTCTGACACTACACTCTGTATCAAGTTACGGTGAGGGGGAATCCTTACAACCATGGTAGGCAAAGTGGGATACACTTCTATGGAGGTCAGGCCTGGGTCCAGTAACTACAGAGGACTTGGAAAGGGATCGAATAAGAATTCCTGGGTAATCAAAACCTTCCTTTGCTTCAGATCCAAACTCAGACACCACAGGTGGCACCTGCAGCCCTTTTCTTCTCCTCTTCAGCACTGTTTCCTTGGAGAAAGAAGTCATCTGCAACCTGAAGCTTTCCCACAAGAAAGCCCTTGCTGGGTGTGGGTACCTTGCTCAGGCTGCAGTGAATGCTGAGTTTAGCCCTCCTGCTCACTGGAGGCCTGGAATCCTGTAGGGAAGAGGCTGCTGAGGAGGAGAGGATGGGTGTCCTTACCCTTCAGCTCACCAAACTATGGCATACCCTGTCCTTCTCTGTCCCAATCCTCTGCTGTACTTAAGGTCAGGCCCTACTAGGCCTCTAGGACCACCATCCTGTCCTTTTGCCCTGTCTCTGCCTGTCCCAGTGCCAGGACCCTTCCACGGAAATGAGTTCTGTAGTGGGAAGTCTCTCTCTGTCCCCATAGCCTAGTATCTGGCCTGGGTAGGGGTCTTTCCTGAGCCACTCCTCATCTAACAAAGGAGACAATTTGCAATAAATGCTCACTGGGTCCTAAGCCATGACAGACAGATGCCAGCATATCTACTGAGCTGATCCAAGACCACTCTAACAGTAGCCTCCAACTAAGTTATGATAAGCACAGGGGTACCCTCTCCACATCAACCCTTTTTGCAGTGCTGACAGCAACAACCCAGAATCCTGCCTGAGGCCTTAGATGGTAATACTGAGACATAGACCTCCCGTTTCAAAGTCCATTCCATTCTTTGACCCTCTACACACACACACACACACACACACACACACACACACACACACACACGAGAGGGGGAGGGAGACAGAGAGAGAGAGAGAGAGAGAGAGAGAGAGAGAGAGAGAGAGAGAGAAAGAGAGAGAAAGAGAGAGAGAGAGAAAGAGGGAGAGAGAGAACTAGCTCCACCTTATCCCAGCCTGTTATCTATGTACTCTACATCCTGCTGCTCCAAAAACAAATACTTATTTCAGATTGCCATAGCAACAATAGTCAGCTTCCCTGAGTCTAGCCTAGGGGATTTTTAGAAGACATAAGCTCAGCATCTGGGCCTGGGCTTCAGGCTTGCAATGATCATGACTCACCTTAGGGCACAAAGCACAGTTCTAACTCTTTGGCCTCAGTGAAGGCCCAGTGAGGATGAGGCCACTCCTTAATCCTGTAGCTCAGACACAAGGATTCTAGATTAAGGTTGCCCCCTTCAGAATTCTAAATGGAACCACAATTAGCAAGAAGATTCTCCTTGCCTATTGGGCTTCTACTTCACCTTGTTCATAAAGACAGAAAGCAAGTCACACAAGTACCAAGGCTCTGCTGAATAACCCTGCCATTCTCTTAGCCAGATATGTGTAAAGTGGCTTTCCAGTGGTTCATACAGACACGCACACCCATATTTGGTAATCTTTTTAAACACTGTGTGAAGGTATGTCTGTCCTTCCTTATCTGCTTAAGGCATTCTCTGATTGGCTTTAATAAAGAGCTGATGGCCTATAGCTGGGTAGAATAGGGAAGGTGGGACTTTCAGGCAGAGAGAGAGGGTCTCTGGGAGAAGAAATGAGAGGCAGGAGATTTGTCAGCTGGAGATGGAGGAAGTCAGACATACCAGGACTTAGTGAGAGGTAATGAACCACGTGGAAAACAAGGATTAGAAGGATTAATTAAGTTATACAAGATAGTTGGGAAATAGCCTAAGCTAAGGCCCAAGCTTTCATAAATATAAATATAAGTCTCTATGTCAGTAATCGGGAGCTGGCAGGACAGAGATAGTACAGTGGTACCCATGCATATGCACAAAGGTATGAGGCACTATATGATGTATGCAATGTACACACAAGGCAGAGGTAGCATATACAGGCTGGCACAGCTACTGAGGGACATAGATGAATGTGTACACATAGAATGCTAGATGTGCAGACATGCTTTAGACAGGAAGGTACAAGGCTATAGATCAGTATATGCATCCCGGTTTGTGAATTATAGATGGGGTAATCTTCATAGCAACTCCCTGCTTCACATGCATACATATACACATGAACACACACACACACACAGGCACACACACCCATGGAAGGGCATGTGGAATGGCGTCAAAGAACTTGAAGCCCCCAGAAAAGAATTTACATCCACAGAAGTGACACAGAAGAGACAGAGCATATCTGAAAATCTGCTAGACTTTGAAACTGGCATCTCAATGAAATGAACTTTCTATAAATGTCTAAGTCTTTATGACGACTATGGCTTTCACCATAGTGATCATTATAGTACATGTGTGTCTTGCAGTGTAAGATCTATTTTCTTCACAAAAAAAACGTAAGTAAATCTCTAAATTTATTATGTTACATAATGAGTTAGGCCAGCCTAGGCTACACTGTGAGATCCTGGAGAAAGGGGCATGGGGAGAAAAGAAGATCAGATAGACAGAGATGGACACACATACATACACACACACACACACACACACACACACACACACACGTGGGGGAGTCCAAAGTAAACACAGAACAGCATTATATTTAATAGACAAGACAAAGTATCTTAGATACAACTAAACATTGTCCTGTTAGTTCTAGCCAATGCAAAAATTTGTGGAGTTTTTTCATGTAATTAGAAAGAAGATAAACTGATCATTATTTGCATATTTAGTAAGTCTCTTAAAGTCATTAGAACTGACAGTTCAGTGAAGCTGATAGTCATAGGATAGCTCTTCATAAATTATTGCTTCTCCAGATAGAAGAAACATCTGGTTAAAATAAAACAAGATTACATTCGAATGACCTTTAAGTAAAGAACAGCTATAAAACCTTCACATGAAACGCCTTAGTTGTGTGAAAACAATGAAAAAAACATCTCACCAACTCCTCCTGTCACCTGTACAAACAGCCTAGCTGACGGCGAGCGCCTCTTTCCTTCCACCTGCCATTAGAACTTCATTGTTCTAGTAACAGCTGTAGTAGGGTTGTTCTTACAACCAGCGGATTGATTGGAATGGTCATCTGGAAGAGAAAGCTAATTTTCTAAGACAGCCCAAGAACTTTTGTGGAAGTACACCATGAAGGCCCTGGCCAGCAAACTGCACTGTGCACTTTGCACTTTCTTCATGCACAACACAAACTGTACTCCAAGTAGAAACTCCAACATGAGAAAGACCAGCCGCAGCAATGTAGTAGAGAGACAGGCTGTGTAAAAGGTATGTAGATATGTGTGTATACATATATACATGTATGTACAAATATATAAATGGCTCATGACATAGATGATCTTTCAAACATACTCGAGGAATTTGGGTATTTAGCAAATGGTTTAGAGAACAATTTGCCACCACTGGGAAGAACAAAAGTCTGTCCCTACTTCCTATTACACACTGACACAAATAACAGGTGTTTAAAACTCCATTTACAAAAGGAAACAAACAGGAAGGCAAAAACATCAGAGGACACTTTTTTCATAATCTTCAGGGAGCCAGATATCCTGAAATTAGAAACACTGGATCCTGTTTCTAAATCCAAAGGCCATGTTTTACAAGGGAAAAAAATAGATTTTTTTTTTACTAGATTAAAAATTCTAAAATCCTATCATAGGATATCTACAGCCAGAAACTCCAACTGAGTAAATGCAAAGTTGGCAGTTTTGTGTTGAGGGAGCCATTTCCTGTTCTTCAGGGAGAGTCTACTCAGAACCTCTGGAATCCAGTATGAGAATACAAACATTATCAAAGACCTTTAAAGACAATCGTTCTTTGTGAACCATTAATTTCCTTTATCTGAAGCCATTCTAAGAAAATAACCACAAAAGCATGGATTTTTATGCACTATGTTCATCACTAATTTACGGATTATGGAATTAACCAAACTAAGGAGATGCTTATGTTCAATAAATCCACAAAACCATCACGCAGCCATTAAAAATATGTTCAATAATACTCCTAAAGAATATATTACATGAAAACTTCATATGGCAAAACCTTTCACCAGAATGTATGTATACACAAACAAAATTCCTATTTACAAACAAACTCAGACAGCATATTCTTAGCAATAAAGTCCAAGATTTTTTTTTTCAAATAGCACTTAATAGGAATTTAAACCTATTAAAAAATTAACAGTTCCATCAGTAACAAAGAACAATACAGAACAAATAAGGTTAGTTTTGGAGCCATTCTGCACTGTGCTCATCTCTCTCCTGGGGCTTCCCTGAGACAGTTCCCAGTAGGACCACACCAACACCAGCTCTGAGATAAGAGTCCACCAGGGAAGGCTTCCATCTTTTCTCTGATTTTTAGCCTTTCATTTTTCACACTGGCCTCTTATGGAGTAACTATGGAGTAATGCCCCATAAAACTGCCTTCCAACAAAGACATAAGCACTGCTGTTGGGACACGAATATTTAGTAGGAGCAACAGCAATGGATTCTTCCTTTGAGCTCTCCCATTTCCATACAACCTACTTCTGAAGAGGTCAGAGTTCACCAAAGCGAAAAATAGAATCAGTTTTTTAAGCCGGGATGTTTTGGCTTCATGGTAACAGCCTTTGGACTTCCTCACACTTTCACGTCTTTGTAGTAAACTAAGGGCTCTAAGAACTGGCCACACAAGTAACATATTTGTTAAGAAATACATCAATGAAATTATTCAACTGTTACTTACCAGAGGTCTGTAGAGTAAGACCACCACAATTCTATGCTTTGTTCACTTACTGAGATAGCTTAAATGCAAAATGATATTCAACTGTTATTCACCAGATGACTGTAAAGTAAGACCACCATAATTCTATGCTTTGTTCACTTACTGAGATAGCTTAAATGTAACATTGGCAGGGGCTTACAGTCACCCAGACTCACACCCTGCAGAGAGGCACACAGGCCGGAGCATTCAGGAGGACTGTGGCAACAGCCACTGGAGTTGAACTTAAGTCCAGCTCTGCAACCCTACTCCTAGTACACATCGTGTGGACAGACATATGTGAGAGCAAAGAGATACATACACGAATGTCCACAGTGGCACTGCTAATACTCTCCAAACTCCACAAATGCCTATTAGCAGAAGGGACGTATACACCGTGTCGCAGTTGCCTGCCTGAATACTATATAAGGATAAGAAACAAACTGCAGTAGAACGACTGCCTAACAGATGACTCTCACTATGGAGCAAAATAAGCCAGCCTCAAAGTGAAGACAGTAAATCATCCCATTTGCATGAACGTCAAACAGAGGGTGAAAATAATATTGTGTTAGAAGTCAGGATAACTACTGGACACAGTTTCCAGAAAACATCTTGGGGGAGGGGGGTTGGTCTAGGGTGTCAGTGCTCTTCTGATCAGTATAGGTAGTGTGAGCCTGACTGTGCACATCCACAAACATTCATCAGAAGTTGTGAACCTTGTAATTTGTGCATGTTGATGTACAGCATAAATATTCCAGTGACAAGTTTAAAATGGAAATTAATCACCAGCAACAGGCTTTACCTCCAAGTATTGGGAGTACAGGTAGTTTAAATTTTCTATTTTATTTTAATTATGTGCATGTGTATATACCAGAGTGCAGAGATCAGGGTGTCAGACCCCCCTGGAGCTGGAGTCACAGGCAGCTGTGAGCCACCAGAAGTGGATGCTGAGAACTGAACTTGGGTCTTTTTTAAGAGCAGTATGTATGTACTCTTAACTCCTGAACTTCATAGGTAGTTTTGTTTTATATTTTTTTTTTAGATAATCTACATTTACTATAATGAACACATGTTTTAAAATACTATTTAGTTATGTGTATGTATGTAAATATACAATGTACACAAATACACATACATATACACTACATGAGGCCACCATGGTTCTAAAAGGTGTTGTGAAGTTGGCCTGGGTAGCAATAGGTCACCACTTCTTTTCCCAATAGGTATTTACTGTCTTTTTCCCAAACTTGGGCCTTGCTATTGAAAACACCAGGATTTTAAAGCTCAGGGTTTTGGTCTTTCCCTATCCCCAACCCCCTAATGACAGATATACCACAAGGCCTGAACTATGAAAGCTCCAGCTTTCCCTACTGGACAAGGGATGGGGAAACCTGTCTGGGGTTTTCCTTGGGTGAGGCTATGAAAAGGGGACTCCAGTCTAGGGTTTGCTTCAGAGAGCATGGAGATGACATCCTGCAAGGAACTTAAGGCCAAACAAGAGAAGTCAGCAGACCTAGGCTCAGGTCTGTGAGTTCAAGGTTTAAATCCCTGAGCCTTAGCTTCAGCACAGAAATCCACAGGGGTCTAACACCTGTTTCACAACGTCATCAATATTAAGGAGGATAATCTACTGAGCTGACAGCCTAGGGACACCCAAGCCACTGAGAGCAGCTGGCCTTGGTTCTCTTCCTTTCCAAAGGACACTTTTGCTGAGTGTCCACTCAGTGCATGGCCCTCTACTAAAGGTACAGAGTGAAGCAAGACATTTTCCTGGTCTCAGAGAGGGTACAGCTTAATAGTAGACCCAGGTATAATCCACAGTAACAGTATATGTACTAAGAACTACAATGGAGGTTGGCACTGTGATTAGAATATTCAAAAAGTTTTCCTGGACGAGGTGTTAGCAAGCCCTGGTGGACAAAGAAGAGTTCACAGGTGGAGACAGGTAGGCTATATGTAGGAGCCATTGGCTAAGGAGACCTGTGATGCCAGTAGTCATGTGGAGAGGCAAGATAGGAGAGGATGAGGCATGCCAGGAGCAAGTAATATAGAGCCTCTTGTCTCCACAATACTGAACTCTACGCCACTGAGGTGTTAGAGACACTACCAAAAGTGTCACATGAGAGATGATGGGGGTATTTGTGCTATAGAAAAGAAACCAAGATTTATACTGGGCTGGGATAAAACAGGGCTGGAGGGGGAAAAATGCAGCCCAGGTTGATTACCTATTAACTTAGATGAGGATGGAGCAGATCTGAACTGCCCCCATGATAGGAGTGTCTTTCTCTTTATTCGTGAGAAGCATGTAGCAACCAATCTGGGCTATGTCAGGGCAGCTCACTGGGCTCCCAGATCACTTCAGGCTATATAGGCTGGATGCCAACTGGCCAACCATGTGACCGGAGGCTTACAGCTTACCGTCTCACACCCAGATGGAGGGTGCGGGAGGCGGCTAGAGCTCAACCACCAATCTCCAAACGCTTAATTGATCAGCCATGCAACAGAACCTCCACAAAATCCTAGATAACAGGGTGAACATCTGAGAGGGAGGTGCACTAGAGAAGGAGAAGGTTATCTCCACACCTTGTCCTGTGCATTTCTTCTATTTGTTCCCAAGTTTTGACCTTTATAATAAAGTGTTAATAGTCAAAAAAAAAAAAAAAAAAAAAAGCAGCTTTCCTAGGTTCCACCATCTAGTCGGACAAATTACCAGAAGAACATGGGCATGCCCAAATTATAGTTAGTTGGCTAGCAGTACAGCAGGCAACTGGAGACTTACTGTGAGATAGGACTGGCATTGTGGGACTGAGGCCTTAACCTGTGGGGAACAAACTGACTCCAGGAAACAGCAGAAATGAACCGCAAGACATCTGGTTGACATCCAGAGAGTTGTCAAAGTGGTTAGTGTAGTATATAGTAAACAAACAAATTTGAAAATCAATCTAACCAACAAACAAGCAAAAATAAACTTTAAAAAAAAAAAAACCAACAACCCGTAGACATTTGATGATATAGTGTTGAGGGTAAACACAACGGAGTAGAAGCACACTGGTGAGGCAGGTGGCAAGTCCAGGAGAGGCAGTAAAAACGTTTCTGTATATTTACTCCACGTAAACAAAGTAAGGGAAACTGCAAACAATACAGGAGGAATGGCAGCTACACTCACTCAGTGCCTGAAATGTGCTGCTGGTGTTGACACTCCAAAGGAAAGCTTATAGAATTCAAAGCCACAGACAGACAGACTCCAAAGCAGGGCCAGACATACTGCTCACACGTTCGATTCCGTTTCTAGGGAGGTGGGGGCAGGAAGATCGCAAGTTTGAGGCCAGCCTGATCTGAATAGACACCTTTTCTCAAAAAATATATATGTGAAAATAAAACAGGAAAAAAATCCACAGTATCAGTGAAAATCATTAAAAAATAACTAGCAAGTTGAATCTAGTAACATCAAGATTATACATCTTGACTAACTGGAAGTTATTCCAGGAATGTAAAATTGACTTATCTTGCAAAAATCAATGAACAGAAAATACAGTATAAATACAGTGAAGAGTAAAACCCATATTATCACTTCAGGAGATACAAAAGCACTCCAGCAAATTTAATGCCTTTTCATGATAAAAGGCCATTCAACAAACTAGGAACAGAAAGGACACTCCTTCTCATTTATAAGGAGCCTCCATGACAAAATCTACATCTAACAAGACACTAAAGGTGAAGAAAACAAACCAGTTTGCCCCAGCGATTAAGACAAATGTACCTACCCACTTGAGGTTCTACCCAAGATGCTTAGGGAAAAGGTAAAAAAGAAGGTACCCAGACTAGAGAGGAAGAGGAGAGCTATCTTCTACTTGTAAATGACATGGTACTGTTTTAAGAAAATTGATTGTGTCCTCTAAAATACTCTAGAATTATACAAATACAGAAAAATTTCAGGACACAAGATCAACATAGAAAATTGGTTTTATTCTTTTTTTAAATTTATTTATTTTATGTATGAGTACACTGTTGCTGTCTTCAGACACACCAGAAGAGGGCATCCAATCCATTACAGATGGTTGTGAGCCACCATGTGGTTGCTGGGAATTGAACTCAGGACCTCTGGAAGAGCAGTTGGTGCTCTTAACTGCTGAGCCATCTCTCCAGCCCCCCTGGTTTTATTCTTATACACATTTAATAAACAACCTAAAATGAGGCAATTCAATTTATCAGCGTCAAAAAATCAGCGTCAAAAACAGAATACTGAGGAATCATTTTAAAAAAGAAGTTCAATGCTATACATTGAAACTGCAAACTTGGGCTGGGGAGATGGCTTAGTATGTAACAGAGTTTGTTGTACAAGCATGAGGACCTGAGTTCGAATCCCCAGTACCAACATAAAAAGCCTGTAACCTTGGGGCTGTGAAAGGTGGAGACATGAGGGCTTGCTGGGGTCCAATAACTGCCATCCTGGCTGCAGGTTCAGTGAGAGACTCTATCTCAAAGTTATAAAGTACAAAACAATATAGAAGGATATCCAACATCTTCCTCTGTGTGTGTGTATGTGTGTGTGTGTGTGTGTGTGTGTGTGTGTCTACACACACACATACATACACACAAATTTTCTTTTTTTTGGGGGGGGGGTGGTTCAAGACAGGGTTTCTCTGTGTAGTCCTGGCTGTCCTGGAATTCACTCTATAGACCAGGCTGGCCTCTCGAACTCAAAAATCCGCCTGCCTCTGCCTCCCAAGTGCTGGGATTAAAGGCGTGTACCACCACTGTCCGGCCAACACAAATTTTTAAAAAAGAGAAAACTCTAATCTTCTGGAGAGAAATTAAGCCTCAGACATGTAGAAAATCATCCTGTACTTATGGATCAGATGACTAAATAATATTAGGATGGCAATAGTCCCTAAATTAATCTACACGCTCAGCATAGTAATCCTCATCAGAATACTGGATGGTTCCTTTGCACAGTGTCACAAATGCCACCCAAACATACACATGCATATACAACAATAATAACTAAAGTAAATTTGAAGAAAAAAATAAAAACTGAATGCCAGATAAGTGTGGTGCCACACACCTTTAATCCTGGCACTAGGGAGCCAGAGCCTGGAGGATCTCTGTAAGTTTCAAGCCAATGAGGTCTTCACAGCTATTTCTAAGGCAGCCAAGGAATATAGTGAGGCTCTATCTCAAAACAAATAAAAAACTGATGCCAGAGAAAGAAAAGAAACCAAAAATAGGCTAGATCTAGCAAGAAGACTCAACAGATAACGGTGCTTGCTGTACATACCTAGAGACCTGAGTTTGAATCCTAGAACTCACATAACAATGAAAGGAGTGAAACAACTCCATAAAACTGTCCTCTGGACTCGATATATGTACATGGCATGAACATGTAACCTATACATATATACACACACATACATACATACACATACACACACAC
The DNA here is from genome assembly GCF_011762505.2 of Arvicanthis niloticus. Classification (NCBI taxonomy): domain Eukaryota; kingdom Metazoa; phylum Chordata; class Mammalia; order Rodentia; family Muridae; genus Arvicanthis; species Arvicanthis niloticus. Next base: position 76,802,296 of record NC_047658.1, on the reverse strand, counting down.
ACACCCCAAAAATAAATTAAGAAAAAAAATTTAAAAACAGGCAGAGAAATGTAGTACTAATAGCAAAAAGGTAGGTTGGAATTCAATGATATAAATAACACAATAAATGTAAATGGTCTAAACACCCCAATTAACAGCCACATTTACTAGGCTGGATAAAGATGGCACAGTTATCTGTTTTCTAAAAGAAAAGCACTTCAGGCAAAAAATTGGTGAGATTAAAACTAAAAAGCATGGAGAAAGATCCAGGCAAAAACTAACAAAGACTAAACTGGAGGGATTATGAAGACTAGGTAGACTTTAAAGCAGCACACTTTAGAATCAACAAGGATGTCCATACTGATACAAGTGAACTTGTTGAGTGCTCACAACAATCCAAATATTCATAGGAAACTTCAACACACAGGAAGCAATAAGTGATCATCTGGAAAGAACAAAGCAAAGCAAAGGTTCTTGAGTATGGTGTAGTTCTCAGCTTGAAACAGAAGCAGAAGATCACTAGAAACAAGGGGAAGGGAGAATAAAAACCAAGACAGAAAAAAGTTCTCATAATAGAGATGAAGCAATAATCAGAAAGGTGGACACAAACAAGAAGCATGCAGGGTCACAGACAGCAGAGGAAAAGGGTCCAAAGAGGTGGGATGAGCTGGTCTGGCTATGCCCAGGGCTTCCAGGAGGCAGACAGGAAGTAGGAGTTACTGACAGGCCCTAACTTTGACTTCAACAGACAGAGGAAAGGAGCAATGGGACCTTATAAAATTGAGCTCTTGGAGACTCTTTTAGCTGGGTTATGAAGGAAGGTGCCAGGAAAATGGAATGCAACATGCACTGGGAGTGTGGGTAGGAAATGAAACAGGGTACCTGGGGTACCAGGGAACATGGGAAGGATTATCAGATCTCTGGTGGCAGGGTTAACAGGAAGAATGACATGTATTCCTCAATGTATCAGAGACTAGAAGCGTTGACTGCCATGGATGTGGAGAGGGCAGAGTGTAGAGAAGTCGCCTTCTGATGAACATTCTTCCCTCTGCAAAGTCAGGGTCTACTGGTAGCTGAGGATGAGGAGGGAAGTGCAGTAGATGAAAGCATTGTTCTATGAGAGCTTTGAAATAGCTGTGCGGGAGTGATGACGGGCACTACTGGAAACTCAGAGAGAACCGTGGGCTCCTGGGAACTAGGACTTCAAAAGGCAGGCAATTACCCTCCAAGGATGGTGAGTTGCTGTAACAGTAAGCTAGACTATCCACACAGAAGAGGAACTCAGAGCAAACACTAAAACTAGGAGTTTAGGAATCTGGGGAGACTACTCAGTGGTTAGAACTGAATGCTCTTCCCAAGGACCTGGGTTCAATCCCCAGTACATATACATGGCAGTTCACAGCCATTTGTAACTTAGTTCCAGAGGATCTGACGCCCTCTTTAGGCCTCCATGGGCACCAGGGATAAAGTGGTACACAGACATTCAAGTGTGTCAAACACCCATATACATAACAGCAGCAGCAGCAACAACAACAACAACATAGGAGTTTAGAGGCTGAAGGTCCCTAAGAACTGACACAGCTTCAGTGAGGAAGAAGGCATGCATGGGAATACAAAGACATTAAGGTTTCAGAGATACATAAAGAGGAAGGCACGGAACTGGGAAGGAGCTGTAGCAGGGTCAGAGAGAAGTTGGAAGTGAGGTGGACAGAATCAGAATACGTTGTATATACATATAAAACTCATATAATAGAAAAATAAAAATTAACAATTTATTTATGCATAAGCATTCTGTCTGAATGTATGTATATGTATCACATGCATGTCTCCAGAGGGCAGAAGAGGGCACTGGATCCTCTGGAATGGACTTACAGATGGCTGTAAGTCCCCATGTGCCAGGAATGAAGCCTGGGTCCTCTGCATATTTTTCCATGCCTTTACTTTTAACTTCGGTGACTATATATTTGAAATGGTTTTCTTTTGGGAAATATATTGTGCTATTCTGAGCCAATCTAGTAAATCTGGCCATTAAGTGGTGGTGTTTAGACCATTTACATTTATTGTTGTTATTAATATCACTGAGTTCCATCTACCCTATTATTAATAGTCCATTTGCCCATCGTGTTCTCTTAAAATCATCATCATCATCACCGTGTGTAGGTCTTAGGTACTTTTATCAAATGACATTGAGATGCCAGTATGAGTGGATGAAACAGACATGGTATTTAAGGAGTTAAAGATAAAAAAAATACAAAGGTCATGATATAAATGCACTATGCTCATGGTCTTAGAAACTTCTAGTACAGTGGTAAGACCTAAAATGGAACACTATAGGTCAAGAACTAAACTTCTGTTGTTTTCCTATACCACTAACTGGCTCTAGGGATGCTTGACCTGTGATCTACAGGTGGCCTGGGGCTCAGAATAGCTAGTGCTGTCACAATGTCATACAAGATATTCATAGATATGCTTTTGCAATCTATGGTCCATGGGTTAAACACCCCTGGGCTTAGTGTGTGGCTCAAGACAATTCTTCATTGTCTAGTGTTGCCCAGAGAAGCCTAATTGGATGTCCTTTGCTGATTGTTCCTAAACTATAAATACATGCTCCTATAACACAGTCCCTACTCCCAAGGCTGCCTAGCTCCTTAATGCCCTGTCTATGGACACATATGTTCATGTAGGACTGGTCATTATTGGTGGAATGTGGGTACCATCTTGAATGAAGTTTAGCCCAACCTTAAGGGATATTGAAAGAGCCAGAGTGGTACTAGCAGCCCCGAATAAAATAGAGATGTGCAAAAGTCCAGAACCCAGCTAGTCTAGAAAAATACTATGTCCAAGAATCCTTGATAATTCACCATCAACTATAGACATCTACATCTTATTCAGGGTCTCAAGCTAAGGCAGGACTGCAGCCACAAGGCCACCATCACTTCCAGTAAAACCTATGTCTCTCACACAGTAAGTCTTGTTCCCTCCTTCAGTGCCTAGAAGAAACCCTGGGTAGATAGCCTGGGTTCCAGTTCTGACTCTCTCACGAACTTGCAGTGTGACCTTGCCCCAAAGCCCTAGTTTTTCAGGTTAAATAAGGGGTTGGACACAGGATCTCAAAGACACCAGCAGGCCTATGGTCTATGGTGTGTTGGATGCAGGAAGAAGACTCGTCAGCTTGCATCACTCAAAATACAGGAGCTGCAGAAAACAATGAGCCGAGTCCTGCAGGCTGCATCAGCCATCATAGCAGAGCCATCCCTTTGGGCTACACTATTGCACCCTTGCCTGCTCTCCTCTCCAAGAGCCTACAGGCCAGGCTCAAGGGACACTATTCTCTTTGTGAGGTTTTCTCTAGGCTACACAGTTAACCTGCTCTGAAGTTGTGTGGATGGGAGGTCTCTGCCGCAGGACCATACCTGAGAATCCAGTTTTGTACAGAATGTCTCTTTAGGGTATTATCACCATGCAGCCCATCATTGTTCCATGGGAGGCAAAAGAGAGCCTCAGATGCCCCTGTTTCTCTAAGCTTTTCCTTGGAAGAACAGGCAGATTCCCCGGGTACATGGTGTACCCAAAGGGCCTCCTCAGCTGGGAAGAGGAATCCCATCCTTTCACTTAGTTTGTACAGACAGAGCTCGGCCCCCTCCTTTGCAGGTAGTTATTTCTCACCATCCCTCTGGCTAAGAAATGAACCTTAGGAATCCCAACACCAGTAAGCTACAAATGATGCACTGATCAGAAGTCATGGGCAAGACTCGTCTCCTGTCTGCAAAAGATAGGTGTAGAGAGGCCGGCCTGGGCAAGGGAACTACATATATGAACAATGAAGAAGGGAGCTTTAGCGTCATGATCCAGGCAGTAGTAGCCCTAGGCTACAATGTGGATGATAACTCATCCCTGGAGAGGTCTAGCTGAGAGCCCCAGGGAAGGCTGGTAAACAGCTGGACGTCTGGGTCATTCGCCAGTGATACTGGGATGGACAGGAGGCAAAAGGACCACAGAAGATCTGACAGGAGCAAATCAAGCTTACAATAGCCAAAGTAATATAGACTTCACCTAGTGGTCACACGCTTCCCTGAGGTCTACCTCACACATACACACACCACAGCATGACCAAAGAGCTACCCACACCTTCCCACCTCCCCACATGGTCTCTCCTGTGGATGGCCTTCTCCAGAGCCAGCTCTCCCTCCTCCCCAGTCAGCTCACCCAGCGATCTCCCTTCCTTCCTTCCAGTACTTCCTCCGGGATGTTCTCCTGAGGAGGAAAAGAACAGGTGACTCTCCACATCTTTGCTGACTCATCGAATTATTCCCACTTGCTGCCTGGTCACACTGTGGTCACTCAAGGGCTCCTTTAGTGTCCTGGTTTCAGTAGCCACAGGAAGTAGATTAAGTGATGGATTGGGTGGAAGTATTTCTACAGGGTTGCTCACTCTGTAGGCAGTGACTGGCTGTAGTACTGACGCTGGGCTGGGGTGATGGAGAACAGGCAGAAGCTAGATAGAGGAGCCCATCAGGAGAGACAGAAGGCACAATATGGAGTGACTGGAAGGCTTAAGCACGGGGCAGAGGTCCTCACTTGAGGGGTGGAAGATCCCTGAGGTGCTGGGCACGTCCTACAGTATGGTCCTCCTTGATCACATGTTTAGAGACTATCAGGCTTTGTGGTAAGAGTCTGGGGGACCCCATGTGTTAAGGAAGAGGCATCTAGGGAGAAAGGGAGAGCTCAGAACAGTAAGGAGTGAGGGGGGGGGATGAGGCAGTGATTGGAATGTAAAAAAAAAAAGTGATTAGTAGAGCTGACAGTGGGTGGAGCCCACACAAGGGCAGATCCAAATGCAGGGTGTTCAAGCGCTTACCTATCTCTTCGGTGGCCCCGTTTCAGGGGCCCAGGTCGCTTGTTCTGCTTTGAATGCCGAGATCCCATGGGCCAGGGAGCGCCTCCTGGGAACAAAATTCTTGTCTGGGTGAAGGAGTGCAAACCCAGAGAGAAAGAAAGATATCCTGGTCCCATGATGGCCAGAGTATGGAGTGAGTCTGGGGGATGGTCCTGGCATTAGACTATACACAAAGCCCTGGAGTCTGTTGACAACTGTGTCTTCCTTCATCACCAAGGTGACAGTAAAGCTAACAACTACCAACACTGGTTAGTCAGGACACAGAAACCCTTCTGCCTCATATCCTTTCTAAGCTCTTCAAGATCAGGCTAAATTTTCAAGGTCTCAGGGCTATGTCACATAGGGATAGCCAACTGCTGGTTTCCATGGCAACAGAGAAACCATGTGTCCCTGTGTCTGTAGGTTACTATGGCTAATCAGGCTGCACCAAGTGCACTGAGGTAAAAGACCTCATTTGGAAGTCCACAGGCAGATGGCGCAGGCACAGCTGGCCTCTCTGAGGGCAGCTCTGTGCCAGAGGGCAGACTCTGGGGTGGGAGTACACACAGCGTGCTGTTCACTGAAAACCAGATTCTCTTGTCAGAGTCTTCAGTCTCTTGCCTCCTCGCTCCACTGGAAGTACACACAGCAGACCACACATCCTCACACAGCTTCACGTCCACTAACCCCCTATACTGAGAACACCTGAACCTGCAGGCTGCACAGCCTCTCCCTATCTCTAAGCCCTTTGCCTGCTTTCCAGACCTAGACACCGGATGCTGCACAGCACTTCCCATTGGAGGGCACCCTTGTTGATTTCTTATGTGCTGAGCCACTCAGTCAGGCCACCATGGCGCCATCTTGGCCTCCTGCTTTTGCCCTATCGTCTACCGTCTACCGTGGCACGGCATGGCACGGCACATACTGAGCATCTCTGAACTCCACCCACCTCGCCCGCCCCCAGAACTCGTCTGGATTAGGGTCTCTTCTCTGGCTGATCAGCATCGGGGAAAATGTCTGCCGCCAATTTGCTCCTCTCAGCTCCATCCTCCAGTGGCACCTGGGAAGGGTGCCTGATGCTGATCTACCTGTTCAGATACCCTCCGTGTCCTCCAACACACCCACTGCCTCAGGACAGACTGTACTGTCCAACACCTCAGATGCTCCGAGTAACCCTCCAGCCTCCTCCCAGGGACACTGTCTCCTATCTTACCCATTGCTTCCCTAACTCCCAACTCCCTTCTTTCCCCTTACTCTCCCTCACCCACCCAGTACATACCACATCCTGGATTTCTGCAAGGGTTACAAACAATAACTAAGAAGTTCTAATAAAAATGTCTGAAACCTATCTTTGGAGTCTAACTTCATATTTAGGGTGAAAAAGTGATTCCCCAGATATGAAGCCAGATGTTGCTGACTCCATGCTGATGGGACTCTGGAGATCCAGGTCTCTATCAAGGTAAACAGATGAAGGCTTAGAGAAACATGGCCAGGGGAGGGGTGCAGACAGTGAGACCCGTTCTATCAGCTCTCACCCACTCCGGAACACAAAAGCATCACAGACCGTCAGCTGAGATGATTTCTCATCCACCCCAGGTATCACAGACAGAATGTGAGGCTCAATATGGGAGGAAAGGCTAGAGCCAGCCGCTGGGTACTGCACCGCATATGGGCACTTTCCAGGTGGGGAGTGTGAATGATACAAATCAGCCCACTAAGGCACCTGCCAAGGCTTTGGCTTTTCCCTGTCCACCTTCTTCTACCACAGAGCACACAGTACTTATACTGAAAAGGGGAGATTGCATCTCTCATAACCTTCTCCCGATTCCAGATGTTTTTTGTCCTGTCTCTGCAGAACAGAAACTTTCTAGTTAGAATCAACAAGCTCTCAGAACTAAGCTCAGGCCAGTACTTTATCAAATTCTCCCTGGTCTCTTCCACAGTCCACAGGATTAAGCCAGGAGAAGTAAGCCATACAGAAAGGGTGAACTTATCAACTGAAGCCAGTTTCTTGGAGGGGTGCTCATCCTTCTCACCTTGAGGCTGTTCTGTAGGTTCAGCTGCTACTGAGGCTTCTGCCCATGACACCCTAGGGAGGATTAGGGAAGGATGGTCAAAAGGAATCTTGGGGCTAGATACCTGCAGACTCCAGGATCATACCTCCCAGAGGCTAGGTAAACTGCAGACTTCCCAGGATCACACCTCCCAGGCACTGGGGGTTTCCTTGACCTTGAGGTGTGATGGATAGAGTTTCTAACACCTCACACTTGCATAACTCAGTATCTAGGTCTGTACTCTGAAAAGTCTTCAAGCCCAGGAAAGACCTTTGGTTCTGATTCTGTTCTCCAGGGTCCCACAGAACTTGTGTCTTTAATCTGTCACAGTACTGTGCATTTCTTTCTTTAGTGGGAAGCACAACCCTCTACAGTGGGCTCAGAACCCTGCTCAGTGTGTGGCAGAGTGGGCAGGCAGAACATGATGCTCTGCTCCTACATGTAAGGGACAAGATGACCTTCTACCATCAAGTGGGGTGATGAGCCTGCTCCGTAGTACAGTGGATACTCAGGGCAGATCATGGAATATCAAGGCACGACATAGAGGCTTCTCTGCAGGTTACCTGAGACTGTTGCTCACCTCCCCTCACCAAGACAGGCATCCTGACATTGACTGGCCAAATGACCCAGGCCCCATAACAAGGAAAGTCTTAGCATCTTGGCAACACATTGACACTGATCTTTCAGAAATGCTGTTCAGTCCTTAGATGAGTTTAGTACACCCTGATGATGGCAGAGAGAGGGTATGCTCTGGTGACCAGGGTTCCTCTTTGACAGAGTCTCTTAACCACAATGGAAGCTCTTCAACAAACAAGACCTACCCTCCGCAGAAGGCTGGTTAGCGTGCATCCATTTGTGTTCCAGTGGTTCACCTCTCTGTCACAAGGAAATCCTCATTGTCTTCCGTCAGCCACATGCTGTCCTCTCCCTGGGAGGAATTCAGGTAAGTGTAATTTTCTCTACTTCTGCACACACAGGGACACTTTTGTCGCCCTTTAGATCTCCATGCAAGGGATGCTGTGTGCTTGCCTGCACTGCCCTGGCTGGACATGCTTACAGGAAGAGCAGAAGACCAGCATGGTCTGTCTTCTAGTTACCAGGGCAACCTACAGACCTTCTTTGAGGTGTCTCAAGGCTGAAGCAGGGTCCAGATGGACAAATGGAGGATGGGCACACAAGGATAGTTATAGGGGTGGGACAGGAGGACTTCCCTGGATCCTTCCTACCCAGGGACCCCACTCAGAAGAGAAGTTGAGCCACTCTACTTAAGGTAGTAGAAGTGAGTGTTAAAGGAAGCAGGGGTGAGTTTCCAGAGGGAAGTGAGGGTGGCAAAGCCAGGCCATGCAGAATTTAAGGACATGCTAAAAAAAAAAAAAAAAACTCGCTCTACAAAGAAATGTACCGCTTAAATAGAAAAAAAAATACAAACGTGTCTATGACTAAAGAGTAAAATTTTAAATCACTGTCTAAAAAATAGTGGAGTGAAGTAAGGCCAAATCCCGGGCTTTTTTTGCTTGGAGATGCTTGTGCATTTGTTTTGCTTTGATATTTAAAACAATTAATTAATACGTGGAAACCAGAAGAGCACCTGGGGGGTCACATAGTCTCTTCTCCCGCAACACGGGTCCTGGAAACTCAGCCCGGGATATCAGGCTTCACAGCAATCTTACCAGCTGGGCCTCTTCACTGGGTCTTGATTATTTTTCAGAGATGGTATTAAAATATTATTTTGATATAGGAGGGTTTTTTTGTTTGTTTGTTTGTTTGTTTTTTGAGATAGTGTCGCACTATCTAGCATGGCCTAACTTCAAACTCACTGCGTGTACCAGGTTGGCCTTGAACTTGTGACAATTCTCTTGCCTCAGCCCTTGAGTGCCATGATGTGAGTTACCATGCCTGGTTTGATTAATGGGCTTTCTAGAGATCCCTTTACTTATGCACTAAAGATAAATGCCTCTCTTACTTCATCTTTCTGGGGCCTGAAGGATTGAGACAGTCTGAGTCTCCTCAAGGGACTCTGACTCTGTTGAAAATATATCAGGTGACAAAGTACCAGTTCATGAGCTCCCTACCGTCGGCCAAGTGCACAGATTCATCTCAGTTCTGAGTGCACTGCATGCAGATTCACATGACTCTGTGATGTAAAGAGGGCTTCTGGGACAAACAGGTGCCTGGCACGCACATGGCCCCCTATACACAGGGTGGCAGTGACTCATAAGGTAGCTTCCACTTCCTGCCCTCCCTCAGGTTGGCTGCTAAGAGGAGGTGAAGGGAAACAGGGAGGGAGTAATGGGGTGGGCAGGGAAGAGGCTGCAGTCTTTCATGACTTCCTGGGAACGGCAGGTTAGCTGTAATTGCTCGGAGCTCAGAGGCTGTTGATGAATGTTCGTAATAATCAGCCTTCAGATCTGACACCAGCTCAGGCTGGGATGACTGTTTTGAATGGAAATCGAACCCAAACTAGTAATTACCCGGGTGAGTGATGCCAGTCTTCTCCTGGAGCCCTGTTCTAGTACAGGGAAATGGCACCTGCATGTCAACTAAGGGCTCTTTCCTGGGGCCACTCTCAAGAGAACGAGCTGGCCTGAACTCTGCCAGCATGATGGGAAACACTGGACAGGATTACCCACCTTTCTTCCTCAGAACTGCTGCTCCTGAGGGACTCACCATTGCCCTTAGTCTCTAAGCAGAGTCCTATGTCAGACCTCACTCCCAGTGTCCTTTCTCCTACCGCTTGGCCTAGCATCTCTGCTGACATTATTCCTCCATGTCCAAAGCCAAGTACATCCCCCACCCCACACACAACACAAGTGCAGTCTTTCCAAGGTGATGCCTAGAACCCCTGGACACTTACAGATGGGGAGCCTCTTGTATTGGCTTGAGCTGTGGCCAGTTGAGAGGAGTGGAACATGACAGGCACTAGTATCCATCCTAGCTTATGCCTCTGGTCCCTGTTTGCTCCTGGCTCCAGACAGAGGCCAGAAAACTGTACCTAGAAATAAGCAGCTCTCTCTGGCCCACCCTGTGGTGCCTCTGGGCTTCTCTTTTCATATATGGACCTCTAGAATGCTGGCACCACCCAGACCCAAGCCGGAGGGGGAGATACTACTCCCGTGTCTTGGGTTCTTTGGCCTGATTCTCCCAGGGCTGCCGGATGCTAAGGAAGCATACGCTAGACAGCTAAGATGAAGTGAATGGTGGTTTATACACTGGACACACCAAACTTCACTCTCTTCACTGTGCCTGGCCTAGGCCACTTGAGAGGCTCAGAGGAGGCCTATGCCTTTGGTAATTCCCAAGGGAAGATAGATAAGCAGGCAGCAAGTGACAACTACAGGTGGGCCCTAATGGTCTCCGCCCAAGGAAACACGCTGAGCCTCAAGTCTACAGGTTTGAACAGTGTTTTCGAGAAGCCTTGGGAGAGACAGAGCTGTCAGGTCCATGGGATTCAGAGAGTGTGAGCATAGCCTTTCAGGATTGGTGGCAGGCGTCAGAAACACAGTATGGAGCTGCTACCTCGAGTGCCACCTAGTGGTGTCAGAGGAGGAAGGCAGCTTCAGGTCAAGTGATGTTTCCTTCCCTATCTGTCCCCACCCCTGAACTCAAATGTAAACAGCAAGCCTAGGAAATGGATTTTGTTTTGCTCCCAAAGGCTTGGGGCTTTGAAGACAGGATATAATATGGGGCCCATGGTATGGAAACAGCAGAGAAGCTGGTAGGGTGGGACTGGACCCCAGGTTCCCTTCAGGACATATTGCAGCCTTCTAAATACTTGTCTACTCTGCCGTGTTTCCTATTCCTTCAGTAAGACTTCAGCTGTCACCAGCTCCTGGTCTGTCCCACAGGAAGAGACCAGAGCCATCTCAGCATGTCTGACTACCTTTACAAGTACCAACATTGACTTGGGGGTTCAGAGAAGCTACATTCTGCATCTTCAAATTATCTGGCTTCTGTGGCCTAGGAACAAACTCCCTTACAACCTGGGACCAGGACAGGGAAAGGTTCCTGCTTCAGCCCTCAGCTGTCTTACTGGGTCCCAGAATGCTCAGTTTCTATACACTTTCACTTCTTCCCAGGGAAAATCCATCACCAGAGCCTATTGGTCTGAGGTAATGTTCTGAGCAGTGGTGAACACCCAGCAGAGAGTATATCGGGTGTGTGGGTGGGGTGGGGATTGCATAGGGCGGAGGGAGGCAGCCGTAGGAAGACAGGAGAGAATGGCCACCATGGAGTAAAGCAGGGCTGCATGGGGAATAGCTCACAGGGTTGCAAGGTTTTTCTTAAAGGGCCAAGGAATAAATATTTTAGACATGTGAGCTGGATTAGTCCCATGATTGCAGGGTGAAGGTGCCCTGACGGTGTCTAAAAATATAGGTTTAGGAGTGTGCCAATAAACTGTTTACAAAAGTAGGCACTTGTACAGTGGCCATAATGCCCTGATTCAGTACATCTGGAGGACATAGCCTCTTGTTTCACACTGCCAACAAATACAGGGTGCCCAGAGACTACCAGCACACTCACTGAGATCTCGTAAGACAGGGTACAAGGTCAGGGTTAGAGGAGGAACAGTCCCGGGGTCAGGAGCCTTGCTCCTAACCCTTGCCCACAGCACTCAGGTTGGGGACACTCACCTGCTGTGAAGGTTTTGTTGCTGTTGTTATTCCCCTTTCTTCCTCTAGGGGGGTCTCTCTTGGTCTAGTGGTTGCCCCTCCAACCCAGAGGAAACACTCCAGCAGGAAACCCCCAGAGCAAGGGGTGGGGATAGGGGTGAATAGGGCTGAACTGCCCCAGGGACAAATCAACTGACAGATGACACCAGAGGAAGGTGAGGTGGCCAGAGGCAGGAGGAGGAGGTGTAACCCAGCACCAAGAGCCAGGGGCCAAGAAGAGGCCAGGCTGGCCCTATTAGTCCTGTGAGGCTAGGCTCCACTGGACCCCCACTCCAACCAGAGAAACACACAGCTAGCAGGGGGCCTGTCCAGCCTCTCCACCCCAGCCCCTGTCTCCTTGTAGGTGACACTGGGCAATAAGATCACAAGTCCTGGTTGGGGTTGGTAAGCTTGTTCTCACATTACACTTAAAGTGAGACTGAAGAAGATGGTATCGAGACTATGCAGACATAGCACGGGCTCATCCAACATTGATGCGGGCCCTGGATTGCCCCAGAGCCCCTCTGGGCAGATGTGGGATCCCAGATCTTAGCTTCTGGTGATGGACTGCCAAGCTGGGAGGGTCCTCTGCCCAGAAGATTACTGTCCAAGGTCACGTGGGGATTTGTTCCAGGCTTTCTGATTAAATCAGACCCCTTTGGTGGGTCCCCCTGGCAGTGCAGGACCTTGCTTACAAGGCCACTGTTTTTTTAGACATTGCCAGTTGGCAGAGACTCTCATAAAAAGCCAGCTGTTCAGGAGGCCCTCATCACACTCAGTCGTGGGTTCGGGGAAAGGGAACTGCATACATACTGTCCACTACCCAGTCCTATGCCTTGCTCCCTCCCCTTTTATTTTCCTATTCATGTATTTCCACTCAGATACATAACATTTGTACATGTGGCCACCCTGGTGGTACATGCACACACACCTGTCTCCAAGGATGCACAGACTTATCTGTCTGCATTGTGGGCACATACCTCAGATATGGTTCACTGATGTCCACTCAGTGCATACACAGATGCACATACTCAGAAACCTTTTTATCCAGGGGAGCCCAACCCTCACAGTTCTGTTCTGTGACTACTGGTGATGGATCGGAAGCTATGATGCAGGATGTCGGCCTGTGGAGAAAGGGATGTAAGCCCACTGGCAAGCCCTGGCCTTCCTGGCCTGGTGTGGCATCGATCCACAGTGTCCGAGGAGTACGGAAGCAGGGCCAGGATGGAATCCAGTCTTTGCTGCTGAATGGAAACTTGTAAGGAGTTAATCCGGGGCGACCATCACCCTGATTTCCCTGACTACAAAGATGTGCCTATCATCTTATATTGGTTCTGATCTGCCGGCATAATTCTCCAGCAGGATTCACATTCTGACATCTGCCTCTTGTGGCAATAGCCCTGACAGGTTGGTTACCAAAGTCTGCTGACTACTATCCCAAAACCAACACACACACAGGCCCACATGCACGCACACATGCACACACCTAGAATTTTCTTTGTTCACCATTTAAGACACCAGAATACCCACACTTGCACATGACACTGCAGAGGGAGGCTGACTAGGAAAGAACTCTTACCACTCAGGATAGAGAGAAAACATATCTCTCAACTCACTGCCTTTTAAGCTAGATCCCCACTGGCTATCACAAAAGCTGTTGCCTGTCCATGAGATTTGTTCTTCTAGCTGGGCTGGCTTGTCTGGCCTCAGTGGGAGAGGATGTGCCTAGCCTCACATAGACTTGAAGTGGCAGGGTGGTGGGATACCCAGGGGGGCCCACCTGCTCAGAGGAGAAGGGGAGGGGATTGTGGGAAGGATTGTGGGAAGGATTGTGGGATGGGTGGTCAGGAGGGGAGCAGTGAGCAGGGTATAAAGTGAGTGAATAAATAAGTAAATAAATAAATAAGACAGATCCCCACTGACTCCCTGTGCAATGACTCCCACTTGCTCTAACTGATCCAGAGGACTGGGTCCTGTCCTGCTAAATATCCATTAAAAGAGAAGCATCTGGAACACAGCAGTCTTAGATCACCTACCTCTGGAGGCCTGCCCTGCCCTCCTGAGATAGCACTGTCGTAGACGTGGTCTCCATCCTGCCTTCCCAGACTTTATCTCATCACCCAGCAATCACAGAACACCCTGAGACAGGAAAGAGAGCAGGACAGAGGGGAATGTTCCGGAAGGGGCATCTGAGTGTTTTTGTGCTGAACTGTTCTCTAGTGAGGCAGTTGATCTAGGTCCCAACAATAAATAGAACAGAAGGGGTCTACTGTCCCCCTATTGTCACCCTGTCAACACTGTCCCAGCACCCTGTCACCGGTCATGTGTAGAAATCAACCTCTTACTGCTGTTGTCCCATGTCAGCATGCTGTTAGAGCCATTTTATCTTCCCGTTCTTTGCTCTGGGCCTCCCATATAAGACCCATGTCCCTTCCCTAACTCCTGAGAAAAATAAACTGTGAAAATTACAAAAAAAAAAAAAAAAAAGAAGAAGAAGAAGAAGAAAGAAAGAAAAGAAAAAAGAAAAAATAGGATAGGAAAGAGACCAGTGACAGAGAAAGACTGGACTGCTCCCCACCAAGGGTTGCAAAATACAATGTGCAGAAGTGTGTGTGATATAAATGACCCACAAAAGGTTACAAGACCAGCCAGGAGGTGGTGGTGCCCACCTTTAATCACAGCACTCAGGATGCAGAAGCAGGCAGATCTCTGTGAGTTCGAGGCCAGCCTTTTCTACAGAGTAAGTTCCAGGACATTCAGGGCTGCACAAAAACCCTGTCTTGAAACACAAATAGAGAGAGAGAGAGAGAGAGAGAGAGAGAGAGAGGAGAGGAGAGGAGAGGAGAGGAGAGGAGAGGAGAGGAGAGGAGAGGAGAGGAGAGGAGAGGAGAGGAGAAGAGAAGAGAAGAGAAGAGAAGAGAAGAGAAGAGAAGAGAAGAGAAGAGAAAAGTGAGGGGGCCAGGGTCCATTATGCCTTTTTCGTTTCTCAAGATATCCTTAAAGTGCCTTCCTCCCCTAATAAACACTTTCTTCTGTTGCTATCTGTGCTTCTGTTCAAATCCTTTTTTCAGAAACACAGAAACTTAAATCCCGGCAAGTGCCCTCTGGGACCCTTATCCACCTCTAACAAGAGCTATGATGCTGATCTAACTGCCTAGCTTCTTCAGCTCCAGTGGACATAGGTCCACAGAACTAGTGACCTGCCCACAGCCAGCCTGGACTCTAAGTGAGGGCCCTAGGTAACCCCTGGACTGCTGACTCTCTCTTGGTCTCTCAATACACCTTCCTACTTCATAAACCAAGTAGACAGTGAACTCATATGCCACGAGGCTTGGCATGGCTGCCCATTGCTCCTGCTTCAGTCTTTTTCTGTTTCTCTGTGGATTCTGACCCTTCAGTGAAGGCTGGAGTTGGTTAGCTGGGCTCTTCCTTGGGTCCTTGTGTAGAGATCACTCAAAACTATGAATAGGTCCTGGGGGTGTGGCTCTGTTTCAGTGTCTGATGTGCTTGTGAACTTTTCCCATCCTTCCTTTGATGAGTTACTCATGTTATCCTTGTTATCCATGCTTCAGACTGTGAATGGTCCAGACACCTGAGATCCCGTGTGATTTAGTTCCTCTCTGCCCAAGGCCCCACAATTGTGCCCTGCTCACACAACTGGCACCAATCGGTGAAGTTTTGCTCTTCCTTCACCACGCAGCTTCAAGCCCTGGACTGCCTCCTCCTCCTTCTCCATGTCCTCAGCCTTCTCAGGTCCTCCCCTTCCTGCCCATCCTTCCAACAGCTCCCGAGCACCTGTGGTGGGGCCTCCTTAAGTCATCACCTTTCCCTGGATCTGGGAACTGCCTGCCTCACAGATTCAGCGGGACAGACAAGTCCTGATGTCAGCGAACGTGGCCCTGACATATGCCAAGCCACCATCACAACAGCTAACAATTAAACTGCAGTCAGTGCCAGGCCCTGACCTAGCCAGGCTGCATTTAGTTATTAAGCCTTAGACAGGGTAATTCATCTAATCCACACAGCCATCCTTGAAGGCAGGCAGGATTACTGTGCTCTGGGCTGCCAGGCAGCGGGAGCTCATAGCAGGCTAATAGTTCCCCCAAGGTCACCATTCTGTCCAAGTGCTGTGAATATTCTGAAGGAACATTTTCTGAAACGTTAGAGAGCAGAAGCCAGAACCATCGTTGAAACATCTCTGAAACCTGGTTTCTCTTCTCACCCTACACTGACCCCTGGCCAAATACATATATATGGGTTTCTTAGTGGAGAGTCAGGCTCAAGTATCCAATTAAAAAACTAAAATATTTATTTTCAACTATGTATATTATGTGTGTGGGGGGTATGTATGCATGAGTGCAGGTTACAGTGGAGGCCATAAAAAGATGTCAGATTCCCTGAAATTGAAGCTACAGAAGTTTATGAGGCACCATGTGAATGCTGGGAATTGAACTAGGACCCTCCAAAGAGCAGCCAGTGTCATTAACTACAAAGCCACCTCTCCAGCCCCAAAGAACTCAATTTTTGAAAAACAAAAGCACACGTCTTGTTAGTGTTCAGATTTTCTGATAAAGTGAGCCTTAGTGTGGAGGTGTGACTTCCACGACAAGATTTTAACTACTTCCTCTGGGCATGTAGTTCAGCTTGTAGACAACTTGTCTAGTATGCACAAAGCCCTAGGCTCCAAACCCAACACTGCATAAACCAAATATGATCCCCTGTGACTCCAGCACTTAAAAGGTGGAGACTGACAGATCAGAAGTTCAAGGTCACTGTGGACTACCATAGTCAGTTCAACTGGGATACATGACAGCCTAAAATCAAACCAAACCAAACCAAAACACCAACCAACCAACAATCAAAAAAAAAAAAAAAAAAAAAAAAAAAAAAAAAAAAAAAAAACTACAAATACAGCACCACAATAACTTGACAGAAACCTGCCTACCTAGAGAAGAGAACCAGCAACTCTGAAAACCAAGGCATGAAAGAAAGTCACACCAAAACACACAGTAAGGAGGCCAGGCTTGCTCTCTTGTCTTCTATAAGCTTCGGGTCACTCATGAGCTTCATTTGGCCTAGTCCTACAGAGGACACACATGATCTCTGTCTGCTAATCTATAGCCCACCTGACAAGGTGGACAAACAGTATCTCACTAGAGTCCCACAGTGGCCCATTCATGTTAGTAAAGTCACTACTCCCAGTTTATAGATGGGGAAACTGAGGCTGAAGAGGAAGTACATCCATTAGATACACTGCTAAGTTGCTTTGCGTGTGTGTGTGTGTGTGTGTGTGTGTGTGTGTGTGTGTGTGTGTGGTACATGAGTGTAAGTGCCAGTGGAGACCAGAAGAGGAAGTTGAACCTTCTGGAACTGAAGTTAGAGGTGGTTGTGAGCCGCCTGACATAGGTGCTGAGAACTGAACTCAGGTCCTCTGAAGAGCAGCAAGTACTCTTTACCACTGAGCCATCTCTCCAGCACCCTTGTTTCTTTTTCAAGTACATGTGATTTTTAAGTCAGTAACGTGGAAGGAGTTTCTTTCACTGGGTTGTATTTGTAGTGTAAGAGGCAGCTGCCACAGGAACCAGGTATAATGACTAGATTGAAGCCTAGTGCTCTTTTGTGCCATCTCAGGGATCTAGTCTCTTGGGAGCCCCAGCTACTCCTAGACATGTGACTTGCTATGTTCCTGTTTTCTGATCCTTTATTTAAAATCACACAGAGCTACAATAGTCAAGTCATCGAGGTATGTGCATGAGGACATGCATGTAGGTGGTAATGAATAGAGAGTTCAGAAATTAACTTACCAAAGATAAAAGGAACAACAAAAAATAGATAAATTGAATGTTATCAAAACTCACTTAAACTGCCCTATCAAGGAAGTGGGAAGACAAGCTCCAGAATGGGAAAATATTTGTAAATTACCCTTATGAAAGAGTTCAATGTCCAGAATATGTAAATAGCATCTACAATTGAACAATATTGGAAACTGATCTACCTGAAGATCCAGCTATATCATTCTTGGGCATATACCCAAAAGATGCCCCACCACGCCACAGGGGCACATGCTCCACTATGTTCATCATGGCCTTGTTTGTGATAGCCAGAAGCTGGAAACAACTCAGATATCTCACAACAGAAGAATGGATACAGAAATGTGGTTCATTTACCATTTACACAATTTACACAACCATTCAGTTATTAAGAATGAGGACATCCTGAGTTTTGCAGGCAAATGGATGGAACTAGAAAATATCATCCCGAGTTAGGTAACTCAGACACAAAAGGACATGCATGTTATGTACTCACTAATAAGTGGGTATTAGTAAAAAAAAATGTACAGAATACCCAAGATACAGTCCATAGAACTCAAAAAGGTTATCAAGGGCCCAAGTGAAGATGTCTCAGTCCCACTTGGGAGGGAGAAGAAAGCAATCACAGGAGCGGGGAGGGAGGGAGGGACTTGGGTGGGAAAGGGGACAGGATCAGGTACTATGTGGGAGGAAAGGACTAAAGACCCGAGGGCCAACAGAAAGAATGGAAACAGGCAACCTCAGGAGGTAGGAGGTGGGGGAACCCTCTAGAATATACCAGAGACCTGGGAGGTGAGAGACTCTCAGGACTCAAAGGGAGGGACCTTAGATGAAATGCCTTACATTCATCTAAGGAGAGAGAGGGAACTGGCAGAGTCCACCTCCAGCAGAAAGACAGGGCATCAAGTGAGGGATGGGGTTGTCATCCCACAGTCAAAACTCTGACCCATAATTGTTCCTGTCTGAAAGAACTGCAGGGACAAAAATGGAGAGGAGCCTGAGGTAAAGAAGGTCCAGCGACAGGTCCAAAGTGGGATCCAGCTCAGGGAGAGGCCCCAAGGCCTGACACTATTACTGAGGCTATGCAGTGCTCACAGAAATGGACCTAGCATGCCTGCCCTCCAAAAGGCCCAACAAGCAGCTGAAAGAGTCAGATGCAGATATTTACAACCAACCTATGGACAGAAGCTGCTGACCCTTGTGGCTGAATTAAGGAAAAGCTGGAAGAAGCTGAGGAGGAGGGCGACCCTGTAGCAGGACCAGCAGTCTCAATTAACCTGGACCCCTGGGATCTCTCAGACACTGGGCCACCAACCAGCAGCATACACCAGCTGATATGAGGCCCCCAACACATATACAGCAGAGGACTGCCGGGTCTGGGTTCAGTCAGAAAAGATGCACCTAACCCTCAAGAGACTGGAGGTCCCAGGGAATCAGGAGGTCTAGTGGGGTGGGGGTTGGGAGATGGGGACATCCTCTTAAAGACAGGGGGGAGGAGGATGTATGGGGTGTGGAACAATCAGAGGCTAGACCTGGAGGGGGATAAAATCTAGAGTGTAAAAAAAAAGATTAAATAATTTTTTTAAAGAATGCATAAGAAAAGAGATGTGAATGGTCAAGGAACACATAAAGTGTTGTTACTGAAACCCAATCTCATTTCTCTTTTGGAAACACAAATTGCAGCCATAATTGGATAGCATTTTGAGCAGACTTCCCAGTCTGGTGGTAATAATGCAGAAGTGAACAGGAATCTGTGAAAACGTGGAGAAGTGGGAACACTTTATATGCTGCTGGTGGAAGTAGAAAATAGTACAGCTTCAGTAGAAGACGGCTCTGGTTCTTTAAAAAAGCTAAGAATTAACAAATACCAAGCATATTCTAAATAACAGACTTGGACATGTGCAGAACAATGTTCACACCTGTGTTTCACAGCAGTCAAAAGACCAGAACAACCCAAGCCCCAGAGACAGACAAATGGATAACCAAAATGTGTACGTGTGTGTGTACAAATATATATATATTTTTATATATATATATATTTGTACACACACACACACACACACACACAACCATATATTGTTGTCAAAAATAGGAATGAAGTTATCATACTTGGAACAACACAGATGACCCTCACAAACACTACATTAAGGGAAAAAAAGCCAGGCACGAGGGAAAGTACCATGTTATTCAATTTTATGGAATGTTTAGTATTCATAGAAATACAAAATAGATTAGAGGTACCAAGGACCAGAGGGAAGACTTATTCTGTAATGGACAGAGTTTCTCTTCAGGGTGCTGTGTTTTAGGGACAGTAACAATGATTGCTGATGGATGTAACTGATGGCTGGCTCTGAACTAAAAGAAACCACTGGGGTGGCTCATCTTGTGTTACACGCATCTCACCACTGCTAAAATCCTACAGCTGTGTTTCTAGACAAAGCAACAAAGAACTGGAAACAAGAATCTTAATATATATTAGGTGGTGTGTAGCTGTGCCATGCAGGCATGTGGAGGTCGAAGGACAAGCTTCAGTCTGCTCTCTCCTTCCACCTCGACTTGGGTTTGAGAGACAGGACTCAGGTCATCAGGATTGTGGCACAATCTGTGGGACATCCCAAGAGCTGGGAAGTTGGAGTTCTTAAAAAAGACTATTTATAAAACTGAGTGGAAATATACCACCTTAAGGATAAATCTTAACAAAAGTTACGGCCTATACATTGAAAACTACAGAACATGCTCGAGAAGAGATGATAGTCTAAATAAACAGAAACACATACTCTTGGACTACAAAGACTGTGTTAGTTTGTCACCTGTGTCCAATTCGTCCTATAAATCCAACAATCCCAACCCAAATCCAGGCTAGTCTGACTGTTGTTTGCTTGCACTGAACCTTAAAATGCATCAGATTAATATGAAATGAGAAAGGCCCTATCAACCTCAAAATGGCTTCAATAAAGAACCAAGTTAAAGCTTCCTGAACAACCTGACTTAAAAACTAATAAAGTCCTGTCTCGAAAAAACCAAAAACAAACAAACAAACAAAAACTAATAAAGCTACAGAAATCAAGACAGTGTGCTATCAGCAGCAAAAGAATCAGATCAATGGGCCAGACTAGACATAACTTATAATAAGGACACCCAACTTGGTGACTGACTGTCCTCTGATCTCTTGCTCCTCTCCTTCCCCTTTGAG
Organism: Arvicanthis niloticus; assembly: GCF_011762505.2. NCBI lineage: Eukaryota > Metazoa > Chordata > Mammalia > Rodentia > Muridae > Arvicanthis > Arvicanthis niloticus. The sequence goes on along the minus strand of NC_047658.1, from coordinate 76,781,735 downwards.
ACTAGATCTCACGATGCTGTCTAAGCTGTCCCTGAGTCCCTGGGCTGGAATGACCTCCTTTCTAGGTCTCGGAGCTGCTGGCTGATACCACCATGCTCACCTCGATTTCTCAATACAGGCTCAAAGTAGAATTGGGAAAAGTCTTTTTTAAAGAAGTGGTATGGTGGCTGGAGGGATGGTTCAGTAGCTTAGAGCACAGCCTGCTTTTGCACAGGACCAAGGTTCAATTCCCAACTGTCATATGGCAGCTAACAGTCATCTATAATTCCAGTTCCAGAGAATCTGATACACTTTTCTGCTCTTGGTGGCACCGGGCACATGTGTGGCACGTATACATGTATGCAGGGAAAATACTCATGCACATAAAATAAAAAATAAATTAATTAATTGTTTTTTTTTTTTAAAGAGTGGTACTGGAGCAACTGGATATCTTTAAAACTTTTAAACATTGTTTCTTATTTATATGTATGCATCATGTGTGCATCTGTATATATACCACATGCATACAGGTAACTGAGGAAGCCCACTGAAGGTGTCAGTACTGTAGTTGTAGTTACGGGTCATTGTGACCTGCCTGAAGTGGGTGCTGTGAATCAAACTCAGGTCTTCTGGAAGAGCAGCAGGTGCCTTATCCACTGAGTAATTGCTCCAGCTCCAGCTGCATTTTGTTTGTTTATTTGTTTGTTTTTGTTTCTTAACCTATGTATCTATATAGCCAGGCACAGCAGCATGCACCTGTAATGCCAGCACACAGGAGGGGAGGGCAGGATGACTGCCAAGATTCAAGGCCAGCCTGGTCTACATAGGGAGTACAGCTAGGGCTACACAGAGATAGCCTGTCTCAAACAAACAAAACAGAACAACCCAACAGAAACCATCACTGCACACTCGAAAGTAGGATAGACCTAAATTTAACACAGAGAAGGAGACATTTCTAGGAACGCTTTTATCTCCCTCATTTATTTAAATCATGGGAAACCTTTCACTGTGGTTTTGTTGGCCTTAGGTCCCTGGAGGCCTGCAAGCATCTGAATTGTGGTCCAACAGGGAAGGGATGGTGCAGCCTAGGCTGGGGAATGGGTCTAGCTGCTTTTCACTTTTAGTTAGGCAAAGAGTCCTTAATAGTTAGGGACAATCCCTAAAAGAAAAAAAAAATTGATAATCTCATCACAAGCAAAAGCATATGCTTTAGAGAACACCTCAGAGGGTGGAAAGGAGGCAAGGGCACTGAGAGACACTGGCAGCTATACAGCCCATGAGGGACAGCAATCCAGCAGGCATGGTGCACATGTTCATCAGAGGTGGAGGCAAGAGAATCAGGAGGTGGGGGCCAGCCTCAGCTACATAGATCCTGAGGTTACATGAGATCTTGTCTGAACACACACACATGCACACAGGCACGAATGCACGAACGCATGCACGCACATGCCGGTAAGGTGGCTCAATAGGCAAGGGAATCTGCAATTTGCTGCCATGCCAGACAACCTGAGTTTGATCCTGGGGACCCACGTTGTTGGGCCTAACACAAGGTCTAATCTCCATTTCACCTCCACCCTTCAGTCATGTACACAGGTGGAGGGCGTGAACAGGCCCTAGAGAGATTTACATACCTGAAGGCCAGAGGTGGAGCCGATTAAACATTCCTCCCCAGCCCCTCCCCCCTTCTCCCCTCCCCTTTTAACTCAGGTCGATCCTGGGTTTGAGGGGTATGCATCCAGATCTGTCCACAATTCGCCATGTGAATAAACCAGTTTTGGAAACCCAAGGGCTTCCTCGTGTGTTGGGGCTGCGCCGCTATGAGGAACCGTGAGGAGCCAGGGAGAGACTTTTAGTTAATGAACAGCCGGGCCCAACTTCCAGCTGGAGAAACCCAGAGCGTTCCCAGCCGACTACCCACAGCATGGCAGGAAGAACCGCGGGATCCCCAAGCCTTTTTTTCCCCACACCACGTGGTGGAAGGAAAGAACTTATTCATGCCCGTTGCCCTGACCTCCACATGTGTGACTTACCCACACATATACACACATGACATGGCATAGCCAAAAAGAGCAAAAGGACTCATAAATTCTAACAAGTGGTGACACTCAGTTTGAAAATAGGGAAAACCCTTAAACAATATACTTCCTCCCAAAGACATACAGATGGTAGATGAGCACATGAAAATTGTCTTAATATCATTAGTTACTAGGGAATAGCAACATACCACTACATACCTATTGGAATACTTCGAGTTAACATTGTTCCTGTATTGGCTTATCCCAAGGATGTGGAGGAGGTGAGACTCCCCACCACTGCTCATGAGTGTCCGTGTAACAGTTTACCAACTTTGGAAAAGTTTCTTAAAAAGTGAAATTTACAATAACCATATAATCCAGACATTCCTCTGCTAACTGTTTGCCCATGAAAAATAAAAACACACTCATACGTAGACTTGTGCTTGATAATCACAAAAGCTGTATTTTTAATAGCCCCAAACTAACAGTAACCCAGAAGTCGGCCAGTGAATGACTAGATGAAATGCAGTATGTCCGTATAATGAAAAAATTCTCAGCAGTAAAAAGATATGGTCTACTGACTCTGGCAACCAAGAAGAACACTGAATGGCTCTGTGTGAAAAGAGGCATGTGTGACGTCATACACTGAATGATGCCGTTTATATAAAATTCTAGGACATACATACCATCAAATCAAAACAGTGGTTCTCCGAGGATGACACATGAGATATAGGATTTGGGGAGGAACAGGAAAGAATTGTTACAAAGATGAGCAAGGACACTCTGCCTGCTTACTCAACCACAATCTCATCTTAGACCTTTCAGTGCTGCCCCCTAGGGGACACTCTTCCCCATTCCCTAAAGGATTCATTCTCTCGCTCTTCACCACAGGACCACTGAAGTATCTATCACCTTGGCAGGAAGCTCCCCCCTGGTGGAACATTTCCCTTCTCCACCTGCTTGCACAATCAGCCTCTGTTCTTATTTATTTTTCTTCTCCGCACTTACACAAATTGCGTGGTATTTGTCCACATCTATCTCAGTCCCACTAGTCAGCAAGCACCATGAGACTAGAGCTCTGTCTTGTTGGCTGTGTTATCTCTTTTCTAGGACACTGCCTGGCATTAGTGCTAAAAAAAATTATTTAATGAATGGATCACTTTAAAAGACCGATACTATTATCTTTTTTTGTAAGTGGGGGGTCACACCACCTGTCACTTAACTAGTAATTGGTGGAGCTGGGCTTTTCAGCCATATCATGCTGACTTCAGAAAACCAAAGTTCTATGAAGTGATGTCACTTTGACTCAGAGTCTAAAAGGCTAAACTGGTGAACAGCTTACTGTCAAAGAAGGCATTCAAAGTGACCCGTGAGAACAGAAAACAATTCAATGGCCAGAGTCTAACGCTAGCAACCCTTCTTCAAGATGTCTGTGTTAATCAAATAATCAGACATGAGACATGAGGGAAAGTTCCACCCAAACACAGATGTTTGTCATAGAATTGTTTATAATGGCAAAAATGAAAAGGAAACAACAACAAAACTTCCCCGAATGGAGTGACTTTTGGGATTGGAAATGGCATGAAATCAGAAAGAGACAGAAGTCATGCATGGTGCGATCAGTCTTTCTAAGGAGCCGGAAGAGACAAGGCCATTTGCTTAGCATCTGGGGCTAGGGGTCAGGGCCTCTTAGAAAGGGCGCCCAGTCTGGTCAGGTGACACAGGACAGAAATCATAGCTATTCAGGAGGCTGAGGCAGGAGAGCTGAAAACTCTGAGGCCTGCACAGTGAACCACACAGTGAGTTCAAGGCAGCCTTGTGAGACCCTGACTCAGAGGAAACTTACAAGGAGGCCTGGAGGTAATCATACCCCAGTGGTACAGCACTTGCCTGGCACACATAGGGCCTGGGTTCAATCCCCAGTTACTGCAGTATCACAAACAAATGAGTGGGGAGGTCTTGGGTGTGATGAAGGCGTGAAGAGCTGTGACGGCCAAGGAAGTGAAGCTAACCACGGAGAAGTAAAAGAGATCCACAGACAATGTAGGTGTCCCACCTGAGAACCCTTTGTCACAATGTGAACCAGCCCAAGAAAACACGTGGAGAGAGAGACACGGCTGTTCAGGCTTTCCCAGCCTTGACACCAGTTGAGTAGCCTGGAAAAGCTGAGCCCAAGCCAAAGCACAAGCACTGTCCACTAAGTACTTTACTCATGGAGGTCAGGGTAAGACGATGAGTTACAGAACTCACACTTCCCCTTTCTGAGGGTCACATGTAGCACAGACTAGCTCACAACTTGTTCTGTATGATTGTGAACCATTGATCATCCTGCCTCTACCTCCTGAGTGCTGGGACTACATGAACGTGCTACCATGCTTGTTTTATGTAGAGCTGGAGATTAAACCAGGACCTCCTGCATAAAATATTCTAACAACTGAGCTACATCCCAGCCCAGAGTTTAATTTTTAATATCTGCATGTTTTGCACACATGTTGTTTAATATTTTAACAGCTTCCTGAGGTTGTGTGATTTTTTTTTTTTTTGCATTTAATATTTATGTTTTGAAAGCCAAACAGAAGTGGTTGCTATAGACCAGTGGCTCCAGAGAACAGCCCAACTAGCGGTTTCACACCTGGGAACTTTTATACAAACAATGTCCAGCGTCCTAATATCCTTATCTAGGTAATTTAGACATGGGCTGGGGATTCTATTTCTTTAACAAAACTCCCAAGATATTGAGGATGTCTGGGTGAAAAGAAAAGATGCTTGGAGACAGGACCCTAGAAATGTTTTCATTTCACGGCCTAAAAAGGAGAATAACAAACCCAGCTACTGAAAAATCAGGGTTCCCAAGGACAGTTACATGCTAACTAATAAAAGAACAACCTCGGTGACTACTCTGTCCCAGGGAAGTTCTTTGAAGTTAGCCAGCTGGAATCATGATTTGAATCCTGGTTGTCTATCTCCAGAGTCTCTGATTTGTTTGTACAGGAGCAAAACCCGGCCTTTAGTTACTACCAAAGATTAGCATAGCTTTAAACTCTTCTCTTTTCATTAGGCATTTGTCTTACACTGCTACCTGTCTCTACCCAACTGTAGACAGTGGAGCCATTTGGGGGACGGTTCTATGTCTTTTATGTCCTTATCCCCAAGGCACTAGTTTTCTCTAGACAGAACACTGCTGTTCAGAAGAGCAATTTCACTGGAGCTGAGAGGTGGGAGCCAGGAGGTTGCTAGGGCTGTGATGAGGACAGGGAATTAAAAGTGTCCTTGTCCCAGAGGAGGCCTAGGATGCAAAGAAAGGGATGCATCAGGTGTAAACCACCAAGAGAGAAAGTGGACAAACCTGTAGGTCTGCCGGCTAAGAGGAGACAAATGGGATTAGCCAGGGGAGACCCTGGGAGAGTGAGGAGAGTTCCTCAGGGAATTAGCCTTGGGAAGGAGAGACACCTGTTCCTCTGAATCTTGGAAAAACAAGCCCTGTCAGAGACGCAGCAAGGGTTTCTCAGAGGGAAGCAACGCTGGCAGAAGGAAGAGAAGCAACGCAGGCAGAAAGAAGAGCAAAGGGGCGGGGAGATCAATTGATGAAGTTTCTTTCAGCCTTCATTGCTGAAAGCCAGGGATCTGAAAATTCACTCCGGGATTCTGGAGATTTACACAGGGTTGAGAACTAAAAAACCGAAAACAACAACAACAAAACTATTATCTACATAGTTTCTTTTTAAAAAGAGGAATGAGGCTCATTTAACACCCAAAAAGGAAAGCAAAATGATAGAACAGATATAGTCTCTGAATAAATCTACTCTGCTTCATCACTAACTCATTTTGCTGTCCTTATTTTTCTCATTTAGCCAGGAAGGATGATTCCTTCTTCCAGGACCAGTGCGTGGGAAGCGCGGCTCCAAGCCGCCCACGCTGGCAGCCGCTTGTCATCACCGAGGGGTTTGCGCGGAGCCTGACACCCCCGCCAGAGCCCAGAGCCGCTCCTGAGCCCCAACACCCAGCTCCGGGCTACGATCCCGCCAGCCGAGCGGAGCAGGAACCGACTTCCAGGTGCAAGTCTGCTAGTCCGCTTTGGGACAAATCAGGTCACCCACTGAGGGTCGGCTGGGCACACCGCGGCAGTGCGGAGCCGGCACGGCCTTTCCCGGGTTCTAGCGCCCACCTGCACCGCGAGGTGACAGTCCGAGGATCTCGGTGCCTGCACACCCTCCTCCCATCTCTCTGTCCCGCAGGTGTTAGGATGCTCGCGCCTGAGCTCTGACTCTCGTTATCTGAGGCCATGGGTACCCCGGGTTCCGGATGCCTGCGGATGCGGGAATCCATGCTGGTAGCTCTGGGCGCTCACGCCCGCATTCGCCTCGAGCACGCGCGTCAGCGGCGCCCACGCGGGGCCAACCCGAGGTACTGGGAGAAGCTCATCTTCCCCGCACGCGCCTTACCTATCGTAGCTCCAGCGGCTGTAGGACAGGGTGCGGTGGCTGCTCACGCTCTCCATCGCCGTCCTGGACTGGGCTTGGAGCTCCACGGGCGGCGGCGGCTGCGCGGGGCTCAGTGCTCGCTCACTCGCGGCTGGGGCGCGGGCGGAGGACTGTACCATTCGCCCCCTGGGGGTGACCCCCCTCTGTCTCCGCCAATGGCGAGGGCGCGCGGGCTGCGGGGACCCGGACCCGAGGGGTCCCCTCCCCTGCACGCCTGTCCCGCGGGGGCGCGGCTGCGGCAACTGGACTGCTTATTTATTTATTTCCGATGTGTGCTCCACGTTGCCATGGCAACCGCTCCATCTTTTCCGGAGTCGGTAGAGCACCGCTGGTTTTAAACCTTGCCGCGACAGAGATGGATAAGAGGTTGCGATTTCTGCTTGCTTGGGGAATCCTGGATACACTCTTCCTCTTCAGGTCCCTTCTGCAGAGATGTCTCTGCCTTACCAGAGCAGAAATGGTCTTCTACCCACCCCTCTGTGGTTTTCTTGACTCCTGAGTTCTACTGGTCCCTGTCTTGCAACGTTACACTTCAATCACAATGTCTCTTTCTTTGCTTGCAAGGCATGGAAATCCACTCCTGCTGCCAGCTTCCCTCGCTGTATTTCCCAGGCCCACAATCTAGTTCTGTTGGCCCTCATTGTAATTCTCAGAGCCAGAGAACCAAAAACATCTCTAGGCCATCTCGTCCTGTTTATGTTCTTTTGTGCTTTTTCATCAACACCACACATCCTTTGGAAAAGATCTAGCTGTTTTGTCTTATCCGGACAGCAAGATCAAGGGGAATTTACACAGATCTTCCTTCTCAACAAGGGGAATATCTGAGATTTTTGTAACTGTGCTTCAAAACTGTCAGGTCCCTTCTTCCACAGAAAGCTGACACACTGATAAAAGTCAAGGATCCTTTCTTTCGGGCCTTGCTAGGCAATTCCACCGGCCTGATGAGAACTCAGTGCTGATGTCTAGGGTACAGTTACCTAGAGCTTTCAGCTCTGAATCAGGGCACTTGGCTTTGAACTTGTTTCCAAGATCTACCTGACTTGCAGCCAGGGAAGAATAAGTAGATAAGAATAATAATAAGAATAAGTAGGCCACCAAGATAGTGGTGCAACAGGGGTGATAGGACCTGTCCGTCTTTCAGGCTATGCCTTCCCTTCCCCCACCCCGGGCTGCTGGCTGTGGGGGTTTACAGGTATAATCTTCTTGCAGAGGTCATAAAGGCCTAAGAAGGACTTTTCAGGGCAGCTGTTGTAGGAAGTCTGAGCTAACTTCCCATCCAGGTCAGGGCCGGGAGGGGCCCACACTCTTTCTCTGCAGGCAGACTGATGGAAGGCAGCCTTTGAGTGAGCCCTGTTAATGCTTGGAGACTTAACCCTGTGCCTCTCAGGAGTGGCAGCCAGCAGTGCACCTGTTGCATTCAGCCTGCACGTGGTTTTCCTGAACAACATTTTCACATTGAATAAATAGACAGCACTTAAATATCTGGATAGGGCTGGGGAGATGTTGTCAGTCAAGTGCTTGCAGTGTAAGCGCAGAGACCTGAGTTCAATCCTGAATGTGAGGATGTGACCACTCCAAGGTATGGTTGAGGAGGTTTTTATTATGGATATGAGGGAGAGGAATCCAGTCAGAGTCCAGACTGAACTGGACCACAACAGGATAAAGAGTGAGAGAGGAAGAGACAAGAGAGCGTCAAGAGACAGGACCACGAGCCAAGTGGAGGACCAAAAGAACAAAGAGGACGAGAGGGGGCAGATGGGACAGGAGAGGAGAGAGCATAAGAATGTGTGGAAGACCGGAAGCTGGGGGAAGGGAACCCACTGAGCTGAAGAGATGGATTTAGGGTAGGGGGTGGGGTGAGGAGAGCTGAGCAGAGCCACAGCACTCTGTGAGTCTAGTGTATGCTTTGGTGTGTTAATAAGCACCACAGCCAGCCACTTGTCCTAAGGTTTCTTCGATTTCTTTGAGACCTAACAGATTCCCCCCCTCCCCCCCCCCACATGCATGCATGCTTGCTGGCCTAGTGGCCTCGCTTATAATTCCTATAATTCCAGCTCCAGGAAGGAAGAGGCTTGTGGATCCCTGGGAAGTAGTGTATTTGGCCAGTTTTATGCCAGTGAGAGACATTGTCTCAAAATCCAAGGTGGATTGGCTCAGGAGGAAGCACACTCAAGGTTGATCTCTGACCTCCACATGCATGCACACATACATATGCATGAACACAAACATAATACAACTAGGAAATATGACATGATTTATCTTTCTTTTGTCTCTTGAATACTAAGAGAATGTGAGAAATCTGGGGCTGAAGAGAGGTGGTTGTTCCTCACACCAGGATCAGAGAGCACACCACTCTCCTATAGACCTCAGGCCACACTCAACCAGGTTCTCCCTACCAACTTAACTGGTCCCTGTTGCTTTTGAAGTTGTCACCTCTGTTCAATTAAGTCATGCCTGCATTTCCAAGCTGACTACCAGAGTTGCCAGAACCAAGGTTTACCAAGGCTAGACACTTAGCATGTGCTGTATATATCAAGCAGACATGTCCCCTGCAGAGCTTACAGAGATTTGAAGATTGAATCCTATACAGGATCCCCTTTTGAACTACCTCTTGATGGTGAGACTCTTGATATGCTCATGACCTCAGAAACAGTGTATTCTAAGGTTCTAAAGTGAATTAATTACACTATGTGAGGTCTTACTTCATTATTTGGGCAGAAGTGAGTTCGTCTGGGACTCTGTGAGCTCTACCATATACACTGCAAGGCCTTTGCCCTTATGTTGTAAGACAAGCCCCAAATAAGTCCTTTTTTTTTTTTTTTTTTTTTTTTTACAAATAGCATGATGGGATAGTATCAAGGCTGTGAACGGATTTCCCTCTGAAAACCAGATTGGATCAGAAACAGACACAGAGGCTTCCTGAGACTGTCACTGGTCCTTTAACCAGCCTTAGTAAGATCACTGGGTTACTTTTCCAGGAAACCAACTAGCGGGCTCTAGGGGACTATAGGCAGGTGTATTGAGCTCCCAGACCTGCCACTCCAATAAACAGAACCAAGCTCAAGGCCAGATGTTCTGACCCAGAGCTGAAAGCTGTGGAGGAGGCTATATTCTAGACATCACTAAGGGAGTTCTAGACTAGCCTGATGGAATTGCCTAGCAAGGCCAGAGAAAGGATCTTTGACTTTTATCAGGGTCAGCATTCTGCAAGAAGGGAATGTGGCAGTTTTGTAGCATGGTTGTGAGCTTGCTATTTCTCTTGTTGAGAGGAAGTTCTATGTGAACTCCCCTTGAGCCTGTCGGCCACATGAAGGAATGTAAGGCCCTTTGGTATTCCTAGTTTGGTCACTGGAGCCCTGAGCCGCCATATTGGAGGCCCAACCACTGAGACCTCTATGCTTCGAGGATGCCTAGAAATACAAGGATAAGGAGAGGGAATATACACATGTTTCAGTTGACAGTCCCAGCTGAGCCCAGCCTTTAACCCACTACAGCTAGGCACCAGACAAAAGAGTGAAGGCTTTCATGAGATTATATCCCCCAGTCCTTAAAATCATCTCAGCTGCCAGATCTTCCCAGTTGAACACCGAATATCATAGAAAGACCAGTCATCCGTGCTTCAGGGCATCCTGCCTTGCCATGACCCAAAAAATCGTGAGCATTATGAAATGGTGGTTGTTTTCTGCCTCAGACAGCTGGGTTAACCCCTCACCCAGGGGAACTGATGGGCATGCTAGCTACAGCACAGCCTGTAGATGGGCATGCTAGCTACAGCACAGCCTGTAGATGGGCATGCTAGCTACAGCACAGCCTGTAGATGGGCATGCTAGCTACAGCACAGCCTGTAGATGGGCATGCTAGCTACAGCACAGCCTGTAGATGGGCATGCTAGCTACAGCACAGCCTGTATAGAAAAGTTGCCACAAGGAAACAGATTGCTTTGCCTTAATAAGGCATTAGGAAGTCACAAGCTGCTCTCTGGTAGCTAAACGACGAGTGGCAAGGATGAAGCTAGAACTGGAGCAGAGTGAGTGCAGAGGTAAGGAGAAGAGGAGATAAAACAGTAGAAGGCAGTTCTCAGATGGAAAAGTACCTGGTGAGGCTTTTCTAGATACAGATGCCCAAGGACCCTGAAGAATAAAATTGTCTATCATTTTTTTCTTTATTTTTCAAGACAAGGTTTCTCTGTGTTGCTTTGGCTGTCCTGGAACTCACTATGTAGACCAGGCTGGCCTCTAACTCAGAGATCAGCCTGCTTCTGCCTCCGGAATTCTGGGATTAAAGGCACATACCACAACTCCACATCCATCATTATGTTTTAAGTTGGTTCTACTTGTTGTTGCCCTGTCATAGACACTGTCTTCTGTGAATAGTGATGTAGGCATCTCAGAAGGTAGGACAGTGGCTATACACAGATGAGGTGTAGTGGGAAGAAGGTAGCAATCCTAGCAAGCAGTTGGGAGATTGAGAATTAAGTTAGGAGCAGGACTGCAATGGCAAAAGTGCTCAGGAGAAGAGCGCCACTCCTTCGAAGTCCTTGGATGTCTAAGAGCAGGGCTAGACTTCCTTAACTAGGAGGCAGACCAGAGACTCTATTAGGATTTTAGGGGATAGTGTAACTGAGGCCAGAGGTTGAAATAAATTTGGCAGATGATCTAAAACCTATTTAATGTCTAACTTTTTGGGGGTGAGGGTGTTACTGGAAACTGAACCCAGTGTTTTGTGCATATTAGGAACATATTCTATCATTAAACTACATCCCCAGCCCTCTGACTTCTAAATGTAGACTTAAGCAAGTAAATTATCTTTTGTAAGTTCTAAGGTGCCAGCTGCTCCAAGTTGACAGTCTAATAGTGCTCAAGGGATCTATTCTAGATAAGAACAGATAGGCTCTGGAAAGTTATGTCAACCCTCAGGTTTAGAGGCCAGGTCCTACTGTGTGTAGTAGAGAAGTAGTTAAACTTGCAAACAGAGTTCATGATTGAGTCACTGGGCCCCAGAAAGCATAACACTGAGCTATCAAGACACAGGACTACCACCGCCTGCTGTAATTTCAGATATCCAGCCATAAACTTGGTGATGTATGTTTACCAGTTCATCAGCCACAGACCATCAATTCACTTCATGACAAAGGTGATGTCTAAACTATAACTACATTACTCTCAGTTGTAGCTGGTTCTGGAAGTTCTTAGGTGAGTGGGGAGGGACACCTTCTCCGGGTTAGTATACTTGGACATCAACTTTGTAAGTGGGGAAATGATCTAAGAATTCACATGTTGGGCTGGAGAGATGGCTCATGCGGTTAAGAGCATTGGCTGCTCTTCCAGAAGTCCTGAGTTCAGTTCCTAGCAATCACACAACCATCTGTAACGGGAACCGATGCCCTCTTCTGGTATGTCTGAAGACAGCTACAGTGTGCTCACATACAATAAATAATTAAAAAGAGAGAGAGAGAGAGATCCACATGTTAAGTTGGGCAACAGAGAATGGCTGGTTGAATGATTTGCCTGCATACAGCAAGACTAGGTTAAAAAAGTCTGGGGAAAAGGGATGTGGGTGGACTATTGAGACTGGTCCCAGGTGGTATGGGTCTTTGTCATGTTAGTGGCCACAGAAAGCATCTATTGTCAAAAAGATGCTCAGTGACCCATTGTTAGATGCGAGCTTGTGCAGCCTCACAGATCTCCTTGCACACACACGACTTTGCTCAAGGCTCTGTTGCATGTGCTTTTTCAGTGGTCCCAAAGTTTGTTCTCCACCCAGATGAATGTTTATATCCAAACTGATGGTTTATAGTTTCAGTTAACTCTAACCTCAATCTATCTTTATTATTCTCAATAAAGCAATTTTATCAAGATATCAAGACAAAGACCTTAGACCTCCAGTCTCCAGAATGTGACAAAAGCCTCGTACTTACTACCCTAAACTCTAGTGTCATCTAGAAGGGCCAGGTTCCTTAATAAGGGTTCCAAAGCCATGTACTATCTCCACACTTCTCCTTGCTCAGACATTTCTCACTGGTGTAGTCAGGGCTAGGCTAGAGATACCCCTGCACATATCACCCTCAGGATTTTCTACATAGAGGGGTCTTTAGTTGTAATACACATTGTGGTCTGGTTTGAAGCAGAGAGGGTCCTACATTTACTTTGTTTTCAATTCAAGTTTTCAAGTCGCTTATGTGTCTACTTGAAGTGTTCTAGGGGTAAGGGTAGGAGAACATTCTTTAGTGTCCTCATTCTATGGCTCCCAGGTGATTAAAAAAAGCTTGTTCTGAAACCTTGGCCACTCATTTTGCACTGTCTTGGCATTTTTTTTTTTTTTTTTTCCTGGGCAACCTTAGACAAATGCCTGGTCACTGAGAAAGGGTAGCCAGAGACTTCTGAATTATGTAAGCATGCCCTCTAGTGGTCAGGATTGAGAAAGCCCAATAAAACAATGCAGCTGGTCATTCACAGGCTGGACTAAGGTCATGGGGATGGAGAGACCTGGGGACAGATACAACCAGATAGAAAAAAAGATCATTTTGCATTTTGAGACATATGGACCAACATGAATCATACTAATAATCATCAAGGAACATGCAGGTCATGCAGGTATATGTAATTATAAAATTCATAGCCTAGACATCACCATTGCCACTGCTTACCCTCCTGCGAGAGAAAACAGCGGGCCAGAGCGTGCATTACTGAGTGTGGGTCCAATACAAGCGAGCAGCCAAATACACACTCACTCTAGGCATTATCATTCATTGTCATGCACAGCATGGCAGTGGATTACAGACTCTACCTTCTCTCTCTCATGTTATCTTTTAAACCTTCTCTACCAATACACAGCAAACAGCCTCATTCTTAACTACACAGCATTGTATTTTATGAGCATGCCATAAAATCTTTATGCTGATAGTCAGATGTAATTACATATGCACTATTTTGTTAAAATCCAATCAGTCCTTCCACAGGATGTATGCGAGTATGTTCCCACACATACCTATGAATTCCAGAGTTAAGATTTTGTGATTTTGATAAATACAAAATTCAAAATGCTGCAATACAGGTCATCCACCTGCTGGAGATGTATGTTCATCGTGTTTCTCTCTCTGAACCACTGCAAGCCATTCATAGAGAACACATGATAAAATGGCATCTTATGAGATGAGGCATATTTAAATGTTTGTGTGTGTGTGTGTGTGTGTGTGTGTGTGTGTGTGTGTAGACGAGTGAACTGTTTGCATCTCTATACCTAGCAGATAACTGGCCTTCACAAAACAGGTTGTGAGGGCCAGGTGTGGTGGTGCATGCCTTTGATCCCAGCATTTTCCTAACGCTGAGTCAAGGGTGCATGTGCGTGTGTCTGAGTTTGAGGCCAACCCAGTCTATATATGGAGTTCCAAGACAGCCAGAGCAAATAGCAGTATCATTTTGAAAAGCCAAAATCAAACAAACAAAACAAAAAACAAAAAAACCCCAAACCAAACCAAACCAAACCAAACCAAACCAAACCAAACCAAACCACCAAACCAAACCAAACCAAACCAAACCAAACCAAACCAAACCAAACCAAACCAAACCAAACCAAACCAAACCAAACCAAACCAGCTATGGGAATTCTGAGACAAAAACAGTAGTTTTCTGGTAGGAATTTCAAATATTTCACCAGCTTTATACTTGGACTGTTTGTGTATTTTACCGGTCAAAATTTTTACAGGGCTGTAGGATCTCAATCTCTGAAAAGAACAGCTCATGGATTCTCAGTGCTTAGGAAGTTCCTCCTCGTAGATCATTAAGAACCCTCCACTGGAGCACCTTGCTTTTGTGGTTTTGAATCAGTACATCTGCTGTGGTCACAGGTTGGAGACAGGCATAGTACTCTCTGCAGAAATTGTTTTGGAAGACATTTTATTTTTCCATATAAACATTTAGAAAACAGCTTGCCCGTATCAAAGTATCTTTGCATTTGACTAGAATTGTGACCAATACATAATTTACCTCAGGCAATGTTACACTCTTATCTGGAATATGATCTTTAAGTAATGGCTGCCTGTGTTTCTCACTAGCATTCTATTAGCTGTAGGGTTTTGAATAGGATCTGATGCTGTTCAGGCAGGTGTCACGCTTATACACAGATGAGGATAAGCTTCAGTTTCTGATTCTCTGGCTCCCTTCTTCCCTGGTTGGGATCACAGGTGTGCTATCACACCCAATTTTATGGGGTGCTGGGGACTGAATTCGCAGCTCTCAGAGTTCTATGCATCCTAGGCATTCTACAGTCATAACCCCAGACTTCTTGGCATTTTAGTTTTCTTCCATTGTTATCAACTAGACAATATTAAAAAACAAACAAAACCCCTCTTTTCCACATTATTTTCAATGCACCTTTCTCTCATTTAAAAATGTCCAGAATCAAGCTAGGTGGTAATGAAAGATACTACACTAATACCATCAATTCATACTTGTATTCTGCCGCCCACCTAGACTAGTGACTAGACCAGTCACTAACCTGCATTGCTTCTACTTGCTGGCCTCCCTGTACCTCTAAGGTGATCAGCCACTAACTACTGTGACTGTTTTAAGTTCATCATTCTTTGGCTTTTTGGTTTGCTTAGGCACATGCATATCATACACGTGTGTCTATACTAGGACACCTTGCCAGACTGAACAGTCTGGTGAAGCAGCTATTCCTCACCATGAAGGTATTCTGCTCCTGTGGATTCATGGTTCCCAGGACTGAGGTGTGTGCCCATCTTTTTTCCTGCTCTGCCTCACTAGTACATCTTTAGGTCCTTCAGCACTATGCACAAGGCAACTCTCTTGACTGCCACCCCAGTCATGTTATGGAAGAAAAAACTAAAAAAAAAACAAAAACAAAAATCCAAACAAACAAACAAACAAACAGACCAACCAACCCAACCCCTAAAACAATCTTGGAGATCCCATTTGCCGTTATCCTAAGAGTTAGAAGAAGAAAAATCTATCACTGTAAAATCTCTGTGCCAAGAAAAAGCTGCCTGGTGTGGGGCTGGGTGATGTTACCACAGCCTAGCTGTGGGTGAGTCATGTCAACACATAACCAGCTTCTCCCTACAGAGCCCACTCCCTGGCTTCTGTACGAGCTCAAGAACAAGCTTCTTTTTCCCAGCCTACAATAAACTCACATCAGATAAAGTTCATTTACAAAAGGGAAGCTATGTTTATTTGAAGTCACAAGCAGCTGACTGAGTCACTGTGACTCAAGACCACAAAGAAACCCTTTGCTTCCACTTTGGTCTCAGTCCTGTGATGAAAACCTCAACCAGCACAAGTGCCTCTTGGGGCTCATTCACAGGTTTACAAGTTTCTCGTTGAGGGCAATCTGTGACTGGGTGAGATTGGCCAGGTAGGTCACCATCAGCAGGTCCTGGAAGACAAAGGATAAAGCAGTGAGAGGTGGAGTGGAATGATGAGGACAGGCCGGCTAGCCAGCTCCACCATGGACATTGGCTGTGAAGAGTCCCGGTGATGGCAGACTGAGTGGGGGTTGAAGGCAGAAGCCAGGAAGGGAATGTGCATCAGTGCTCTCCTCTCTGCTACTTGTAACAGGGGACTGCAGTGTAGCCCTGTGGAGTATAGGGGGTGTGTCCTGTGAACACACGTGGGGAAAAGTAGAAACTGTCTTTGTTACACTGAATTTTAGCAAGTCTAGCTGAGTCTAGTGAACACGTCATGGCAATATGAGTAGTACTTCAGAGAAGCCATTAGGGGAGTAAAGACTCCCTGAACAGACTGTACTGCCTCCAAGCTGGACAGCACAGCAGCAGTTCCTCTACCCAACTCCCAGGGTATAGCCACGGAACTCACATTGATGTTGCTGTTGAGCATGGTCTCAAAGTCATCAGGAACTATCTTGGGTACTTGGTTGACAAGACTCATCAAGAAGCGGCCTACCGTGTTGTCAGCAGACACCTTCCCAGACTGAGCACAAGAACAAAGACTCAATGAGGACTCGATGCCCTGCAAGTACTGTCATGTCACCAGCAGACCTGGCAGGAATGCCCACCCTCCCCTGCTTTTCCCTCCCCATTTCTCACCAGCACATCCTCAGCATACTGCAATACAGTGCTTAGAGCATCCTGGATGCGAGCTGAGGCCCCTCCCACTTGCTGTAAGTCACTTGAGAGTCCAATCACCCGGTTGGGGCTAAAACACGTCTTCATGATGAGGTCAACTGTGGGAGTGTGGGACAGGCAGTAAGAGACAACAGAGAAAAGTTAGTCATAACAAGAGGAAAGAGGTCTCTAACCACCTACTAACTCCCTCCATGCCTTCTGGAAGCAGTCAGCTCCCCCAGATCCCTGCTCTTCCCCTCACCTGCTTGCTGACTACTAGTTCTGACCTCATATGGATGACTATACGGCCCGTGACACTGACAATTTCCCACCCGGAATAAACCTTCAACTTTCAGTCAGCATGAACCTTGGACCTGTAGTGGGGAAGGGAACTCACCTCCAATGCGTTCAGTGTCATAATATGCATACTTCACTGTGAGTGGTGTGAACATCACTCCCATGGTCCTGCCAGGGACACCCATTAAAGTGCTGGGGAGAAGGAGAAAAGGTAAACAGACGGCCCTGGGAAAGCCGTCACAAAGAGTATCTTCCACTTGAGAGGGCCAGGACTGCCCCAGAAATATCTTGTGAGCAAACTTTCCTTTTCCTCTTTGGGCTGGAAAGGTATAGGAAGATTTCATACAAACTTAATGCCAGTGAGGATGACAGGACTCTGGATGTTCCTGACTGGCCAGACACACGCATTTTCAGGGAAATCAGATACACCAGAACATTCTTTTCTGGGCCTCACTTCTCATTATCACTAAAATGCTAAACTGATTCATGCTCCAAACCACTAGATTGGCCACTATAAGTAACTTCACTAAAATCATGCCTATTTCAACTGTGTTTTCATCTGGATTTTGAATAAGATAAATTTGTAGAGACTAGCAAGGAGGTGAAGGTAAGGGCCCAGTGTATATTAACAGGTTCAAGTTATAGTAGTAAGTTCTTCTTTCCTCAGATGCTAAAGCATTCTCCAGCAAGCCCTGACAAATGGTGTTGTAGCTGCAGGCAAGTTGTATGTATCAACACTGCTATGTTATTGTTCAAAAGTATACTATACTTAATTCTAGCTTAAAAGATGTGTTCCAAACAATGCCAACATCCTCTAGTCTATAAATACTGTGCTAAGTCCTAGGAATAATGAATGCACTGGTTACAGTTTGTTGTAACTTGATATAAGCTAGGTGATTCCTCCAGTAGACTGGCCTGCAAGCAGGTCTGTGAGGCATTTTTCTTGACTGATGTGGGTGGTGCCACCCCTGGGTAGGTGGTCCTGATGGAATCTGAGCAAGCCAGAGGAACATGAAGTATGTAGCACTACCATGGTTCTGCTCCAGGTTCCTACCCTGACTTCCCTCAATGATGGACTGGGACCTGTAGGGTGACATAAGCCCTCCCCTTCCCAAGTTGGTGTTGGTTAGTGTTTTATCACAGCAGTAGATAGCAAACCAAGACAAAGAAAAACTAATGATAATTCAAAAAGGCAATAAATACAGGCACAGAAGGACCGTGATAAACACATTATGCCAGGGTTATCTGTTCCAGAAGATAATACAAATAAAACACGGTAGTTTGTTCATATACTAAAGGCACCACCATTTGGAATGGTTATAAGCAACAAATACTCCAGTGTAAGCAGGACGAGTGACTGTAAATTATGGAGTCCAACTTCGCTTCAGAAACTTGAACGACAGCTGTTAAAAGAGGAATAAAGTTTCTGAAGAGAAAATAAGATGCAGGATTAGACCTGAGTGTGGGAGGTGTGGGATGCCATCCAGGCATGACAGGTCACTTTAAATGCCCTTACTGCCCAGGACTCACCTGACATAGGCCTTGATGCTCATGCGCCCATTCTGGAGACCCGTGTCCACTGTGAGGTGAATGGGGTTCGGGGCTTCCCTGCTGTAGTATTCATGGATCAGCACCGAATGCTCTGTGATGTCATGGCCTGTGGCATACCTAGGAACAGCAATTACAGACGCAAGACAGCTGATACCAGTACCAAATACAATAGTGCAGTGGGTGTCGCTGGGGCTCTGACACTCATTTTAGCAGTAACTAAAAATATGAAAAACTCTGCATAACAAAAGCTGTAATTGGCTGGGTGGTGGTGGTGCACGCCTTTAATCTCAGCACTTGGGAGGCAGAGGCAGGCGGATTTCTGAGTTCGAGGCCAGCCTGGTCTACAGAGTGAGTTCCAGGACAGCCAGAGCTACACAGAAAAATCCTGTCTCGAAAAACAAAACAAACAAACAAACAAACAAACAAAAAAAAAACAAAAAAAAAACAAAAGAAAAGAAAATAATATTCTTGACTTTATAGGATCAAATTATCATCAAAATCTTATAGGTTCTCAAGGTCACATGCTTTGTGTGTTCTATGTCTGAAGGGGAGACAAGATCTAGTCTGACGATGAGCCTGGCCCTCAGTGAGACTTTCTATCCACTCCCACCCTCTCCATCTTACCAGCCTAGGATGAGCTCATTTGGGGAGACTTTTTTATGCAACTCATACATATTCTTAGCAAATTCCATGTCAACAGCCACCTAAGGAGGAAGGCAGGAGAGGAGGTTAAGAAGCTAGAAGTCTATGCTCAATAGGAAAAATTACCAACCCTGCCATCTGAGGAGGCCCATAGTGGACAGGGAAAGCAGAGCTTCAGTTGCAGCTCTGGTCACAGACACAACACAGTGGGGCCTTTGGGGAAGTGGTCCAATGGCTACGAACTATATAGGGGCTGCTTAAATCCACACAACTCACTTCATCTTCTGACTCATTGTGTGGCACTGAAAAGCAGTTGGTGACTTCTACCGAGTGCTTGTCAACGGTTCCTGGTAAAGAGAGAAGAGCCAGGTGTTACGTAATCCTGAGACACCCATAGCCCCTGACTACCCCCATTCCCACTCTCCAAGGTCAGGGTCCTTTCTAAGTAACGATGAACAAGAACTCCTGAGCCTCTTGTCTCCACCAGCCTAGTGCTAGGATTAGAGTATGCATCACCACACCTGGTTTATGTGGCACTGGAGACTGAACTCAGGGCTGTAAGCACGATAGGCAAGTGCTCTATTAACTGAGCTGTTTCTCCAGCTCCTACTTTTAGAATGCTTTTGGAGATGGCCCCAGAGCCAGCAAACTCGAAGACCACACATCAGCCCCAAGATCAGCATCAACAGAACTAGTATTTTCCAGAGAACTCAAACTCAGAGACCGAACCCCCCCCCATCTCCCCTTCTTTCTAGCACCAGACAGGATAAGTCTTCCTTTGCAAGGTCTCCTTTGCCTGTTATTTTCCACTACCAGCCCATCCCCACAATATTCTGTACTCTCTAGAGTAGTGGTTTTCAACCTTCCTAATGCTGTGACCTTCATGTTGTGTTGACCCTTATCCATACAATCATTTTCATTGCTAATTCATAACTGTAATTTTGCAGTTAGATTACTGTTATAAATGTAATCTAAATGCATGTGTTTTCTGATGATCTTAGGAGACGCCTGTGAAAAGGTCATTCCACCCCCAAAGGGGTCCTTACCACAGACTTCCTCTCTCACACTCCTAACTCTCACATTAGTTCCTGGCTCTCACTGAGCCATGAGTCCCAACTTCACTCTCTTGATGTCCTGGTACCTTCCCTTAGGTTCTTCATTCCTACCTCTTGTAACACGTTTCTCTGCTAGTGGTGTCTTTTGTTAGCTAGTGCTATGGTTTCATTTTCTGAACTGTGTTTGTGGTAGTTTGAATATGCTTGGCCCAGAGTGGTGCTAAGAGGAGGTGTGGCCTTGTTGGACTAGGTGTGTCACTGTGGGGGTGGGCTTTGACACCCTCCTTCTAGCCACGTGGGAGGGAAGCCGTGTCTTCTCCTGAGTTCCCTTGAACAAGACATAGAACTCTCAGCTCCTTCTCCAGTACCATGCCTGCCTGGATGCTGCCATGTTTCCCACCTTGATGATAAAGGACTGAACCTCAGAAACACTAAGACAGCCCCAATTAATATGTTGTTCTTTACAAGAGTTGCCTTGGTCATGGCGTCTGTTCACAGCAATGGAACCCTAAGACAATGTTCTTAACTCACGAGTATACATTCTCTCATCTGACCACTCACCGACTTCTGACCATTGTGACGGCTTCCCCATTTCAGAGCCTTTTTCCTAGGGCCTCCAGGACACCAGTCTCTCCCTAATTCGTTGGCTCCTCTTACACCTCAGGGTTTCAGCATTGTTAGTATTCCTAGTTTTTGTTCTATGTTCCTTTCCTAGGTCAATCCTGACACAGAAACCTTTCAGTTCATGTTTATGTGCCTAATATCTTTTGCATTATTTATGGCTTCCTCTTGGTACAAAGGCAGAGTTGAATAGCTGTGACACACTGCACACAAAGCTGAAAGTATTTCCTGACTTTTTTTTTTTTTTTTTAACACAGCTACTAATCCCTGTGGTAGGTGAGCTCACCTACCTCTCTAAATCAGTTGTTTCCTATCTTCTGGTGGCTAGGGCACACTTCACATTTGCTTCTTCACACTTATTGTTACATTTTGCCTACACTGATTATGGGTGTGTATGTGTTGTAAGATAGAAGACAATCTGCAGGTTTTCTCCTTCCATCATGTGGGATCTGGGAATTGAACCAAGGGCAGGGTTGTGTACTACCCTGGCAGCCTTGCTTCCTCAACTATCTACTGGACAAACCCACTGGCACACTCAGTGGCACCTCACAAGGAATACCTCCCAAGCCCAAGCCAAACTCTGTCTTTCCTTTCTTCTTCTGCAGGTCTAGAACTCACCCAGCCACCCTCTCATGCTGCACTTCCACCACACCGTGTCCTACCATCTCTAGTTCTTAGCTTTCACCCTCCAACCTCTCTCTGCCTCTGCTTCGCAAGTACTTCTGCTTTACCAGAATGCCCTCAATCTGGTCCAACTCAGGTCCACTCTCTTCACAAAGCACCATACTCTCTCTTTTCTCATGGTCTCAGCTCTGGAATGAGTACTGGTCAAGGGCCTTGTGCAGAGATGAACCTGGTGGAGTCTTCTCAGCTCCCTGTGAGTCCTGCCCCATAGGCAGGTGTCCAAACCAAGGCTTCACCTCCTGCCACCCTCCTGAAAGCCTGGGATGCTGACTTCTTCAGATAGTAGACTTGCCAAGAGCTTTATTTTTAAAAATTTGTTTCATTTTCAAATTAAAAAAAAAGTGTGTATTTTTCAACAGTGATACATTTTGGAACTACTACATAAAGTTAAAGCAAACATGTTTTTCAGTTTTCAGATTCCTGGAATGCTATTTTTTTGAGATTCAGAGATTAAAAAAATTAGCATTACTGGGTATTCTCAGAGTTTTCAAAACTATGATATTTAAAACATACTTCTAGTAATCTTTATACTCTGTAAGTTGAATAGCTAAGGTTTTTATTAAAAAAAAAAAAATAAAGGACACTAGGCTTAGCAGTGCTTACAAAGAACTTTAACCTATGGGCATGTTCATTGAAAAGAGTCTTACAGTAACATGTAAGAATTTAAACTCAGGTCTTGCTCCTTTTGGAACACATGTGCCTACTGTCCATTTAAGGACGTATCTCACATGAACATGTGTTGCACCTCACCACAATCTTGCACATCTTGCTATGACTCCTTCATAACCTTTTAAGAAGTTACACCTATGTTTCCACAGGATACCTGCTAGCAGAACACTTGGCACACGTACAGTAGTTATTTATAGGGACTGTGTTTCCATCTTGAGTTTAAGGTTATAACTAATTTTTGACTAATTTTGACTAATTTTGAATTCTAAGTATCTAAAAACTCTATGGTACATGAAACTTAATCATGATTTTATTTAACCAAACAAAATCTCTCACAAATTAAGAACCAAGGAAAGCGCAAGCTTCTGGCAAGCACACACCGCTTCATTCGTTTGTCTCTCAACAACTGTTCTGTAACAGTGGGAGCACTGAGCAGGATCAGTCTGATAGAGAATCCATGAACTACAGTTACCTTCCTATGATAAATGGGGTAAACATAAACCTCGGGTAGACATTTATTCCTCTAAACAGCTCCAGAGACGGAAAATTAGATAGCATATTCAAAGTATTTGTTAGGTGGCAAGTCACTGATACAAAATTCTTGTTATAGAAGCTCACAGGAAGGCAGTTAGAGAATGCCAACACACCATTAGAGGCAAAAACCAGAGAGAAATGGGGATTATA
The DNA here is from genome assembly GCF_011762505.2 of Arvicanthis niloticus. NCBI lineage: Eukaryota > Metazoa > Chordata > Mammalia > Rodentia > Muridae > Arvicanthis > Arvicanthis niloticus. The sequence continues at coordinate 76,758,976 of NC_047658.1, read as the reverse complement.
GTTGTGCACTAAAATACAACGAAGAGCATGAAAGATACGTGGCAAAGAAAATGCAAGTGTGTTTTCATAAAAGACAAGGTAATCAACCCTAAGTTCCCATAAACGCCTACATTGTCATAGACAAAGAAATGTATGGTGGAGTGGTATGGCCTCCTATGTGACAGAGGATAACCAACAGCTGTACCTGAGTGTGCCAGCCATTAACTGCTTGCTGTAATATTTCATTCTCACAAAAACTGTCTGCTGGAGCCGGAGAGATGGCTCAGTGGTCAAAAGCACTGGCTGCTCTTCCAGAGGATCTGGGTTCAATTCCCAACACCCACAAGGTGGCTCATAACTGTCTGCAGCTCCAATTCCAGAGGATCTGGCACCGTTAGACATACATGCAGGTAAAACAGCAATTCATATAAAATAAAAATTAAAAAAAATATTTTTAAAAAAGGGTTTGTTGCCCCTGAAAAACAACAAAAACAACCAAAAACCTTTCTGCTAAAGAAGCCCCTGAAGAAACTAGATCTTTGATTTGCTGGAGACACAAAGCTAGTTAATTGCTGGAGTCTGACTACAAACCCTGTACTCTTTGCAGTACCTGAATTATCTCCTATGGTGCATGGCCTGCTACAAGAGCACCAGTAAGAAATGACTGATGCAACTAGAGTGGACTGCAGTATCTAAAAGCTGTCCCTGAGGTAGAGAGGAAACAAGCCTGACAGGACCAGCAGTCCTCAGAGAATGAAGTGTATTCAACAAGTCTTTAGTATTTTTCAGGTCTTCGAGCTACTTAACATAAATTATCTACTTCCCCAATCTGTAACACAGGCAAAGAAAAGGTTACTCTTCATCTTGGAGGTTAGTGACATGTGTAAAGATGCAATACAACAGTGTGTGTCCAAACGAAAAATTGGAAGAGAGTGATGTGGGGGTGGGGGCAGACCTATGTCTTATTCTGCCAGGAACCAGTATGTAAGAAGGCCTTGGGGCACGTGTCTGTCTGAAAAGTTCAGGAAAGCAAGGTATTATTTATCCAAAATATGTTACGAATAAATCTGTTTTTTTTTTTTTTGTTGAGTTGGAGGAAGCTTTTGACACATCCTCTTCCGTTAACATGGGTGGTGGGTACCTTCTGTGTGTGCTGGGGTGCTGGTAGGTCAGTGGATAATAAGGGGAACGTGGGTACTGTGTTTAAACGGGTCAAGAGCTTTGAACTTGCTGGCATTTGAGCTTTCATTTTTGGCAGCATGCCCTCTTCGTACTTCGCTGTTGGGAACATAAAATTAACATGTAGATCAATGATCAAACTACGCAATAGCTCACACCTACTCCTTGCACATTTCTGCGACTTAACAGCAATTCGGCAGGATTCAAATCACTTGGGAAGGTAAGTCACAGCAAGAAGGTGAAAAAGAGAAATAGGCTAAGAGTTCAAGGGCGATGGAACTAGGAGGAACTAGAGGAATAGGAGGAAGACGGATGGAAACATTAGGAAAGCAAACATTTGTTTCCCCAGAACTCACCCAACAGGGTTCCAATAACTCGGGCAGCTCCCTCGTTGCGGCGTTCGTAGCTGTCCACGATCGAGGCCAAAATGACAGGGTGTAGCCGGACCACGCGGCCGCCGGGGAAAGGCCCCGGGAGGGCGGGCCCGGGCTGCGAAGGCGCCGGCGTCTGCGCAGGGGCTGGCGCGGAGGCTGGGGTCTGGCCCGGAGCTGCCGGCGTAGCTACAGCAGGATCAGACGAGACAGGCGCCGGGGCCGCAGCGGGAGTCGCAGCGGGTGCGGGAGCTGGAGTGGGTGGGGTCGGGGCTGAAGCCGGGGTTGCGGTGCTGGCCGGCGCCGGGGCTGCGGCTGCAGTTGCTGGAGGGACACTAGCCGGTACGGCCGGAGAAGCCATCTTGCCGAGAAAGAGAGAGCCTAGAACAGAAGGGCGTGAGTTGGAAGTATTAGAAACATGATTGGTTAACTTTGTACCACGTGAATCAGATCTTGATGACTATTGGACATGAAATTTCCGGCTAGTTGTGTTAGTGAGCCTTGTGCGCTTTAATTTCTGTCCGATGCGCACTCAGTGTATAGCAGACCAAAGTAGTTCCTAGTAACTTTGGATCTCCTGGAGGTGGGGGTGGGGAGGAAACAACTAGCAATCTACACAGTTGCCACCAGATGGCGGCACAGAGTAGTGTAAAGGTCGCAATCCTTGTTTTAGATTTAAATTGGATATTAAATGTCAAACTGTCTTAAAGGGGCTTCATTGTTACATCCATTTAATTTATTAATCAATAATCAATCAATCAATCAATCAATCAATCAATCAGACTTTGGACTACAAATGGCTTACAACCATTTGTAATGGGATCTGATGCCCTCTTCTGGTGTCTGAAGACAGCAACAGTGTACTCATATACATTAAATAAATAAATAAATCTTAAAAAAAAGACTCCTATGCTATAAAAAATGTGGACAGTGGAGAGATGGGAAGGAGGAAGGGAAGAAAGGAGGGAGGGAGAGAGAGAGAGAGAGGGAGAGAGAGAGAGAGAGAGAGAGAGAGAGAGAGAGAGAGAGAGAGAGAGAGAGAGAGATTGACTCTCTGTTATTGCAGAGACTCTGCGCTGAGGTTCCAGCAAGTAGAAGGGGCTGGTTGGTGGCTCACAGCTACCCACAACTGTAGTTCCAGAGGAACTTATGCCCTCTTCTGGACTCCACAGGCATTACACTCACCTGTACATACATACCCAGTTGCAGATGCATACATACACAATTAAGAAAAAATCTTTAAAAAAGAATTTATGATTATAAAACATGAGTGTTTTATGATCTCCAGGAAGCAAGCTAGAAGTATTGATTCTATTCGGAAATCCAGCAGGCTCAAACATCATGAACCAATCTTTCAGTTTTATTCAGAAGACCAAAGGAAACTCATGATCCTTCTCTGAGTAAGTAGTGTAGGAACTTTCTCTCTCTCTCTCTCTCTCTCTCTCTTTCTTTCTCTCTCTCTATCACAATCTCTCGCACTATCGCTCTCTCTCTCTCTCTCTTTGTTTCTGACAAGATTTCTCTGTGTGTCCCTGGAACTCAGAGATCTGCTTGGCTCTGCCTCCCTAAGTGCTGGGATTAAAGGTGTGTACCACCACTGCCCAACATTCTTTTTCTTTTATTAAAGCTTGTGTGTGTGTGTGTGTATGCTCGTGAGTGTGTGTATGAAGGCCAGACATGAAGGACATTGGGTGTTCTACTCTATCACTCTCTTCCCTATTCCCTTGAGACCGTGTCTCTCACTGAGCCTGGAGCTAGGCTGGTAGTCAGCAAACCACAGTGACCCTTCTGTCTCACCATCTACAATGCTGCTGTTGCAGGCTCAGGAGCTACCACTCCTGTCTTTTTAAGTGGATGCTTGGCATTCTAACTCAGGTCTTCAGAGTTTACATAGCAAGCGCTCTTAACCTGGGGAGCCATCTCCTCAGCTCCTTTAAGACATTTTCTTGTTGGCGTAGAGTCTTTGTACCCAAATGGATATTCCCACCTATTCCTCTCTTTAGTTCTCTTTTGCAAGTCTTTTTCCTTTCCCTCGTCTTCTGTCATATATGTGTGTGTATATGTGTGTATTATGTTATATGTAAAAATAAAATTCTAGGACTCTCAAATGAGGAGAACATGGTCCATATAAACAGTAAGAGGAGACCTCCTTTTAAAATTTATTTATTTATTTATTTATTTATTTACCCTGTTCATTGCCCCCTCCCAGTTGCCCTCCACAATCCTTCCCCCATACCTCCCTATTCCCCTTTGAGTGGGTAGGGGCCCCTCTGGGTATCTCCCCACCCTGGCACTTCAAGTCATTGCAAGGCTAGGCACTTCCTCTCCAAGGCAGCCCAGCTAGAAGAACATATTCCACATATAGGCAACAGTTGTTGGCATAGATCCCACTCCAAATATTCGGGACTCACATGAAGACCAAACTGCACATCTGCTACATATGTGCAGGGAGTTCTAGGTCCAGCCAGTGTATGTTCTTTGGTTGGTGGTTCAGTCTTTGAGAGTCCCAAGGATCCAAGTTAGGTGATTCTGTTGGTCTTCCTGTGGAGTTGCTATCCCTTTAGGAGCCTGAAATCCTTCCTCTTATTCATCTATAAGAGTCTCCAAGCTCCATCTGCTGTTTGGCTGTGGGTGTCTGTATCTGTCTGAGTCAGCTGCTGGGTGGAGCCTCTCAGAGGACAGCCATGATAGATTTCTGTCTGCAAGCATAAAAGAGTATCATTAATAGTGTCAGGGATTGGTGTTTTTCCATGGGATGGGAAGAGGAGACCCTTCTTATTCATGAAAGGGCCAGGCTTTTTCTTTTGTTCAGGCCTCATCTGATGGGGTGAGGGGCACCACACACAGTTGGCTTTTGTCAGCTACTGACTCCAGTGATTGTAGTCTCATCCCAAGGACAGTCTCACAGAAACTCTCAGTGATGTATGGACAAAATTAACCCCATCACATGTCACTTTCTAGTTGTCCTGGGAAGTGTGTATGAGAAGTCATCTGAAAAAAACCAAACCAAACCAAACCAAACCCAACCCAACCCAACCCAACCCAACCCAACCCAACCCAACCCAAACTCAACCTAACCCAACCTAACCCAAACCAGGATTATCTCTACCAGAGAGTCATGTGAAGGTGGGTCTGTAGGCTGTTTACCTAGCCCACCTCAAGGACTGAAATGAAGCCCACCCCCCTGTGTTTTTCTCTCTGTCTCTCTCTCTCTGCCTCTGTCTCTCTCTCCCTCTCTGTCTCCCTCTCCCTCTCCCCCGGCCTCTCTCCAGCTCTCTGCTCTTGCCTCTCCTTTCTGTTTTGTTTTCCTGCTCAGTTCATGTGTTTTATGTCTCCCCATTCTCTTCTCTCACTTTTTTCTATCTGTTTTTTTATCCTTGGTCCCTGTTTTCCCCATTTTCATCTTCTTTCTTTTGGATACTCAGTTTCTCTAGTCATCACCTCTGTCTCTAGCCTGGGCAGGGCTAACATCATCTCATCTCTTGCCTCCGCCCTTCCAATTAAATTCAGTTTCTGTTTCTATAAATACTCAGGTGTTACTAAGAATCGCTAGCACAGTGACTTAGACCTTGAGATCTGGCGTTGGTGCAGTAAGTGGCCCCTGTTCTTTGTCATTGTGTTTAGATAGCCACGCATGCCTCATTCTTTTGTTTTCTCATCTTGGCTTCTTGGTCTTGAACTCTGATACTTTGTTTTTTTTTATTTCTAGCCTGAGCTTGCCTAAGGCTTTGAGCACATCAGGTCTGTTCCTGCCAGTTCCCCTGGACTCTGGAAGTTCTCACACAGCATTGTGACCAAGGGCTTGGGGAAGGAAGAAAGGTGCACAGGTGAGGGCTGGCAATGTTCACATCCCAGCTTCTCCACTTCCTGCTACCATCGCCATCAAGTTGTTTGGAATTCTGTTAGCTATACATCAGACAGAATAGAGCATCTATCAGACATGCCTACACTCATCTTCTGAACGGGAAACCCAAACAATTGCCTCTCCATCAGACTTTCTCATTGAAAAGCTAGTCTTTTGCATTTTCTTAGGATCCTGATCCAGTCCTGGTTCTCAATCCCCACCTTTGGTATTTCTAGCCTGATTCCTCCTTTGCTTTTTGTTGGCATTTAAAAACACCCTACCCTTTCCATGTGAAGTTAAAGATTGCTTGGACCAGTGCTTCCTCATCTCTGCAGATTCCCTTCATTGCCAAGTTTCCTGAAGGACTGACTTGTCCACACACGTTACCTCTACTTCATTGTTGCCTGGGAAGATCTATGACCTATTGTTTTAACATAGTGATGCATGTGTACGTATCAGAAGCTCAACATATTACAAAGTCCATGTCTTCAATTTTCATCTTTCTCACCATCCTTATCCTCTTCCCAAGACAAATACTTTAGATTTTTAAATATCTTTGTACACACACACACACACACACACACACACACACACACACCTGCTTTTTGACTCAAAGCTTTAGGCATCATCCATTGGCTTTTTATCCTAACTATCCCATTATTATCCTTTTTAATTAAAAAAATCTTACTTTATGTGTATGGATGTTTTGGCTGTATCTATACCTTGCTGTATCACGTGCATGCATGCCTGATGCCCTCAGAGGCCAGAAAAATATATTGGATCCTCTGGGACTGGAGTTATAGATAGATGGTTGTGAGCTGCCATGTTGGTGCTAGGATTTGAACCCAGGTCCTCTGGCAGAGCAGCCAGAGAGAGCTCTTAACCACGGAGCCATGTCTGTAGTGCCCCCTCCGCTATCCTTTCACTGTGATTGTATTATAGGTTTTTGTAATTCAGTGGTTACATTACTATTTGTATGCAAATATTCATTCATTCAAGTGCTGCAGTTTACTATGTTTTAAGTCTTACTCTTTTTTTTCTCCTAAAATATTTACTTTTTCATTTCTAGTTTTCCGGTAACTTACTGCACTTTTGGTTGTCTTTCCACAGCTTCTGCAGAAAGAAAAAGGCATCAGTTAAAGTGTCAATCCGTTGTTCTTTTCTTCTTGAGGATCTTTTTGGAGAAACTGCTCCAGATTTAGGAGATTTAGAGACTCTGCTCTCTAGGCCAACTGACCAGCCGCCTGTTAGGGACATTGAGGAATGTGTTTACACTCCTAAAAATTCACTTTTTCTTCCTTTTTTGTCCATGCCAGAGCACATCCTACAATGGCTTTGCCAATTTGAAGAAATGGTGCAGTGTCAGAGGAGACAGTGACAGTGCCTTGCTCCCTTTGTCTCTTGTCAAACTGTCTCAGTCTGGCCTGGCGTCAGGTTGTAAGGAGGGCAGTGCCTTCTCGGAGGGACAGAGATCATCTCTGTGCTGTTCTCTTGGCAAGATAATAGTTCACACCTTTGGTCCCTTCCTTGTTTCTCAAATTTAATGTTTGACAAGTGAGGTTAAGTTGCTCATGCCAACTGACAGATCAATGTGTGCGCTTCTCTGCTTCCCTGATCTCTGAGGTCCTTCCTGGGTTCCATTCTGCCCCAACACTGAGCCTGTAGACAGACAGTAGGTGTCTGAGAATTCACACCTTTATTTTTAATTCTAACCCCACCAGATAATGGTGAACTGGGATAAGAAGACCCAGGCTTGGCCTGCAGAGCTGAACTGCTCCATCTCTCCTGAACAGCAGCTTTTTCGGTCTCTTGCCCCGCGGAGCTGACTCACCCTTCCACTTCCAGGTCTTCAAGCCTGAGCTTGACTGGCCTGGATCTCTGCTGTTGTTTTTCTTGTCCTTCTGGAATTAGCTTCCTCAGAATCAGAGCTTTGCAGGGGATCCCCAGGTTTTTCATCCTTGACACGCTGGGGTAATGTCTCCCTGCTTCTGCAGACCCACCTCTTCATACAGGTCTAAGACCTGTGGCAAGAGTCCCTGTGTCCTACTGTGTTTCTGAGAGGGTTCTTCCTTTCATTGGTATTCAGTTATAATACTGATATTTGAGCATCACCAAGTCTATTACTAAAGACTATTTTGAGCACCTCCAGACATTGTGTTTCTGCAATGGTTTCCTCATGACTTCAGATAATGAACATCTCCACCATTCTAAAGTTTGCCTATTGATCACTGTCATTCTCCTTCCCTTTAGTAAATGCTGAGTTGAAGTATCCTGGTACAAATTAAGCACTAATTGTGTCTGTTCCCTTCTTAGCTGTATTTGAGCTGTCTCCTTACCTAAGCTAGAGACCACCTTTGGACCCCATGAGTGGCTCAGCTCATGATGCTAGTGTGTGAGGCAGTGACTAAAGACCGAGATTTTTTAATCTTCCTGCCTTTGTGGTCTCAGCAGACATGTACAAGTTCTGTGAACATTCACAATCTAAGGAAGACTCACTTTTTGAAGTGTAAAAATGTCAAACTTTTTTTTAATGCTGGTTTGACTTAATGCTTGAGGCTAATTTAAGAGTGCCTATGGACATCTGTGGATATTGCCCAGTTGGTGGAGTGGATACTCAACACACATGAATCCCTAGGTTCAATCCCCTGCCCCTCATAAAGCCAAGCATCGTGGTACATGACAGTCATCACAGAACTCAGGAGGTAAAGGCAGGAGGATCAGGAACTTAAGGTCATCGTCTGCTGTAAAAAAGCTTGAGGCTGGCTTGGAATACACAAGATACACAAGACACACAAGACACACACACACACACACACACACACACACACACACACACACACGAAAAAAGGCAGGCAGGCAGGCAGGCAGGAAGGAAGGAAAGAGGGAAGGAAGGAAGGAAGGTGGAGGGACCTTCTTGCTTGTTACCCACACAGTCACACACGTTATCTGATAGAGCAGGGATGATTGGACAATTTCCCCTGCTGTCTCATCCACTTGCCCTTCTTGGAGCTTTGTACATATCTGGTCTCCCCCAAGGTTTCTGCTCCACAGACTGCCAAGCACCCGGAAGGGAGGGCAGTTGGGGAGTCTCCAGCTGTTTCCCACTCATCATTTCTCATTACTTCTTGTTTCCAGGTGCTTGGGCTGAACGCCAACCACCATGGCCTTGGCACGGGCCAACAGCCCCCAGGAGGCATTGCTTTGGGCCTTGAATGACCTTGAGGAGAACAGTTTCAAGACACTGAAGTTCCACTTACGGGATGTGACCCAGTTTCATCTGGCCCGAGGGGAACTGGAAGGTCTGAGTCAGGTGGACCTGGCATCAAAACTGATTTCAATGTACGGAGTACAGGAAGCTGTGAGAGTGGTGGGCAGGAGCTTGCAGGCCATGAACTTGATGGAGCTTGTAGACTACCTCAACCAGGTCTGTCTGAATGGTGAGTGTAGCCTGAGAGAGGAAAGTGACAGTGGCACCAAAGACACCCCCCAGGTACCCCACAGACTCAAATAGTCTGGGATTTATGTCTTTCCTTACACTGCACTCTCCTTGGAGATCCCCAGAGCCCCAGAGTCTAAGGTAGTCTCCAGATAAGGGGTCTGAAGAGTTTGGGTACAGAACCTGAGCTGAAAGTAGGGGTTTATGATATCTTTTGAGCAAAGCACCCCATCTCCTACCAGAAGTTGCTGTGCTGGAGAAGGGGTGGGGATGCAGAAAGGGCATGTGGATGGGCACAGTGTTGGCCAAGTGATTTCCACTAAGTAGACAGAAAAGCATCAGGGTGCACTGGTCACACCTCCCCAGCTTCATGACCGGTGGCTACGCTGCTTTGCATGGAGAAGCCAGCTGGCTAATGAGAATCTAGACAGCAACGGAGACTAAATAGCCGCCTGCTCCTTATTCTGGGGTGCAGGCCATGGCGCTCCTTGGACATCCGTGATCTTTCTCAGTTTTCTTTCATCCCGGAGACCTCCTGTGCTGTAGAAATGGGAGTGAACAAGCTGGGATGGTGGAGGAGAAGAGAGGGAAACAAAAAGTGAGAAAGTGAGGCTCTGGAAGTTAGGGCTCCTGTTCATCTGCTGCGTAGTCTTTAGCTCTGACCCCTCCCCCTTTTTGCCAGAACATTCTCATGAGCATATGTAGATACAAATACACTCATATACAAAACATGTCTACACACACGCGCGCACACACACACACACACACACACGTACACACAGTAGTTTTACTTCATGAAGCCACAACTACAATCTTCAAAGCAATGTAAGTTAGAGAGGGTAGATGAGACTAAAGGGCAATCTCAGGGTTTGAAGGGTTGATTTTTACCTTTTATTGTTCGAATTCAACACCTAAAACCCCCATTTGTGTTACTCAGACTACAGAGAAATCTACCGGGAACACGTGTACTGCTTGGAGGAGAGGCAAGATTGGGGTGTTACCAGTAGTCACAATAAGCTGCTCCTGGTGGCCACATCCAGTTCAGGGAGTTGCAGATCACCTTCCTGCTCTGACCTGGAACTGGAGTTGGATCCTGTCCTTGTGGAGACTTTATTTGCTCCGGAGGCAGAGTCCTACTCAACCCCGCCCATAGTGGTGATGCAAGGATCTGCAGGCACTGGAAAGACCACCCTGGTCAAAAAACTGGTGCAGGACTGGGCCAAAGGGAAGCTGTACCCAGGCCAGTTTGATTATGTTTTCTACGTGAGCTGTAGAGAAGTGGTCCTGCTACCCAAGTGTGACCTGCCCAACCTCATCTGCTGGTGTTGTGGAGATGATCAGGCCCCAGTCACAGAGATTCTGAGGCAGCCTAAGCGGCTCCTGTTCATCCTGGATGGCTATGATGAGTTACAGAAGTCCAGTCGTGCCGAGCGTGTACTACACATTCTGATGAGGAGACGGGAGGTACCATGCTCCCTTCTCATCACCACGCGGCCTCCTGCTTTGCAGAGTCTGGAGCCCATGCTGGGTGAACGGCGACATGTCCATGTCTTAGGCTTCTCTGAGGAGGAGAGGAAGACATATTTCAGCTCCTATTTTACAGATAAGGAGCAATTGAGAAAAGCCCTTGAGATTGTGCAGAACAATGCTGTTCTCTATAAAGCGTGCCAGGTTCCAGGTATTTGCTGGGTGGTCTGCTCCTGGCTGAAGAGGAAGATGGCAAAAGGCCAGGAAGTCTCTGAGACACCTAGCAACAGTACAGATATCTTCACTGCTTATGTGTCCACCTTTCTGCCCACCGATGGCAATGGGGACAGCTCTGAGCTTACCAGGCACCAGGTACTGAAGAGTCTGTGCTCCTTGGCAGCTGAGGGGATGCGACACCAGAGGATGCTATTTGAAGAAGACGTCCTCAGAAAGCATGGCTTAGATGGCCCCAGCCTTACTGCTTTCTTGAACTGTGTCGACTACCGAGATGGGCTTGGCATCAAGAAACTCTACAGCTTTCGCCACCTCAGCTTCCAGGAATTTTTCTATGCCATGTCCTTTCTTGTGAAGGAGGACCAGAGTCAGGTGGGAGAGGCCACACATAAAGAAGTGGCAAAGCTGGTGAATCCGGAGAACTATGAAGAGGTGACTCTCAGTTTGCAGTTCTTATTTGACATGTTGAAAACAGACAACACCTTGAGTTTGGGGCTGAAGTTCTGCTTCAAAATTGCTCCTTCGGTAAGCCAGGATCTGAAGCACTTTAAAGAACAAATAGAAGCCATAAAGTACAACAGGTCATGGGATCTGGAATTCTCTCTCTATAATTCTTCTAAAATAAAGAAGCTCACACAAGGTATCCAGATGAGCGATGTCATTTTCAATGTGCAACAGTTGAATGAAAAGAAATCTGACAAGAGGAAGCCAATTTCAGTGATAAGCAGCTTTGGTAAGGGGAAGGTACAAAGTCCTTTCTTGGAAGCTGGTAAAAGCATAAGGAAACAAAAGAAGGCTTCTAATGGGAAAAGCAGAGAGATAGAGGAATCAGCCCGGGAGGTTAGAAACAGTAGGCTGGCAAGCAGAGCAAAGGGTCATATGGAGATGAACAATAAGGAGGATGGTGGGGGACAGGAGGATGAGGAAGGACAGACAGTTAAAAAGGATGGAGAGATGATAGATAAGAAGAATGGGTAGAAGGGAGAGGGAAGGACACAGGGACAAATAGAAGATAGAATTACATAATCAAGACCAAGAGACTTAGCATAGCATGCTTGCAATGAATGACTCAATGGAAGCAACCAGCCCTTACCACAGATATCTCAAGTTTGATTAGTTAGCATCCCTCCCCTAGTAGCTGTTCAGTATCTCCTGTGGTGTGAAGTCACTTTGTGTAGCCTCTTCTAGGCCAACATCCAATGACTAAGACTTTCTGACATTAGATTTTTTTAAAATAAAATAAACTGTTTAAAATAAGAAAGTGAGACTCACTCTCTGTAAAATACAGGCACATATGGAACACATCTGTGCCGACATGTAAAGGAAACATGCTTTGGTATAATGGAAAGTCCTGTTACCTCTGTTTGTGTTCAAGTGTTGCTTAAATAAAGAATAGCTTCTCATTCTTTCTAGAAACTTCTACACTTTTCATTGTTAAAAGTGGATCATGGGTGGTCACAGCCCTAAGCACTGGTCTGGGAAGTTCTTCTTTGCTTTGACCTGACTTAATTATGTACTAATATTGATCATTTCAGTACTGTTAGCCCCAGCTATGCCATCAACTGACTTTTCTTCGTGAAAAGATGATGCAGTTTCAAGAATGGGCGCATCCTTTTCTAGTCTGGGTCTCTTTATAATAGAAAGAAAAGGATTCTTGTTATAGGCATAATGAATTGATTGAACTTATTGCATAGTGGAGGAACTTGAGGCATAATCAAGAGCCTTGTCTATTTCTTAGATTCCTCAGAAAGTTCTTGACCCTCATATTACAGCTAACCATGTGGAGACCTGTAGAGACTGCTAACATGGGACTTAATCCCACTCAGTGGCTACTGTCAGCTCTAGTGCAGCTGAAAACCCCACAGAAAAGCTACAGACAGGACTCTTGCTTTTCTCATTTTTTCCCTGTGAGTTTATCCCACATATAGCAATTCTGGTTATCTGCTGGACATGCCCAGATGTCTGGGTGCCTTAAACAGTGAGCTTAGGACATGGCAGCCCTGGTAACTAGTTTCCACATGGTAAATGTGGTGGCTTGACACGGTAAGTTGAGCCCACAGATTGTGTGTATTTAGAGGATATGTTTAAGAAGCAGTTTGTGTGTTCACAAGCTTATTTAGAGAGCAGTTGACAACTGGACAGCTGGGTGCTGCTTATTGAACTTGGCTGTGTTGTCTCCACAAACAAGTGATGCTCTCAGAAGACCAACTCCTGAGTGCCATGGATCGTTAGAGAATAATAAAACAGGTGTACAGCCATATCGCTTCATATTCTTAGTGCCAAGGAAGCCTGTTTTTTTTATTAGATATTTTATTTACACTTCAGATGGCATCCCCTATCCCCATTCCCCCCCACCCCCCTTAGGAAACCCCTATCCCATGCCCCCTTTTCCTTTTTGCATTTATACATTTTTTTTTTAAAAAATGTTAATCATAGGCTTTATAAGTTTGGAATTGTTCAATCAGAAGTGTAATCCACTGACCGACCTAGATATAACAACTATCTTTGACTGGTGGAGATACATGAATATCTGCCTCCCTGTCTCCCCCCTCTTTCTCTCTTTCATCACCTAGCTTCTCCTCTCCTTCTTCTTCTCCTCTTCTTACTCAAGGAAGCCTGTTTAAGCAACATGAATTTAACACATAATTATGACTCTAGACATGTTCAAAGATTTCACTAAAAAGATACATTCAATTCAAACTGTCTTGAGCAAAAGATTAAATGACCCAACAGTTTTACAAGAAAGCCAGAAACAATGAAAAGAAACTCTACTTGATTTTTAGTTTTGAGCATTACTGGCTCTATTGTGTTTTGTTTTAAAACAGGGTTTCAGGGAATCAAGGCTGGTCCCAAACTTACTATGTAATCTAGGATGACCTTGAACTTCTGTCCTTTGTACCTGAATCTCCCAGGTGTGGGGATTATAGTTACGCTGCTCTTTCTACAAATGCCATTATGGATATTCCCCTCCCCCAATGTTACTGGTGCTAATTAACATATATCAGAAAATTAGCTAAGAAGCAGAATTAAAAAATTCTAGCAATCTCTTTAGTTTTATTTCTTGAAGGAGAATACTTTCTATCCTGTTTTACAGCTTATTTCAGAGACAACAGCTGGAAATATTTGCAGTTTTTTCTTCAGCCTTTCTTCAGCCTTAAGTTGTAAGGTGCAGCTATATAAGCGAGGCAGAGAGACCTTTCATGCAGACTTTACCACGATGAATGCAGAACCTTGTAAAATCCTACATAGAATAAAAAGACATATATTTACAGAGACATGACAATGTCCTTCCATCCTTTCTGCCAGAAGTTAACCCCTTTTACGAGAAAAATTAAACACTGGACATGAGATCTCCCGTGAGCCTAGAGATGGTCTGGAGATGATCTAGTCCCAGAGAGATCCGCACTTACAGGCTTCTATAACTGAGTGGCCACTCAGGACTGGGGCCTGAACTTACAGCTTTACATGGGCTAGGCTAGTAAGTTATGTCCCCATTCACCCCCACAGCCATCCTTTCAAGAGAGACTGTCACTAAGTTGCCCAGGTTATCCTTGAACTCATTCTGTAGCTTCAAGAGGCCTTTAATTCATGATCTTCCTGCCTTAGTATCCAGAGTAGCTTGGGTTGCAGGCTCAGACGACCATGCTCACCTCCCAACTAGCCTTTATTGGATGCTTCTTTGTCTTTAATTTGCCCCTCATAGAAACTCAAACTGCTTTGAGTTTTGCCATTTCTTTTTTAAATAAAATTTATTTAAAAAGTCTTATGTGTATAAATATTTGCTTGATTGAGTGTGTGTGCATATGTGTACCTGGTGTCTGAATAGGCAACTAGAGGGTACTGGATCCCCTGGAGCTAGAGTTACAGGTGATTGTGAGCCACAGTGTAGATGGGTGCTGGGAATTGAACTCAGTTCTTCTCCATGAGCAGAAAGTCCGCTTAACCGCTAAGCCACCTCCTCTACAGTTTTGTCCTGTCATTTCTTTAAATCTTTATGTTTCATTGCCAAAAGCAGTCTATAAATGAACTCAGGGCTACCTCATTCCTCAGGGCCTCCTGTATGTATACATGAATGGTACACATTAGTAAGCTGCTTGTCTTTCTCATTCACCCACTGTTTGTTTCACAGGTTTATTCTAACTGAAAACTTACTGGAGTGAAAAAAATCACCTCTTTCTCTATACTACACTAGAAGTTTATACCTATGGACAGTATTTTCTGAAAAATAACAGTGAAAAAATTAGAACATTTAGTGACAAAACCTTTTTATTTTAAAGATTTTATTTTATTTTATTTTATATACAGGGTTTAACATAGTGCAGGTTGGCCTCCAAATAACTCACTCTGTAGTTCAGGCTAACTTTGAACTTTCTCCAGCCTCCAACTCCCAGTGCTGGGACTACTGGCCTGTACCACTATACCTGGTTCAAAACTACTCTCTTCTTAATCAAACTTTATTCCAGTGCCTCTGAGTTCTACTTTCAAGTTTTTCTTACCAGACCTGCACAGTCTAGTTTCAGCAAGGATCCTATTAAGATGCCTTTTAAAAAACCCCCGCCCTTTGAATATGATTGTCCTGGGTGTCTGATCAGGTTCTTCACCCTCTATGATACTTAGGTGATGTCTCATCACCCAGGTCTTATTGAGGAAGAATCTGGTCAGGTTGGTTGGGCTAGAATCTCCACTCCCTAGAGTTTCATTTAGTGATTATCTCTGGCCACAGAAGCTACTTGTTTCATCTCTGTAAGCCACCAGTGATCCATGATGAATTTGCCTCTGTTTTGGTACTTTTCCTGGTATTATAGTAGTTCCTAGATAAATCCATCTCCTGTTGTGTGGTCTTCTACCACAATTCATAATCTATCATTATCCCTTCTGTGTAGTTTGGTGGCCTCTCCACCACAATGCATGAATCAGGCTTATTCCTCCATGTGAGGAGGTTAGGAGGCAGATATCAGTGCCTGTTAAGATCAGGCTATGTCTGCTATAAATACAGTAAAATAGTGCTTTGGAGCCTTGCTTTGTCCCAACTGAGTTCTTTGTATGGAGGGACACTTGGCTCCACTATTAGTATGACTGCAGAGTCAGGATGACTGCATGCCACTGTTTGTAAACACCACCTGTCTGGCACACCATCATGTGAGGCACAGACTGACAAACATGTTGTTCTTAAAAGCAAAATAAGTATTGAGGTAGGACAGAAATACAGGGAGGTGTAGGGGTCCAGGAACACAGGTTTAGATTTTCCCAAATATCATTCCAACAGTTTCATGGTAACAAAACAGAACATCATAAATCAAGACACTTTCCAAATACAGTGGTGGACACACCAGGTAGGCCAGTTCTAGCAGGATGGGGAAATCTGTGCTACAGGCCTCAGATGCATTGTGAGACATTCTCAGCTTTTGGGCTGGTGGAAACTAGTAATCTGTCAAATTAATGTTTCTCAAAAAGGTTGCCTGTCACAGGAATATTAGGTCACATGTAGAGGAAGATAATGGCTTTTCAAAGGACCAAGACAGCCCAGATTGTTTTTAATTAGATTCCGGAGCTACGACATTCCAACTGCTTTTTTTAAGTCTCATAATCACTGAAGTTCTACTCAGATAATCAACCTTTGTCCTCATAGCTTTCTGAGAACTTCCTTCTATAGAAGCAAAGACTGGAATAAAAGACCCCTTGTTTATCAATAAGCAGCTGTCAAGGGAAACCTGGATGGCTTGGTAAAATGTAGCCAACTAAACTTATGTAACATATACATTTATTGTTATTCAATACATTTCAATGTTGTGGAAAGATAATAAATTCCAACATGTCAGTCATTTTGGAGCATAGTGCACTCATGACAGTAGCCCTGGAAACCATGGGAACCACTCCCTGACGCTTCTTCAAAGGGATGACTTTCCATGAGCCAGTAAGTAGGCCTATAGTACATAGTGTTGCTAAGTTGTCATATACCTTTAAGCTCACTGAGAAGCTGGCTCTGAAAGAGGAGCTATGCCCACCCCTTCCCAGAGCTAAGTATGTTTGCTTTTCAATGTGCACAAAGCCTTTAAGCTCACTGAGAAGCTGGCTCTGAAAGAGGAGCTATGCCCACCCCTTCCCAGAGCTAAGTATGTTTGCTTTTCAATGTGCACAAAGCCACTTGCTTAGAGATAGGCTGGTCTTCCTAACTTTGTGAAATGGAGGTCAAAACAAGCCAAGTGTAAAAACACTATGCCTGAGGACATCTAAAAGGCAAACTATTTCTAACAGATGTTACCACTTATCCCACAATATAAGAGCCCCTATGGTGGGAAAGAGAGCAAAAAGTTCAGCTGTGGGCATTCAATTGGGATTCTAGTTAGCTGGAAATAGCCCCAACTTCCTTAAGTTGTTTTCTGATGGATGTTGTAAACATCTTATCTAATCTCTGTCTCTGTCTCTGTCTCTCTGTCTCTCTCTGTCTCTCTCTGTCTCTCTCTGTCTGTCTCTGTCTCTGTCTGTCTCTGTCTCTGTCTCTCTCTCTCTCTCTCTCTCTCTCACACACACACACACACACACACACACACATTTGGCTTGCCAATGCCTAAAATATTCACTTATCCACAACTGGAAGCATGGCTGCTGTGGCTCATTCTGGCTGCACACAGCAGGGTTTTCTCTTACTGAATTCATTGACACCTTAATCTCAGACAGCCACATCTAGAACTATGGGAAATACATTTCTCTTGTTTACAAACCACTCACTTTATGTTGTTTTATTAAAGCACTCAAATGGACTTACTGTGTGACTGTGTATCCATTTCTTCCATCTCTGTTTATTTTTAACATAAGGAATTAGGCTTTTTAAAAAAAGTAATTAACTTTGAACATATAGTCTCTTTCTGATTTAAGAACTTACTGATATGCTGAAAGTTAGTCTTTCTAAGAGCGACTTTAACCATGATTTAAGATAAATGAACAAAAGATAACTACTTGTACATTTGTGTCGTATAGTTGGTTGAACAGTGACTATTGATGTATGATAATCAAATAAATTTCAATCCATGGATTCTCATTCGCAAATTGATAATTATTTTTAAAAGCCTATCTGGGAATTTTGTAAATAGCAATGATAAAACCACATGCAACAAACAGGCAAACAAACAGGTAGACAAAGGTACATGCTGACAGAGGCGTGTCCAGCAAAGCTTTAATGAATACTGAAACATTTAGGGACTTCAATCTGAGATAAAGATGTAATGGTCTTCCTTAATCTGTGGGGCACTTTCTAAGATGCTTAGCAGGAGCCTGAAACCACACATGGTACTGGAGTCAGTATGCTTGTATTTTTACTATGCAAACATACATACCAATGAGACAGTTAACTTATTTAATCTTACTTTTTTGAGACAATTTCATGTAGCCCAGATTGGCCTTGTAGCCAAGGCTGGCCTTAAACCCTGGTCCTCCTGCTTTCATCTTCCCTCCCAGGTGCTAAGATTGTAGGTCTGTGCAACCATGCTTAGTGAGCATGGTGATGGTGATTGAACCCAGGGTTTTGTGCATGGTAGGCAAGTACCCTACCAACCAAGCTAATGCCCACACCCAAGTTTAATTTTTAAGTAGATGTAGTAAACAGTAACTATTATACCTAATAATAATACAGGACAGTTGAAATGCTGTGGTAAGAGTTATGTGAATACAGTTGCTTTCTAAAAATTATTGCTGCAGTGTGTTCATTCTTCTTCCTATGATGGCCTGAGATAGTATGATGCCTCTAAGATGAGATGCAGATGATGCATGGCCTACACATCCCAATGTAATGTCAGGCTACTGAGTGTTACTTGAGCAGAGCACCGTGCAACACTGGATACTGGACAGATGAACTGTTAACTCAGTTGGCAGCCAAGGGTCTGGCAGTTAGGTAAGGTGTACAGTATGCTGTCCTGGACAATGGATGCCTCCTGTCTCTGGTAGGTCAGACAGGGATTGCATGAGATTTCATCACAATACTTAGAATAGCATGCAATTTAAAACCTATGAATTTCTCCTTGGTTTTTTCTGGGCCTCGTTAACCAATGAATTTCTCCTTGGTTTTTTCTGGGCCTCGTTAACCACAGGTGAAAAAAGTGTATAAGGCAAGATAATAGTCAATGGGGGTATTACTCTGAGTCTATATTACAAACTTATCTATCTATCTATCTATCTATCTATCTATCTATCTATCTATCTATCTATCTTATTTATTTATTTAGATAAAGTCTTACTAGGTAGCCTAAATAGGCCTGGAACTTGTAATCCTCCTGTCTCACTCAGTCTCATGTGTAGTTGAAATTACAAGTGTGTGCTGCAACCTTGACCTATATTGAGATTTTTATACAAGGATGATGGAAACTTGGAGATGGAAGTTATTAATTTATAGTTACATGTCAAGACTCTGCCAGACACAAATCCTAGGCATGCATTTTACCTGCATTGAAGACAAGTGTAATGAAGGGATCTATGTTGATGTTAAGCATGTCCAAATTATGCCTGAGATGGTAGAATGTTTTTGATTTGCTAGAAATAATAAATAACATTACTTATGCTATTATAGCTGGTTGAATGTTCATAAAATATAATTGATAAGAGGACTAATGTAATTTACTAAAAATATTAGGGACACTCAATGGGGCTTGAATAAAACTGATTCCACAAATCTTTTTCAAAGTTACATTCACTTATTTACTAGTGTGCATGTATGTACTTGTGTGTGTGTGTGTGTGTGTTTGTGTGCTGAGATAATGTTTCATTGTAATACGCAGGCAGCTCTAGAATTCCTTGGCACAGTGGTCATTCTATTTAAGCCTTCCAAATAGTTGAATGCTGCTGTACCCAGTATTCTAATTGTGATTTTAATTTGGACTTTTCCCATGAATAATATTACTGAGTCTCTACATAGTTTAATAGATAATTTTATATCATTTATTATGAGTTGACTATTAAAATTAAAAGATCTATTTAAAGATGTTATTGACTATACCCTTCATGAAAAAATTTAAAAACCCTCAATAAAAATATTTCTTTGAAGCAAACTGAAAACAACAATGTATAAAATCATGACTGAGTAGAATTTTTTCAAGGTATGGCTTTTTCAAGGCTGGACCAATACTCAGAGCTCAATGAATACAATTTGTCACATACACAGACTGAAGAAGAAAAATTATATGATCATATTATCAAATTCAGAAAGAATACTATAAGAATCAGCATTCATTCTTGAGAGACAGCACTTGCATAGCATTCATGAAGCCCTGGCTTAGGTCCAAATCACCATGGGGGCAAAAACAAACAAAAACTCCTAAGAGATGAGGAATAGAGGAGACACCCTCAGTTTGACAAGAACACCTAAGAAAGTGTGTGGTGGTTTGCATGACCCTCATAGGTTTGTATATTTGAATGTCTGGTGCCTATTTTGGGAACGATTAGGAGGTGTAGCCTTGTTGGAAGAAGTGTGTCACTTTGGAAAGCGCAAAGCCCACACCAGTCTTTTTCTGTATGCCTCAATCTTCATTTTAGGAATGAGATGTAAGCTCTCAGGTACTGCCCCAGCACCATGCCTGCCTGTCTGCCTCCTTGCTTCCTGCCATGTTTTTCATGGACTAACACTCTGAAATTAAATGAAATTAAGTTAAATGCCTCCAATTAAATGCTTTTTCAATAAGTTACAGTGGTCATGGTGTCTCTTCACAGGAATAGAACAGTAACTAAGACAAAGCTCAGCAGCTAAAAGTATTCATAGTTCTAAGACATGAAATGCCATAAGATCAGAAATAAGGTAAGAATGTTTCCTCTAACACTTCTATTCAACATTGGATGGATATCTTAGTGATGCAGTAAGACAAGAAAAACTTATTCTAACCGAGAGGGAAGAAGTGAAACTATTCTTGTTCACAGATGATGTTTGTCTATGCAGAAAATTCTAAAGAATTTGTTTTGAAATACTTCTCTGAAGTGACTAAGTGATTTATGTATGTTAATTATATGTGATATTGTATAATAAATGACTAATAAGTTAAGCCAAAGGAGACAAGCTTAATATGCAAGAATCCATTGCTTTCTTATATATGCACTTGGAATTGGAATTAAACACAACAACAGGCCAGGCAAGAGATTTCATAACTGTAGGGCCAGCTATGTAGGAGGCTGAAGTGGGAGGATTATCAGTGTTCAAGGGTACAAGGTCATCATGGTCAACATATAGAACCCTTGTTTCAAAAACCAAAACAAGAGACCTTCTAGAGCAACATTCACCTGGACACTAAGAATAGAATCACCTAAGCATAGATTTAGTGAAATATATATGAGATATTTCCAAAGAGAAAATCTACAAAAATGATATTGAAATGAAAGGTCTAAATAAATGGAGAGCTATACCATATTAATAATGGGAAGAGTGAATGTTGCTATCATGCCAGTTTTCTCTAACTTGATCAATTACCTTAATGCAATCTCAGTTAAAATCTGCTTAAGTGATTTTGTAGACACTGAAAGACCAGTTCTAAAGTTCATATGGAAAAACAGAAAGTTCAGAATTGGCAAGAAAATATTTAAGAACAAAGTTGGAGGACTGACTTTGAGTCTTGCTGTAAAACTCCAGTAATTAAGACACAGGGTGGTGGTAGTGAAGCAATAGATAAACTAATGGAGGAGAATAGAGTTCTAGAAATAAGCCTAGGAAAGGAGACAATTGATCTTTGACAATGGATTAAAAAGCCATTTACTTGAGGAAAGATAGTATTTTCAATAAATAATGCAGCAATGACTGGATATCCACATGCCAAAGACATAAACCTAGATAATGATATCATAATCGCAAAATAAAATAAATCATTAAAAATGAACCTAGATATAAAATGCAAATGTGTAAAGTTGTTAGAAGATAGTATAAGAAAAAAAATCTAGGTAACTTTGTATTTAGCAATGACTTTTAAGATATAACATAAAAATTATGATCCTTGAAAACCTAATTAGTCTTGGGGCTACCAGGGCTCAGATTCCAACTGGTCCAAGATCAGTGTGTAGTAGGGTGACTGACAGGTGAGCAGGTAAGGGAGGGGACAACTGACTTGGATGTCTCTAACTGGAGTTCTGGATTGGGCTCTATGACATCCCAGAGACCAGCAATAGGGAGGGAGGCTGAGTGTCCAGCTGGTGAAGATTCTGGGAGTTCCTCCCTAAATTTCTGGCTTGGACTCTGAGTTTGGATTCCAACGTGAAGTTCGGATTAGAGTTGGGGGATTAGACTCCAAGCAGTCCCACATTGCTGTGGTGGCTGAAGTAGTGGAAAGGTGGGTGGGCAGGGGAGATGATCGACTTTGGAAGTTTCTAAGTGGGATTCAGGGTCATGCTGTGGTTTCAATCCTGGGGCTTAGTAGTCGAAGGGGTGTCTGAATGTGAAGAGAGGGAGTTGGGGTAAAAGGCTCAATAACAAGGAAAAAAATCCCTAATTAAAAAGTACATAAAATCCATGGACTAATTCCTAAGTCCCACGATTCTTATACAAAGCTTATGAGAATAAATAAGATTGCCTTTATTTTACTTAAAAGTTAATGGGACCAGAGAACTTACATCATTGTCTCAAGTTGCTATGCTTAGCATAGGTGTCATAAATTCAAGTTAGTATGAAAATAACTATGAAAATAACCAAAACCACATTTTTATTATTATTTCATTTATTTATATCCAAAATGTTGTCCCCTCCCTATCTCCCCTTGTAGAGTTTTTACCCGCTTCCCCTCCCCTTCACCCCTGAGAGGGCACTCCCTATCCTCCTGCCCTGGGGCATCAGTTCTCTACAGCATTAGGTGCATCCTCTCCCACTGAGGCCACACAAGGAAGCCAGCCCTCTGTTACATAAGTGCTGGGGCCTTGGACCAGCCCCTGTATGCTCTTTGGTTGGTATCTCAGTCTCTGGGAGCTCCCAGTGGTCCAGGTTAGTTGATGCTTTTGGTCTTCCTGTGGAGTTGCTATCCCCTTCCCTTAACTTTTCCCCGGGGTCCTTGATTTCTGTCCAATGCTTGGCTGTAAGTATCTGCATCTGTCTAAGTCAGCTGCTGGTAGAGCCTCTCAGAGGACAGCCATGCTTGGCTCCTGTCTGCAAGCACAATGTAACCTCAGTAATGGTGTCAGGGTTTGTGCCTGTGCATGGGATGGATCCCAAACTGGGCTGGTCACTAGTTGGCCATTCTTTCAGTCTGCTCCATTTTTGTCCCTGCATTTCTTTTAGACAGGAGAGATTTTGGGTCAAAAATTTTGTAGGTGGGTTGGTATCCCCATCCTTCCACTGGGGTGTGTGTGTCTGGCTACTGGACATTGTCTCTTCAGGTTACATATCCCCACTATTGGGTATTTGGTTAAGGTCACACACATTGTGTCCTGGGAGCCTCCGTCATCCCAGGTCTCTGGGATTTTCTTGAGGTTCTCCCATCCCCCACCTCCAGCAGCTGCGTATTTTCTTTCATTCTCCCGGTCCTCTTGGCCTCTCTCCTCTCTTTCTGTGCACTGCACCTGATCTTGACCCCCTTATCCCCCGCCCTTTCCCTTCTTCCATGCAGGTTGCTTGCTCCCTCTGTCTTATATGATTATTTGTTCCCCCTTCTAAGTGGGATTGAAGCATCCTCACTTGGGCCTTACTTCTTGTTTAATTTCTTAGGGTCTGTGGGGTGCATCATGGGTATTCTGAGCTTTTTGGCTAATAGCTACTTATCAGTGAGTACATACCATGTATGTCCTTTTTGGTCTGGGTTACCTCACTCAGCATGATATTTTCTAGTTCCATCAATTTGCCTGCAAAATTCATGATGTCCTTGCTTTTAATCTCTTAATAGTATTCCATTGTGTAAATGAACCACATTTTCTGTATCCATTCTTCAGTTGAGAGATATCTGGGTTGCTTCCAGTTTCATGCTATTATGAATAAGGCTGCTGTGAACATAATGAAGCATGTGTCCTTGTGATATTGTCAACATCTTGTAAGTATATGCCTAGGAGCAGTATTGCCTTTACACACATTTTATAACTGTACAATATGTTCACCTCTGATGAGATCTTCCCTTGGGTCAGCTTGCTCTCATGGTGGCTTGAAACCCCCCCCCCCCAGCCCATCTTCTTGGGTCTTGTTCATAGCATCTGTTCAATCTCCACTTCCATTTCCTTAAGGTAAGGGCAAGTCAGCTCATCACCTTCACAATTTCATTTTCATAATTGGGGACACAATGGTGAAATTGAATCTCTTGTGTGAAGACATGCTCATTATTCCCTGTAGAAGCCTGGTGAGAGGTGCACCTGGTTAGTACCATGGTGTTTCCTGATCTCCACAGAGGAAAGTATGTATTCATGGAGTATAAGGTCTCCAGAGAGAAGGCTTCTCCCAGAGCATGCAATGTTATAAAATCAGTGCACTCATTTACCAAGTTGTATGGATGGGAATGCTTTTTAAATACGAGGTCAAATATTTAATCCATTAGGCTAAACATTATATATATATATATATATATATATATATATATATATATATATATGTTTTGAGCTAAAGATTATATATATATATATATAATCTTTACATATATATATATATATATATATATATATATATATATATATATGTTTTGAGCTAAAGATTGCGCGTGAGAGTCTGTCAGTGGCTTCCACCTTTGATCCTGTTAGGAGGATCCCATTTCAATTCTACTGGCATTTGGGGGTACTTGGCAAGTGATTGCTCTGCTCTGGTAAGAAAACAGTTGCTCCAACTTTCTTTTTCAAACAAGAGTCTAGATAACAACTGGAGCTCTAAGGGAGTAAGCTCACATAAGTAATCAGCTAACAGAGGGATCAGAGTGAGGGTGGTCAAGAATAATTCTGTAGAAAAAGGAAGCTCTGAGGAGAGAGCTATTCACTCAATATGATAAGGAAAGTTAATGCTAAAGCCAGTGAAATGTGCTGATGAGTTAGCCAAGTTAGCACCAGGCACTCCATATTAAAAGAAGAGAGGGACCAGTCAAGTCCAGTTTTTTATAAAACATTCACCAAAATGTCACTTACATTTATTTAATAAATTTTATCAGCCCACTTGTTTGTTTATTTAAATAAGTCCTCTCTGTATTATCTTATATTTTAACTTGTTTTGTATATTTGAAATTTTGTTTTTGAGTTAAAGATTTATTTTTCTTCAGAGATTATTTTACTTTAGACATCAAAAACATATTATTGTAGTTAGCATAGACATTTGATATTTGTGTGTGTGTGTGGTGTGTGTGTGTGTGTGGTGTTGGCCTGCATGTGTAGAGTTCAAAGGCCAACATTGGGTGGCGTCTTCTATTTCCCCACCTTCTTCTTTTTATTCTTTGAGACGGGATCTTACTGTGTAGCCCTGGTTGACCTAGAACTTGCCTGTCTGTTTCCTGAGTGCTGGGATTGAAGGCATGCAGCATCATGTCAAGATATCTACCTTATTTTGTATGACAGAGTCTCATGGAACTTGAGCTTGTCATTTCAGCTCCACTGACTTAGCAGTGAGTTCTGGAATCTGCCTGTCTCCACCATGCCCTGGTGCAGGGATAACAGATGCATATCACTGTTTAGACCCAGCTATTTCAAGTGGTCTCTGGGGGTCCAAACTCAGGCTCCCATGCTTGAACATGAACAGCAAGCAAGTTACCCACTGAGCCATCTCCTTAGTCCTATGTATTTGCTTTTAGGACATCAATAGAGTCATACTTAGTAAATTAACTGTTTTTTTTTTTTTTTTGCTTCGTGAAAATAACAATACCATAATCCTGGTCTATACTCAATCAAATGTCTGCCTGCACAGAAATCAGCATTTGAATAATACAAAGGTAATCTTTACACAATGCACAAGAGAGCATCCCAACAAGGAGATGATGTTACTGAACCAAATGAAGACAAGAGAGGACACTGAACAAGAAATGACCATTGGTGATTTGAGTCAATGCCTCAAAAGCTGTCAAGTGATTATGAAAGCTATCCCTAGGGTACTGATTATATGACTGTGGATGCTATAGGGGGCATGAAATGTCTGCTCTGGGTGACAGTGGTAGAAAGCACATAGGACCAATTTCTACCCTCACAAGCTGGAGCTTACAGGCAGAATCATAGAGCACTTCTGGGTAAGCCCAGGATAGGTCTTTTAAATATGGCTTCTCACCACTGGTTAAGTACCAAAAAGAGGGGTTTTCAGGGTGAAGTTGTGGTCTAAACACACTCTCTCTCTCTCTCTCTCTCTCTCTCTCTATCTCTCTCTCCACTTGCCATGTTCCCATGGAGGTTGAGTGACTTTTAGGAATGCCTTCCTCTGTCCACTGGATTAAGGATGACCTATTTTGATTCTGTTGCACCATACTTTCCACACTAACCTTGAGCTTATGGCTATTTCACTTGGCTTTGCCTCTCACTCTCATCTTGTCATAGGAGCACTGGGATTACAGATTACTATATTGTTTATATCAAATTCATTGTTTAAATTGTGGGTTCAAGGGCTGGAACTGAAGTCAGGATGTGTGGCAAGTACTTTACTAGCTGAGTCATTTTACCAGTCTTATTTTATATTTGTTAAACGATTTCTGAGCCAAAGTTGTAACTTGTCCATTTGTGTTCTAAAGATTCATTGTTAGAACTTACTGACCATTCTTCAAAACTGCTAGTCTGAACCTCTGTCAAAATGAGCATGTCTTTACAACTTCTGCCAAGAACTTCGAATTTGAACTCAGTTCCTGCACTGTGACTTCATCCTGTATGTACTACGTCCCTAAGACCAACACAGGGTAATTGTAATTATTGTAATGAGGAGGCAAAATCACAGCTCTACAGTTGAATTCATCCTCTTGGGATTTTCTAACTATCCTGAACTTCAAGGGCAGATGTTTGGGGCTTTCCTAGTTATTTATCTGGTGACTGTGATGGGAAATGCCATCATTATCACCATCATCTTCCTGGACCAGAGCCTGCACATCCCCATGTACCTGTTCCTGCAGAATTTATCTTTAGTGGACCTCTGTTTCAGCACAGTCATTACTCCTAAAATATTGGTGGTCCTGACCATTGAGAAAGCAACCATTTCCTTTGGTGGGTGTTTTGCACAGATGTATTTCATTCTTCTCTTTGGTGGGACTGAGTGTTTTCTCCTGGGGGCAATGGCTTATGACCGATTTGCTGCAATCTGCCATCCTCTATCCTACCCCGTGATTATGAACAAAAGGGTCTTTGTAAAATTAGTGATGTTCTCATGGGTCTCAGGAACCATGATGACTACTCTGCAGACCACATGGGTGTTTAGCTTCCCCTACTGTGGCCACAAGGAAATTAACCATCTCTTCTGTGAGACTCCTCCTGTGCTGGAGCTTGCCTGTGCAGACACGTTCCTGTTTGAAGTCTATGCCTTCACAGGCACCATTTTGATTGTCATGGTCCCCTTTCTGTTGATACTTTTGTCTTATACTCGAATTCTCTTTGCCATCCTGAGGATGCCATCCACTACAGGGAGGCAGAAGGCCTTTTCCACATGTGCCTCTCATCTCACCTCTGTCACCCTCTTTTATGGCACAGCCAGTATAACTTATCTACAGCCCAAATCCAGGTACTCACCGGACACCAAGAAACTGATGTCACTGGCGTACACACTGCTCACCCCTCTGCTGAACCCACTTATCTACAGTCTAAGGAACAAGGAGATGAAAAGGGCTGTGGTAAAATTATGGCAAAGAAAAGTGGGTTTACACACAGGTTGATTTGTTGAGGAACTTGTTGGTTTGCTATCATGCTTTTGTTGTCTATGGATTTTGAAGGTGGTGAAAACAGAGTACATTTCTTGGTTAGAATATGTTTTCTATCTTGATATCTCCATGTTTGAAAACCTATCACATTAATCTTTTTTTAATATTTTAGACAATTGTTTTTAAGAGGTATACGCTTCTGAAACACAATTGACAGTTTATTGATCTACTTTCTGTTATTGACATGCAGATCACTGCTATAGCATTGCCATTAAGACAATGTTCCAATAAACATCTAGTTTCTTATGTTCATATGTTTGGTGATTTTCAATTTTCAATTAATTAATTAATTAACTTTGCATACCAATCGCTGCTCTCCTGTTCCCCCTCATACAGTCCCTTCCCATTCCTCCCTCCCTCTTTTCCTCTGAGAGGAGGGATACCTCCCCTGGGTTACCCCTTTCTGTAACATCAACTCACTACAGGGTTAGGTGCATCCTCTTCCACTGAGGCCAGACAAGGCAACTAAGTT
Organism: Arvicanthis niloticus; assembly: GCF_011762505.2. Lineage (NCBI taxonomy): Eukaryota > Metazoa > Chordata > Mammalia > Rodentia > Muridae > Arvicanthis > Arvicanthis niloticus. Next base: position 76,731,201 of record NC_047658.1, on the reverse strand, counting down.
AGGGGAAAAGGATCCACAGACAAGCAACAGCTTTAAGGATGGTCCCCTTCAGTTGTTGGGGCATGAGGACTGAGCTGTGCACCTCTTACATATGTGTGGGGACCTTAGGTCCAGCCCATGTATGCTCTTTGGTTGGTGGTTCAGTCTCCAAGAGCCCCCAAGGGTCCAGGTTGGTTGACTCTTGGTTTTCCTGTGTAGTTCCTATCCCCCCTGGGACCCTTAATCCTTCCCCAGCTCTTCCATAAGGCTCCCCACGCACTGTTCAATGTTTGGCTATAGGCCTCTGTCTCTGTTTCAGTCAGCTGCTGGGTGGATCCTCTTAGGATAGTTTTGCTAGGCTCCTGTCTGCAAGCATAACAGAGTATAATTAATAGTACTTGCCCTTGAGATGTGTCTCAAGCTGGACCAGTTATTGGTTGGACATTCCCTCAGACTCTGCTCCATCTTTGTCCCTGCATTTATTTCTTTATTTCTTTCTTTTCTTTTCTTTCTTTCTTTTTTGAGTATTACCTTTTATTGGTTATTTTATTTATTTCCTTTCCCAGTTTTCTCTTCACAAGCCTCCCATCCCATCCCTTTCCCTTTTGCCTCTATGGTGCTCCTCTACCCCCTTACCCATTCCCTCCTCACTACTCTAGCATCCCCTTCCACTGGGGCATCAAGCCTTCACAGGACCAAGGGCCTCCCCTCCCATTGATGCCAGATAAGGCCATTCTCTGCTACATATGTAACTGGAGCCATAGATCCCTGCATATATACTCTTTGGTTGGTGGTTTAGTTCCTGGGAGCTCTGGGTGGTCTGGGTAGATGATATTGTTCTTCCTATGGGGTTTCAATCCCATTCAGCTCCTTCAGTCCTTTCCCTAGCTCTTCCATTGGGGTCCCTGGGCTCAGTCTGATGGTTGGCTTTGAGTATCTGCATCTGTATTTGTCAGGTGCTGGCAGATCATCTCGAGAAAGCCATACCAGGCTCCTGTCCTCAAGTACTTCTTGGCATCAGCAATAGTGTCGAGATTTGGTGTCTGCAGATGGGACAGATCCCTAGATGGTGTGGTCTCTGGCCAGTCTTTCTTTCAGTCTATGCTCCATTATTTTTGTCCCTGAATTTTCTCCTGTGATTATTTTGTTCCCCCTTCTATGTATGATTGAAGCAACCACAGTTTGGTATTCCTTCTTCTTAAGCTTCATATGGTCTGTGGGTTGTATCATGGGTATTCTGAGCTTTTGGGCTCACTTATCAGTGAGTACATACTATGTGTGTTCTTTAGTGTCTGCGTTGCCTCACTCAGGATGATATTTTCTAGTTCCATCCATTCACTTAAGAATTTCATGAAGTCATTGTTTTTAATAGCTGTGCAATACTCCATTGTGTAAATGTACCTCATTTTTTGTATCCACAATTTTGTTGAAGGACATCTGGGTTGTTTTCAGCTTTTGGCTATTGGAAATAAAGTTGCTATAAACATAGTGTAGCATATGTCCTTGTTATATGTTGGAGAATCGTCTGGGTATATGCCCAGGAGTGGTATAGCTGCATCCTCAAGTAATGCTATATCCAATTTTTTGAGGAACCGCCAGACTGATTTCCAGAGTGGTTGTATCAGCTTGCAATTCCACACAATGGAAGAGTGTTCCTCTTTCTCCACTTCCTCTCCAGCATCTGCTGTCACCTGAGTTTTTGATCTTAGCCATTCTGACTGGTGTGAGGTGAAATCTCAGGATTGTTTTGATTTGCATTTATCTGATGACTAAGGATGTTGAACATTTCTTTAGGTGCTTCTCGGCTATTTGAGATTCCTCAATTGAGAATTCCCTGTTTAGCTCTGTACCCCATTTTTAATGGGGCTATTTGGTTCTTCTTGAGTTCTTTGTATATATTGAATATTAGCCCTCTGTCAAATGTAGAATTGGTAGAAATCTTTTCCCAACCTGTAGGTTGTCGTTTTGTCCGATTGACAGTCTCCTTTGCCTTACAGAAGCTTTTCAATTTTATGAGGTTCCATTTGTCAGTTGTTGATCTTAGAGCCTGAGCCATTGGTGTTCTGTTCAAGATATTTTCCCCTGTGCTGATGTGTTTGAGGCTATTTCCAACTTTCTCTTCTATTATATTCATTGTATCTGGTTTTATATGAAGGTCCCTGATCCACTTTGATGTGAGCTTTGTACGAGGAGATAAGAATGATCAATTTGTATTTTCCTACTTGCTGATCACCAGTTGATGCTCATGGATTGGAAGGATTAACATAGTGAAAATGGTCATCTTACCAAAAGCAATCTACAGGTTCACTGCAATCATCATCAAAATTCCAACTCAATTCTTCACAGAGATAGAAAGAGCAATTCTCAAGTTCATCTGGAATAAAAAAAAAACCCAGGATAGAAAAACTATTCTTAACAATAAAAGAACTTCTAGGGGAATCACCATCCCTGACCTCAAGCTGAACTACAGAGCAATAGTGATAAAAACTGCATGGTATTGGTGCACAGACAGGAAGGCAGATCAATGGAATAGAATTGAAGTCCCTGCCTTTCTTATAGACAGGACAAATTTTGTGTCAAGGATTTTGAGGGAGAATTGGAGTCCTTATCTTTCCATTGGTGTCCTGCCTGATTACAGGATATGGCCTCTTTAGGTACCATATCCCCACTGCTTGGAATCTCAGCTAAAGCCACCCCCATAGACTCCTGTTAGCCTCCCCAATCCCAGGTCTCTGGAACATCCTAGAGGTGTATGCCACCTCCACTCATGCCAGCCAGAGATTTCCATTCATTTTTGGTGATTTTTTATGTGATACATTCCTCAAGGATGACTGAAGAGATGAATGGTTTTGGATTTACATAGTTAAGTAGATGTTATAGATGCTGGCTGAAGTGGTGCATGCTTTTAATCCCAGCATTGCCAAGATCAGCCTGGGGTACATGTGTTTCACAGCATTGTGAGATACATACAAAATGAAACTCATCCCGAGAATTCAAGGTCTGAGGATTTCTCTCAATCATAGAATGCTTGTTTAACATGCACTAGGCCCCAGGTTTGATCCCAATACCATAAAATAAGCAAAATACATGATAGCAGAATTGCTGTGTACATGTTTCTGCTTAATTCAGGCTGATGTAGGGCCCCACTGAGCATCCTGTCTAGAGCTTCAGGAGACCAACAATATGGTGAAATTTATCTAGAGAGAAAATCCATTCCAAGAAAGAGTAAAAAATGCATTTGAATTCATATAATCTCAGATTATAATCATAATCTATGATTTTTGATTATGTATACATATATTTATATATATCTTAAGTATGTACTTTGATGTAATACAATGTCACTACAGTATAGATCTCTTTGGATAAGCTCCCGTGTTTTCCCTTTAGCATTTGTTTATCTGTGGTATTTCTCTGGAGAAGGGGACTCACATTTCTCTGTGAGCAGGACATGCAAAAACATTCCCCACAAACTCGTCACTCAGTGTTTTGCCAGGCAGATTTCATGATCCCAATCTGCACTTCATTAAGAGCTCAGGTGATGTGCACACACATCAAAGCTTGAAACTTGCTGCTGCATGATACAGACTTCATCCTTAGACTGAAGAGGAGATTTCTCTCTGCTGCTCTCTTGCTGTCAGAACACTGGAGATCACAGAACACAGGGTCTCACTCATCCGGGCTCCCCTGAAATCACAGTAGTTGAGTGATCTGTGCTCATCTACACTCACTGTCTCTCTTCTGTCAAAACAGGTCCAGGGACGCCTCTATTATCATCTTCCCACACATCTGGAACAAGAGGACCATGGCTTCTGCCCTCCAGGGCATGGTGTTACCATAGTTTGTGTGCATGAGATATAGGAGTTGAAGGCTCTACTGGCATCCCCACAGGGACTTCCCAGACCTGAGAGTTAGACTGACACAAGGTAGACTTTAGGGGGAAGAGATGAAGAAATAGGAAACACAGCCAGCCAGTTGCATACTGGTTTGGACTCGCAATCATTTGTGAGTTGTGAAGAAGCAAATGGATTATGTGGGAAGCTTACAGAAGGAGTGAGTTTTTAATTATTTTTTCCATTCTTTTTATTGGTTATTTTTTATTATTTCCATTTCAAATGTTATACCCTTTCTGGGTCACCCCCAAACTCCCTATTCCATCCTCCTTCCCCTGCTTCTATGAGGGTGGTCCCCCACCCACCCACCCACCTATTCTGGCCTCTCCACCCTCGAATTTCCTTATAGTGGGGCATCGAGCCTTCACAGAACCAAGGTCCTCTCCTCCCATTGGTGTCTGATAAGGCCCTCTTCTGCTACATATGCAGCTGGAGCCATGGGTTCCTCCATGTGTACTCCTTGGTTGGTAGTTTAGTCCCTGGGAGCTCTTGGGGTGTTGTCTGGTTGGTTGATATTATTGTTCTTCTTATGAAGTTGTAAACCCTCTCAGCTCCTTCAGTCCTTTCTCTAACTCCTCCATCTGGGACCCCACTGGGAACCCTATGCTCAGTCCAATGGTTGACAGTGAGCATCCGCCTCTGTATTTATCAGGCTCTGGCAGTCTCTAAGGAGACAGCTATATCAGGCTCCTATCAGCATGCATAATAGTGTCTGGGTTTGGTGAGTGTATATGGGATGGATCTCCAGGTGGGACAGTCTCTGGATGGCCTTTCCTTGAGTCTCTGCTCCACATTTTGTCTCCATATTTGCTCCCATGAGTATTTTGTTCTCCTTTCTAAGAAAGACTGAAGCAGCCACACTTTGGTCTTGCTTCTTCTTGAGCTTCATGTGGTCTCTGAATTGTATCTTTTGTATTCCAAGCATAATCCCCACAGTCAATGTTTCATCCTTGAGAACAAGGATGCTGCTTCTTTCCCAGGAGGATCCATCTTCTGCTTTGAGGGTCAACAGGAAGGTCAGAGTGACCTTGTGCTTGCTGTCTTTCAAGTGCCTTTAATTTCAACAATCAGCATGAGAGACCAGCTTATTCTAACCCTTTTGAGAATTTCCTAGACACAAAGACATCTGTATTTGTGTCCCACCCTACAAGTGTGAGTGTCTGTGGTGGGGTCTGGTAATGTGCTTCTCTTGCAGACTCTTTGGGTCTCTGATGCTGATGACAGGGCATATCACTCTGAGGACGCAGCTCAGGGACTGATGCTCTTGTCTTTGTCTCATTGGCCTTGATTTATCTTTTCTGACCTCTTTTTGACCTCACAAAATCTCTCTCATATTGTAAATTATACCATGGTTATTAAAATATAAAATTTAGAGTCCAGTATCTCAGTCATTTGTTTTTGTACAGTTTCCAGGACAGTTTCTCTCTCTGTCTCTGTCTCTGTCTCTGTCTCTGTCTCTCTCTCTCTCACACACACACACACATATGAGCATGCACATGTGCTCTCACTCTCATTTTTTCCCTCTCCCCTTCCCTCCCTCCCTCTTTCTCTCCCTCCTTCCTTCCCCCTTTCCCTCTCTCTCTTGTGTATTTTGTCAGATGGGGTTTATTGTGTAGCCCAAGCTGACCTGGAATCCTCTTGCCTCTAGAATGCTGAAATTATAGATGTGTTCCTGATGCCCCTTCCTTTAAAAACATCTGAATTTTATTTTTCTAGCTTGCACAGCTCATTTTTACTTATCACAAAAGGATTCGCAGCAGGAAATGCAATAAATACACACAACTTCTCAAAAGTCTGTCCACTATCGTCTCCACTTCTGTTTCTAGAAACTGCCCTTCTAAACTCATTTATGAATGTTCTGTCTGGCAGTTCCTGTGGTCTGAAAACACTGGTATGTGTACATGTTAATTGTTTTTTTGTTTGTTTTTACAAAATTAGGGTAAACATTCACATGCTTTGCTTGCCATTTTGTTTTTTTTCCTATTACTTTAGGCTTTCTTTTTTGAGTTTCAACTTGATGCAGTTTACATAATAGTGTTTCCGTATGCTTCCTAAGACTTTGGAACATATTGAAATCATACACAGTAAACATAAAGCTTTGTATATCAGTTATAGAACGGCTTAAAGGGGTTAAGAGGCTGTCATAGGGTTCAGAAGCTTTCAGAAGAGGGTGGATAGAAATGTAAGTAGAGCCTGTATTGATAAAATAAAGGTCAGAACAGAGCTGCAGATAGAACTCAAGGAAGCATAAGGATCCTGAGTGTCATAGGTTTAACAGGGAAGTTAGGAAGCTGAGTTCAGCTACAAGGGAGAAAGGAGAGGATCAGATGAGGAATGGGTGGGTGGGTAGATGGTGGATCCAGAGAAGCAAACAGGACAACTGTCATATAATTATTAAATAGATTCCTGCAACAGTACAGGATAAGCTGAACACACCCCTGAAAAAAAAGTGTAGAATTCTCTGCCAGTGGGTTCTTGAAGCACAGAGTGGTCAGAAGACAAGTCAGTGGAGGCCGCCTTCATCACAGTTCTGTCCATTGTGAGGTCCAGGTGAAGAAACTATACCCATTTCTTGGTCTTGTATGTCTGGTATCTACTGGAATTGAGATATATTCATGAAGCTGTACAATATCAGTTCTCCTGGGTAAATTTATAGATTGGCACCTTTCTGCTTTCAGGAATGCCATTTATCAGCCTGTGCTGTGTGGCTGGTACTGCACAGGTGGTGCCATTTGCATATGAGCTCAGGTGAATAGTCATGTCCTGTCTTTAAAATGGAGTCAAGTGCTGCTTGTGAAATGGAGTGTTGACCAGAACTCATAGAAATAAGGTCTCTACAGGCAAGGCTCAGTCTGGGACTCCACTGCTTTATATAACATGGAGCCACTTAGCAGATTAGCTTGATCCCAACAGATATTTGGGTGAGGAATAATGGAAGTCTGTGTTTGACAGTACTTCCTGTCCCTGAGGCGTGTAATTGCTGCATGGTTGTGTGTGTGTGTGTGTGTGTGTGTGTGTGTGTGTGTTTCTTTGGTGTGAATTCTGAGAATGAAAACTTTGCCTTTTAAGACAAGTGGTTCATTTCATGCTTGATATAGATCAGAGTGAACTCATATCTGAGTGTCAGCCAATCTCATTGGTTCAGGAAGAGAAAGCTTTTTTGGAAAGGAAACTCCTCCCCAAATCAGAGATAAAAAATAGAAAGGGGACCTTGGTGGACATCCCTTTAACTCTGTCAAGGCCCCTCTGCAGGCTTAGGCAACTCTGCGCTCTCCTGGGGAGGAGTGAATGATCTCTCACTGATCTAGCTCACATACATAAAATCCTGAGCCATGTGCCCTATGAGATTAATAACATAATTACTGAAGTCTGGAGAGAGTGGCTAAGAGCACTGACTACTCTCCAGATGGTCCTGAGTTCAATTCTCAGCAACCACATGGTAGCTCACAACCATCTGTAATGAGATCCGATGCCCTCTTCTGGTGTGTTTGAAGAGAGTGACAGTATATATTTATATTTAAATTTATATATAAAATTTATATATTTATAAAATATGTAATATATATAATTTATATATTAAACATATATATTTAATATATGTTTATATATATAATAAATGTAAAAAAAGAAAAAATTCTCTTTTACATAGAAAGTGACAAAAACAGTGACAGTGACAGAGCTCAGTGATGGCCAAGTCAGTCAAGGATGTCTGAGCTCACTGGTAATATTTTTTTCCTATAGCATTTCAGTGATTCTATAATCTTCTACAAAGAGTGAAAGTTTTGGGTGTGCAGACATGCAGACTTTCTACCCAGCATCTTATATCTACCTGTGTTGCTTCTCACTATTGCATAGATTGCCCACTCTATCCAACCACATCCTCTCCCTCTAGGCCACACTTACTCCTCCCACTACTTCTGTGTTCTACCTCTGATTATCACTTCCTAGAGGGAGATGCCATGGTGAAGTCAAGTCTCTTGTGTGAGAGGTGTTTAATCCCCAGGGACATTTGAAGAGTAATGACTAAGCTTGTTCTCATGAGCTTTCTCACCCAAGAGGCCAAACGATAGTCTCTTAAGTCATCATGTCAACTACGAGCAGATCTATTCCAGGGTCTTCAAGGGGGGAGTCTCCAAGGCATATGACTTGATAATGTTTCGTGAAAATCCTAGAGACAGCCATGAGGTAATAGAATGCAGCCTCTGCTTGTGCTGTGAGCCTGTTAGAGGATTTCCTTCATGATTCTTGTCACTGGTGACTAGAGATGATGAGCAAGAGAGATACCTCTGTGCTTAGGGGTCACTAGGCATGGCCAAGTCATCTGGATCAAGAGACTTTTTGTTCTGAAGCCTGCTGATTTCTTCTTATTTCTGTTTTGAGAGAACAGACAGTGATGCCAGGCATAAGTACTTTGCATGCACTAACCATCATGTCCTAGAAGGTTCCAACTGGTGTACTAGGTCAGTGAGCCAATACTTACCTTTCTCCACATGCAAGGTGAATCTTAAAGAAAAGAGCTTTCCTGGCACCACCAGTTACAATTATTTAGGGCAATGTTAGAGTGTTTTAATAATTGAGAAAGCATTTATGGTCAGTTCATCTTAGCCTTCGTGATAATTCTTTTGCTTTTAGCTTTTAAATATGTTTGTTTTTCATGTACTTATAAAGAACAGAGTAACATGTCAGTACTTGTATATAATGTGCTATGATCATATCAGGGCAGTTAGTATTTCTGTCATCTTAGACATTTATCTTTCCTTTGTGCTGGGGACGTTCCAAATCTCTACTAGCTGTATTGAAATGAACAGTGAATTGTGAATTATCTACCGTAGGCATCCTAACATGCTATTAAAGACAGTTTTATTCTATTATACATTGTTAGTTGGCTTCATGAAGGTTTTAAAATAAAATAGTTTTTATTAAAGTAGTAATAAATCACTTTCATACATTTAGAGTACACACTAAATTTCAACTTTCTCAGAGACTATATTACCTGTGGTAGGTGGTGTATGTGTGTGTGTCTGTAACCATGAGTATGTTTTCATGCATGTGGAGGACAGAGTTCAATGTTGCGTGTTTCTTAGGAGCTTGTTTTTTGAGACAAGGCCTCTCACTGATGTTTGGGGCCTGCTGATTATAATAGTCTGGCTGGCCAGTGAGTCCCAGGGAGATTCCTGTCTCTATCAACCAAGAATTGGGATTAGAAGTGTATACCACCATGCCAGACTTTTTGTGTGGATTCTAGTGAGTGAATCTTAGGTTTTCATGATTTCATAGCAAGCACATTACCAACTGAGCTACCACCTCACTATCAGTCTCAGTTTTAGGAGTTTTTGACACCCAAAATATGTGTAAGAATTGATATAGGCAATTGGTTAGAGTTTATGACCATAGTCCAATTCAAGAATAAGTGAACTTGCCTTCTACTCCTTACTAATGTCATACAGAAATGCACTGAAGGTCATGGTACCTATCTTCAAATGGCCGTGTCTTTCTGTGATTCTGACTTCCTCATTTCCTTCAGTAAATATCCTCTGCACTTCAGAACAGCATACAGAAACCAGAAGGCTCCATTCTAACCCTGTTGCATCACCCCAGGACCTTCTTAGTTGAGCCAATCAGTCTTCATTCTTCTGTCTTTTTTCTCTACCCTTGTAGCCCTTCCACCATGACAACCCATGGTTAGGATTGTTATCTCGCCTTGTCATGTATACACTGATTCTCTCATTTAATTTTTTCAAGCTAGATCTTATTTCTCAATTCTTTCCATACTCTGTTATGTACTGGCTTAACCTTTCTTTTAGACAACCCCCCTTTTTTGTATTAAATATAGAGCCCAGATTTTCCTAAGTTCCTTCATTCTAGAAACAGTGTCTTAATATTCCTTATGATCCTAGGACTGTTGCAGGCATTGTGTATACAGGCAAGAAAGCAACACAATCTCTGTTCTTCATAATGTGTCATTGTATGAGGTAGGATTTTAATGCACAAAAATACTATGACAGCTGTTAATAAGAGGAAACATAGAGGTAGAGGTGAGAGATATGTGTGTGTAGGATATCTTATGTAGCATGCTTCTAGAGACTTACGCTTGCTTTATGCAGTGCCCTTAGCTCTTACTGAATTGTAGAAGCTATTGGAACAGTGTGGTTATATAGTGCCTAGAAAATGATAGCTACTTGATCAGGGTTTGCTGAGGAAGTAATTAATGATTTCATGAACTTCCTGAAGTAGAGGAGGTTGGAGAGATGGACAAGAGCTAAAGAGGAGTAGAGAGTAAATACGTTCATAAGAAAGTTTCACAGACCCTTTCTTTTGTTATCAGGGTCACAAGGAGGGGCACCAGCATTTAGTTCTAAAAAAAATAAAATCACACTTAAGTAAATTTCAAGAGAACTGATCATTTCCATTCTAGGCTGAAACCAGTAAGCTTGAAACTCATTCAAACATGTTGGTGTCACCTATTATAGATAAATTTAATGTACAACACCCTCCATGCGTTTTGATGGAATGTTAATCTCTACTTGTCAAAACTATCCTAATCATTTTAAATGTAATGAATATCTCAAAGAAATGTACTGTACAGTTATAACCGAATGATTAACCTATCTTTTATACATACTATCTTCCATATTTTAAAATTTTATATTTGATACAGTTAAGTAAAAGATATATCTCTAACAATAGTAAGGGGCAGAAGTAGAATTATAAATTATTTGTATTTACTTAGGACTATGACTTAATTCAAAGTATATAGTATTCTATGACATTTTATGCTTTCAGACTAAATTTCTAAGCCAGAATCATTATTTCCTTTTTTTAATGTATAAAAGATTTATTAATCCAATTGTTTAGCTAGTCTTCAAACTCAAAATAGATAACTTTGTGTGGACAGTCTTCTCTTGTAATGCTCTGTCAGAATTCCTCAGGTGAATGGAAGCTGGAGCCGGGACTGTGACTTTATTCTTACACACTGTGTTCCTAAGAATGACACAGGGCTCCGCTATAGCAATGAGGGGGCAAAATGACAGTTCTGTGACTGAGTTCATCCTCTTGGGATTTTCGAACTATCCTGAACTCCAAAGGCAAATGTTTGGGGCTTTCTTAGTTATTTACCTGGTGACTCTGACAGGAAATGCCCTCATTATGTCTGTCATCCTCCTGGACCGGAGCCTGCACATCCCCATGTATCTGTTCCTGCAGAACTTGTCTGTGGTGGAGACGGGCTTCAGCACAACCGTTATGCCTGAAATGCTGGTGGTCCTGACCTCTGAGAGAGCGACCATTTCCTTTGGTGGCTGTTTTGCACAGATGTATTTCATTCTTCTCTTTGGTGGGACAGAGTGTTTTCTCCTGGGAGCAATGGCTTATGATCGATTTGCTGCAATCTGCCATCCTCTATCCTACCCGGTGATTATGAACAAAAGAGTTTTCATGACGTTAGTGACATGCTCGTGGCTCTCAGGAACCATCATGACTACGCTGCAGACCACATGGGTGTTCAGTTTTCCCTACTGTGGCTCCAATGAAATTAACCACATCTCATGTGAAACCCCAGCAGTACTGGAGCTTGTATGTACAGACATTTTTTTCTTTGAGATCTATGCCTTCACAGGCACTGTTCTGATAATTTTGACTCCCTTCGTGTTGATTCTTTTGTCTTATATCCGAATTCTCTTCTCCATCCTGAGGATGCCATCTACTACAGGGAGGCAGAAGGCCTTTTCCACATGTGCCTCTCATCTCACCTCTGTCACTCTCTTCTATGGCACGGCCAGTATGACCTATTTGCAGCCTAAATCCAAGTACTCCCCAGACACCAAGAAACTGATGTCATTGGCTTACTCTCTGCTTACTCCTCTGTTGAATCCACTTATCTACAGCCTGAGAAACAAAGAGATGAAAAGGGCTGTGGTAACATTATGGGAAAGAAAAATGGTTTTACACACAACCTGATGTGTTCAGGAGTTGTGTGATATTCAGATAGCTCATAAGTGAACTGTAAATAAACTAACAAGATGAAAACACTAAATTTCGTGGTGGGCATGTTTTAATTCTTTCTTTCTTTCTAAAACAATTCTATTGTTATTATTAATATTGTTGTTGCTGTTGTTGTTATTTGCATCTCAACCACAGTTTTCTTTCCTTCCTCTCTTCCCAGTCATTCCTCCCACTTCCCCTCTGCCCTGCACCCAGTCCTTCTCTGTTCTTATTCAGAAAAGGGCAGGTCTCCTATGGATATCAACCAAAGATGGCATATCAAGATGGAGTATGAAAAGGTACCTCCCTTATATTAAGGTTTAACAAGGCAACCTAGTAGGAGTAAAAGAGTCCCAAAAGCTGGCAAAAGAATTAGAGACAGCCCTCATTCCCACTGTTAGGAGTCCTACAAGAAGATCAAGTTACACAATGTGCAAGTTACACAAGTTACATATGTGCAGAGGGCCTAGGTCAGTCATATGCAGGCTCACTGGTTGTCAGTTCTGCCTCTGTGAACCCTTGTGAGCCAGGTTAGATGATTTTGTGGATTTTCTTGTGGTGTCTTTGACCCCTCTGGCTCCTACAATCCTTCCTCCCCCTCTTCCACAGGGTTCCTCAAGTTCTGCCTAGTATTTGCTGTGGGTCTCTGCTTCTGTTTCCATCAATTGCTGGATGAAGGCTCTCTGATGACAATTGGGCTAGGCACCAGCCTATGAGTGTAGCAGAATATCATTAGGCTTTATTTCATTGACATTTTTTGTCAGATGTGTTTTGTTCTATGCTAGGTTTCTGAGCTGACCAGCCTCTGGGTCCTGGCCTTCCTGGCAGTATCAGGGGTGGGCTCCCTCTAGTTGTATGCGTCTCAGGTTCAATTGTTTATTTTTAAAGTTTTAAAACGCCTTTTAAAATTTTGCTGTTTTTTTAAACAAGTGCAGACACATTTCATTAGTTCACTTAATTTTTGACAACTGTTTCCACATGTTGCATTATCCTTTGGACCATAGACTCACAGGCTAAAAACATTCTTGAAGAAGATATTCCTATATAACTCTTGGTGCAATGTGTGCCACACATCCTCAAGATGACAGAAACCTTTGTAAATAAAATTAAAATTGAATCTGAGTGAGAAATGATCCGACTTCCGACTCTGGCAAAGACTGAGATCAGGCATCAGTCTCTGGTCAGCCATGCTGGAGTTGATCTTTGAGTAGAAGGGAGGGAAAAACACATGACAGGGTGAGCTGTGTCCTCCAGGAATGAGGCATGAGGCCTTGTATGGGGATCATCAGGCCAGGTAGGCAGGCTGAGGCCAGGGGAGAGAGGCAGAGCTGCATTGGGGGAGGTGTATGCATGTGTCTGTAGGTGTACATGGGAGGCCATGGGTGGAGATGATACCAAGTTTCCTATTTTCACGATAGCTACTAAGTCACAATGGACAAAGACTTGGATTTTTTCTTCTGACCAAAGTGACTCCAGGGCCAGGTGTTCCTGACAAGTCGCTGGATACTTGGAACATCCCCATTCCCACATAGCCCTTGGTGACACTGGTGTCCTGAGCCTGTAAGGATGGGACTGGAGTGGAATTCTATGAAATGGGCACTCTCTCTTCACTCTGCACCCCAGAGTAAGACTGTTGATTCAGTGCAGCTCTTGAGAAGGTACAGTTTAGGGGTCAGGGACTTTTTCAAGGGTTTTCCTATGGTTTGAGTGGTCAAAGTCCAGCTGACCCCTGAGGGAAAGAGTGGCTGCTAGCCCTATAGACCAGGCCATCCAGCTTGGCCATGGCCTGCTTTAAGTCCTGCATTATGATGTCCACTTCAGCCATGGTGGTACTACGGCCTACACTAAGCCAGATTGAATTCTGGGCCATGTTCATGGGGATACCACAGCTCAACACCACCGGGATGGCCTGTCTTCGTGATCCGAGTGGCATGAAGCTTTCACACTGGTCAATAGTGTCTGGCACTGTGCAAGTAGCATCGACATTTGAAGCTGGGACTCCTGGATGGAAAAGTTGCAGGTGTTTGGAAGCCTCTCCAACCCTGGAACCCAGCTGTTCAAAAGGATTTCCTTACCAAATTCAGCCTCCAGCCTCTCCTCTAGGTAACCATGGTCATCTCTCACATTGGTCTCTCACGAGGGCTTCATAAATCTGACAGTTTTCACTCACCACATCAGCAGCCTTCCCACACCCATCAAACACGGGCATGTTCTCAGTCCCTGCCTGAAATGCTCCTCTTGTTCGCCTCTAAACAGCATGGGATAGAGGGGGCTAACTTTACTGATCCCTTGCACAAACAGAGCACCAACCATGGACCCATAGAACTTGTGCCCCACGATGGTCAGAAAGTCCACACTGAAGTCCTCTACATCCATTCACCTCTTCCCAGTGCCTGAGCAGTATCTGTGTGCACAAGGACTTGTGGCAACCTGGAAGCAGCCAGGATCTGGTTCTGTGCCTTAATGCATCAACTGATCCCCGAGACAGGCATGATGATGCTGGTCTTGTTATTAGCCATCATGATGGTCATGAGGCTTGTGGTGGGGCTGACAGCTGGCAGGAGATCCTCAACTTCTGCTTGCCCATTCACCTTTGATACAAAAGTGTCAAAGTGGAACAAAAGTGACTTCTGCCATTTGTTTTTTTTAAATTTATTTTTATTGTATATTTTATTTACATTTCAGATGCCATCCCCTTTCCCCATTTTCCCTCCCCAGAAAACGCCTATCCCATACCCCCTTCTCCTTTTTGCTTTTATACAATTTTTTTTAATGTCAACCAAAGGCTTTATAAGTTTGGTAATGCTCAATATCAATCAAAAGTGTAACCTAATACCCAATCTAGATATATCAACTATCTTTGACTGGCGGAGACATGTGAATATCCGCCTCCATGTCTGGCCCCCCTCTCTCTTTCTCTCTCATCACCTAGCCCCTCCTGTCCTTCTCCTCCACTTCTCCTTACTCCTCCTCTCTGTACTCCTCCCACCTTAGCTCCTCCTACATATCACCCTTCCTGTTAAAATAAAACTTTTCTCAAAATACAGTTAGAGCATAACTATACTAATTTATGTCAGTAAGGTGCAAGATAGACCTAATACCCAGTCCATCATTTTGTTGACTAAGCAGAACCTCTGTCATCTCTCCTAAATAACAGACTTAGTTCTGAGCCTGGCTTTTTTTCCTTGGCTTTAGAATGAATGTCAGCTGAAAACCATCCTCTCAAATGTTTTCTCTCAAAGTAAATAGCAAGGATTGGCTATGAGACTATAAGTTTTCAACCCCATCAGAAATCCAGAATGACTGAGTTCACTGAGATTATGGGAAGCACAAAGCATAGCTTCTAAAACATAGCCAATTTATAGAGACCACTGGACACCTGGACAGTCCCTATACTACAGAATGTTGGAGCATCTGATCTTCAGCCTTCTGGCCCAGGATCATCTGACAGACCTAGTGATGCAGAATTATTAAGGGCTGATTACTCTGTCTTGGCAGATATAATCAGTCGACTATTCTGCAAGTGTGTCCTTTTCTGGACAGTATTTTGTCTGTAGATGGAAAGAGGCAATTCTTGCCTAGTGGCTGTCTCACCACAATTGGAATAACTCCAAAGATGCTCAATTTCTTCTTGGAATCCAAGACAGGAAGCTGTCAGGAGCAGACAGGTCTCTAATCAAAATGACCTTAATACAGAAATGTTTGTAATGTCAATTCTTTGGATTTCTGATGTTTTGAAAACCAACTATTTATGTAAGGCAATCTGGGCTGTTGTCTGTTAACTCCTTTCAGCTATTTCTAAAGAAAACATAGAAAACTCCCTAACAATAAACTCAAAGCCATGAATTTGCTATAGGCCCTTAACTCACAGTCTAACCATCTCAAATAAGTTAAAAAAGTTAAAGAAGGACTGGGTCTAAGCCTTGTATTTCTAAATGTGTTATACAGGCACAATGCCTATGATAGTAACAATATTCATCTCACTTTTATATTTATAAGAAGCTCGTATCAATAAAACCTTAAATTTGAAATCAAAGTAAATTTTGTACCATTTAAGAAATTATAACTGGTACCGCCAGACACATTCTGGGGGATCCATAGACCCCATAGCCAGCGCTAGCACTCCCCTTCCGCCACTCGTCCCTCCTCCGGTCTGAGGCCTGGGCCAGAACTCTGCCCGGCCAGCTAGTGAGTGCACCCCGGATACCTCCAGACACATTCTGGGGGCTCCACAGATCCCACAACCAGCTTTAGGTAGGAAAACCCACATACTACCCTGAGCTCATAGCTGGGTGCCCTGAGTGCTCAGAATCCAGCAGATACCCCCCCACCCCGCCCCTGCCAGCTAGCACCCCCCTTCTGCCCATCTCCCGGGTCTGAGGCCTGGACCAGACCTCTGCCAGGTCTGCTGTTGTGTGGACCCTGGATTCCACCTGAGACATACTGGAAGGTCCACTCAACCCAGAGCCACAGAGGAACAACAGAACTCAGAGTGTCAGACAACATATCCTGAGATATCCAAGAGGAGACGCTGCACCCAGAACAGCAGACAACTAGCTGGACTGCTACCTTAGAGGCACCATATCCTGAGGCATCCTAGAGATACCACCATAATCAGTGCAGCTGGAAAAAATCACAGAGACATCTGGACCCCTAGAAGACCAAACACAAGCGAGACAACTGGAAAGGCAGGCTTCAATCAGAGACAGAAGTACAGGTAGCACTAGATTTAACCAGATGGCAAAAGGCAGGCGCAAGAATGTAAGCAACAGAAACCAAAGTTACATGGCATCATCAGAACCCAGTTCCCCCATCATAGCAAGCCATGAACACCCCATCACACCAGAAAAGCAGGATTCAGAATTAAAATCACTTCTCATGATGATGATAGAGGACTTTAAGAAAGACATAAATAACACTCTCAAAGAACAGATAGAAACCCTTAAAGAGGAAACACAAAAATCCCTTAAGGAATTGCAAGAAAATGCAACCAAACGGGAGAAGGAATTAAACAAAACCATGCAGGATCTAAAAATGGAAGTAGAAACAATAAAGAAATCACAAAGGGACAATACCATGGAGATAGAAAACCTAGAAAAAAGATCAGGAGTCACAGACACAAGTATCACCAACAGAATACAAGAGATGGAAGAGAGAATCTCATGTGCAGAAGATACCATAAAAAACATTGACACAACTGTCAAAGAAAATGCAAAATACAAAAAGCTACTAACCGAAAATATACAAGAAATCCAAGACACAATGAGAAGGCCAAACCTAAGGATAATAGGTATAGATGAGGGGGAAGACTCCCAACTTAAAGGACCAGTAAATATCCTCAACAAAATTATAGAGGAAAACTTCCCTAACCTAAAGAAAGAGATGTCCATAAATATACAAGAAGCCTACAGAACTCCAAATAGTTTAGACCAGAAAAGAAATACTTCCTGCCACATAATAGTCAAAACATCAAATGTACAAAACAAAGAAAAAATACTAAAAGCAGTAAGGGAAAAATGCAAAGTAACATATAAAGGCAGACCTATAAGAATTACACCAGACTTCTCACCAGAGACCATAAAAGCCAGAAGATCCTGGACCGATATCATACAGACCCTAAAAGAACATAAATGTCAGCCCAGACTACTATACCCAGCAAAACTGTCAATCATTATTGATGGAGAAACCAAAATATTCCATGACAAATCCAAATTTACACAGTATCTCAACACAAACCCAGAACTTCAAAGGATAATTGGTGGAAAACTCCATCACAAGGAGGGAAACTACAACCTAGAAAAAGCAAGAAAGTAATCTTCCAAAAACCGTAAAAGAAGGTAGCTACACAAACATATCTCCACTGCCAATAACAAAAATAACAGGAAAGAACACTCATTTTTCCTTAATATCTCTCAATATCAATGGACTCAATTCTCCAGTAAAAAGACATAGACTATCAGACTGGATACGTAAACAGGATCCAACATTTTGCTGCATTCAGGAAACACACCTCTGTGGAAAGGACAGACACTACCTCAGAGTAAAAGGTTGGAAAACAATCTTCCAAGCAAATGGTCCCAAGAAACAAGCTGGAGTAGCGATTCTAATATAAAATAAAATCAGTTTTCAACCAGAAGTAATCAAAAAAGATAAAGAAGGACACTTCATATTCATCAAAGGAAAAATGTACCAAGAGGAACTCGCAATTCTCAACATCTATGCTCCAAATGTAAGGGCACCCACATACATAAAAGACACTTTACTAAAACTTAAAGCATACATTGCACCTTACACAATAATAGTGGGAGATTTCAACACCCCACTTTCAGCTATGGACAGATCGTGGAAACAGAAACTAAATTGAGACACAATGAAACTAACAGAAGTTATGAACCAATTGGACTTAACTGACATCTATAGAACATTTCATCCTAAAAAAAGAATATACCTTCTTCTCAACACCTCATGGTACCTTCTCGAAAATAGACCATATAATTGGTCACAAAACAGGCCTCAATAGATACAAAAAGATTGAAATTATCCCTAGTACCTTATCAGACCACCATGGATTAAGACTTGTCTTTGACATGGACAAAAACAACAGAAAGCCCACATACAGTTGGCAACTGAACAACGCTCTACTCAATGATAACTTGGTCAAGGAAGAAATTAAGAAAGAAATTAAAGACTTTTTAGATTTAAATGAAAATGAGGACACATCATATCAAAACATGTGGGACTCATTAAAAGCAGTACTAAGAGGAAAAACCATAGCTCTAAGTGCTCACAAAAAGAAAGTGGAAAGAGCATACATTAACAACTTGACAGCAAACCTGAAAGCATTAGAACAAAAAGAAGCTAGTATACCCAAGAGGAGTAGACAGCAGGAAATAATCAAACTAAGGGCTGAAATCAACCAAATAGAAACAGAAAGAACTATACAAAATATCAACAAAACCAGGAGCTGGTTCTTTGAGAAAATCAACAATATAGACAAACCCTTAGCCAGACTAACCAAAGGGTGCAGAGACAGCATCCAAATTAATAAAATCAGGACTGAAAAGGGAGACATAACAACAGAAACAGAGGAAATTAAAAAAATTATCAGATCCTACTACAAAGGCCTATACTCAACAAAATTGGAAAATCTGGAGGAAATGGACAATTTTCTAGATAGATACCAGGTAACAAGTTAAACGAGGAGCAGATAAACCATCTAAACAGTCCCATAACGCCTAAAGAAATAGACACAGTCATTAAAAATCTTCCCACCAAAAAATGTCCGGGGCCAGATGGTTTCAGTGCAGAATTCTTTCAGACCTTCAAGGAAGACCTAATACCAATCCTCTTCAAGCTATTCCATCGAATAGAAACAGAAGGAACACTACCCAATTCATTCTATGAAGCTACCATTACACTCATACCTAAACCACAGAAAGACCCAACAAAGAAAGAGAACTACAGACCAATCTGTCTTATGAATATTGATGCAAAAATACTCAATAAAATTCTTGCAAACTGAATCCAGCAACACATCAAAACAATTATCCATCAAGATCAAGTAGGCTTTATCCCAGGAATGCAGGAATGGTTCAATACTTGGAAATCTATCAATGTAATCCACTATAAGTAAACTCAAAGAGAAAAACCACATGGTCATATCACTAGACGCTGAGAAAGCATTTGACAAAATTCAACATCCCTTCATGTTAAAAGTCTTGGAAAGATCAGTAGTTCAAGGCCCATATCTAAACATAGTAAAAGCAATATACAGCAAGTCAGTAACCAACATCAAACTAAATGGAGAGAAACTTGAAGCAATCCCACTAAGATCAGGGACTAGGCAAGGCTGCCCATTCTCACCTTACCTATTCAATATAGTACTGGAAGTCTTAGCTAGAGCAATTAGTCAACAAAAGGAAGTCAAAGGGATACAGATAGGAAAGGAAGAAATCAAAATTTCACTATTTGCAGATGATATGATAGTATACTTAAGTGACCCTAAAACTTCCACCAGAGAACTCCTAAACCTGATAAACAACTTTAGCAATGTGGCTGTATATAAAATCAACTCAAACAAATCAGTAGCCTTCCTCTATTCAAAGGATAAACAGGCAGAGAAAGAAATTAGGGAAATGACACCCTTTACAATAGCCACAAATAAAATAAATTATCTTGGAGTGAATCTAACAAAGCAAGTGAAAGATCTGTATGACAAGAACTTCAAGTCTCTGAAGAAAGAAATTGAAGAAGATCTCAGAAGATGGAAAGATCTCCCATGCTCCTGGATTGGCAGGATTAACTTAGTAAAAATGGCTATCCTGCCAAAAGCAATCTATAGATTCAATGCAATACCCATCAAAATTCCAAATCAGTTCTTCATAGAGATAGAAAGAGCAATTTACAAATTCGTTTGGAATAACAAAAAACCTAGGATATCGAGAACTATTCTCAACAATAAAAGAACCTCTGGGGGAATCACCATTCCCCTCAAACTGTACTACAGAGCAGTAGTGATAAAAACTGCATGGTATTGGTACAGAGACAGACAGGATGATCAATGGAATAGAACTGAAGACCCAGAAATGAACCCGCACACCTATGGTCACTTGATCTTTGACAAGGGAGCTAAATCCATCCAGTGGAAAAAGGACAGCATTTTCAACAAGTGGTGCTGGCTCAACTGGAGGTCAACATGTAGAAGAATACAAATTAATCCATTCTTATCTCCTTGCACAAAGCTCAACTCCAAGTGGATAAAGGACCTTCACATAAAGCAAGATACACTGGAACTATTAGAAGAGAAGTTGGGGAAGACCCTCGAATACCTAGGCACAGGGGAAAAGTTCCTGAACAGAACACCAATGGCTTATGCTCTAAGATCAAGAATTGACAAATGGGACCTCATCAAATTGCAAAGCTTCTGCAAGGCAAAGGACACTGTCAACAAGACAAAACGGCAACCAACAGATTGGGAAAAGATCATTACCAATCCTACATCTGATAGGGGGCTGATATCGAATATTTACAAAGAACTCAAGAAATTAGACGCCAAACAACAAAATAACCCCATTAAAAATGGGGTACAGAGCTAAACAAAGAATTCTCAACTGAGGAAACTCGAATGGCCAAGAAGCACCTAAGAAATGCTCAACATCTTTAGTCATCAGGGAAATGCAAATCAAAACAACACTGAGATACAACCTCACACCAGTCAGAATGGCTAAGATCAAAAACTCAGGTGATAGTAGATGCTGGCGAGGATGTGAAGAAAGAGGAACACTCCTGAATTGTTGGTGGGGTTGCAAGCTGGTACAACCACTTTGGAAGTCAGTCTGGCAGTTCCTCAGAAAATTGGACATAGCACTACCTGAGGACCCAGCTATACCACTCCTGGGCATATACCCAGAAAATGCTCCAACAAATAACAAAGACATATGCTCCACTATGTTCATAGCAGCCTTATTTATAATAGCCAGAAGCTGGAAAGAACCCAGATGCCCTTCAACAGAGGAATGGATACAAAAAATGTGGTACATTTACACAATGGAATATTACTCAGCTATTAAAAATAATGAATTTGAGAAATTCTTAGGTAAATGGATGGAACTAGAAAATATCATCCTGAGTGAGGTAACCCAATCACAAAAGAACACACATGGTATTTACTCACTGATAAGCGGAGATTAGCCCAAAAATTTGAAACAACAAAGATTCAACTACTAGATGACATGAAGCTCATGAAGAAGAAAGAACAAGTGAGGATGCCTAGGTCTTTCTTAGAAGGAGTAACTAAATACCCAAGGGAGCAAATATGGAGACAAAGTGTGGAACAGAATCTGAAGGTGGGTTGTAGGGAGACCATTCCATCTGGGTATTCATTCCATGGGCAGTCACCAAAAATAGATGCTGATAGGGATGTCAGGATGGGAAAGCTGACAGCAGCCTGATAAGGCTGTCTCCTTAGAGGTCCCCCAGAGTCGGACATACCCAGAGACAGATACCCACAGCTATCCATTAATCTGATCAAAGGTTCCCAATGGAGGAGTTAGAGAGTAAATTGAAGGAACCTTAAGGGCTGGTGGCCCAGTGAGGAGAGCAACAATACCAACCAGGCAGAGCTCCCCAGGGTCTAAACCACCAGCCTAGGAGCACAAATGGAGAGATACATGACTCCAGCTGTATATGTAGGGGAGGATGGCCTTGTTGGGCATAGGTGGGAGACAAGGTCATTGGTACCATGAAGGCTGAGCACTGAGGGGGGGGAATCTGAGGGTGGGGCGGGGCGCTGGGGGTAGGTGGGTAAACACCTTCATAGAAGCAGGAGGAGGGGGGATGGGATAAGGGGATCCTGGGTGGTGGGGGAAATATGGTAAGGGGATAAAATTTGAAATGTAAATATTATATCCAATAAAAGAGGGGAAAAGTAGAAAAGCGGTTAGAACCAACATTCTTAATAAAATGTCAGCCCTCTTAAAAAAAAAAAAAACTATCTTGATACTAAAATTTGTTTTGAGAATTGTATATTGCAGAATGATCAGCCTTGGTGTATCTTCTCAACAAGCAAGCTGGGCAGACCTGCTCAAACCTCTGAGGTCCAGGAATTCCATCTGGAGGCAGCGAAGACACAGCATCAGAGGATTGTCAACTTGCTCTCTCCCTCCCCCCACTCCTCTCCTAATATCTCAACGCCCATAATCAGCTTGAAGAAGCTAATGATGAGTCAGCGCCCCTATTCCCTGGGCTTGGGGACTAAGGTGGTAAATATTGGGCTGTCTCTGTAGGGAAAAGTAGTGGTTTTGTCGGAATAGAGAGGATTAGCTAGGGTTTATTGCATAGCCATAACCTATTAGTAGAAATCTGTATAATTAATATCAAGATGAAGATATAAATTCTTAAATGGCACCAATCTACTTTGTTTACAAATTTTAAGGTTTTCAGCATTGTACCAGTATAACACATTTAGGAGTACAAAGCTTAGACCCAGTCCTTCTTTAACTTTTTTTTTTAACTGATTTGAGATGGTCAGCCTGTGAGTTAAGGGACTATAGCAAATTCATGACTTGGAGTTTATTATAAGGGTGTTCTCTATGTTTTATTTAGAAATAGCTGAGTGGAGTTATCAGGCAACAGTCCAGATTACCTTACATGGATAGCTGGTTTTCAAAACATCAGAAATCCTTAGAATTGACATGACAAACATTTCAGTATTAATGTTCACTTTCATTAGAGACCTGTCTGCTCCGGACAGCTTCCTATATTGAATTCTAAGAAGAAATTGAGCATCCTTGGAGTTACTCCAGTTGTGGTGAGACAGCCACTAGGCAAGAATTGCCACTTTCCTTTTACAGACAAATTACTGTCCAGAAAAGGACACACTTGCAGAATAGTCGACTGATTATATCTGCCTAGACAGAGTAATCAGCCCTTAATAATTCTGCAGCACTAAGGTCTGTCAGATGTTCCTGGGCCAGAAGGCAGAAGAGCAGATGCTCCAACGTTTTGAAGTAGAGCAAGTGTCCAGGTGTTCAGAGGCTAAGTTTTAGAAACTATGATTTGTGCTTCCCACAATTATAGTTAACTCAGTCATTCTGGATTTCTGATGGGGTTGAAAACATATAGCTATTGACCTTAAGAGAAAATATTTGAGTGGATGGTCGTCAGCTGACATTCATCCTAAAGCCAGGTTCAGAACTAGATGTTTTAGTTAGAATAGATGACAGAGGAGCTGCTTAGTCAACAAAAGGATGGACTGGGTATTAGGACTATCCTGTACCTCACTGGTACAAATTGGCATAATTATGCTCTAATTGTATTTTGAGAGAAAAGTTTCATTTTAACAGGAAGGGTGATGTGTAGGAGGAGCTAAGGTAGGAGGAGTACTGAGAGGAAGAAAAGGAGTAAGAAGAGGAGAAGAAGGAGAGGAGAAGCTAGGTGATGAAAGAAAGAAAGAGGGGGGAGACAGGGAGGCAGATATTCATGTATCTCCACCAGTCAAAGTTAGTTGTTATAGCTAGGTTGGTCAGTGGGTTACACCTCTGATTGAACAATTCCAAACTTATAAAGCCTATGATTAACATTATTTTAAAAAATGTATAAATGCAAAAAGGAAAAGGGGGCATGAGATAGGGCTTTTCTAAGGGGGTTGGGGAGGAATGGGGATAGGGGATGCCATCTGAAGTGTAAATAAAATATCTAATAAAAAAAAAGAAGGCATTCTTGTCAGAATGACCTAAGATAGGCTTAATCTTGTTTATGAAATAAAACGGGGAAGATGTGGAGAGCTTTTGGAACTTCTTGGAAGAAATCAGAATGCTGGGTCTTGTTTAAGTATCTAGTTTGTTAGTCTATGTCTTTTTTATTGGGGAATTGAGTCCATTGATATTAAGAGATATTAAGGAAAAGTGATTGTTTTTTCTTGTTATTTTTGTTATGAGAGGTGGAATTATGTTTGTTTAGCTATCTTCTTTTGGATTTGTTGGAAGATTACTTTCTTGCTTTTACTAGGTTGTAGTTTTCCTCCTTGTGTTGGAGTTTTCCATCTATTATACTTTGTAGGGCTGGATTTGTGGGAAGATATTGTGTACATTTGGTTTTGTCATGGAATATCTTGGCTTCTCCATCTATAGTGATTGAGAGTTTTGCTGGGTATAGTAGTTTGGGCTCGAATTTGTGTTCTCCTAGGGTCTATATGGTATAAGTCCAGGATCCTCTGGCTGTTATAGTCTCTGGTAAGAAGTCTGGTGTAATTCTGATAGGTCTGCCTTTGTATGTTACTTGACTCTTACTGCTTTCAGTATTTTTTGTTTGTCTTTTACATTTTATGTTTTGATTATCTGGAGTTCTATAGGCTTCTTGTATGTTACATGGGCATCTCTTTCTTTATGTTAGGAAAGTTTTCCTCTATAATTTTGTTGGAGATATTTATTGGCCCTTTAAGTTGGGAATCTTTATTTTCATCTATACCTATTATCTGTAGGTTTGGCCTTCTCATTGTGTCCTGGATTTCCTGGATGTTTTGGGTTAGGAGCTTTTGCATTTTGCATTTTCTTTGACAGTTGTGTCAATATATTCCATGGTATCTTCTGCACCTGAGATTCTCTTTTTTTCTCTTGTATCTTGTTGGTGATGCTTGCATCCATGATTCCTGATCTCTTTCTTACGTTTTCTATCTCCAGGGTAGTCTCCCTTTGAGATTTCTTTGTTGTTTCTACTACCATTTTTAGATCCTGGATGGTTTTGTTTAATTCCTTCACCTGTTTGGTTGTGTTTTTTTAAAATTTTTTTTGTTTTTGTTTTTTTGTTTTTTTTTGCAATTCTTTAAGGGATTTTGAGTTTCCTTTTTAAGGGCTTCTTCCTGTTTACCCGTTTTTTTTTTTTTTTCTTGTATTTCTTTAAGGTAGTTATTTAGTTATTTATGTCCTTCTTAAAGTCCTCTATCACCATCATGAGAAATGATTTTAAATATGAATCCCACTTTTCTGGTGTGATGTGGTGTCCAGAACTTGCTATTGGTGGATGAACTGGGTTCTGATGATGCCAGGTAACATTGGTTTCTGTTGCTTATGTTCTTGTGCTTGCCTTTCGCTATCTGGTTAACTCTAGAGCTACCTGCACTCACTGTCTCTGACTGGAGCCTGTCTTTCCAGTTATCTTGCTTGTGTCAGAACTCCTCAGAGTCCAGTTGTCTCTATGATCCTGTGATCCTGAGCTCCTGGGTGGAAGAGCTCCTGTGACTCAGGCTGCCTCTGGGATCCTGAAATCCTGCTGCTCTGAGTGCAGTGGTTCCTCTGCTGTGCTATGATGGTTCAGGATTTGGTGTCTTCACAGGAGTAGACCAGCCAGGTGTTTGCCCCAGCCAAAACGACCAAGCGAGGGGTGGAAGGGGAGTGGTATTCTGGAAGAGCAGGGTTTGAGTGGGTTGCAGCTCTGAGGCTTAGGGTTTTGTGTGGGGGTTCTTATCCACTGCTCTAGGAAAATTCAAGATATGGTGTCTTCACGGGAGCAGACTAGCTAGCTAGGTGTCTGCCCCAGCCAAAAGGACCAATTGAGGGACAGAAGAGGACTAGTATTACAGAGGGGCAGTGTTTGGGTGGGTGATGGGTCCAGAGTGCTCCAGGCTCCCAGTTGTAGCTCTGAGGCTTAGGGTTGGGGGTGAGGATTCTTACCTGGAGGGGCAGGGTTTGGGTGGGTTGCAGCCCTGGGCCTTAGGGTTGTGGGGGAGGGTTCTTATCAGCTGCTCTAGTAAGGTTCAGGATAAGGTGTCTTCACAGGAGCAGACCAGTCAGGTCCCAACTCAATTCTTTGTGACAGACTATTACCCCTCACTTAAATAATATCTTTCTACCAAAACCATCTAAACCAAGCCAAAACACAAGGGCAGACCATGGTGCTTAAATATAAAGAACTTGCTGGCATGCTCCCAGTCCTGGGTTCCATTCTCACTATCAGAAAGCAAAGCAAGGAAACAAATACACCATACTGTTGTTTTTTTGTGGATTACTATGTAGTGTCCTAGAACCTTGATGAGCTGTACTTCTGGATAGAGCTTCAGAACACTAATGGAGTGATTTTTGTTTCCAGAGAGATGATTTTTTTTTATTTGAAAGAGGCTTTGTTGTTGTTTTCTTGTTTTTTTTTCTTAATATTTTTCCCCTTTTGGGCAGGAACAAAGTAATGCTTCTTCAAGGACTCAAGCCAATAATTTTCCTCAGCAGAATCCAATTGATGATTACCATTCTTGAACATTCTTATTACTAACTATTCTGTCGTTCCAAAAGTTGAATTTGTACTACACTGGGCTGAATCCTTATCATCAGCTGAATTGTGAATACTGAGCCTCAACCACCTATTTCCTGCTGGCTTTCATCAACTGTTCTGAGTACCAGCTGTACTAGTCACAATGCTCCAGGAAGCAGATACAGAGGGGCAATGAAGAGTGAAAAAACCTGGGACAAAAAGGTGTAGGCATGGGCTTCACAGGAGGGGGCCAGTGATGGTCAGGCAGTCCTGACTTGGACATATGTTGTGAGAGAAGACCTTAAGCACCTCCATGGCCAAAATGTTCATAGAGCAGAAACTCATTCCCGATAGCAGACTTTTCACTTGGAACTTATGGCCTCTGGGATTGCCTTTTGTCACTCAGGTACGTGTCTGCTGTGTTTAAAGTCCTTAACTTTTTATGTTTATTGGCACATACTTTTATAGGATTTGCTCAATCCCCTTGTCAGATTTTTCTCCCATCAAGGGGAGAAAAATATCAGTTTTTAAAAACATTAATATTAAGATTTTAACAATGGTCAAAATAAAATATAATGGTTTTATTAACAAGATTTCTTCAGAAATGTTAAGATAAATGCAGATTGAAAACAATTTATGGAACTGTTTCTAATATAAGACACAAACAAGAGAGGGTACAAGTAAGTTACACTTACAGAATATAGAGTTATATAGAAATAATGTAAGTCAGCGTTTTGCTCCTAACATAGTTAAGTAATTGGCTTGACGTTTTAAAGCACTTTAACTGCTGAATCCTGCATTTGTAAGCCTGTTTGCTGGAGTTTCTTCTTCATTGCTGAGGAAGCAAATGTCTCCTCCTCCCCACTGAGAAATGACTGTCATCAAGAACTGCTTAAACAGAGCTCTACAGAATAAAGGTAAAAGCACAGTAACTGGAAGCTACAATCATGGCTCCTGTCAGATCTGTTTAGCTGCAAAGAAAGTTAATTCTTGGGCAGGGACAAAAAGATAATTCCAGGATAGTCACATTGACAAGATTATGACAATGCTGCTTGTCCTATAAAAGCTATAAAATATTTACAGTTAAGGATATATAACACTTAAAAATTAGCTAGGGGTTCCTTCCAGTCTGGGCCTAAGCACTGAGCAGATCCCAGGCAGCAGCTCTGCCCCCAATCTCACAGAACCCAGAGGAAGCCGGCCTCCCAGGAGCTCTAACCCGGGCAGTATCTTAGGTAAGGAGACAGCAATACCCACCCCAAACAAGGAGTAACTGGGACTCACTAGGACCCAGGAAGTCACTGCTGGCCTGGAGACTGGTACCTTCCTGTCTGGGCCTGAGCACTGAGCAGATCTTGGGTCCCAGCTCTAACTCCAGTAGTAACACCCACCCCACACAGTTCTGATACAACCAAGATAATAGGAAAGACAGGCTCCAGTCAGAGACAGGGCAGGTAGCACTAAGGAGATCCAGTTGGTGAAAGGCAAATGCAAGAACATAAGCATCAGCAACCCAGGGTACTTCGTTAGCATCATTAGAACCTAGTTCTGCTACACAAGAAAGTCCTGAATTCCCCATATCACTAGGAAAGCAAGATTCAGATTTAAAATCACTTCTAATGATGATGATAGAGGACTTTAAAAAGGACATAAATAACACTCTCAAAGAATTTGAGGAGAACACAGGTAAATAGGTAGAAGCCCTTAAAGAGGAAACACAGAAATCCCTTAAAGAATTACAAGAGAACACAACAAACGGGTGAAGGAATTGAACAAAACCATCCAGGACATAAAAATGGAAGTAGAAACAATAAAGAAATCACAAAGGGA
Organism: Arvicanthis niloticus; assembly: GCF_011762505.2. NCBI lineage: Eukaryota > Metazoa > Chordata > Mammalia > Rodentia > Muridae > Arvicanthis > Arvicanthis niloticus. Next base: position 76,702,780 of record NC_047658.1, on the reverse strand, counting down.
GACTACCCTGGAGATAGAAAACCTAGGAAAGAAATCAGGAGCCATAGACGTAAGCATCATCAACAGAATATGAGATAGAAGAGAGAATCTCAGGTGCAGAAGATACCATAGAAAATATTGACAGAACTGTCAAAGAAAATGCAAAATGCAAAAAGTTCTTAACACAAAACATTCTGACGGGGTTGAAGACTTATAATCTCATAGCCAGTCCCGGCTATTTACTTTGAGAGAAAAGATTTGAGAGGATGGTTTTCAGCTGACATTCATTCTAAAGCCAAGGGAAAAAAAAAGCCAAGTTCAGAACTAAGCCTTTTAGTTAGGAGAGATGACAGAGATTCTGGTTAGTCAACAAAATGATGGACTGGGTATTGGGTCTATCTTGTACCTTAGTGACACAAATTGCTATAGTTATGCTCTAATTGTATTTTGAGAGAAGTTTTATTTTAACAGGAAGAGTGATATGTAGGAGGAGCTAAGGTGGGAGGAGTAAGGAGAGGGAGAGGAGAAGGAGAGGAGGAGCTAGGTGATGAGAAGGGGGAAACATGGAGGCGAATGTTCACGAGTCTTCGCCAGTCAAAGATAGTTAATATATCTAGGTTGGGTATTGGGTTAACTTCTGATTGTATGGGCATCTTGTTATCAAGCATTACCAAACTTATAAAGCCTTTGATTAACATTAAAAAATTGTATAATAGCAAAAAGGAGAAGGGGGGATCGGATAGGGGTTTTCTAGGGAGGGGAGACGGGGAAAGGGGATGGCATCTGAAATGTAAATAAAATATCCAATAAAAAATAAATTAAAAAAATTAGCTAGGGCCCTGTCTTGCATTAATAAAGAATTCTCTGTTTTCTCTGAGTGCCTAGTCATATCCCTCACTTGTCTGACGGTCTCATAACAGCATTTCCTGGGTCCCTGGGTATTCTGTGTGGGAACATTTTCAATCTTTGTTCCTTTATACTTGCTTCCCACTCCAGGAAAGATGAATCTATGAACCACTCCAAGGTCAGCACTGTATGAGGGGATGTTTTACTTATGTCCTTTATTCCAAGGGAATGGCAGTTGGTCTCCAATCCAGTAGCCAAGGAGACAGTAAACTAAAATTTGCAGTGCTGAAAACAGCAAGAAGATATCTCACCACATGTATCAATGGTGTACTCCTAGACATTGGTTGGGCTGCTCAGCAGTTTCCTGTGATTTGAAACATTCCATCTTGGAGAGAGGTTCCTTAGTAAAGGAAACAAACAAGGCGGAGAAAGTTAACCACTCAAGGAAGTTATACGATTCACAAGGCCTCTCCCCAAGATTATATAAACAGGAACACTTTATCTAATACAGAGACTGTCTGACCTGTGAGTTGCCTGTCAATCGTTATTCAATGAAACTCTAGGGTTGTAGTTTTCACTGTTGCCACTCATTCTACTGCATCTGCCTTTGAGTCATCAAAGTAACATATTCTACATCCCTTGTAAGTAACTCCTTACCAGAAGCTCAGGAAACTCATTGATTTATTAGGTTGGACTTTGGTAGAATTGTTGCTTTGGCTTATTGGCTTACCTAAGGTGAGTAGAAATTTGTTTATGTATCATTACCAAGACAAGTTAACACAGCGTGGGTACAGAGGTACAGCTGAAGATCATGGCTACATCAACCCTTTGTCATCTACTTTAGTCTCTAAGAGCTATTTCGCTTCATCTTCCAATACCAATGTGAAACCCATCATTGCAAGTGGATAGGCTAAGAGGGTCTTGAGTGCACTCAAAAATGCGCTCATTCTGTTTGTAAAACAGAGTCAGCCAAGGGAAGGCACAACCTGAAAAACAATATTTTATTTAATGTGAACTTGTAACAGTCCTGGCAAGAATTAAGATTATTTTAAAGAGACTTATGTTGCTCCTCTGTCTGGTTCTCAGACTAATCCAAACCGTGCATTCCAAGAATCTGAAATTTTCCCCAAAATCTCATGCTGGGGGAATGAAAGGCAGCCAGAGAGTGTAGTTTGTCTTGGAGATTTTTTTTTATCTAGTGCTTGCATGTTTTCAATTTATCTCATAGGATAAACTATAGCCTAGATAATAATGACAGGTAGGGCCATGTCTTGCTCAGGACAGATTAGTTATACATAGCTACTGTTCTCTATTTAATGGTAAACTTTAGGTAAAGATCCCAAGGATGAACTTGAGGATTCATTTGACTTCTTTGCTCCTCTTCCCCATGTAGCACTGTTGAATAAATCTCCTTTCTCTTTTTTTTTTTCTATTTAATGGGTTTACTGAGGGTGTATGGGTGAGCCTGGTTTGTTAGGTTTGTCAAGGTTCTGATTCTAACAACTCTGGGGTGCTTGGATTGACTTCTGAGAATGAAAATCGCTTCCTTGAGATTATGTGCTCCAATTTCTGTTGGATGCAGGTGATATAGTACATGGTGCTTACTTCTGGAGAGAAATTTAAAAAAGCTTTGCTCAATGAGGTTCTCAAAGTCAAGCCAACCAGTTTAGACTTCGACTATAAAAGTGATCATCTATGAGAATATTTTCCCCCCAAATTATGGCATCTCCATTTTTATCTTGGAAAATGTAGAAATTCTTGGGTCAGGGATATCTTGGTCCAGGATTTCTGCTGCACAGGCTTGGCAGACCTATTTGTTTTAAATTTGTTTCCCATCATTGCACAAACTGTGTACTGTTTAATAAAATCTTTGACATATTCTCATCCCATTTCTCCGTGCTTCCCTGTTTACAAAGTTCACTCTTGCTGGTTTAATTTCTATAGGGAGATCTTATGGGGAAGTCTCTTGTGTAAGAGAGGTAAAGCCCCAGTGGAGGCATGGAGGAGTGATGCTACTAGTTTCTTCCCCTGAGCGCGGTCACTAAGAGTCTAAATTCAAGACTGTTTAGTCCTCACAAAATTGAGAAATACACACACAGTGATTTCAAGTTCTGCTCAGAGAGACCATTGAAGCACATGAGAGTCTGTAATTTTCCAAATTTAGTGCCCCAAGTCACATTTATGAATAGGTGGCTTTGGGGCATGGACATTACTGAGATAGAACGACTAGGTAAGAAAGTGTAGGTTCTGCTTGAGTTATGTGCTTGTCCTTAGTTTTTTTCTTTAAATGTCTCCTCACTGACCTTCTGCACAGAATATGTCAGTGCTCAGGGATCACAACGCTCAGCTAATCATCCAGCTCTTTAGGTTTGTGTTTGACAATGTCATTTGTTTTTATTCAGAGGGAAGAACAGACACAATTTTAGGGATCATTACTTCGGTTCACTAGTCATAGCCTAGAATTTCTGACTAGAATATTTGGGCATTGCTTACTGTTTTCAGCTGGAGGCTGAAGGCTAATGAATAAAGTATCCACTGTGCCACTGTTTGTCTGAGTTTTCTAAGACATTAGCATCTGTAAAGTATTCAGAGAACAATTGCTCAATTGTTCTTTATCACTTATGGTAATATGCTTTTTATTTTTGTTCAAGTTTTAAATGTATATATGTATATATATATATATGTCTGTTTATATTCTTTCTCTATGTATATTAACAGACGGTAATTGCATATACTTATAAGCTATTGTAGTACATTTCAATGTATTTTTAGAGTTTACAATGGTCAGATCAAAACAATTAGCACTTCTATTACTTGAGGTGTTCGTTTCTTTGTGCTGGGGATATTCCAAACTTCTACTATCTGTTTTGGAGTGAACTGTAGGTTGTTGTGAGCCATAGTTCTTCTACTGTGTTAGGAAGAGTGTGTTAATATGTTGTGTGGACCAAGGACTATTGTGTGCACTGTGCATATCTCCAAGAAGCAAATAAAATATAGTTTTTCATAGATATGTTTTTATAATGGGTTATATTTTTTATATACAGAAATACATTTTGTAATGAGAAAAGAAAGGGTGAAAGTCATATTTAGAGTTCTGAAGTGTGCTGGGACAGCATCTGTTAAAAAGTCATGCTTGTCTCATGCAACATGCTAAGTTTTTAAAGGTCTTGGTCTCAAATATATTTGAGACTGTACAGAGCCTAGAAAAGAGTGGGCTGCTGCTGATTATTTGTTTAGTAATTAATGATTTCATAAACCTTTGGAATAGGAATGGAGTGGAGAAAGTGAAGTGAGAGAACAGAGAGGGAAGAGTGGAAACTCAAATCACAGCCCTGTGATGGCTCTCAAGTGGGCTTTCTTAAGCCATTATGGTCACATGGATGGGCATTGATGGTTACCCTCAAAATATTATATCAGCATAAACTCTAGTAGAAGTGGCTAGTTCTAGTCTGGGAAGAATTTAGTAAGATTGCAGCAACTCACACAAACTGTGGTTTCACCCACCACAAGCACATTTCAAATACAACTTCCTCTATGTGTTCATAAACAATGTTGCTACTTTTAACAGCTATATCCCATTGTATTAGCCCAATGCAATGAATAGTAAAAAATGTACCTAACATAGATATAAGTAACATTATACATCGATAAGGTTATATTTAAGAAATATATAGACATGTATATAAAATCTATCAATGAAAACAGAAGCCATTAAGTAGTAAAATGTATCTAAAATTTCACTTTTTTACTCATAACTGAATTATTACATTTTTATGAAAAATTTTGAGTTAGGTTCATAAGTATTTACCTATGTACTTTATTTTTTATGATCATAACTTTTATATTTATCTAATGTCACACCATGCAAGTGATGCTATAAGATTGTGTAGAGTTAGAATACCTTTAGAAAACATTTTTATTTACTTTAAAGCTCAATACAGAATATACAACTTGTGATAGAAATGATATAGAGTTAGAATACCTTTAGAAAACATTTTTTATTAACTCCAAAGCTGAGACTAAGATTTAAACCACACAATATACAACTTGTGATAGAAATGGACAGTATTTCCTTGCAAGAAGTCTCCGTTCCCCCATTTCTATTTCAAGGGCTAATTAATGCAATTAACTTCCTTCAAGTTGCTAATTGTGATGTTGGTCTCCTCCTTTCATGCTCTGTGCTGGGGTTAATGCAGGCTGGAACTATTTGACTGGAAGTTCATTTGTCGTACCCTGTGTCCCTGAGAAAGTATAGGACTCTACTCCTGCAATGACGGGACGGAATGACAGCTCTGTGGTTGAGTTCATCCTCTTGGGCTTTTCTCACCTCCCTGAGCTCCAAGTACACATGTTTGGAGCTTTCTTGGTTATTTATCTGGTGACTCTGACAGGAAATGCCACCATTGTCACCATCATCTTTCTGGACCACAGCCTGCACATCCCCATGTATCTGTTCCTGCAGAAGTTGTCTGTGGTGGAAGCAAGCTTCAGCTCAGATATTATGCCTGAAATGCTGGTGGTCCTGACCACTGAGAAAGCAACCATTTCCTTTTGGGGCTGTTTTGCACAGACATATTTCATTCTTCTCTTTGGAGGGACAGAGTGTTTTCTGCTGGGCGCAATGGCTTATGATCGATTTGCTGCAATCTGCCATCCTCTATCCTACCCCATGATTATGAACAAAAGGGTCTTTGTGAAATTGGTATTGTGCTCATGGGTCTTTGGCATCATGGGTGCTACTATGTATGCTCCATGGGTATTTAGCTTCCCCTTTTGTGGTCCTAGTAAAATTAATCATATATCATGAGAAACCCCAGCAGTGCTGGAGCTTGCCTGTGCAGACACGTTCCTGTTTGAAGTCTATGCCTTCACAGGCACCATTTTGATGGTCATGGTCCCCTTTCTGTTGATTCTTTTGTCTTATATCCGAATTCTCTTCTCCATCCTGAGGATGCCATCCACTACAGGGAGGCAGAAGGCCTTTTCCACATGTGCCTCTCATCTCACCTCTGTCACCCTCTTCTTTGGCACTGCCAGTATGACCTATTTGCAGCCTAAATCCAAGTACTCCCCAGACACCAAGAAACTGATGTCACTGGCTTACTCTCTGCTCACTCCTCTGTTGAATCCACTTATCTACAGCCTGAGAAACAAGGAGATGAAAAGGTAAAAATTATGTCAAAGAAAAATGGATTTCTGACTTGCTGAGAAGCCATTTGAGATTTAGAAACCACTCAAAGAATCTCTACCTTAGTTTAGTAAATCATGATTAAAGGATTTATTCTCTCAATATTTTAGTCATTTGTTTTAATGTATATATTGTTTTTATAGTATGATCTAGGGATCACAGTATTAAAACAAAGGAAGTGAATCTTGAAAACTGTCGGAAGGGAGCCTCTATGTTCCAGGCCAGCCTGGTCTACATTGGGAGTTCCAGGAGAGTCAAGAGTACAAAGTGAGACTTTGTTTAAAAGACAAGCAATCCCCAAGAACAACAATAACAACAAAACTGAAACAGTTCCAATCAAATCTGGTATGGCAGAAGATTGAATTCGCACTGCCACTTAGTGGTTCAAGAATGTAATTGCTGTACTCTGTCCTGAAAGTCCAGATAATTAAACTTGGTCATGCTTTCAACATTTATTTTTGATGAGAAAATAATAGGATCAACCACACCATTTTCAGACACAAGAAATTTTGGCAAGTGAAATATTTAGATGCAAATTTTATGTTCTTATTAGGTGTTAGGCTTAAGACCAGAATGGCTGGCATTATCTTCATTTTGCTATCTCCTTTCCCAGTATCATGTCTTTCATCACCTTTATCACCATCACCACCACAATTAGCATTACTAACATCATCAGCATCGTCAGTGTCACCACACCTATTAATACCACAGCCATCACCATCATCATAATATTATCATAATATGCTGAATGCTCCATCGCCAGGTGATGACACTAATTTTGAATATTATGGAAACCTTGGGAAGTGGGACCTAACTGGAGTAAACAGATTGCGCTCTCTCTCTCCTCTCTCTCTCTCTCTCTCTCTCTCTCTCTCTCTCTCTCTCTCTCCCCCGTCTCTCTCTCTCCCCCGTCTCTCTCTCTCTCTCTCTCTCTCTCTCTCTGAAGGGTATATTTTTCTTTCCTCTGTGCTTTTGGGCCATGATGTATGGACCTCTTCACCATACCTTTCTTATCATGGATTAAAATACCTGACACCCAGATAAAAGAAATCCTTGAGTTGTTTTCCTCTAGCTGTTCTATTGTATTTTGTCATAGCAACATAATGTCTAACAAACATAGGAAATTTAGCACTGAGAGATGTAGTTACTGGTGTGACTTTCTGATCACGTGGTTCACAAGCCTTTGAAAATAGTTTGTGCAAGGCACTTGGAAAAATCTGAAAGGGTGGGCTAGAATTCTGTTGCTACAGAAGTGCTAGAATGCTGGGTGTCATACAGTATGAATAGGAAGTATCTCCCATGCAATTGTTGGGCCCTAGGTCCTCAGTTATTGCTCTGTGAAGGCTGATGTAAGCCACAAGAGATGAGTTTTGAGATTATAGCCTGGCCCTGCTAGTGCAAGACTCTAATTTCCTTGTTGGTACCATATGAAAAGCCACTTCAGCAAAAGTCCACTGCCATGGTCCAAGCTGCTTTAGCCTTCATGCTGTCTCTGCTGAGAAACAGTGGTAAGAATAGACTCCTTAAAATGACTTCTGGCAGGCATTTTATCACAGTGAAGACAGAAATAATTGAAACAGAAAGTTGGTACTCACAAGTGGGGCAAACTTGACCATGTGGTTAGCAAGCCATTTCCATGGTTTGTATGAAGAATGTGGAACTATTTGGAGATGGAATCTATAGAAGCCCTGGGACAGTGAAAGCAAAGATTAACGGGCCATTCTGCCAGGCATTCAGAAAGCCAGAATGTCAACAGAAGTGTAGTCAGCAAAGGACAGGTTCATGATGGTTCAGAGGCAGAAACAATGCTTTTGGGAACAGCTAGAGGGCATACGTGTGACATTCTGGCAAAGAATCTGGCTGTGTTCTGCCCATGTTCTAAATCTGAGTGAGGCTGGCTGACCTCAAAAATAATGAACTAATTTATTTAGTCGAGTAAGTTTCAAGAGCAGCATAGCATTTAGGGTGTGATATGGTTATTATTTGCTGTCATTGGTCAGATTTATAGTGAGCAAAATATAGCAGAATGATCTGAAAAATGTTCAGGTTGGTGAGGAAAGATGTTTGAATCCCTTAACACTGGAGATAAAGCAGATTCAGACAGAGTGGCCACCATGGTTAAAGAGACTAGAGCCAGCAAAAAGAGACCATGCTCTCACTTCATACTAAACAACAGGGGAATTGTCTGCTGTCTTGAGGACAAGAACCTCTAACAGAAAAGGATCCAGGATGTGAAACAGATCACCCATTTGGAAGTGTTTCTTTTAAAAGAGAGAGTCTAAAAAAGTAAAGACTACAGGGTGCCCAACTCTAGACACATACTCACATTAAGGCTATTGCAGATGTGGTAAAAGAGGGCCAAGCAGAATTTGTCATGAATAATTTAGTGATTGTACATGTGATATATATTATCCACAAATGTTGGGCCTTAGACGAGGTAACTCCATTTAACCTGCCACCTTCAGTCACATAGCACACAGGTAGAGTGTGTGATTAACAAGTCTCCACCTCCAGAGATTAAAATATTAATGAGTTATCTAAAGGCGGGGGTGGGGGGTGGGGGGTGTAGCTAATTAAGTTATTCCCTTCCCTTTTTCCCCCCTCCCTATAAAAGGCCAAATGAGCCTGGCTTTTCGGGGGAAGCACATACCATCTACACCCATTCATCACACCATGAACAATAAAAGCTTTGGAAAACCGGACTCCATGTGCTGCCTGGGCCTGCTGCCGCCAGATTCCCAGCCTTTGGAACGCTGGAACCTCCCCGACAAAGCCACTGGCCTGTGGTGGCAGCTGCGTGAATGTGGGATCTGCCACTGCCAGGTTCCCAGCCTTTGGAACCTTGAACCACAGCCGCCAGCCCGCCAGCTGCGGCAGCTGTGTGAATGTGGGACCCCTCCACTGGCGATGTGGGAAGCCTACCTGGGACCCTGCTGCCGGACCGCCATGGGACCCCGCCGCCGGACTCCATCCCCCCCCCCCGCGAGTTTTTTTCCCCACACACAAATATTTATATGTAGCATATATTTAAATATATAATCTTATATCTTTACATATAATATATAACATAAAAAAATAACATATAACATGTAGCATATAACAACATATAACATATAAAATATAAATATAAAGTATAAGATAGAAAATATATAATATATAATATGTAATACACAGTGCATAATACATAATATATAGTATATTATATAATGTATAATGTATAATATACTATATGATATATATTATATATTATAATAGTATATAGTATATTTATGTAATAAATATAAAATAGTAAATAAATATATAATAAATATATAACTCATAATATATAGCATAAAACATATAACATATAGTATAATATCTAGCATAATAGATAATATAACATTTAGTAGATAGTATGTAATATGTGATATATGATATGTGATACATAGTATATAGTATATACTATATGGTATATAGTATTTATCATATGATACATATTATACAATACATAACACATAACATATAACAAACATATAACGTATAACTCATGATGCATAATGTATAATATATAAGTATAGCATATAGTATAGACTATACAATACATTTATATATGGTATATTTATATATTATATATTTATATATGATTATATATGATTTGTATAATGTTTTATATAGTCATGATTTATATAGCACTGATATACAAGGACAAAGAATGAAAGAGATGTTGAGACTTGCACCAAGATTCCCCCCCCCCAAAAAAAAAAAAAACAGAATAAAATCACCTGATGAGGCCAGGTAATACACAGCCCAGGATTCCAGGATGTTGGAGATATCAATACTGTGGGACATCTGCATAGGGAAGTTGTAGACAGCATATGGATTTGGCTTAATAGAGAAACAATGCTACTCTATGTGACAGGGTCACAGGGGTGAGGCCACTCACGCCCACAAGAACCCAAATGATGGTATCATGAGCTCCAGCCTCTGGACAAAGATCTTCAGGGATTGACGTTTACCCTTTTAGATTATTCTCTTGCTTTGGTCTGGCACTTGCTTGCCATTCTCCCGTGCTTCCCTTTTAGAAAGTCAGCGTTTCCTCTGCTTCACTGCATACTAGGTCTATGTAACATTAAAATGTTTATTTTAAATGTTTATTTTAACCGTGACCTGGAGTTCACAGTTAAGAGTTCACCCGGGAGACTCTGTGGGCACACACTTGAGACTTAGGCGACTCCTCGATCCTTGCCAGACTCCTGGCCTGGAACAAGTGCCATGACCCTCACATTAAAGAAACATATCCTATCCCAAAACATAGTTCCCTATGCTAATGAGGTATCTAGAGGCCCTGAGGGCTTAGCCAATAAACTTCCTTTTCAGTCATTTCTCCCTGCAAAAGGTATTTAATCTTTGGTCAGGCCCTGAGAAAGGGGTTATGCATCCATTTTCCGATATGAACAGCTAATAAAAAGGGTATGGATAAACATGGACTATCGTTTTCATCAAGACCCACTTCATCAAGACCCATTGTGAGAAACCTGGGCCTTTGTCTACAGACTTGCAGCACAGCTCTCCCATGCAAGGCCCATCTACTCTGCCAAGCTAAGGGTAGATACCACGGAGCTAAGCTGGAGCTCCCTCCCACCCCCCACCATGCAGCTGGCACCCAACATGGGGCTTCAGGACCATGCCATTCTGGCTGGGGGCCATGGCTGCCTCCTGTACAGGAGAGTGGCCCAGTTGTCAGTCTGCATCCTCTGCAAAGTGCTTGATTGTGTTTCCCCATGCCACTGCTGGGCTGGTGCTGGGATTTAGGGAAGTGCCGAGGCTTCCCTAAATCTGAGGGGTGGGGAACACAGTCTGAGGTGATGGAAAAGCTGTAGCTGATTTCAGGGTCCCTGGACCTGTGATGAGTCCAGGGCCATGGGCTTCTCTAACTCTTGGACATATAGAAGGAGAAGGTTAGCGCTGGCTTAGCTCATGTGGGGTCTGTAGACAAAGGCCTTCTCCAGGTTTCTCACAGTGAGTCTTGATGAAAGTGACAGTCCATATTTAATCTTATCCTTTATTAGCTATTCATGGCAGAAAATGGACGCATAATCCCTTTCTCAGGGTCTGACCAGAGATTAAATACCTTTTGCAGGGAGGAATGTTTGGAAAAAAAGCTTATTGGCTAAGCCATCAGGGTCTCTAGATACTTCATTAGCACGGAGAACTCTGTTTTGGGTCTATGTGACCATAGGACATGTTTCTTTTATGTGAGGATCATGGCATATGTTCTAGGCCAGAAGTCTGGCAGGGAGTGGTGAGTCGCCTAAGTCTCAGGTGTGTGCCCACCGAGTCTCCCAGGTCTACCTGCTCTACCCAGGAAGCTTCCTGGCATGGTTTTATATCCCGCACATGGGCTCTTGTGTTTTAACACCTGGTCTCTAGCTGGCGGCACTGTTTTCTTTCTTTCTTTCTTTTTTTAAATTTATTTTTATATTTTATTTACATTTCAGATGCCATCCCCTTTCCCCATTTTCCCTCTCTAGAAATCCCCTATCCCATGCCCCCTTTTCCTTTAATATATTTTTTTAAAATGTTAAGTAAAAGCTTTATAAGTTTGGTAATGCTCAATCAGAAGTGTAACCCAATACCCAACCTAGATATATAAACTATCTTTGACTGGTGGAGACATGTGAACATCTGCCTCCATGCCCCCCCTCTCTTTCTTTCTCTCATCACCTAGCTTCACCCTTCCTGTTAAAATAATTTTTTTTTCTCTCAAAATGCAATTAGAGCATAATTATTCCTAATTGTACCAGTCAGGTACAAGATAGTCCTAATATCCAGTCCATCATTTTGTTGACTAATCAGAACCTCTGTCATCTCTCCTAACTAAAACACTTAGTTTTGATCCTGGCTTTTTTCTTGGCTTTAGAATGAATGTCAGTTGAAAACCATCCACTCAGATCTTTTCTCTCAAACTAAATAGCCAGGATTGGCTATGAGACTATAGGTCTTCAACCCCATCAGAAATCCAGAATGACTGAGTTAACTGAAATTATGGAAAGCACTAAGCATATCTTCTAAAACATAGCCAATTTATAAAGACCACTGAACACCTGGAAAGCCCTTATACTACTGAATGTTGGAGCATCAAATCTTCAGCCTTCTGGCCCAGAATCATCTGACAGACCTTAGTGATGCAGAGTTATTAAGGGCTGATTACTCTGTCTAGGCAGATATAATCAGTCGACTATTCTGCAAGTGTGTCCTTTTCTGGACAGTATTTTGTCTGTAGATGGAAAGAGGCAATTCTTGCCTTGTGACTGTCTCTGCACAACTGGAGTAACTCCAAGGATGCTCAATTTCTTCTTAGAATCCAAGATAGGAAGCTGTCAGGAGCAGACAGGTCTCTAATCAAAATGAACATTAATATAGAAATATTTGTAACGTCAATTCTATGGACTTCTGACGTTTTGAAAACCAACTATCCATGTAAGGTAACCTGGACAGTTGTCTGTTCACTCCTCTCAGCTATTTCTAAATAAAATATGGAAAACACCCGAACAATAAGCTCAAAGCCCTGAATTTGCTATAGTCCCTTAACTCATAGGCTAACTGTCCCAAATCAGTTAAAAAAGTTAAAGAAGGACTGGGTCTAAGCCTTGTATTCCTAAATGTGTTATACAGGCACAATGCCCATGAGAGTATCAATATTCATCTCACTTTTATATCAATAAGAAGCTAGTACCAATGAAAACCTTAAATTTGAAATCAAAGTAAATTTTGTACCATTTAAGAAATTATAACTTCATCTTGATATTAATTATACAGATTTCTACCAATAGGTTATGGCTATGCAATAAATCCTAGCTAGTCCTCCCTGTTCCAACAAAACCACTACTTTTCACTAGAAAGACAGAGCAATATTAAGCACCTAAGTCCCCAAGCCCAGGGAATAGGGGCACTGACTCTTCTTTAACTTCTTCAAACTGATTACGGGCATTGAGATATTAGAAGAGGGGTGGGGGGAAGAGTAAATTGATAAGCCTCTGATGCTGTGTCTTCACTGCATCCAGATGGAATTCCAGGACATCGGAGGTTTGGGCAGGTCTGCTCAGTATGCTTGATGAGTAGATACACCAAGGCTGTGTATTCTGCAATATACAATTCTCAGAACAAGTTTTAGTATCGAGAAAAAAATTTTTTTCCTAGAAGGCTGACATTTTTTAAAAAGATGTTGGTTCTAACAACATTTCTTTTTTTCCCTTTTTAAAATTGGTTGTAACATTTACATTTCAAATTTTATCCCCTTATCCCATTCCCTTACCACCCAGGAACCCCTTATCCCATCCCCCCTCCTTGTGCTTCTATGAGGGTGTGATTTTCCAGTTTCTATGATACTGTTTCCATTAACATAAATTGCCTCCTAAATTTCTAAATCCTTCCCTTTGTGTTATTAAATCTCCTATTTTTCTTTTCTTTTTTTCTTTTTTCTCCTTTTTCCCCCTTTTTTCATAATTTTTTTTGTTTGTTTTAAAATTGGGTATTATATTTACCTTTCAGATCTTATCCCCTTACTTCATTTCCTCCCACCACTCAGAAACCTCCTATCCCATCCCCCCTCCTCATGCTTCTATGAGGCAGTGCCTGCACCAACCCCCCACTCCCCCTCCCCTCCCTTACTCCCCCCCCCTCTTGTTCGTTTTTTATGGGACCAAGAAACTCTTCTCCCACCTATGCCCTACAAGGCCATCCTCCCCTACATATACTGCTGGAGTCATGGATCCCTCCCTATGTGCTCCCAGGCTGGTGGTTTAGACCCTGGGGGGCTCTGGTTGTTTGGTATTGTTGCTTTCCTCCTGGGGTCACAAACCCTTTCCGCTCTTTCAGTCTTCTCTCTAAGTTCTCCATTGGGAAACCCTTGATCAGATCAGTGGTTAGCTGTGAGCAACGTCCTCTGAATGTGTTAGTCTTTGGCAGACCTCTAAGGAGACAGCTATATCATATTCTCGACAGCATGCACTTCCATCCATCCACATCAGTGTCTAGCTGTGACTGTACATGGGATGAATACACAGGTGGAATGGTCTCCTGATGGACCCTCCTTCAGTTTCTGTCCCATGTTTTGTTTCCATATTTGCTCCCTTGAGTATTTTTGTTACTTGTTCTAAGTAGAACTGAGGTATCCCCTCTTGGTCTTCCTTCTTCATGAGCTTCATTCACGTGGTCTGCAGGTTGAGTCTTCGCTATTCCAAGCTTTTGGGCTAACATCTGCTTAACAGTGAGTAAATACCATGTGTGTTCTTTTGTGATTGGGTTAACTCGCTCAGGATGATAATTTCTAGATCCATCCATTTACCTAAAAATTTCTTGAATTCATTATTTTTAATAGCTGAGTAGTAAATACTCCATTGTGTAGATGTACCACATTTTTTGTATCCATTCCTCTGTTGAAGGACATCTTGGTTCTTTCCAGCTTCTGGCTATTATAAATAAGGCTGCTATGAACATAGTGAAGCATATGACCTTATTATATGTTGGAGCATCTTCTGGGTATATGCCCAGGAGTGGTATAGCTGGATCCTCAGGTAATGCTATGTCCAGTTTTCTGAGGAAATGCCAGACTGATTTCCAGAGTGGTTGTACCAGCTTGCAATCCCACCAACAATGGAGGAGTGTTCCTCTTTCTCCGCATCCTTGCCAGCATCTACTATCACCTGAGTTTTTGATCTTAGCCATTCTGACTGGTGTGAGGTGGTATCTCAGGGTTGTTTTGATTTTCATTTCCCTGATGACTAAGGATGTTGAGCATTTCTTAAGGTGCTTCTCAGCCATTCGAGTTTCCTCTGTTGAGAATTCTTTGTTTAGCTCTGTACCCCATTTTTCAATAGGGTTATATGGTTGTCTGGAGTATAATTTCTTGAGTTCTTTGTATATCTTGGATATTAGCCCTTTATCGGATGTAGGATTGGTTAAGATCTTTTCCCAATCTGTTGGTTGCCATTTTGTCTTATTGACAATGTCCTTTGCCTTACAGAAGCTTTGCAATTTTATGAAGTCCCATTTGTCAATTCTTGATCTTAGAGCATAAACCATTGGTGTTCTGTTCAGGAACTTTTCCCCCCGTGCCTAGGTATTCGAGTGTCTTTCCCACCTTCTCTTCTATTAGTTTCAGTGTATCTGCTTTTAAGTGAAATCTTTTATGAACTTGGATTTGAGCTTTGTACAAGCAGATATGAGTGGATTGATTTGCATCCTTCTATATGTTGATCTCCAGTTGAACCAGAACCATTTGCTGAAAATGCTGTCCTTTTTCCCCTGGATGGTTTTAGCTCCTTTGTCAAAGATTAAGTGACCATAGGTATGTGGGCTCATTTCTGGATCTTCAATTCTATTCCATTGATCTTCCTGCCCGTCTCTGTACCAATACCATGCAGTTTTTATTACTATTGCCCTGTAGTATAGCTTGAGGTCAGGGACGGCGATTCCCCCAGAAGTTATTTGTTGTTGAGAATAGTTCTCGATATCTTGGGTTTTTTGTTGTTCCAAATAAATTTGCAAATTGCTCTTTCTATCTCTATGAAGAATTCATTTGGAATTTTGATGGGGATTGCATTGAATCTATAGATTGCTTTTGGCAAGATGGCCATTTTTACTAAATTAATCCTGCCAATCCAGGAGCATGGGAGATCTTTCCATCTTCTGAGATCTTCTATTTCTTTCTTCAGAGACTTGAAGTTCTTGTCATACAGATCTTTTACTTGCTTGGTTAGATTCACTCCAAGATATTTTATATTATTTGTAACTATTGTGAAGGGTGTCATTTCCCTAATTTCTTTCTCAGCCTGTTTATCTTTTGAGTATAGGAAGGCTACTGATTTGTTTGAGTTGATTTTATAACCAGCAACTTTGCTGAAGTTGTTTATCATGTTTAGGAGTACTCTGGTGGAAGTTTTAGGGTCACTTAAGTATACTATCATATCATCTGTAAATAGCGAAATTTTGACTTCTTCCTTTCCTATTTGTATCCCTTTGACTTCCTTTTGTTGTCTAATTGCTCTAGCTAGGACTTCCAGTACTATATTGAATAGGTAGGGTGAGAGTGGGCAGCCTTGCCTAGGCCCTGATCTTAGTGGGATTGCTTCAAGTTTCTCTCCATTTAGTTTGATGTTTGGCTACTGGCTTGCTGTATATTGCTTTTACTATGTTTAGGTATGGACCTTGAATTCCTATTCTTTCCAAGAATTTTAACATGAAGGGATGTTGAATTTTGTCAAATGCTTTCTCAGCATCTAGTGAGATGACCATGTGGTTTTTCTCTTTGAGTTTATTTATGTAGTGGATTACATTGATGGATTTCCGAATATTGAACCATCCCTGCATTCCTGGGATAAAGCCTACTTGATCATGATGGATGATAGCTTTGATGTGTTCTTGGATTCGGTATGCGAGAATTTTATTGAGTATTTTTGCATCGATATTCGTAAGAGAGATTGGTCTATAGTTCTCTTTCTTTGTTGGGTCTTTGTGAGGCTTACATATGAGTGTAATTGTAGCTTCATAGAACGAATTGGGTATTGTTCCTTCTGTTTCTATTCTGTGGAATAGTTTGAAGAGAATTGGTATTAGGTCTTCCTGGAAGGTCTGATAGAATTCTGCACTAAAACCATGTGGCCCCAAACTTTTTTTTGGTGCAGAGATTTTTAATGACTGCTTCTATTTCTTTAGGGGTTATGCGACTGTTTAGATGGTTTATCTGCTCCTCGTTTAACTTTGGTACCTGGTATCTATCTAGAAAATTGTCCATTTCATCCATATTTTCCAATTTTGTTGAGTATAGGCCTTTGTAGTAGGATCTGATGATTTTTTAAAAAATTTCCTCTGTTTCTGTTGTTATGTCTCCCTTTTCAGTTCTGATTTTATTAATTTGAGTACTGTCTCTGTGCCCTTTGGTTAGTCTGGCTTAGGCTTTGTCTATCTTGTTGATTTTCTCGAAGAACCAGCTCCTGGTTTTGTTGATATTTTGTATAGTTCTTTTTGTTTTGACTTGGTTGATTTCAGCCCTGAGTTTGATTATTTCCTGCCGTCTACTCCTCTTGGGTATATTAGCTTCTTTTTGTTCTAACGCTTTCAGGTGTGCTGTCAAGTTATTAAAGTATGCTCTTTCCATTTTCTTTTTGTGGGCACTTAGAGCTATGATTTTTCCTCTTAGTACTGCTTTCATGGAGTCCCACAAATTTTGATATGATGTGTCCTCATTTTCATTTAAATCTAAAAAGTCTTTAGTTTTTTTCTATTTCTTCCTTGACCAAGTTATCATTGAGTAGAGAATTGTTCAGTTTCCACATGTATGTGGGCTTTCTGTTGTTTTTGTCCATGTCAAAGACGAGTCTTAGTCCATGGTGGTCTGATAAGGTACTAGGGATTATTTCAATCTTTTGTATCTGTTGAGGCCTGTTTTGTAACCAATTATATTGTCTATTTTTGAGAAGGTACCATGAGGTGCTGAGAAAAAGGTATATTCTTTTGCTTTAGGGTGAAATGTTCTATAGATGTCAGTTAAGTCCAATTGGTTCATAGCTTCTGTTAGTTTCATTGTGTCTCGGTTTAGTTTTTGTTTCCATGATCTGTCCATAGCTGAGAGAGGGGTGTTGAAATCTCCCACTATTATTGTGTGAGGTGCAATGTATGCTTTAAGCTTTAGTAAAGTTTCTTTTATGTATGTGGGTGCCCTTGTATTTGGAGCATAGATATTCAGAATTGCAAGTTCCTCTTGGTACATTTTTCCTTTGATGAATATGAAGTGTCCTTCTTTATCTTTTTTGATTACTTTTGGTTGAAAAACAATTTTATTTGATATTAGAATCGCTACTCCAGCTTGTTTCTTGGGGCCATTGCTTGGAAGATTGTTTTTCAACCTTTTACTCTGAGGTAGTGTCTGTTTTTTTTTTCACAAAGGTGTGTTTCCTGTATGCAGCAACATGTTGGGTCCTGTTTATGCATCCAATCTGATAGTCTATGTCTTTTTATTGGAGAATTGAGTCCACTGATATTAAGAGATATTAAGGAAAAATGAATGTTGTTTCCTGTTATTTTTGTTATTGGCAGTGGGGTTATGTTTGTATAGCTACCTTCTTTTAGGGTTGTTGGAAGATTACTTTCTTGCTTTTTCTAGGTTGTAGTTTCCCTCCTTCTGTTGGAGTTTTCCACCAATTATGCTTTGAAATGCTGGATTTGTGGTAAGATATTGTGTAAATTTGGATTTGTCATGGAATATTTTGGTTTCTCCATCAATATTGATTGAGAGTTTTGCTGGGTATAGTAGTCTGGGCTGGCATTTGTGTTCTCTTAGGGCCTGTATGATATCAGTCCAGGATCTTCTGGCTTTTATAGTCTCTGGTGAGAAATCTGGTGCAATTCTTATAGGTCTGCTTTTATATGTTACTTTGCCTTTTTCCCTTACTGCTTTTAGTATCTTCTCTTTGTTTTGTATATTTGATGTTTTGATTATTATGTGACCGGAGGTGTTTCTTTTTTGGTCTAGTCTATTTGGGGTTCTGTAGGCTTCTTGTATATTTAAGGACATCTCTTTTTTTTAGGTTAGAGAAGTTTTCCTCTATAATTTTGTTGAAGATATTTACTGGCCCTTTAAGTTGGGAGTCTTCACCTTCATGTATACCTATTATCCTTAGGATTGGTCTTCTCATTGTGTCCTGGATTTCCTGGATGTTTTGTGTTAGTAGCTTTTTACATTTCACATTTTCTTTGATCTTTGTGTCTATGTTTTCCATGGTATCTTCTGCGCATGAAATTCTGTCTTCTATCTATTGTATTCTGTTGGTGATTCTTGTGTCTATGACTCCTGATCTTTTTCCTAGGTTTTCTATCTCCAGGGTAATCTCCCTTTGAGATTTCCTCATTGTTTCTACTTCAATTTTTAGGTCCTGGACGGTTTTGTGTAAATCCTTCACCTGTTTGGTTGTTTTTTCTTGCATTTCTTTAAGGGCTTCTACCTGTTTACCTGTGTTCTTTTCAAATTCTTTGAGAGTGTTGTTTATATTCTTTTTAAAGTCCTCCATCATCATCATGAGAAGTGATTTTAATTCTGAGTCCTGCTTTTCTGGTGTGATGTGGTGTTCAGGACTTGCTATGGTGGGGGAACTGGGTTCTGGTGATGCCAAGTCACTTTGGTTTCTGTTGTTTACATTCTTATGCTTGCCTTTTGCCATTTGGTTAGCTGTAGTCCTACTCGCACTCACTGGTTCTGACTGGGGTCTGCCTTTCCAGTTATCTTGGTTGTGTCAGAACTCCTCGGGGTCCGGATGACTCTATGATCCTGAGCTCCAGCTGCTCTGGGTACAGTGGCTCCTCTAGGATATTTCAGGATATGGTGTCTCCACGGTAATAGACCAGCTAGGTGTTTGCTGCTCTGAATGTAGTTGCTTCTCTAGGATGCTTCAGGATATGGTGTCCCCTGCTCTGCCGCTCTGTGGGCCATGTCCTCTCTAGGATGTCTGCAGCTCTGTGGTCCTTGACCTCTCTTGGGTACCTCTGCAGCTCTGTGGTCGTGACCTCCCTAGGGTGCCTCTGGACTCAGTTTCCAGACGGGAGCAGATCGGCTGGGAGACTGCTCCAGCCACTGGTATTCCGGCCAGGGTGGGAAGGGGAGTGGTTCTCCGCAGGGGCAGGGTCTGGATGCCAGGTGCCCGCTGGGGGCTACCTACTGCCAGTTGTGCTTCTAAGGCCTAGGGCGGTGTGCGGTTCTTCTACCTGCTGCTCTGTGGTCTGTGACCTCCCTAGGTTGCCTCTGAACTCAGTTTCCAGAGGGGAGCAGGTTGGCTGGGAGACTGCTCCAGCCACTGGTATCCGGGGCCAGGGGCGAGGCACTGTTTTCAAGGCTGTGGTAGCTTTGGGACATGTGGCTTTCCTGGATGTCTTAGGCCACTAGGGGAGATTCTAAGGGTTATATCCCAGCACTGCTTCTTGGCTGAGCTCTCCATTTGCTTGTTGTACCATGTCAGAATCCAGTGCAGAAAGCTCCCACAGCCACGGACCAAGTACTGTAACCACCATGTCTTTTCTCCTACAAAATTATTAGCTAAACACACCTCACTCTATTCCCTTGGGTTGCTTCTGTGTTTTGGCAAAGTGATTATAAAAGTAGCTAATATGGTGGGAAATTTTTATGGTAGCTCAAAAGATCATAATAGCAATAGAAGTGTGGAGGGTAAAAAGGTTCAGATGGGAATAAATACATTATTTATGTTTCATTAGAGCTAAGAACCTGCCTACATTTTATCTATGCCCTGAGACTTTGTGGGATGCTGATTTTAGAGATGTGCGCTAATTAATCTGGCACAGAAATGTAAATGTCTCTCAGTTTTTGAGATGTGGCATGGTTATTGATAGTTACTTTAAGATAGATTTACACGGAAAATCAAGATCAAAAGGGAGAGAAAAGAGACTTGAAATGTATAACTTATACAGAAAACACAACAAAAGTTGTATACAAGAAAGATGAATAAGATGACTAAAAACAAACCAAGTACATTTCACTGAGACAATAGAAAAGTTTAAAACTTTTTTGATAATTTAATACATGGGTACTACATGTACATCATATGTTATTCCTTTCTCCTCTTGTAATTCTTTTTTCTTTGTCATGCCTCTCAAATTCATGATCTCGTATTTAAACGTGTATACATATGCCTAAATACTGTTTGTATTTGTATACATATGCATATGAAGATTATATTAATGTATGCATATAAATGCCTACATGAGTATATAGCCTATTGTGTCTGTTTAGCTTTGTTTATATGTGCATGTGTCTAGGGCTGATCTCTTGGGATTGGACAGCCTATGTGGGTATTGTCCTTGGTGACAATCAATTATCTCTTTTTCAACAGTCACTAGCCACCTGAGGCTCTTTATCTAGGGGTGGAACCATGCAGAATTTCCTCTGCCTGCATTGAAGGTCAACTGGTGTTGTCATTTATTCTGGATTTGTTCGACCAACCAAGAGACAGAGACTGTTTCAGAGATACACAATTAGTCAAAATGCAGAAAATAATTGATTGGGGTGTACCCAACCTCAACCGATACAGATGCAATGCAGCTCCTACATCTAAGGCTCATGGAAAGTCATGAAAGAGTGGGCAGAAAGATTATAAGAGCGGGACGCTAAGAACATCTGTTGATTTGTCATGTCTGCTGGACGTTACAGGGAAAATGCACCCCTGAACTTTCAACTATAAGGACAAGTTTTCTGAATAAATCTTAGAAACTGGTAGACTTCATCCATCACAGGATCAGGGATGTAAAGGCTTTAATTCTTTTAAAATGCTTTGGGAAGAGAGCTTTGGATCACCCTGTTTTTACAAGGCCATCTAGGGAGATGTTTTATTGCATTTGGCTATCTAGGCACTCAAGTTGCTAAAGCTTGGGGACTAGGCTATGTGTTAAGTTACTGGCAGGTCTTGATATTGTCCATATAATGCTATTGTACAGACTTCCTTTAAGATTTAAAGGAAGGATTGGGGGACTAGGAATCTGTGCCAGAACCAGGATTGTTAGTTGTCATCCCTCAAGGGAAAGTGTACTAACCTATGAGGATGAAGCTTAATTTTTAATGTAGATCCCAACATGTTGGAGATAACAGACATATGAAATGTCTGCTTAAAACAGCTACATGCAAGTAAAAAAGATTTACTTATTTTTATTTTATGTGTATAGATGTTTGTGCTGCATGTATGTCTGTGCCTGTGGAGGCTAGAAGAGGGGATTGGATCCATGTGGATTGGTCCAAGTAAGCATGGAATGTACCCCATGGAGCTGTGAGCAAGATCTTTTATTTCCTAAGTTGTTCTGTCAGCACCTGGTGACTGTGAAAAGACAAATTAATCAATATAATTGTTAATAATCATCCCCGCGCCACCTATCACCCCCTACCCCCACCATCACCACCATCACCATTACATCATTATATCATTATTATTGCCATACCCACTGTACTACACTTGTCATGACTACCATTGTCACCATAACCATCACTGCCCTCACTAAGACATCACTATTGCCAGTATGAATATTAATGCACCTATAATCAGTGTCACTACCACTACCACCACCACCACCACCACCACCACCACCACCACCACCACCACCACCATCATCGCCATGGTTATCACTCACAGCTCCATAGTATGAATTTAAAATAGCAGATTATATATGCTAGCCCATTTGAATATCCCACTCATGAATTCTGTCAGGATCCATAATGGGACAAGCTAATAATTAGCAGGTGATCATCCTGAAATGGCTTGCCTTGGATTATTATATAATCTGCGACATCTCTCAGCATTTTAAATTGGCGCCTTGGAACAGGGACTTCGAAGAAGGTAAGTGGACACAGATAGGACTCACAACTGGGTCTTGCAAACCCCTTGGCCAAGGAGTGCCTGGTTATGGAGGGTGAGAAATAGTTGATATTGTTTACTGCCATCAGCAGAGGTTGATTTTGGGTACCATCAGTACCCAGGGTCAGGCCAGGAGCCATCAGCTCTGGCTTTAAATTGCCTACTGCCAGCAGAGGAGGATAGTAGGTGCCATCAGTGCTTAGCTGTTCTGTTGGAAGTTATCATCACCCATCTTAGATTAGGAGCCATCGGTTCTGGGTTGAATGAATTTTGTGGGTATCTTTCAGGATGGGACAAAGTGAGTCTACAGACAGAGTTCTTTATCGATGTTATTAAACATACTCTTAAGGAAAAAGGCATTAAGGTTAGTACTAGCCAGCTGACTGACTTTCTTAAGTTTATACAAACTCTCAGTCCTTGGTTTCCAAAAAGGAAAAGTTTAGATGTGGTTACATGGGAAAAGGTAGGGTTAGATATTAAAAACTGGTTTACAGAGACTGGAAGATTAGGCATGCCCCTTACAGCATTTGCTATTTGGAATGTAACTAGGAAGGCATTGGTGGATGACAAAAAGGCCATATATGCTCAGGAGACAGTAGATTCCCTTCCTTCTGAGGGGACTTCATTACTACAGTCTCGCCCAGGATCTGAGGGAAAATTTTTATTCCTCAACAGAAAAGACTGAGAAAAGTAACTCAGGAGAGAGTAGTGGTGAATCAGAAGAGGAAAGATCAACCTCAGAGAAAGAATCTGACTTAGAAAAGAAAGTAACAAAATACATAAACATAAGTGGTCTACCATGCAGTATTTAAATATAAGTCATTCCACAAGACCCCCTGAAAAAATGTAAAAAGAAACCAAAGGGGCCTATTGGATCCATTGCTGGTGTACTTCAAGCTCAGCAACAGGGTAAATTGTTAGGCTGCTTCCCATTGAATATGCAGAATAACAAAGAGGACAAGGATCCCTCATGGGAACCTTTGGCGTTTACATTGCTTAGGCTCTGGCAATTTTAAACCAATCATGAGGAGTCATAACTAAAGATGAATTTTTACAGTGGATGTATATATATATATATAAGAACTTACCTCAAAAAGAATTGTCTAAGATGTCTGAAAAAAAAGAGGGGAGTGAAAGAGTTAACATATGAAATGTATATGGGTACAGGGGAATGGTTTGAAGAAACAACTCAACAAAAAATGACAAAGGAAGTTCTAGTAAAAATATCAGCTACAGCCCTAGAAGCATGGAGACGCTTGCTTAATAGAGATTCAAATACTAAAAGGCTTGCTAATATAAAACAGAAACCAGAACATCTTTTTGAAGAATCTGTTGCTCAGCTAACAGATGCTATAGAAAAAATAGTTCTTAGCTATGAACCAAAAGATATTGTTTTAAAACAACTGGCCTTTGAGAATGCTGCTCTTGCTTGCCACTCTCTTCTAAATACAATTAAAAAAAATCTGGAAATTTATTTAAAGCATGTGTTGAGGTTGATACTTCATATTTTCAAGGTGTACCCATTACAACAACCTTACTAGGCCAGAACACTATCCAAAATCTTATTAATAAAAGATAGAAAAAAATTAACAAATAAGGCTTGGCTCACAAAAGTTTTTCAAGTAAAAAGCCTGGACCTATCAGCAAACAATGTCCCAGTAAGGCAGGAGATGACATAAATTTTAATGCTCCTGGCCCCACTCAAATCAGAAATCCAACGGGTGTCATCCTTGTCTGAAAGGGTACTACTGGCATAAAGAATGCCAAACTAACTTTCATAAAAATGGTACTGCCTTATCTGGTGCTACTATAATCCTTAAATACACAAAAGTCTTATCAAGTCAGGAAAACTGTGTGAGGGACCTATCTCAGGCTCCTCAAACAATAAAGGCAATTCAACAGCCTCAGGCAACCAACACATATGTCAAAGAAGGACTATCCAACAGTTGCAGCAGGTAACCCCAAGCAGCACAGGACTGAGCCTCCACAAAAGTATTAACTTATGACAATTTACCTTAATTATTAAGGTCTTAAAAGAAATTTTCCCTACACAAGAAACCTTTGTATACAGACAGAGCTAGCGACAATAGCCATTGTCTTTTAAATACTAAGAACAAGCCCCTTTCTAAAAACTGTAACTTTTACAGCTGTTTTACAATTTTAGCCCCAACTTTCAGAATTACAAGTCTTGCTTCAATTTAGACATTGCCTTTTCTCTATTGGACATGCTCAAGTTCATTCTATGCTTTTTGGTCCTATGCATGAAGATGAGAATTAATTAAATTTCTTAACAAACACCTGTTGTTTTTCCTACAAATGTAATTTAGCAAAATCTGACATTACAAAATCATCATTGCTCTCAGTGAAACTGCTCCCGCATTCCTGCAGAGCTGTCAGCTCAGCTTGGGAATTAACCCCTGATGACCCTGGGTCCTTATGATTTAAAACAGAGAAGTGTTACACATGACCTGTCTTTGGAAAGTTAGCCTTTATTCCTGTACGTATGGACTCTTAATTCTCATTGCTATTTATGTATTTTCCTAACTTGGGAAAACTTTCAAAGATATGATACAGTATTTGTTTCATTAGTTTATAATACCAAGGGCTTAAAATCAGACAATGCCCTTGCTTAAGCTTGAGAAGCATTTAAAAATTAGTGTTTGACTCCTAGTTTCTCATACTCCACTGACATCCCCTATAGTTCACAGGGACATGCTATTGTGGAATGAGCTCATCAGACCTTAGAAGATATTACACATTCTAAATTACAAAATGAAATCATAACTATTCATCTCCTCATCATATTTTATATAAAGTCAATTTCTAAACATTTCAAGCCTCTAATAAAATAAAGACCCACTAACTGGATAATTGAAAAAGACTGGATGTTTTTCTGGGAGAAGCTCTGTTTATATATTTATAGGACCCTATAGATGCCAGACCAGCTGACTGTGCCAGGCCTCTTCCATGGACAGACAATTCCACTCCCGCCATTTTCTTCAAGCCTGCTTCAGCCATCATCACCTGCATATTCTCCACCTGTGCCAGAGACCTCAGCAAAGAAGATACTGAAGACATGGTTCCTGATTGCATCTGATTGGACTTTTAATTCTATACCCAGGGGATACAAGGGATATAAAATTGTTAAATATAAATCTATATGTATCATTTCCTACCAGAATGCTATTTGACCAATTGTATAACGTCACCATGTGTCATAATGTTTTTTTTTCTCATTGTATACTAGCTACCTTATGTTTTGTCACCAATTACTTTCTCACAGTAATGCTTTATTTACCTTGTTTGCCTCAGTACAGACTGTTAATTTTCCTTCATTACCTAAAAAATTTATAGCTGAAGCAATCTTAGACATTACTACCCTAAGTGCTATTTTAGGGTCAGTTGCAGCTTCTGCTGCCTCTCTAGTCCAACAGATACATACTGCTAATCATGTTAACTCCTTGACAAAAAATATTTCTTTAGTCCTGATTTACCCAGGATAGGATTGATAGAGGTTTAACAGATAGAGTCAATGCCTTAAAGGAAGCCATCCTTTACATAGGAACTCAGGTTCAAAATATTAAAACATGTTTAACTACCTCGTGTCATGAAATTTTAAATGGATTTGTGTCACCCCTCTGCCCTACAATGGGTCAGAAATGTCCTGGGAACAGATACAGGCACATCTACATGGTGTGTGGAACAATTCACAACTTGCTATTGATATGGATACTTTACATTCCCAGATCAGTGCCATCAGTCACTCCAGACTGAAGAGTTCTTCAGCAGTAGAATTGGCTGATTATCTTTCAAATTCAATCATAAATTTTGTTAAAGATAATTCTTTATGAAATTTTCTTATAAATTTGGGAATAGGATTAATTATTCTGCTTCTGTTTCTTCTTCCAGTCATCTTCAAGCACTTAGGGTCTGCTATTGGGACTGCTCAAAGGAAGATATATATGCTTCATTTATATTATTCGAAGGGAAGAGATGTCAGGAGCCATAATGGGACAAGCTAATAACTAGCAGGTGATCATCCAGAAATGGCTTGCCTTGGATTATTATATAATCTGCGACAAGTGAGACGTTAATCAGCAAGACTGTAAGGGACTTATTTTAGGAAAAATTCCTGCTATTAATATGCTTTTCCTATTATTATTAAACAAATATAATTATCACTAAGCAATAGCACACCCCTTTGGAGCAGATCTCTGCAGATCCATAAAGATGTACTGTCTTGTAGCGATGCTGTGTAGACAAATAGTTGACTTCTTAAGTCTTTATGATGATTCTATAAGAATTCCTAAAATTATATCAATGATTATTAAGCTCTTTTTTAGTGGGACTGCTATTAGGTCCCTTTCTGATACTCAAAACTGCAATGAGAACCCTGACAGTCTCCCAAGTGTCATCACTTTATTGTTCTTAGATAGTAACCAGTAGACTTTCTTCTATTCAGAGCACATTTCAAGAGGTTGTAAAACAATTAACCAAAGGTCATTAAAAGGGAATCAATGATTTATTATAGGTGCTGGGACAGAAGGAAGATACTGCCTGGGTTTATCTATACAAAACTTCACTAATTTCTAAGTTATAGTTTTAAACCTTCAGTGAACCTGTGGAGCTAGACAGGTGATGGATGGTTAGCCAGATAATTACTCCTAATGGATATGCATGCAAACATTCTCTGTTGTAAACTGCTATTTTAATTTATGATTTGATTTTTGGTGTGAACTTGTGATGAACTTTGTAACATTTGGCCATGTACTCTGAAAGATGTATAAGTACTGAAGACAAAAACAAAGGTAGTAGTTTGTTCATCCCTTCCCTTTCTTTTCCCTGCCTAGAATTTTTCCCTTAGATTTTTTTCCTTATTAGAATTTTTTTTTCTTTTTCCCACTTAGGACCTTTCCACTTTTCCCCTTAGATAGCTTTCATAGGAAACTTTTTACACTTAGTAATAAACTCTATGATAACTTCTCTAAGTGTCTTTTTCTTCCCAGAAAAATGCCTCAGACTAACAGGCATAAGTTAGAGCCCAGCAGTTCCTGCTGAGATAGAATGAAGGCTATATTGCCTAATCCTCTGCTGTTAGGCTACAGGTGTTAATCACCTAAGCCTGCAGTCTTTTACCCTCAGAAAAAGTTTTTAGGACTTTTTAAAAGTTATTATCATCATTTCAATACAGGTCAGAGAGCCAGAAAGCCCTAAGACCCTCAGAATTTAAAGCCATCACCAGAGTCCTACTCTGTGCCCCTGCCACTATCTGGAGGCTGGGAGGCTCTTAACAGAATTCAGGACAACTTATTTGATACTCACCACGTGCCTATTGTTATAATAGATATCAAACATGAAGGTAAGGCACACTCATTTACTTCTAGGTCTTAAAATTGAATAATTAAAAAAGTAATAGATTTTATTGGATATTATAATTGTTGTCAACACTTGTAAAATTTTAAGACTAGACCCCAGAAAGCATCATTGGTGGAGGTCATTGTAATCATAGTGTGAAAGACCAATCAGAGTGCGTTGTAGAAAAAGGAGAACAATTTTACATTTACGTAAAGTTCATGTTTGAAAAATTGAGCAACTTTTTGAGAACTATGTCATACCTGCATCCAATACTTGAATGGCAAGAACTAACACCAGATCATGAAAGATACTATTATCTAAGCAGAGGAACTTACAGTCATATTTAAGGCACAGAGTCACTGAGTTATATGACAAAGGGGAGAAACAAAGCAGAACTTTTTTCATTGATTAATTATATATCCTGATTGCTGCCCTCTTCCAGGTTCCCCTCTCATACAATTCCTTCCCCCTATTCCCCCTCCCCTTCTCCTGTGAGAGTGTGGGCCCACCATCCTGGATATCTTCTGACCCTGGCAATCAAGTCTCCATCAACTTTCATGTTAACAACAGTTTATAATTTTTGAACCTTATATACTTTGCAAAGCTCCTTACATGGATGAAGTAATATTAATTTCACACCATCTTACAGAGGCCCAGTTGATTACTGTGAGTACCTCATACACCTTTCCTGGCATCATGAGTATGTGCTGATGTGTGCAGTTTGAGCATAAGGTAGACCTGCTTCTGGAAAACCAGAAGCATAATTCTTCTAATAAATGAAAGGGAAAAACAGATACTCATCACAAGTGAAATTCATCCTGTATTTGCTATTGTTGTAGTCAAGTTTGATTTGCTTTTTTTCTAATATTAAATTCTTTGCCAATAAATTCTGTGGACTTTAACATTTGGCAATTTACAGAGATCTAAATCACTGTTTTAAAATAAAACTGTAGTGGATCTTGTCCTAGGTCCTCTGGTTGTGTTATTTCTGATTTTCTCTTATTATTATGATTTGCCCTGGCTGGCCTTGATCTCACTATATAGACCAAGATGGCCTTGAACTCACAGAGATCTGGCTGTCTCTACCTCCCAAGCACTGGGATTAAAGATGTGTGCCACCTGCTTGGCTCCTGTTTTTCTAATTTCTTAACTGGTACTAGGGCAGACCATTCCTGATGTCATTAAAAGATGTTTCAGCAGAAGACAGGAGCTCTTTGTCAATTAGGATGTCTTAATTCACTTGACATTCGAAGTTTAGAGCACAGAAACTCTTATTTTAATATTTGAAAGCCTTTCTCTTAGTCTATGTTTCTTATTTCATTCAGATTAAGTTATTTGTTAATGATTCATCCTCATTGTGTTTTGAGTAGTTGTTCTCAAAGTTAGTTTGGGGCCCCTGTGGAGACCCTGAGTTTCTTTTGGGGTTCCATAATATCATTATTACTTTCATAATATCAAAATGTTATTTGCTTTATGTATTGTATTCTTTTAGGAATGTACGGTAGAATTTCCCAGAAACTACATAATTCCTTATGTCAGAAGTGGAGATGAGAATTTAGTTATGCACTAAACCAGGTAGTAAAGAGATCCACAGAAATGTAAGATAATCACACTCTACTAAACTTTTAAAAAATATAACAAAATTTCACTAAAATGTCTATTCCTATTAACAAATAACCATGTTATAGTATAATGTACTGATTTAAAGTCTTAATGTAGAAATTTGATAAATTAACAAATGCAACATTAATTGACTACTATAATGTGCATAAATATTTTCTTTGGGTTCCTTAGAAATGATAAGAATGTAACAGAGTTTTGAGGCTAACATGTTTAAAAATGGTGGTTTAGGGAATTCACTGTAGACAATTTCTCATTGAGTTTACCAGGAGTGATATATGTCCTGATATGCCTGTGTTCCTGGCCATATTCTCAGAAAGAAAAAGGGAAAAGAAAACAAGTACACTAAAAATTCATGTGTGTGGGGTCTTTGGTCTCCTGGTGTTGAGTACTGCTATTGCACATCTGTTTCCATGGTAACTAAACTTAGCTGACACCTGTGGCCTATTAACAACCTTTCTTAGCTCTAGCAATTGCATAGGGCAATGAGCATCTGGGAATAATTAGGGAAGTTGGCAAGGAAGTTTCCTTGAGCAGAAAATTGGTTCCTCTGGAACTTGTTAAACATTAACTCTACAGCTAAGATCATGAAAACACTTACTGGAATTAACAATAGTGTTCCAGTCTTCTGGGGACACTTACCAAGAGCAAACAGTGTCAGGAATTAGGGACTCAGAGTTTATTCTTAAAGGTTTAGACATCATCTTTAAGTTATGGTGAGGGAGCAATTAGTTTAAAATGATGCCTGACTTTTTAACAAAGACACACTCTCCCTGGGGTTAACATGGGTCTAGAATAAGGTGAGAAATGTAATTAAGGTCCCTGTTAAACACATATGTTCATAGAGTTTCTTTGGCCACAGTAATATTTACAAAGGCTTGCCAAGCCTGGAGAAGTGGGTCAGACTTATAGTCTTACCCCGTTGGGAATGTCTAACACCTTGATCAATCTCAACTCAATAAAGGCAATAGATTTTTGCTCTAAGCCTTGAGCAATATTAATATGCAAATCTAAAGTAAAACAAAACAAATATATAAGCAAGCACAGAATATATTACATTTTTTTTGAAAATAAAAGTACTGAGGACTTAGAAAGAGAGAGAGGAAAAAGTATCCAAGCCAGAAGTTTCTACCACATTGATACATCACAGGTTACAGGTGAACTCTCTATTCAGTCTGACAGACTGGGTAGGTACCCAGCTCTACAGTAGGCTAAGCCTAGCCCTTGTAAACTGGTCAGTCTGTCAGACAAGGTGTTGATTCTTCAATTCCCTATGCCTTCAAATGGCAAACATTTCAGTTCTATCTGAAGGGTAAACAGCTTACATCCAGAAGAGTATAGGCAGATGCAGGAAATGCTTACATGTGAAAATTCTGTAAGCACAGAAATTAAATAATGGGGCGTCTGAGCATCTGCTATGATGTTGCACTTGGCTGAGCACTTTGTGTTTCAACTCAGTGCTTGTCTTAGTCTGGACACTGTTCATTTTCATTATGAGGAAACCTATGAGGTGAAGTGACAAAAATGGATATGGGGGCATTTTCCTTTTAATTCCAAGCCTCTCCCTTGCCACAGCTAGTGCCCACCAAGTATTATTTTCTTCTACAGCTAACATATACAAAGATATCACTTTATGTTAGACCCTAAAAGAAGGGTCTCAGAATTGACATTGATCTGGAATCTATATGGGCTCTTGGTAAAGAAAAAAAGCACATAAAGAGCAAAAACCATGTAAGCAATCACTCAAGACAGCATACGTGTTTGAAGGTGTATCACAAATCAATGACTTTATGCACTTATGTACTACCTATTCTATCCATCTATCATCTATCTATCTATCTATCTATCTATCTATCTATTTACCTATGTATCATCTATCCATCTATCTATCCATCTGCCTAATTTATCCAATCTATTTTGGCCTTAGGCTTGATAGGTTAAGAAAAGAATGTCTAGGAAAGTGATATTTATATTAACCCTTGTAATTTTAATAGAAGGTTCACAGAGAATGGGTGGCAGAGTCCTGGCTGAAAGCAAAAGGTTTCATGATGAAAAGAAAGAAACCCAGACAGAGAACTTGCTAAGAGTATGGCACCAGAGAGGCATTTCAACCAGATGCATCAGATCTTAGTAAGTCATTAAGGGAACTACAGGAAAGATTCAGTGGAGAGCCTAGAGAGATGGCTGGGTGATCAAGAGTGCATTCATACTGCAGACGACTGGGGTTTAATTCTCAGCACCCATCTCATATTGCTCACAACCAGTTCTAACTCCAGCTCTAGGGGATCCAAGGTCTAATGCCTACTTTGTTGCCTACTTACAAAAAACCCCCCACTTTTACAAAACGCTGTATTCTTTTGTAATTTATTTAATCATAATTTGCTATGTGTTCCGATTAAATGTTTAATTACATAAACCATTCTCATTTAAACATAAACAAGGCTATAAATTTTAAATTTATCTTCTCAAATAGGAAAAATGACATGCCTTTATTTGATGACAGTGATTTATTTCTAACTATGCCACAAAAGGAGGTTATAGTAAAAAGTCAGGATATTGGACTTGAGAGATGGCTAGGTTGTTAAGAGCACTGACTGCTCTTCCATAGGTCCTGAGTTCAATTCCCAGCAACCATATGGTGGCTCGCAACCATCTGTAATGGGATCCAATGCCCTCTTCTGGTGTGTCTGAAGACAGCTACAATATACTCATATAAATAAAATAGATCTTAAAAAACAATAAAAGTCAAGATCTTTGTAAGAGATATATTGATTTTCTATTTTTTAGAAATATTGATTTTCACAGAATAAAGATTTTTTTATAATTTTTATTATTTTAATGTATGGTTTTGTTTACTTTGGTGAAACACTACTCTATGTGATTTCTACATTTTTCATGTTCAGTGTGGGTAAAGGTGTATATACTCTGTCACCTCTTCATTTGAAAGTTTGTAAACAAGGTGTTTTTCTTCCTTCCCTTTCAATGTTTGATTATTTATTTGTTATTCTTAAAGATAATTATGAATGGACCAAGATGTAGAAGTAGAAGTTCTCAGTGAGGACAATATCTTTAGACAATTTGTTCCTGGTAATTTTCTTTGGCTTCCTTCATTCTCTTGGACCAAAGTTGAGCATATTCTGCAGCCTCTGACTAATTTTTCTTAGTGTATCATTTCCACAGCAGCAACTTCTGTGGCCATGGCTTCTCATAGAAAGTAGAATGCTTGTGTTCATCATCCACTGTGATGAGTTTCTGACAGCCAGTAGATGGGAACTAGATAGTCTGCTTCATCTTGACATGGCTAACCACCTAGAATAGTGGCTCTCCACCTGTGAGTCATGATGACCCTTTTATAGGAGTCAATTAAGACTATTGGAAAACTCAGATTTTTGCATTATGATTCATAATGATAGCAAAATTACAGTCATGAAGTAGCAATGAAAATAATTTTATGATGTCAAGAGGGTCACCAAATGTATATTATATATATTGAGTGGTTTTCAACCTTCCTAATGCTGTGACCCTTTAAAACAGTATATATGTAGCATATATATAATATATGTACATGTATTATATGTAATATAGGATATAATATATAAATTATATACTAGTATATATGTTATATACACTATTTTATATAGCACATATAATATTATAGTATATATTATATATGTACACTATATTATAGTATATAATATGCAATATTTTTTTGTTGTTGTTGCATGTAATATGCTTTTTTTCATTTTATTTACATTTAAGATGCCATCCCTTTTCCCCATTTCCCCTCCCTAGAAAACCCCTGTCCCATGCCCCCCTTTCCTTTTTGCTTTTATACAATTTTTTAAAATGTTAATCAAAGGATTTATAAGTTTGGTAATGCTCAATCAGAAGGGTAATCCAATACCCAACCTAGATATAAAGACTATCTTTGACTGGTGGAGACCTGTGAACATCTGCCTCCATGCCCCCTCTCTCTTTCTCTCTCTCATCACCTAGCTTCTCCTCTCCTTCATCTTCTCTCCTTACTCCATCTCTTCCTCTCAGTACTCCTTCCCACTTAGCTCCTCCTACATATCACTCTTCCCGTTAAAGTAAAACTTTTCTCTCAAAATACAGTTAGAGCATACTTATTCCTAATTGTACCAGTGAGGTATAAGATAGTTCTAATACCCAGTCCATCATTTTGTTGACTAACCAGAACCTCTGTCATCTCTTCTAACTAAAACATTTACTTTTGATCCTGGCTTTTTTTTTTTTTTTTTTTTTTTTTTGGCTTTATAATGAATGTCAGCTGAAAACTATCTACTCAGATCTTTTCTCTCAAAGTAAATAGCCAGGATTGGCTATGAGACTATGGGTCTTCAACCCCGTCAGAAATCCAGAATGACTGAGTTAACTGAAGTTATAGGAAGCACTAAACATAGCTTCTAAAACTTAGCCAATTTATAGAGACCTCTGAACACCTGAGAAGCCCCTATACTACCGAATGTTCGAGCATCAAATCTTCAGCCTTCTGGCCCAGAGTCATCTGACAGACCTTAGTGATGCAGGATTATTAAGGGCTGATTACTCTGTCTGGGCAGATATAATCAGTTGACTATTCTGCATGTGTGTCCTCTTCAGGACAGTAGTTAGTCTGTAGATGGAAAGAGGCAACTCTTGCCTAGTGGCTGTCACCACACAACTGGCATAACTCCAAGGATGCTCAATTTCTTCTTAGAATCCACAACAGGAAGCTGTCAGGAGCAGACAGGTCTCTAATCAGAATGGACATTTATATAAATTTTTGTAGCGTCAATTCTATGGACTTCTGACGTTTTGAAAACCAACTATCCATGTAAGGTCATCTGGACTGTTGTCTGTTCACTCCTCTTGGCTATTTCTAAATAAAATATGGTTAACCTCCTAACAATTAACTCAAAGCCATAAATTTGCTATAGTCCCTTAACTCATAGGTTAACCATCCCAAATCAGTTAAAAAGTTAAGGAAGGACTGGGTCTAGGGCTTGTATTCCTAAATGTGTTATACAAGCACATTGCCCATGAGAGTATCAATATTCATCTCACTTTTATATTAATAAGGAGCTCGTACCAATGAAAACCTTACATTTGAAATCAAAGTAAATTTTGTACCATTTAAGAAATTATAACTTCATCTTGATAATAATTATACAGATTTCTACCAATAGGTTATGGCTGTGCAATAAGTCCTAACTAATCCTCCCTGTTCCAACAAAACCACTACTTTTCCCTAGATAGACAGACCATTATTAACCACATTAGTCCCCAAGCCCAGGGAATAGGGGCGCTGACTCTTCTGTAACTTCTTCAGGCTGATTACGGGCGTTGAGATATTAGAAGAGGGGTGGGGGGAAGAGTAAGTTGATAATCTTCTGATGCTGTGTCTTCACTGAATCCAGATGGAATTGCAGGACATCAGAGGTTTGGGCAGGTCTGCTCTGTATACTTGATGAGTAGATACACCAAGGCTGTGTATTCTGCAATATACAATTCTCAGAACAAGTTTTAGTATCAGGGAAAAAAAGAAAAAAAAAATTCCCGCCCCCCCCCCGGGGCTGACATTTTTTTTAAAGATGTTGGTTCTAACAACTTTTCTTCCCCCCCCCTTTTAAAAATTGGTTGTAATATTTACATTTCAGGTTTTATCCCCTAACCCCCCTTCCTCCCACCACCCAGAAACCCCCCATCCCATCCCCCTCCTCATGTTTCTATGAGGCAGTGACCGCACCTACCCCCTCAATTATCCCCTCCCCACCCTCACATTCCCCCTCACTCTGTGTTTATTTTTTCAATGGGACCAAGAAACTCCTCTTCCACCTATGCCCGACAAGGCCATCCTCCCCTACATATACCTCTGGAGTCTTGGGTCCCTCCCTATGTCTTCCCTGGCTGGTGGTTTAGACCCTGGGGGGCTCTGGTTTTTGGTATTGTTGCTTTCCTCTTGGGGTCTCGAACCCTTTCCGCTCCTTCAGTCCTCTCTCTAAGTTCTCTATTGGGAAACCCCTGATCATATCAGTGGTTAACTGTGAGCATCGTCCTCTGAGTGTGTTAGTCTTTGGCAGACCTCTAAGGAGACAGCTATATCATGTTCCTCAGATTATGCACTTCCAGCCATCCACAACAGTGTTTAGCTTAGGTGGCTGTACATGGGATGAATACCGAGGTGGAGTGGTCTCCTGATAGCCCCTCCTTCAGTTTCTGTCCCATGTTTTGTTTCCGTATTTGCTCCCTTGAGCATTTTTGTTCTCGTTCTAAGTAGTACTGAGGGATCCCCTCTTGGTCTTCCTTCTTCATGAGATTCATGTGGTCTGCTGGTTGGGTCTTCGCTAATCCTAGCTTTGGGGCTAACATCCGCTTAACAGTGAGTAAATACCCTGTGTGTTCTTTTGGGATTGGGTTAACTCACTCAAGATGATAATTTCTAGATCCATCCATTTACCTAAAAATTTCTCAAATTCATTATTTTTAATAGCTGAGTAATACTCCATTGTGTAGATGTACCACATTTTTTGTATCCATTCCTCTGTTGAGGGACATCTTGGTTCTTTCCAGCTTCTGGCTATTATAAATAAGGCTGCTATGAACATAGTGGAGCATGTGTCTTTATTACATGTTGGAGCATCTTCTGGGTATATGCCTAGGAGTGCTATAGCTGGATCCTCAGGTAATGCTATGTCCAGCTTTCTGAGGAACCGCCAGACTGATTTCCAGAGTGGTTGTACCAGCTTGCAATCCCACCAACAATGGAGGAGTGTTCCTCTTTCTCCGCATCCTCACCAGCATCTACTATCACCTGAGTTTTTGATCTTATCCATTCTGATTGGTGTGAGGTGGTATCTCAGGGTTGTTTTGATTTGCATTTCCCTGATGACTAAGGATGTGGAGCATTTCTTAAGGTGTTTCTCAGCCATTCGAGTTTCCTCTGTTGAGAATTCTTTGTTTAGATCTGTACCCCATTTTTTAAATAGGGTTATATGGTTGTCTGGAGTATAATTTCTTGAGTTCTTTGTATATCTTGGATATTAGCCCTCTATCGGATGTAGGATTGGTTAGGATCTTTTCCCAATCTGTTGGTTGCCGATTTGTCTTATTGACAATGTCCTTTGCCCTACAGAAGCTTTGCAATTTGATGAGGTCCCATTTGTCAATTCTTGATCTTAGAGCATAAGCCATTGGTGTTCTGTTCAGGAACTTTTCCCCTGTGCCTAGGTATTCAAGGGTCTTTCCCACCTTCTCTTCTATTAGTTTCAGTGTATCTGGTTTTAAGTGAAGGTCTTTTATCCACTTGGATTTGAGCTTTGTACAAGGAGATATGAATGGATCGATTTGCATCCTTTTACATGTTGACCTCCAGATGAACCAACACCATTTGCTGAAAATGCTGTCCATTTTCCACTGGATGGTTTTAGCTCCTTTGTCAAAGATCAAGTGACCATAGGTATGTGGGCTCATTTCTGGATCCTCAGTTCTAGTCCATTGATCTTCATGT
Source organism: Arvicanthis niloticus (assembly GCF_011762505.2). NCBI lineage: Eukaryota > Metazoa > Chordata > Mammalia > Rodentia > Muridae > Arvicanthis > Arvicanthis niloticus. Next base: position 76,665,897 of record NC_047658.1, on the reverse strand, counting down.
CTGTCTCTGTACCAATACCATGCAGTTTTTATTACTATTGCCCTGTAGTATAGTTTGAGGTCAGGGATGGTGATTCCCCCAGAAGTTCTTTTGTTGTTGAGAATAGTTCTCGCTATCCTGGGTTTTTTGTTGTTCCAAATAAATTTGCAAATTGCTCTTTCTATCTCTATGAAGAATTGATTTGGAATTTTGATGGGGATTGCATTGAATCTATAGATTGCTTTTGGCAAGATGGCCATTTTTACTATATTAATCCTGCCAATCCAGGAGCATGGGAGGTCTTTCCATCTTCTGAGATCTTCTTCAATTTCTTTCTTCAGAGACTTGAAGTTCTTGTCATACAGATCTTTCACTTGCTTAGTTAGATTCACTCCAAGATATTTTATATTATTTGTGGCTATTGTGAAGGGTGTCATTTCCCTAATTTCTTTCTCAGCCTGTTTATCTTTTGAGTATAGGAAGGCTACTGATTTGTTTGAGTTGATTTTATATCCAGCCACTTTACTGAAGTTGTTTATCAGGTTTAGGAGTTCTCTGGTGGAAGTTTTAGGGTCGCTTAAGTATACTATCATATCATCTGCAAATAGTGAAATTTTGACTTCTTCCTTTCCTATTTGTATCCCTTTGACTTCCTTTTGTTGTCTAATTGCTCTAGCTAGGACTTCCAGTACTATATTGAATAGGTAGGGTGAGAGTGGGCAGCCTTGTCTGGTCCCTGATCTTAGTGGGATTGCTTCAAGTTTCTCTCCATTTAGTTTAATGTTGGCTACTGGCTTGCTGTATATTGCTTTTACTATGTTTAGGTATGGACCTTGAATTCCTAATCTTTCCAAGACTTTTAACATGAAGGGATGTTGTATTTTGTCAAATGCTTTCTCAGCATCTAGTGAGATGATCATGAGGTTTTTCTCTTTGAGTTTATTTATGTAGTGGATTACATTGATGGATTTCCAAATATTGAACCATCCCTGCATTCCTGGGATAAAGCCTACTTGATCATGATGGATGATTGCTTTGATGTGTTGTTGGATTTGGTTTGCAAGAATTTTATTGAGTATTTTTGCATCGATATTCATAAGAGAGATTGGTCTGTAGTTCTCCTTCTTTGTTGGGTCTTTGTGAGGTTTAGGTATGAGCGTAATTGTAGCTTCATAGAACGAATTGGGTATTTTTCCTTCTGTTTCTATTCTGTGGAATAGTTTGAAGAGAATTGGTATTAGTTCTTCCTGGAAGGTCTGGTAGAATTCTGCACTAAAACCATCTGGTCCCGGACTTTTTTTGGTGGGGAGGTTTTTAATGACTGCTTCTATTTCTTTAGGGGTTATGTGACTGTTTAGATGATTTATCTGCTCCTCGTTTAACTTTGGTACCTGGTATCTATCTAGAAAATTGTCCATTTCCTCCAGATTTTCCAATTTTGTTGAGTATAGGCCTTTGTAGTATGATCTGATGATATTTTTAATTTCCTCCGTTTCTGTTGTTATGTCTCCCTTTTCAGTTCTGATTTTATTAATTTGAATGCTGTCTCTGCGCCCTTTGGTTAGTCTGGATAAGGGTTTGTCTATCTTGTTGATTTTCTCAAAGAAGCAGCTCCTGGTTTTGTTGATATTTTGTATAGTTCTTTCTCTTTCTACTTGGTTGATTTCAGCCCTGAGTTTGATTATTTCCTGCCGTCTACTCCTCTTGGGCATATTAGCTTCTTTTTGTTCTAAGCTTTCAGGTGTGCTGTCAAGTTGTTAATGTATGCTCTTTCCATTTTTTTTTGTTGTGTGTGCACTTAGAGCTATGATTTTTCCTCTTAGTACTGCTTTCAGTGAGTCCCACAAGCTTTGATATGATGTGTCCTCATTTTCATTTAAATCTAAGAAGTCTTTTATTTCTTTCTTTATTTCTTCCTTGACCAAGTTATCATTGAGTAGAGCATTGTTCAGTTTCCAAGTATATGTGGGCTTTCTGTTGTTTTTGTCCATGTCAAAGATGAGTCTTAGTCCATGGTGGTCTGATAAAGTACTAGGGATTATTTCAATCTTTTTGTATCTGTTGAGGCCTGTTTTGTGACCAATTATATGGTCTATTTTCGAGAAGGTACCATGGGGTGCTGACAAGAAAGTATATTCTTTTGTTTTAGGATGAAATGTTCTATAGATGTCAGTTAAGTCCAATTGGTTCATAACTTCTGTTAGTTTCGTTGTGTCTCAGTTTAGTTTCTGTTTCCATGATCTGTCCATAGCTGAGAGTGGGGTGTTGAAATCTCCCACTATTATTGTGTAGGGTGCAATGTATTCTTTAAGCTTCAGTAAAGTTTCTTTTATATATGTGGGTGCCCTTGCATTTGGGGCATAGATGTTCAGAATTGCTACTTCCTCTTGGTACATTTTTCCTTTGATGAATATGAAGTGTCCTTCTTTATCTTTTTTGATTACTTCTGGTTGAAAAATGATTTTATTTGATATTAGAATTGCTACTCCAGCTTGTTTCTTGGGACCATTTGCTTGGAAGATTGTTTTCCAACCTTTTACTCTGAGGTAGTGCCTGTCTTTTTCACAAAGGTGAGTTTCCTGAATGCAGCAAAATGTTGGATCCTGCTTACGTATCCAGTCTGATAGTCTATGTCTTTTTATTGGAGAATTGAGTCCATTGATATTGAGAGATATTAAGGAGAAATGAATGTTTTTTCCCGTTATTTTTGTTATTGGCCGTGGAGATATGTTGGTGTAGCTACCTTCTTTTTAAGGCTTTTGGAAGATTACCTTCTTGTTTTTTCTAGGTTGTAGTTTCCCTCCTTGTGTTGGATTTTTCCACCAATTATTCTTTGAAGTCCTGGATTTGTGTTGAGATACTGTGTGAATTTGGATTTGTCATGGAAAATTTTGGTTTCTCCATCAATAATGATTGACAGTTTTGCTGGGTATAGTAGTCTGGGCTGGCATTTGTGTTCTCTTAGGGTCTTTATGATATCGGTCCAGGATCTTCTGGCTTTTATGGTCTCTGGTGAGAAGTCTGGTGTAACTCTTATAGGTCTGCCTTTATATGTTACTTTGCCTTTTTCCCTTACTGCTTTTAGTATTTTTTCTTTGTTTTGTACATTTGATGTTTTGACTATTATATGGCGGGGAGTATTTCTTTTCTGGTCTAAACTATTTGGAGTTCTGTAGGCTTCTTGTATATTTATGGACATCTCTTTCTTTAGGTTAGGGAAGTTTTCCTCTATAATTTTGTTGAGGATATTTACTGGTCCTTTAAGTTGGGAGTCTTCCCCCTCATCTATACCTATTATCCTTAGATTTGGCCTTCTCATTGTGTCTTGGATTTCTTGTATACTTCGGGTTAGTAGCTTTTTGTATTTTGCATTTTCTTTGACAGTTGTGTCAATGTTTTCCATGGTATCTTCTGCACATGAGATTCTCTCTTCCATCTCTTGTATTCTGTTGGTGATACTTGTGTCTATGACTCCTGATCTTTTTTCTAGGTTTTCTATCTCCAGGGTATTGTCCCTTTGTGATTTCTTTATTGTTTCTACTTCCATTTTTAGATCCTGAATGGTTTTGTTTAATTCCTTCTCCCGTTTGGTTGCATTTTCTTGCAATTCCTTAAGGGATTTTTGTGTTTCCTCTTTAAGGGTTTCTATCTGTCTACTCGTGCTCTCCTTAATTTCTTTGAGAGTGTTATTTATGTCTTTCTTAAAGTCCTCTATCATAATCATGAGAAGTGATTTTAATTCTGAATCCTGCTTTTCTGGTGTGATGGGGTGTTCAGGGCTTGCTCTGATGGGGGAGCTGGGTTCTGATGATGCCATGTAACTTTGGTTTCTGTTGCTTACGTTCTTGTGCTTGCCTTTTGCCATCTGGTTAACTCTAGTGCTGCCTGTACTTACTGTCTCTGACTGAAGCCTGCCTTTCCAGTTATCTAGCTTGTGTCTGATCTTCTAGGGGTCCAGATGTCTCTGTGATCTTTTCCAGTTGAGCTGATTACAGTGGTATCTCTAGGATGCCTCAGGATATGGTGTCTCCAAGGTAGCAGTCCAGCTAGGTGTCTGCTGTTCTGGGTGCAGTGTCTCTTCTAGAATATCTCAGGATATGTTGTCTGACACTCTGAGTTCAGTTGTTCCTCTGTGGCTCTGGGTTGAGTGGACCTTCCAGTATGTCTCAGGTGGAATCCAGGGTCCACCCAACAGCAGACCTGGCAGAGGTCTGGTCCAGGCCTCAGATCCAAAAACTAGTTTCTAAGACACTGTCCCAGTTAGAGCAACCGGGATCCCCACTTCCTCTGGGTTCTTGAAGGTTGGGGGCAGAGCTGCCACCCAAGATCTGCTCAGTGCCCTGGCCCAGACCGGAAGGAACCAGTGTTCCGGGCCTGGAGTGATTTCCTGAGTCCTTGGTGGGTCCCGGTTACTCCCTGTTTAGAGCGGGCCCTGCTGTCTGCTTACCTAAGATACTGCCCGAGTTAGAGCGCCTGGGATCCCCGCTTCCTCTAGGTTCTTGAAGGTTGGGGGCAGAGCTGCCACCCAAGATCTGCTCAGTGCCCTGGCCCATACTGGAAGGAACCAGTGTTCCGGGCCGGAAGTGACTTCCTGAGTCCTTGGTGGGTCCAGGTTACTCCCTGTTTAGGGCGGGCCCTGTTGTCAGCTTACCTAAGATACTGCCCGAGTTAGAGCGCCTTGGATCCCTGCTTCCTCTGGGTTCTTGAAGTTTGGGGGCAGAGCTGCCACCCCAGATCTGCTCAGTGCCCTGGCCCAGGCCGGAAGGAACCCTATAATATGCAATATTAATTACTATATACTTAATATATATTTAATATATGATGTTATATAGTATATGTATTGTATAAATATTTTAATACAGTATATATGCATATATATGAAAATATGTATTATATATATAATCTGAACTTTCCTAATGCTGCAGCCCTTTAATATAGTATATATAAACAGTATATAATATATATGTGTATGTGTATATGTTTATACAATATATATAGCATATGTATATTGTATTAAAGGGTTGTAGTATTAGGAAGATTGAGATGTATATATATATATATAATACACATATATTATACATATATTATATTAATGGATCACAGTATTAGGAAGGTTGAGAACCACTCACTCACCTAGAAGATGCCATTTCTTTTGCTTACTCTTTACCTGGGATGATTTCTGGGTTTGGTCCCTTACTGACTTCCTTTCAGACAGCAAGTAACTGTTCAGTTTAGTGGGGTTTCCTCCTGTAGCTGGTAACATTTCACAGAAACACAGGATGCTTTATGAATTTTTATGTCAACCTTGTGCTGGAGAGGCCACATTGACTTCTAGGATCTCAGCAAACACTGCTTGCTGTCATTTAAAATTTAGTGTGATCTCTTCTGTAACCTAATATGTGATTGTTTCTGCAAGTGTGGTACCTCAAGCTGAGCTCATGTGCACACACAGGCATTCTTACACTCATCTACTTTCTGCTTTATCACAGGGTCCATCAATCAATCAATGCACTTGATTATTTGGTCAGACAGTAACTCAGCTTCTCCTGGTTATAGACCTCTAATTCATCTGCTCCTCTTGGCTGATTCCAGGATGTCATCCTTGGTTGCGTCCATCACAGAAAGGTCTGGTTGTTGCTGAAACCCAGATAGTTTTGGTGATTCAAAATGAGCAAACCAATGTCATACAGGGATATTTAAGCAATGTTAAAATTGGTAAACTCAATACTTAATAGGCCATGGGACTTTCAGAAGGGGGAGTAAAAACAATAAATGATTTACTACTATTATAAATTCTGACATCTCATGAAAATACTATTTCTAAAAGTCCCTTTAAAGTTGATTTTCATGGGCATTGTTGCACCATAACTTTTTTCCTTTTCTATATTTACAACCTCTTAAGTCTATTGATGGCTATAATTCCAGTGACTTTTCTCAAGGATTTAGGAATGTTTAATTGAGACCCAGGTTACAAAAACAAGCCCTACTGTGTCCCAGAGTTTCCTGTGCATTGGGACTATGAAGAAATACAATAGTTCATTATCATACAAATATGGCTGGTACACAGTGACCACTTCTAAAGGAGATGCAAATGGGGAGATAGACATAGTATTTCTCTGAAAAATCGCTCTGGTAGGTGGTATTTCTTAGTAAGCTTCCTGAGAAGGTGCAGTCCCTCTCCTTTCTCTACTTTCTTCTCAGTCAGAAACTGTAGGAAATAGAAGGCACAGTTGCAAAGACTGTAGGAGCCAAAGATATCAACGATAATAGGAGAACATGGGCCACAGAATCAACTAAGCAGGGTTCATAGGGGCTCACAGAGACCGAAGTGGCAGTCATGAAACCTGCATGGGTCTGACTTACGACCTCTCCATACATGCTGGTGTTGTTTAGCATGATGTTTTTTGGAGACTCCTAACAGTGGGAGTGGGTGATTTCTTTGACTCTTTTGCCTGCTCTTGGGAATATTTTCCTCCTACTGAGTTGCCTCATCCAGGCTTAATATGAAGGTTTATGCCTAGTCTTATTGCATCTGGTTCCACCATGTTTGGTTGATATCCCTGAGAGGCCTGTTTTTTTCTGAAGGGAAATGGAGAAGGAAGAATGGATCTAGTGTGGAGGAGAGATGGAGGGAACTGGGAGGAGTGTAGGGAGGGAAGATTGTGGTCAAGATATATTGTATGAGAGAAGGATAAATAAAAAGAAAAGATATTAAGAATGAAGGCACACTCACAGGAATTTCAGAGATAATATTTATGAGTCCTTTTCACCAGGGCACAGTTACCTCCATCTTCTGTGGGGGATCCGGAGGGGAGGTAGAGGAACTCGGAAGCTAGAAACAGCATTAGCCAAAAATGAATTCTAACTCATTTGATCTGAAAAGGAAAGGAGAAATGAATGCTACCATAGACAAGGAGTAACAGCAGACAGCTGCCTGACAAGATCAGCCATGGTAGAGGAGCCAGCCCCTGCCAGAACCATGGTATGAGGACAGAAAGAAAATTAGAGAAAACCTACCTTGACTTCTTGACTCCCTCTAATCTCCTGTAGGTGTCATAAATGTGATGGATACAATCAGCAGAGGCTTAGGAGTGTAGGTGGCACTCTTTGTATATATACAAACACCTATGTGTCTATGTTTGAGTGTATGTGTATTCATTTCCCTATAAGCCACTGTGACACAGAGTAGAACTGATCAGAGGAAGGGAAAGAAGGGAAAAGAAAACTTTGAGCTCAGGAGAATAAGGAGCACATGCCCAAGGTCTGTTCTAAACAACTGAAGCCAGGTGTCATGTGAGTTTTAAAATCATAGCAGAAGAATCAACCTGGAGCAGCTGGCCTGTGGGGATTGTTGGTATGAACAACACTGGGCACTGGAGATATGTTTCTATAGATAACCCTAATACAGCCAAAACATATATTTATATTTTTCATTTATGTAGTATCGTTACAATATGTTATTTTAACTGCTACATTATTATGATGTATACTGAATCTAATAAGGGGAATTATTCCATTGTTCATTTTTACTGCTTAAAATTGTATCTTGCAGAGTTAACAGAGAAATATGTGTAAATTATTTTTTAAAGCTCTGATGTGAAGATTAGAAATAAATATACTGGGAATACCCGTACTTCCTTCAACTTAGACAAGTGGCAATCATGCCTATTTTGTTTATAATATTAAACTTTATGTGCACAATTTTGTTTGCATAAATTCTTTCATGCAGATGGCTGAGAATCTTTTCTTTATATTTTTAAAATAACCATGGACATCTTTTCATGTAAACACAGAAAATATTCTAATATATCATGGCCTTGCATTTATTTATATGCCTTTCTTTTGATGAACAGTTAGTGGTTTTTAGTTTTCCCCATTGTTTAATAGAATCATAAGATAGATATCCTTTAAGTTGCATAATTTATTTCCTTAGAAAATAAAGTTAATTTTTTTGTGTAAAAGAAATTATATTTTAACTTTGATAAAAGTTGCCAGATAACTCTTCAGAAAAGTCTTGTGCCTCTGTGTCTGACATTGTTTTCCTCTTCATCACCTTCAGCTCCTGTGGATTTCCATCATTAAATTAAATATTAGCTAACTTGAAGGGTGAAAATAATATTTCACTATGATTTTGTTTGTGTTGTTTGGGCCATGAATAAAGTTAAATTCCTTGTCAGATATACATTGTGTATTTATGTTTATATTTTGTACACACATAAAGTATGTTTACATATTTTCATTCTATGATGTACACACAAACACACATACACACATACTTTTTTTTAAATTTAAATTTAGAATAGTGTTTTCTAAGGTTCCCCATATTGTGGCAGTATTTCATATTGTTTTACATCTGAATAACTCACTATATAAACACACTGAATTTTGCTTATGTATTGATCAACTGATACATGTTTGGGTTTTAAAATATATGTTATATTGTACTTCACTCACTGTAATATATTTGAACTATCAGACTATTAAATATTGTATATATCTATATACCTGCATGATTAGAAGCCCAATTTTGTATTTGTGGGTACTTTAATGAGAAGTGACTACTCTTCCGGTTTCCATCTGAGCTCCAGAGTTAAGGCTGTGGCAGACTTCATACCTAAAACCCCCTGGAGAGAGCTGGTCTCCCAGGAGAACTGTCACTCCTAAGTTCACAGGTGAGACCAACACTTTTGCTCCAATAACCAGCCAAAGAGGAACCAGCCAGGAGACCACATATTGGGCCCCATTTCGGCCCTGGTTTGGGCCTTGTGGACAAGCCTGAGCCTGGTTTGAGTTTGAGACCTGTCTTAGTCACTTCCATACCAGAATGACTCAACAGGACCTGTTTGGTCTGGCCTCTGCTCAGCTGTTGCTGATGTAGAGCTTTGCAATTGGCCTTGTCAGTCACCCCATACCCTTTGTCACCCTTCCCTGCCCCCTATAACATCTCACCCCACCAAACTCCTCCTCCCTATGCTCCAAGTTTATATAAACAAAAGGTTGTTACATTAAAGTTGAGTTCCTGTCTTGACAAGACTCCTGGCCTTGTGTTTCTTTGGGCTGTTGACATTCAACATCCTGCTCAGCCCCAGAGAGACCCAGCTTGACCCGGACACCTCTCTCCTCTCTCCTCTCTCCTGGACTTGCCGCCTTCAAGGAGCTGACAACCACAGGACACAGGAACTATCTGGTCTCCATCTGTGCCCTGGAGCTTATGTGGTGGCACAGCTTTCTGTACCCAAATCCCTCCTAGAGAGAACTGGTCTCCCAGGAGTGCTGACACACCTAAGATCACAGGCTCACTAGCTCATAGGAGGGATAGGCTCCAGTCAGAGATAGAAAGACCAACTAACACCAGAGATAACCAGATGGTAAGAGGCAATTGAAAGAACCTAAGCAACAGAAACCAAAGCTACTTGGCATCAGTTCTCCCACTACAGCAAGTCCTGGATACCCCAATACAGCGGAAAAGCAAGATTCGAATTTAAAATCACAACTGATGATGATTATAGAAGACTTTAAGAAGGACATAAATAACTCCCTTAAAGAAATACAAGAGAACACAGGTAAACAGGTAGAAGCTCTTAAAGAGGAAACATATAAATCCCTTAAAGAATTACAGGAAAACACAACCAAACAGGTGAAGGAATTGAACAAAACCATCCAGGATCTAAAAATGGAAAACTAACAAAATTGCAAGGGGAGACAACCCTGAAGATAGAAAACCTAGGAAAGAGATCAGGAGTCATAGATGGAAGCATCACCAAAAGAGTATCAGAGATAGAAAAGAGAATCTTAGGTGCAGAAGGTACTATAGAAAACATTGGTAAAACAGTCAAAGAAAATGTAAAATGCAAAAAGCTCTTAACCCAAAACACCCAGGAAATTCAGGACACAATGAGAAGACAAAACTTAAGGATAATAGGTATAGAAGAGAATGAAGATTCCCAAATTAAAGAGCCAGTAAATATCTTCAACAAAATTATGGAAGAAAACTTCCCTAACCGAAAGAAAGAGATGCCCATGAACATACAAGAAGCCTAAAAACTCCAAATAGACTAGACCAGAAAAGAAATTCCCCCCATCACATAATAATCAAAACAACAAATGCACAAAACAAAGAAAGAATATTAAAGGCAGTAAGAGAAAAATGTCAAGTAACATATAAAGACAGACCTATCAGAATTACACCAGACTTCTCAACAGAGACTATAAAAGCCAGAAGATCCTGGACAGATGTCATACAGGCACTAAGAGAACAGAATTGCCAGCCCAGGCTACTAGACCCAGCAAAACTCTCAATTACCATAGATGGAGAAACCAAGCTATTCTATGAAAAAAAAACAAAACAAATTTACACAATATCGCTCCGCAAATCCAGCCCTACAAAGGATAATAGATGGAAAACTCCAACACAAAGAGGGAAACACCCTAGAAAAAGCAAGAATGCAATCTTTCAACAAACCCAAAAATAGCCACACAAACATAATTCCAACTCTAACAACAAAAACAACAGGAAGCAACAATCACGTTTTCTTAATATAAGCTAACATCAATGGACTCAACTCCCCAATAAAAAGATACAGACTAACAGATTGGACACATAAATAGGGCCCAACATTTTGCTGCATGCAGGAAACACACCTTAGTGACAAAGATAGCCACTACCTCAGAGTAAAAGGCTGGAAAAAATTTTCCAAGCAAATGATTACATGAAATAAGCTGGAGTAGCCATTTTAATATTGAATAAAATAGACTTTTAACTAAAAGTTATCAAAAAAGATAAGTGAGGACACTTCATAGTCATCAAAGGAAAAAATCTACCAAGATGAATTCTCAATTTTGAACATCTATGCTTCTTTGCAAGGATACCCACATTCATAAAAGAAACTTTACTAACGCTCAAAGTAGACATTGCACCTAACATAATAGTGGGTGAGTTCAACAACTCACTCTCAACAATAGATAGATCATGGAAACAGAAACTAAGGAGAGATCCAGTGAATCTAAGAGAAGTTATAAACTAAATGGATTTAACAGATATCTATAGAACATTTTGTCCTAAAACAAAAGAATATACTTTTTTCTCAGCACCTCATGGTACCTTCTCCAAAATAGACCATATAATTGGTCACAAAACAGGCCTCAACAGATGCAAGAAGACTGAAATAATCCCATGCATCCTATCAGATCACCATGGACTAAGCCTGGTCTTCAACAACAACAACAACAACAACAACAACAACAACAACACAACAGCAGAAAGCCCATATACACATGGAAGCTGAACAACTCTCTACTCAACAATAACTTTGTCAAGGAAGAAATAAAGAAAGAAATTAAAAACTTTTTAGAATTTAATAATGTGAAGGCACAACATACTCAAGTTTATGGGACACAATGAGCATAGTGCTAGGAGAACAACTCAGCTCTGAGCGCCTCCAAAAAGAAACTGGAGAGAGCATACACTAGCAGCTTGACAGTACATCTGAAAGCTCTAGAACAAAAAGAAGCAAATACACACAAGTGGAGTAGACGGCAGGAAATAATCCAACCCAGAGCTGAAATAAACCAAGTAAAAACAAACAAACAAACAAACAAAACTATACAATGAATCAACAAAACCAGGAGCTGGTTCTTTGAGACAATCAACAATAAACCCATAGCCAAAATGGCCAGAGGGCACAGAGTCAGTGTCCAAATAAACAAAATCAGAAATGAAAAGGGAGACATAACAAAAGAAATAGGGGCCCCATTTGTCAATTCTTGATCTGAGAGCATAAGCCATTGGTGTTTTGTTCAAGAAATTTTCCCCTGTGCCTAGGTATTGAGGGTCTTCCCCATCTTCTCTTTTATTAGTTTCAGTGTATCTGGTTTTATGTGAAGGTCCTTTATCCACTTGGACTTGAGCTTTGTACAAGGGGATAAGAATAGATTGATTTGCATTCTTCTACATGCTGACCTCCAGTTGAGTCAGCACCATTTGTTGAAAATGCTGTCCTTTTCTCACTGGATGGTTTTAGCTCCTTTGTCAAAGATCAAGTGACTATAGGTGTGTGGGTTCATTTCTGGATCTTCAATTCTGTTCCATTGATCTTCCTGCCTGTCTCTGTACCAATACCATGCAGTTTTAATCACTATTGCTCTGTAGTACAGTTTGAGGTCAGGGATGGTGATTCCCCCAGAAGTTCTTTTTTTGTTAAGAATAGTTCTCACTATCCTGGGTTTTTAAAGGCAAAGAACACTGTCAATAGGACAAAACAGCAACCAACAGATTGGGAAAAGATTATTACCAATCCTACATCTGATAGAGGGCTAATATCCAATATATACAAAGAACTCAAGAAATTAAACTTTAGACAACAAAATAACCCTATTAAAAATCTGGTACAGAGCTAAACAAAGAATTCTCAATGGAGGAAACTTGAATGGCCGGGAAGCACCTTAAGAAATGCTCAACATCCTTAGTCATCAGGGAAATGCAAATCAAAACAACCCTGAGATACCACCTCACACCAGTCAGAATGGCTAAGATCAAAAACTCAGGTGATAGTAGATGCTGGCAAGGATGTGGAGAAAGAAGAACACTCCTCCATTGTTGGTGGGATTGCAAGCTGGTACAACCACTCTGGAAATCAGGCTGGCAGTTCCTCAGAAATTTGGACATAGCATCACTTGAGGACCCAGCTATACCACTCCTGGGCATATACCCAGAAGATGATCCAATATATAACAAGGACATATGCTCCACTATGTTCATAGAAGCTTTATTTATAATAGACAGAAGCTGGAAAGAACCCAGATGTCCTTCAACAGAATGGATGTGGTACATTTACACAATGGAGTATTACTCAGCTATTAAAAATAATGAATTCTTAGGTAAATGGATGGAACTCGAAAATAGCATCCTGAGTGAGGTAACCCAATCACAAAAGAACACACATGGTATATACTCACTGATATGTGGATATTAACCCAAAAGCTTGAAATAGCCAAGATTCAACTTGAAGAATTCACAGATCATATGAAGCTCATGAAGAAGAAAGACCAAGTGTGGATGCCTCAGTCCTAGTTAGAAGTAACAAAATACTCAAGGGAGCAAATATGGAGACAAAGTGTGGGACAGAAACTGAAAAAGAGCCGTCTGGAGACCATTCCACCTGGGTACCCATCCCATGTGCAGTCACCAAAGGTAGACACTGATGTGGATGTCAAGAAGTGCATGCTGAGAAGAGCCTGATATAGCTGTCTTTTTAGAGGTCTACCATAGTCAGACATTCAGAGGCAGATGCTCACAGCTAAACATTGATTTGATCAAGGGGTTCCCAATGTAGGAGTTAGAGAGAAGACTGAAGGAACTGAAAGGGTTTGTGGCTCCATCAGGAGAGCAATAATACCAACCAACCAAAGCTCCCCAGGGTCTAAACCACCAGCCTGGGAGCACATAGGGAGGGACTCATGACTCCAGCTGTATATGTAGGGGAGGATGGCCTTGTTAGGCATAGATGGGAGAGGAGATCCTTGGTCCCACGAAGGAGGAACACCTATTGAGGGGGGGGGAATTCCAGGGTGGGGAGGTGGGAGTGGGGCTGTAGGTGGGGGCATATCCTTATAGAAACAGGAGGAGGGGGGATAGGATAAGGGGTTCCTGGGTGGTGGGGAGAATGGGGTAAGGGGATAAAATCTGAAATGTAAATATAATATCCAATAAAAAAAGAAAGAAATAGAGGAAATTAAAAAAATTATCAGATCCTACTACAAAAGCCTGTACTCAACAAAACTGGAAAATATGGTTGAAATGAACAATTTTCTAGACACATACCAGATACCAAAGTTAAATCAGGATCAGATAACCCATCTAAACAGGGGTTAGTTCATTACTCCTAAAGAAATAGAAGCAGTCATTAAAAGTCTCCCAACCAGAAAAATGCCCAGGACCAGATGGGTTCAGTACAGAATTCTATCAGACCTTCCAAAAGACCTAATACTAATACTCTTCAAATTGTTCCACAAAAGGGAAACAGAAGAAACACTATCCAATTTGTCCTATGAAGCCACAATTATGCTTATACCCAAACCACAGAAAGACCCAACAAAGAAAGAGTACTTCAGACCAATTTCCCTTATAAATATCAATGCAAAAATACTAAATAAAAATTTTTGCAAACCAAATCCAAGAACATATCAAAACAATCATTCACCACAATCAAGTAGGTTTCATCCCATGGACACAGGTATGGTTCAATATATGGAAATCCATCATTGTAATCCACTACATAAATAAACTCAAAGAAAAAGCCACATGATCACCTCATTAGATGCTGAGAAAGCATTTGGCAAAATTCAACACCCTTGGAAAGTTCAGGAATTCAAGGCCCAAGCCTAAACATAGTAAAAGCAATATACAGCAAATCAGTACCCAACATCAAACTAAATAGAGAGAACTTGAAGCAATAGCACTAAAGTCAGGGACTAGACAAGGTTGCCCACTCTCTCCCTACCTATTCAATATAGCACTTGAAGTTCTAGCCAGAGCAATTAGACAACGAAAGGAGGTCAAAGGGACACAAATTGGAAAGGAAGAAGTCAAAATTTCACTATTTGCAGATAATATGATAGTATACTTAATTGACTCCACAAATTTCACCAGAGAACTCCTAAACCTGATAAACAACTTTAGCAAAGTGGATGGATATATAAAATTAACTCAAACAAATTAGTAGTCTTTCTCCACTCAAGGAATAAACAGGCTGAGGAAGAAATTAGGGAAATGACACCCTTCACAATAGTCACAAATAATATAAAATACCTTGGTGTGACTAACTGTGCCTTCCTCAAGCCTTGAGTAGTCCAGCAAGACCTTGTTTGCCACAGGACCTTAAAGACCCAGGTGGAGTCATTCCTGGCTGCATGTACAACTTCCTGCAGGAACTTAGACTGCCTGCTGAGTTTGCCTTGAAACATAATCTAGCTGAAACAAAGGATGGGTTCCCTGGGTTTCCCCTATGTATACAAAGTGCTGAATATTAAACTTTGAGCCTTCATCAGAGAACTTTGTCTTGGCTTCATGCTTATTTCATTCCTCTGTCTCTTTTTCATTTCCATCCCTCCTTTCAAGTGAATTCAGTTCGTCCATGGCCAATGTGTGGCTACATCTAACCAAGCAAGTGAAAGATCTGTATGACAAGAACTTCAAATCTCTGAAGTAAAAAATCAAAGATCTCAGAGGATGGAAAGATCTCCCATGTTCATGGATTGGCAGAATTAATATAGTAAAAATGGCCATCCTTCTGAAAGCAATCTATAGATGCAATTCAATCCCCATCAAAATTCCAACTTCAAACTGTGTTACAGAGCAATAGTGGTAAAAATTCCATGGTATTGGTACAGAGACAGGCAGGAAGATCAATGGAATAGAATTGAGGACCATGAAATGAACCCACACACCTATGGTAACTTGATTTGTGACAAAGGAACTAAAACCATCCAGTGGAAAAAGAACAGCATTTTCAACAAATGGTGCTGGTTCAACTGGCAGTCAGCATGTAGAAGAATGCATATCAATCCATTTTTATCTCCTTGTACAATGCTCAAGTCCAAGTGGATAAAGGACCTCCACTTAAAACCAGATACACTGAAACTAATAAAAGAGAAAGTGGGTAAGAGTCTTGAGCACATAGACACGGGGGAAAATTTCCTGAACAGAACACCAATGGCTTATGTTCTAAGATCAACAATTAACAAATGGGACTTCAAAAAATTGTCAATCTTCTGTAAGGCAAAGGACACTGTCAATAGGACAAAACAGCAACCAACAGATTGGGAAAAGATCTTTACCAATCCTACATCCGATAGAGGGCTAATATCTAGTATATACAAAGAACTCAAGAAGTTAGACTCCAGACAACCAAATAACTTTATTAACAAATGGGGCACAGAGCTAAACAAAGAATTTTCAACTGCAGAATATCAAATGGCTGAGAAGCACCTAAAAAAATGTTCAACATCCTTAAGCATCAAGGAAACTCAAAACAAAACAACCCTGAAATTCTACTTCACACCAGTCATAATGGATAAGATCAAAAACTTAGGTGACAGCAGATGCTGGTGAGGATTGGAGAAAGGAAATACCCTTCCATTGTTGGTGGGATTGCAAGCTGGTATAACCACTCTGGAAATTAGTCTGGCGGTTCCTCAGAAAATTGGACATAGTACTACCTGAGGATCTAGCTATATCACTCCTCGGCATATACCCAAAAGATGTTTCAACTTATAACAAGGACACATACTCCACTATGGTCATAGCAGCCTTATTTATAGTAGCCAAAAGCTGGAAAGAACTCAGATGTCCTTCAAAAGAGGAATGGATACAGAAAATGTGGTACATTTACACAATGAATTACTACTCAGTTATTAAAAATAATGACTTTATGAAATTCTTAGGCAAATGGATGGAACTAGAAAATATCATTCTGAGTGAGGTAACCCAGTCAAAAAAAGAACATACATGGTGTGTACTCATTGAGTAAGTGGATATTAGTCCAAAAGCTCAGAATACCCAAGATACAATTCACAAGCAGTGTGAAGTTCAAGAAGGAAGACCAAAGTGTGGATGCTTCAGTCCTTCTTAGAAGAGGGAGCAAAATTCTTAGGAAAGGGAGGGACTTGGGAGAAAGAAAGCAGGTGGAGGGGGTAAAAGGGGCCAGGATAAGGTATGGGAGGTGAGGGGGATGATATACAGAGGGTCAGAAATTTGGACAGAAGTGTATATCACTGGGGGATTGGGAACTGGGGGTAGCTACCAGCAAGTCCCAGATACCTGGGAAACAAGAGGCTTCCAGGATCCAATGGGTCTGAGAGTAGCTGAAATGCCCAACAAAGGGGAGGGAGAACCTATAGAGACCATATCCAGAGGTTAGGTTGGGGGAGGGGGCTACCTACTCAACTCCAAATTTTTAACCCAGAATGTCTCCTGTCTAAAGAAAATATGGGCCAAAGTGTGGAGCAGAGATGGAAGGAAAGGCCATCCAAAGACTGCCCCACCTGGGGACTCATCATATACAGACACCAAACCCGGTCATTATTGTGGATGCCAAGAAGTGCTTGCTGACATGAGCCTGTTATAGCTGTCTCCTGAGAAGCTCTACCAGAGCTTGACAAATACAGAGGCAGATGCTCACAGCCAACCATTGGACTGAGCATGGGAACCCCAATGGAAAAGTTAGAGCAAGGACTGAAGGAGCTGAAGGGGTTTGAAACCCTATAAGAAGAACAATATCAACCAACTAGACCTCCCAGAGCTCCCAGAGACTAAACCACCAAAGAGTACACATAGAGCAACCCATGGTTCCAGCTGCATGAGTAGTAGAGGATGGCATTGTCTGGAATCAGTGGGAGGAAAAGCCCTTAGTCCTGCAAAGGCTCGATTCCCCAGTATAGGTGAATGCCTGAGTGGTGAGGTGGGAGTGGGTGAATGGTTGGGGGAGCACCCTCATAGAAACAGGGGAGGAGGGTGGCATAGGGGGTGAAACTGGGAAAGGGGATAACGTTTGAATGTAAATGCATAAAATAGCCAATTAAAAAAGAGAAGTATTTCACCAGGATGAAAGGTCAGTTTTCTCTTCAAAGTATTATCCAGGCATTAATTTAAAGTCTGATAGTTCAAATATATTACAGTGGGTGAAATATAGTATAACATATATTTTAAAACCCAAATGTGTATCAGTTTATTAATCCATAAGCAAAATGCAGTGTATACATATATTGGGTAATTTGGATGTAAAACAATATAAATATTGTCATAGCATGGGGAACCTTTGAAAACACTAAATTGAATGAAAAAAAAAAAGAAAACTTTACTACACAGAAAGGTGAGACAGGAAGATCACAAGCTTGGAGATAGCATATACCAAACAACAAGATCTTAGCTCAAAATAAGTAAATGAACAAAAAGTTATTGTTTGGTTCCATTTAAATGAAACATGCAGAGTATAAAAATCCAGAGAAACAGAAAGTAGACTTGTGTTTATCTGCATTTGGGGCAAGGGACAAATGAGGAGCTGGGTTCTTGTAGAGTGATAAAAATTATTCCAGGATTTGATCAGAGTGATGGCTGGTACCTTGTGGATATACTAAATTTTAAACTGTAAACGGATAACTTTGAGGTATGTTAATTATATTCCAACTGAAAAAATTCTAATGAAATAGTCTTTAGTATTTATTGAAAAAATATATATGTAATAGGCAATTATATGTTTAAATCTCAACTAATAATACCTTATATGGTTTATAACTAAGCATATAATTAATCACTATTTTCAAATGTGTGGTATTATCCCAGACAGAAAAATAGATGGATACAATAAAAGAGAACCAATCTACAAAACAAAGCATATTTGGGAAATTGATGTAAGTAAAGGACACACTTGACACTACTGCAGAAAATAAATGTTATTCAGAAGTAGCACAAGACTAGTAATTTTTCATTATGGGGAAATAAGATCTCTATCTTATACCATAGCTAAATATTAATGAGTCTATAGACAAATTAAAAACTGTGTTCTAGAATCTGTATGTTACAAAAATTTCTCTTAAAATTATGTCAAAACTAAAATTCACATGAAAACATGATAGCATACATGGTTCAAATACTTACATGAGATGTTGAAGAAAAACTACTAAATGCGTGTAAATAAAATACTTTAACTCTGTGTAACTCTGTATTCATTTTTCTTTTTTTATATACACGAACATTTTATTTTTAAAAAACACCTAGGAGAAAGTAAAATTGTTGTTATGTCCTCTTATGAGTACATAGCTCAGCAGTAGAGCACTTGGGGTTCTTGGTTTAATCCTTAGCACCAAAAAAATCCAACAAACAACCAATGACAACAGTGAAAAACAAGAAAAAAATCAATAAACTGAAAAAAATGATCATGCAGAATGGACTGTTTCCTTCATTCCAGGCAAAAATCGTGAAGAGTCATACATGGAGACAGACTGTGACTTTGTACAATATTACAAGAGATAAAAGTCAAGTGATTTCAAGAAGTTTAGAGAAATTTCTAGGAAGTGTTCAGGAGACAATAAAGGAAAGATGTGTTCTCATACATGTTTTCAATTATGCAAAGCAGGGCCAGTGAGATAGCTCAGTGGGAAAAGATTCTTGCAGTCAAGCCTCATGACTCAAGTTGGATCCCTGTAACTGACATGGTGGAAAGAGAGAACCCACTCCTTCCAGTTGTCTTCTGACCCATATACTTCCCATGGAATTCATGGCCCCCTAGTAAACAAACAAATATAAAAGTTATCCAAAGTGTATTTCTTTTGACCAAGAACAGAATCTGATATTATCAAATTAATCATGTATGTTAATCAGAGTTGGAAAAACTGGATTTGAGCACTGGTATTTAAGAGTCCCATGTTCTAATGATAGTATGTCCCATGGACTCTAGTATTCAAATATACTCTGATCACCTAGGCATTCTAGTTTATATAATCTGAAAACCACACACACCTATTTTCCCATAATCTTTACTTTTCACAAGTACAAAAGAAAGTAAAGAGATAATAACAAAGAAACAAAACTTTGATGTAGGACAGATTGGCTGGTAACTCAGGCTCTTCCTGCCTCAGCTTTCTGAATGTGGGATTACAGGCCTGCATCACTACATTCTCCAAAGACAAATCCTTAACCTTTATCCCTTATCACATCTCATTGGATTCCCAGCCTCCAGATTAGCAATGCATAGCCACAGCCTGATGCTTCCATTTAGGTAATCTGGAAACTTCATGCATGTCTTTCTGATTGGTCAGGAGGTCCTCTAACTTAATGAAGCTTTGAATGAGAGTCTATATCCCATCAGTCCTCCTACCTAAACAGCTTTAGGTTTACAGAAGATAAGAATAAAATGAGAAACATACACTCATAAACACACACTCATAAACACACACTCATAAACACACACACACACACACACTCATAAACACACACACACACACACACACACTCATAAACACACACACATAGTGCATTTGATCATATTTAACCCCATTACCCTTCCTTGTTCCTCTCCCATTCCTGTTGATTTCTCTCTTAGTCCATCTTCTACCTTGTGAAGACCATCGAGTTTAATTAGAGTTACATATGGGAATATGAGTAATGTTTACAAGAGTATAGGTACCTTATTAGTAGGTACATCATTAAAGAAAATGTCTTTCCCTCTTCCATTACTTGTTGACTGTTTATAAATCTTCAGAAAGGTGTGGGGCCTCATTTACCTTCCCCTACTCCATGACAAGATGTTGATGGTCTCAATTTTGTAGGATGTTGTGCAAACAATCACATTGCTGAGTTCAAGGGTGTAGTAGCCCTGTCATGCTTTAAAGATAGTAGTGCACATTACACATCTCTTTCCTCCTCTATCTCTTATCTGCTTTCAACTTCTTTCATAATATGTCCTTTGGTGGTTTGAATGGAAAGAGACCATAGAGCCTCATATGTTTGAATATTTGGTCCTTAGTGGAACCATTTGGAAAAGATTAGGAGATGCAGAAGTATGTTACTGGGTGTGGGCTTTGAGGTTTCAAAAGCATGCAAGGTCTACTCTCTCTCTGTCTCTGTTTCTTTGTCTCTGCCTGTCTCTCTATCTCTGTCTGTCTCTCAGTCTGTCTCTGTCTTTCTCTCTTACTGCCTGGAATTTATAGATCAGACGTGAACCCTCCAGTACTCTCCAGACCATACTTGCCTGCTTGCTGACTTATTTTTCTCTATAACAAACCCTCTGAACTGTAACCAAGACCTAGATAAAATGCTTTATTTTAAATGTTGCCTTCATTGTGGTGTTTCATCACAATAGAATAATAACTAAGATATGGTCTGAGTCTTAGAGATGTGTGTGTGTGTGTGTGTGTGTGTGTGTGTGTGTGTGAGAGAGAGAGAGAGAGAGAGAGAGAGAGAGAGAGAGAGAGAGAGAGATATGATGTATATATTTCGGGGACATGTGAAGGTCATAGGACAACTTTGTGGAGTTGGTTCTCTTCTTCTAATTTTATATGGGTTCTGGGGGTCAAAATTAGCTCATCTGGCTTGCTTCACCAGGTATCTGAGCCACCTTGCCACTCTTATTTATTATTTACTTATTGCATGTTTTGTAATTTGGTCACTAGTGCAAAATAAGGGAAAAGAAAAACAAAAAGGTATGAAATTATGGACATGAAAACATACTGTCAGAAACATATGACACTGACTAAATGTTATAGTTATTGAAACATATGTGAATGTTTTGAATTATTTGAAGCTAAATATCCTGTATTTTCACCAAAAGCAAGATGTAAACATAAGCTGTTTACTAAAGGACCCAAGTCAAACATATGTTAGAAATGAACTGATAGTGAGGGCATGGAAGGTAAATTCTGAACAATAAAAGAACTTCCGAAGGAATCTCCATCCCCGACCTCAAGCTGTACTACAGAGCAATATAAACAAACAAACAAACAAAGAAACAAACAAACACCAAATGATATTATTAGCCAGGTCAATGAATGGAATAGACTCAAAGACCCTGAAATAAACCCATACACTTATGGACCCTTGATCTTTGACAAAGAAGCCAAAAATATACTGTAGGGCAATGAGCTGTGAGAAGCAGCTGGGTGTTTGGTTGAGCATGAGTTTCGAACCCTGGAACCTTTATCGGATGGCAGGAGTTCAGCTCTGCTCCCAGGCCCTGGTTCTTTTCGCTTAGCCTCAGTCCTCCAACAACCCCTCCCACAGAGAGGTCTATGACCATCAGTCAGAGGAACGGTCCCTCAGGCTCTCCCACATGCAGATGAGGTATCTCCAAGCTCTTGGATCAAGCCAATAGACATTATCTGCTGCCAGACCCTAACTCACCCCCAAAACTGTATATAAGGGCTCTATTTAGGGGGAATAAAGCGTGTGCTCAAGAATCATCCTGGTGTCCGAGAGGTTCTGTGACAAGAGCTGTAACACTTGGGGAGAGCTCTGCTCTCCTGGAACCTGCCCGGGACACCAAGCTGCCTCCTTGCCAGCTAGCCGGCTCCTTATCGGCCCAGCCCGAGCCTGGACTGGGTCAGCGCAGAGAGACAGGTGCAACACCTGGGAGAGACCGGTCAGCGACAGTGACGTTGGAAGATCGTTGTGGGACACCATCCAGAACAGGGGACCTACAATATACAATGGAAAAATGGTGCTGGTTTAACACTCGGTATGAATGTAGAAAAATGCAAATTGATCCATATTTATCATTCTCCACAAAGCTCAAGTCCAAGTGGATGAAGAACCTCCACATAAAACCAGAGACACTGAATCTAATAGAAGAGAAAGTGGGAAATAATCTTGAACACATTGGCACAGGGTTGGGGGGATTTCCTGTATAGAACACCAGTGGCTAAGGCTCTAAGATGACCAATTGATAAATGGGACCTCTTGAAACTCAAAAGCTTTTGTAAGGCAAAGGATACTGACAGTAGGACAAAATGGCAGCCTACAGGTTGAGAAAAGATCTTCACTAACTACATCCAACAGAGGGCTAATATTCAAAATACATAAAGAACTCAAGATGTTAAGACTCCAAAAACCCAAATAACTCAATTAAAAAATGGGGTACAAAACTAAATAGAGAATTCTCAGCAGAGGAATCTTGAGTGGTTGAGAGACACTTAAATAAATGTTTGGCATTCTTATTCATCAGGGAAATGCAAATCAAATGACCCTGTGATTTTACCTTACACCAACCAGAATGGCTAAGATCAAAAACTCAAGTGACAGCACATGCAGGCAAGGATGTAGAGACATGGGAACCCTCCTTCATAGCTGGTGGGATTGCAAACTGGTACAACCACTCTGAAAATCAATCAAAAATTGAACAGTTCTACCTGAAGACCCAGCTGTACTACTCCTGGGAATATACCCAAAAGAAGTTCCACAATATCACAAGGATACATGCTCTACTATGTTTATAGCAACTTTAGTCACAATTGCCAGAAACTGGAAGCAAGCCAAATGCTCTTCAACGGAAGAATGGATAAAGAAAATGGGGTTTATTTACACAAAGGAATACCATTCAGCTATTAAAAAAACACCATTAATTTTGCAGGCAAATGAATGGAACTAGAAAATATCATCCTGAGTGAGGTAACCCAGACCCAAAAGTACATGCATTGTATGTAGTCACTGATAAGTGGATATTAGCCAAAAGGTATAGAATACCCATGATACACCACACACACCCTAAGGAAGGCCCAAAAGAAGATGCTGCAGTCACTTAGAAGGGACAACAAAATAATCATGGGAGGTATAGGGAAGGAGTGGCCTGGGTGGGAGAGGGTAAGAAGAGGGGGCAGGATCAGGTATGGGGCAGACAGGAGAGAAACCCAGAAGTCCCTGAGAATGAATGGAAATATGCAGCTGTCAGGGGTGGGGGGTGGAGGGTACCTCTAGAAAGTCCCAGAGACCTTGGATAGGGGAGGTTCCTAGGAGTCATTGTGGGTGACCTTAGGCAAAATGCCCAACAGTGGGAATATGAAACCTGAAGAGGCGACCTCCAGTAGTTAGATGGGGTCCCTAGTGGAGGGATGAGGACACCAACCCACCTGCAAAAATTTCAACCTAAAATTGTTCCTGTGTAAAAAACTGCAGGGACAAAAATGAAGCAGAGACTGAAGGAATGGCTGACCAGTGACTGGTACAATTTGGGGTTCATCCCACGTGCAGGCAGCAAACCCTGACACTATTATGATGCTGTGTTGTGATTGAAGACAGGAGCTTAGTATGGCTGTCCTCTGAGAGGCTCTACCAGCAGCTGACCGAGATAGATGAAGATACTCATACCCAAGCATTTGACTGAGATCAAGGACCCATATAGAAGGATTAGGGGAAATATTGACTGTATAGACAGGAAAAAAAATCTCTTAAAAGAACACACATGCTGCCCTGTTTCCTCTGCACTCCATCTTCTGGTCCGCACCTCTAACCACAATCCCAGAAGCCTGCAGTCATCAGGGACAACCAGGTGAGATCCCTACTCTAATTCCCTGCCTTCTAGACCTTCTGGGCAAACCCCGCAGCTGAGACCTCTGCTATGCATGCTCTGCACTCCATTTCTGGGCTGTAGCTCTGCTTGCATCCTTGGAGGCCTGCTGCCACCTGGGACAATAAGCTTTAACTGAAATCTCAGAGACCTACTGACATAGGGGACTACCAGGACTGCTACTCCTACTAGGGTCAATCAGATGCTTAAAGGCTAGCATAAAAACACAATCAACAAAAGCTAGGGCAATATGGCATTATCAGAATCCAGCTATTCTTGCTGGACACCCAGTAAGCCCTGGATATCCTAATGCAAATGAATCATAAGAAAATGACCTTAAATCTAATCTTATGAAAATGATGGAGGCTTTTAAAGAAGAAATGAATAAATCTCTTAAAGAAACACAAGAATACAAATGTATAGAGGCCCTTAAAGAGGAAATGAATAACCATAAAGAAATATAGGGAAATATAATCAAAATGATTAAGGAAATGAATAAAACTGTTCAAGACCTGAAAATGAAAATATAAGTAATAAAGAAAAAAACAAACTGAGAAAATCCTGGAGATGGGAAACCTAGGAACACAAGTGTCACCAACAAAATATAAAAGATGGAAGAGAAAATCCGTAGAAGATACCATAGAAGAAATTGACACATCAGTCAAGAAAATGCTAAAGCTAAAAAGGAGGCTTATAAATGGATATTAGCCATAAAATACAGGATAACCATACTATAATTCACAGACCCAAATTAACCAAATAACAAGGAGGGTCCAAGGAAAGATGCTTGAATTTTACTCAGAAGGAAAAACAAAATATACATAGGAGGGAACTGAATAGGGGAAGGGATGGGGAGGGGAACAGGGCAGGAAGATCAGGTATAGGGAGAGTATGGGAGAGAGAAATGAAATTGGTGGCAGGCAAGGGAGAAGGTATCTTTAGGATGTATAGAGATCTGATATGGGGGATGCCCCAAGAATTTCTATGGGAGTGATTCTAGTTGAGACTCTCAGCAGTAATGGCTATGGAGCTTGAAGTGGCCACCTTCTGTAGCCAGGAAGGGCTCCCAGTGGAGGGATAAGGACACTAACCCACCCACAAATTCTTTGACAAAAATGTGTCCTGCCTACAAGATGTTCAGGGTCAAAGATGGAGCAGAGACTGAGGGAATGGCCAACCAATGATTGTCCCAACTTGAAATCCATCCCATGGGCAAGAACCAATTCCAAATTAATGATACTCTGTTATGCTTGCAGACAGGAGCCTAGCACAACTGTCCTTTGAGAGCTCTACCCAGCAACTGATGGAACAGATGCAGACCCACAGCCAAACATTAGACAAAGCTTGGGGAGTCTTGTGGAAGAGATGGGGGAAGGATTAAGGATCCTGGAGGGGATAAAGACTCTATAAGAAGACCAACAGAGTCAACTAACCTGGACCCTTGGGGGCTCCAGGAGACTGACCTACAACCAAAGGGCAAGGATGGCCTGGACCTAGGCCCACCACACATATGTAGCAAATGTACAGATTCGTCTTCATGTTGTCCCCCAACAACTGGAGCAGGGGATGTTCCTGAATCTGGTGCCTGCCTGTGGATCTTGCTCTTTTAACTGGGCTGCCTTATTTGGCGTCAGTGGGAGAGGATGTGCCAGGGTGGGCTGATTCCTAGGGTGTCCTCTCCCTTCTCAGAGGATAAGGAGAGGGGGATGAGGGATGGGACTGTTTGAGGAAAGGACTGGCAGGAGAGAGGGTGCTGAGATTGAGATGTAAAGTGAATAAATTAATGAATGAATGAATGTTAAAAAAAAGAACATGCATTGACTGGTATAGTACTTCACATCTGTAATCTCGGCATTTGGGAGGCTGAAGCAGAATAGCCACGAGATTGAGGTCATCCAGGGCTACAAGTGAGCCTAGTTTCAAAATCAAATAAACAGTGCTAGAGATGGCTCAGTGGTTTCGATCACTATGCCTCTTGTAGACCACTTCAGGCCACTTCAGTGCACTCATAACAACCAGTTGTAATTCCAGCTCCAGCTGATCCAGCATCCTCTTCTGGCCTCTGCAGGTATTGCACTCATGAGCACAGACCTACATGCAGGCACATATACATAGCTAAAAATAATAAAAACAAAGAAACAAACAAACCAAAGCAAGGGAATAGTGGTCTCTGTAACATCATAGAATAAGGCTTTTATATTTAGGAGGGAAGATAATTTCTTATCTATAACTGATTTTCTCCCGAAACTGTTAATAAAGAAAAACATTATAATGTTATAAGTTGTACAAGAATACAGCCAGGCAATGGTGGTGCCTTTAATTCTAGTACTCAGGAGGCAGAGGCAGGTGGATCTCTGTGTTTAAGGCAGCCTGCTCTACAGAGTGAATTCCACAACAAACAGGGCTACACACAGAAGCCTGTCCAAAACAAAACAAAACAAAACAAAACAAAGCATCAAACCAAACCAAACTAACCAATCAAAAAAACAAATGTGCAAGAACTCAAAGGCATGGAGGTTTCACTTTATTAAAGGGAGCTGAAGAAATGATAGAGCAAAATGGAGGAAAACACTGAGAACAAGAAGGAAATTAGAACTTCAAGTGAGCACATTAATCATCTCTCATAGAGCAAAGGGCTTTCTTATTCTCCTTTGAGATTCTTGAAGTTGAAAATCTAATTCAACCATATTGATTTATCATTTAATCTGGGGCTACAGAAAGGGCAAAAGAGAACACTTGGAGGAATAAAGATATCAGTTCAAGGAACCAGCCTGTGAGTTCATCAAGTCCAACAATCTGTTCTTCAGTCTTTTGTGCAGAAAGTTTTAGTCTTGACCTCAGAGCTGCTGATTTAAGTATTCCAAGTGCCCCAATAAAGCTCCCAACTGACTAATGATTAAGGCCAGACATCTCTTAGTCAATTACGAAATGAAATATTAGAAGTTTAAGTTCAACTGACCTTGAAACTCCTACCCACTCAGTGAGTCTGGATTCAACAGTGATGTAATGCTGAAAGGCAACTGGTTTGTGCATCTTGGTGTTTTCCTTCTCCATGTCATTTAGTGGTGGTGGTGGGGTATGTTTGTGTTGGACTCATAGGCTCTCTTTCCTTGCAGAATTGTGATTGCCACTGAGTGCTTCCTTTGCTGACTTTCCTACTGCTTCTGCTGACATGTTCCTGGTCTAAATGATGCTTAGATTCTGAAGCATGTACCAGGGATATAGCACATGATCAGAGGAAGAACTCAACTCAGAAAAACAGGCAAAGTGGAGCATCCAAAGAACAAAGATGCCCTCTGTCGTCAAGGAATTCAGCACACAAACAACTGCTATCAACACAAATGGTGGGTGGGGACAGTGGGGGACACCTGTGGAGGACATGGGAAATTTCTTTTCTCTTGGCTTAATGTCTTGATTTTGTGTTGTTTTACTACACTTGTATTTTCAGGATGATACTGTATTTAAGCCCAAGAAAGATGTGCAAACAAAATTCTCTGCTAGAGTAAAAATAATGTGTGAATCATGTAGTTTGCACAGGAGCAGAAGGCTGAACATGTACACAATGCTCTCGTGTTGTAGGGGGTTCACGTTAAGTAACTTTCCTAATAATATCCTTGTAATTTTCTCAATAACAGGATTAGTAGTAAACCCCGGGGGAAGGTTGCAAGAACCCATTTTCTCAAGTTATTTAAAACTCAGACTCAACAAACTCCCCTCATTTATAGCATGGTGTAAACCTTGTAACAGACTTTCGAGATTGCAAGGATGTGCAAGTAAGTGGCTTCTAGCACAAATGTCTTTTTTTAAAAGAAGAGTTATGTTAAAAGTAACTCACAAGTATTACATCTGACTTTAACAAATTTTGAATAACGAGGCTTATATTCATCAGCATATGTAATAATATCTGCCAGTTTAGTTCAAACTGACTCTTTAAATGGACATTTTCCTCAAATGTGTTTGAATGGTGCCAAGCTTTTAAAAGTATAATTTAGAACTTAAAATCATGCTTTGAAGGATTCTGATGTAAATGCTGCTTCCAAATCATGATGAGTTGCTGGGGCTGTTTTACTGTTCTCAGCTCCTTTATGAAACACTCAAAGGTTTGTAGGTCTAAGAGGCCTTCTCTTTCTTTTTATTTTTTTTATTCTTATTTTATAATTTAGGCAATTATTAGGCCCACAAATATCGCATCTCAAAACTTATTTTTCACTGCAAAACTGAGAGATTCAGATGGGATTTAAATTGTCAAAAAAATTGGGTCCACTCTAGTGCTTTTTAAACCGTGAGAGTAACTCGATCCTGTGGCTTAAGCATTCTGAGATGGAAATAAAGGAACTGAAGGGTTCAGACGTCCACTCTGAAGTGAATTACTCCTCAGAATGGATCACGGGAGGAGGCAAGTTACCATTTATCACTAAGAGCCTCAGTGAGTGTTCTTTAAGAAAAACCTAGGAAGGCTGCCTAAATCTATGGAGGTGCTTTCTTTAGCTCCTTCTTAGGTTTTTATGGCTGAGAACAGGCTTCCAGGTGCATGGGCAGGTTGAGTCTGAAGGGCTCTGCTGTGCTGTGACAATTCTGAGAGCAGCTGAGGTCCAGACTAGCTGTACAGCAGGAAATCGTTCTGTCCCTGTGGGCACAGGAGTCCACAACACTGCACTGAGAAGTGGTTTGCAGCCCTAATCACCCCCATCATAGCTGTACAACCTGAAACTGGGGACTTGCACACATCAAGACTCCACTCCAGCAACATGCCATTCAGGCCAACGTTTTCCTATTCTTTCTCTTGTTGTTGGCTTTTTAATATTTAATTTAAACAAAGATTTTAATGTAGCTGAGCTGTGTGGCGTGATGAAGGAAAGGGAGCAGTTTAAGTGAAGCTGTACATTTCGATAGTGTCTACGTCGCTATTAAAGGCAGGGAGGCAATCCGTCCTTCTGTTTAAGTTTGAATCTGAACTCTCCACCATTGCACACTGTACGGTTTAGGATAGGTCACTTTAGTCTAAGCTCCCATTTCCCACACGTTTTATACTTAGTAATAATGGTGTTTGCTACTGTAACGATGAGGGAAGTGTAAGGAGTGCTGAACACAGTACTATAATCCCAGAGCAAGCCAATTGCAGAGCCTAATACTCTTTAGAGAAGCCTGAACTGTTTGCATTTAAATCTGGGGATATTCTGTACAGATTCCTTCCTGTATTCTGTATACCAAACAAGACTAAAACACAACAAAAAAGTAAAATATACCTGTGGCAAGCTCAGGCAAGGGCAGAGACCTATGGACTCCTAGGCACTAGCTAGGTCCCTGCAGCCAGGGCAGTGAAAACATTAGGTCTGCTTCTCTCTTGAGTCTGAAAGTCAGAGGAGACATCTCTGAGAAATGATTGTCAAGTTCCTGTGCAGAGAACAAGAGGACTCCTTGATGGAGGAAGGGTGAGGGACTTGCCCAGAAACCGATAGTGAGTCTAAAGCTACCTTCTCTTTATTGCTTCAAATTATTTCTCTTGGTACCTTCTTGGAATCTGCCAAAAACACCCTGGTAAAGCATGAAAACAACTCACCTACTGATCTTATGGAACTTCACCTTTTATTAAGAATTACTGAGCAATGGCTTTTTTCAACGTGGTGTGTGATGTGTCTAAAGATCCAGGATTCTTCTGTTAAGCCTTTTCTCCTCCAGTGAGGGACAAGAAATATCCACCATCATAACTCCTCTGCCTTTTCCCCCTTCTGCTCTGTCAGCACTCACTCTTTATATATGTATGTAAGATTCTAACTTTGTTTACTTGACTCCTGCCTCCAGGAATGGCCCTGGGTACTGAGAAGATAAATTGAAGTCGATAGTGTGTGGTAACATCTTGATTAAGGGCCTAAAAATCTTTTGCACATATATTCTGAACATTTTCAGGAAAGTAAGATGTTCATAGTGTCATTTTATTTGTGATATTATATACTGTTATATCATACAAATATTGGTACATATTTACTTCTGCTGCTTTTTTTTTACTCTCACAAAAAATCATTAAATGCATAGTTATTTGTGAATGTGTGGAGTATTCTTATGAAATAAACCCTCGCAAAGGAAATTATTGAATCAAATAATGGTTAATTGCAATGTTTTAGTAATTATTGTCAAATTACTTTTAGAAATTTTATGTCAATGTGTACACCCAAAGCATATCTACATGTGCGTCCTCTGGTTTCACTACTGTCATCAGCCTGGTCAGCAAGAACTTTCAATATCTTTGCCAGTCTAAAACAGAAAAAAAATGATTACATTTTGAAATAATTCACACACTATTGATTACTAATAGCATTGGACATACTTTGCATATTTTAGGGCACCTGCATTTCTTATTTTGTACTTTTGTATGTTTATATCTTGTTTGTATACTTTTATTAATAGGTCTTGTGAATATTAAGCCTGTTGAGAACATGCTGTTTTCCCAGTGAATGTGTCTAGATTTATAATAGAAATTTAAAGTTTTGAATTGATCATATTTGTCATATTTTTACTTTTCAAATTTCTGGCCTTAATGTTTTCCTTAAAGTAGGCCAGCAACCCAAATAAATTAACAAAAAAACCAACAAACCAAACAACAACAGCAATAACAAAAGAATAAATTCACAAGAAAGCAAAAATTAAAAAAAAATAGGCTAGCATATATTCACCTATATTCTTTTTAGTAACTTTAAGGTTTTAGTTACTACATTAATATATGATCACTCTTGGATTTATGTAGGTGTTTAAAATATGTTTATATTTATGTTAATATTTGTTATTTAGTTAATTGTTAAATGCATCTTTAATTGATCTGAAATGCTGATTTTATCATATACTATACTAGTGAAGATATAAATCTACCAAATATCTTTGAAGTGAGGAGATTAAAATTAGGTATGTCAGGGAAGGCTGGGTACAAAGTAATTACACCACCATTGAATGGAAAGGAAAGGAATGAACACAAGAATACATTAGTGCATAGGTGAATAATGGAATGACTGAGTAATTGGGTAAATTTTGTTTTCTATTTGAAATGCCATGGTTATAAAGTGAAGAAACTGAGGAAGTTGTCTTGTACAAAAATGGAGAAGAAAAAGCAGACTGAAAAGTAAATGCTAGTCAGTTTGTTCACTTTAAGTTTTAAAATTTTTGATTTTTTTTTTTTAAAGAAGGAGCTATATGATTCAGCTAGTAAAAGTAATTGTCTTTAAGCTTGGTTATCTGAGTTCAGTCTTCAGAATCCACATGGTGGAAGAAGAGAACTGACTCACACATTGTTCCATGACCTGTGCATGCATGGTGTGGCAAGTGGTTATACACACACACACACACACACACACACACACACACACACACCACAGGTATGTGTAAAACAAATCAATCCATAAATACAAATTTGAACTTGTGGTTTCAATAGAGCATTTATGTATTGTATGAGGGAAGAAAGAGAAAGGGAGATATGGGATACTTTTTAGTAATTTAATATTTTTCTTAGGCATCTTCTGTATTTAAAAGGAGACACTGCATTTTTCTGTATGGCTGTCAACCTCATAGAGTGAAGTAGTGTCCAGTTTGTTGGTGGAGAGTTAGCTGGGGCTATCAGATCCTCCCTCCTCCTCTCCCTTCCCTCAGATCCTTCCTGCTCCTCTCTTGTCCCTCTTATCTCTGTCCCAGCCTTGAATTCATGCATCAGTCTCCTGTTACCTTCCTCCTAGCATCAAAGAGGGGTGGTGCTTCTACTCTAGCATTCTTGCTGAGGGATGAAGGACTGAAGGACTGCACCAGAAGGGAAAAGAGGTGATGGGAGGAAGAGACATCATTAACTCTTGCCAGTGTTTCCAAGCATATTGACAGTCTGAGAAGAGATCAAGGAAGAGAAACAGAAGATGAGAGGCTCCCTCTGTTGTTTTTTCAAGAAACCTGGGTCCATCATGCACATGACTCATCTTCCACTGGTCTTTCATTAGCTGGGGTGAAGCTAGCAGCTCAGAGGAGCCACAGACCTGAGAGGTGAGTTCTGTCCTCCACAACTGTAGCTGTCATGTGTACAGAGGAGCTCCTAGTGGCTCACTCTGGAACTTCAGAATTTTGTCTTCTGGGAACAGAAGTCTTAGTAGTTCAGGGTCAAACAAAGGTCAGGGAAAATGTATTCTTGATTCATCAAGTCAAGAAAACACCATTGTTTCCAGTGAACTGTGCCTGTGTTGGAAATCACTGGCTTAAAATACAGATGTTGGGACTGGAGTTTCTGTGGGATAGTAACTGGTTGCACTTCTTTTCTCTAGACCCACCATGATAAAGTCATATGCAACTTCTGTATTTTGTCGTAGAGATAGATATAAATCTTTTCAGGCAGAGATTTTTCTGAACAGTAGCTTCAAATCAGAGAATCTAAGGGCAGATCAGATTCTGGCAGCCTGATTATCTAAAATGTAATTTTGTTCTTTTACAATGTTTGAAATGTAGTTTAGCACACTCTATACCAGTTTATTCTTATCATAACTCAGTGAGATATTACTTGCCGTGGTTTTCAGATGGAAACATCAAGGCTCAGAGGGGTGAAGCAGCTTGGCTGAGATCATGGTTCAGAGCAGACCTAACTCCAGCTCTGACTCTGAGGCTCCTGTCTGGTCCCCTCATCATTGCTGCCTCCACAGGCCTGCTTTTTAACAGGCATGTTTGCTATGAAATATTAATCTCCTCAGCAACACATGGTTTTCAGGCTACAATAATTAAATTGCTTTTTTGACCTTTAGGTGTCTATTAATTTACCTTTACACTTTTCAAATCAGATTTGTGATGCTATTAAGAATCAGTTAGAGGTCAGATCATAGAGATACAAACTTCTTTTTGACAAACGTGATGGTTGAATGTACAGGGAAATAGGCATAGGAAACAAAAACCTACCAGATCGTGTTTTGGCAATTAATTGAAACAGAGCAGGGAAATTACTCCTAGGCTAAAGTGGATGGAGTTGCTAGCTTGTGCCTGTAGCTGCTTCTGGACTTGTTTGTGATCTGTAGTGAATGTAAAAACAGAATCCAACCTTCATACAAATGACTATGCCTCTGCACCAATACCTTTAAGCAGTTTCCTAATTGATGCATTATTATAATTGACATTTGTTTAAACTCCACATCTGAAAGGTTTCTATACAAAGCTAGTTGCTAGATTTGCCAGGGAAAATAATAAATAAATAAAGTATTATTTATTGTAACAACTTTCAAGTAAAACGAGATGATAGAGAGAGACAAAAGACAGTAGGAGCAGAACCAAAGGCTTCTGTGGGGAGTCGGAGATGAACTGGGCTCTCCCAGCTCCCTCCTGTCCAGACTTGAGAAGCTTGAGGTAATGTGCATCCTGAGCTTAGATTTGCATGAGGTATGCAAACCACTTGAGCCTGGCTGAGTCACAATACCCAGTGAGGAGTGGAAACTGCAGGCTGCCAGGCTGATCGGTGTCTAGGGGCCAGTGGTCAACACAAACATGGAATGGAAGCTTGTGGGAACAAGACAATTTTATTTTTTTAAGACCATAGAATATTACCTTTTGGAAACTGATAGGACAGTGAGTTGCTTCAAAGGCATAAACCATCCTTCCTATCTATCATCTTTCTATGTATGTATGTATGTATGTATGTATGTATGTATGCATGCATGCATGCATGCATCTATCTATCTATCTATCTATCTATCTATCTATCTATCTATCTATCTATCTATCTATCTCTTTCTCCATTTTGCCCTATCTTATATGAGTTGTAAATTCTGATTACTCATAAAATGTTAACATTTTTATAGCAGGCTGGATAGAAGAGCAGAGTAAGTCTGTTAGTTTCCCTGGAGCCAGCACTCCCAAAGTTCTGAGCACCTTGGCTCCCTAGCTGGTGGATGCTCTGCTTACCTGCAGGCACAGCCACTTGTCTGCACTGAGCTAGTCCTTTCTTTATCTGCCAGAAATGAACATCCAGGGCTCAGATGATAATATGGGGCAAAGAACTTTGGACATTAATATGAATGGAAGTGGAAGAGATAGGTTTCTGTGTTTTTTTTTTTTTCTGTGCTTGTGTTACAAGAAATAATTTTGATGTATATCTAGGTATGGCAAATAAATGGAAAAATAAATCTTGCGAAATAAGAAAAATCTGTTCTTACTAAAAAGTTTAGTGATTTATGTGTAAAGAAGCATACATTCATACTTACATGAGCAGATGTAACACATTGGTTACAGATTAGACTAGACTTGGAAAGACGTTGGTAAAATGCTAGAAATTCTAGTTAAATGTTGGATAGATGTGGTAAAAGATGACAAACAGAATCATTTTAGAATTACTATGAGAAAAAAATGAACTTATGCTTTATTTAAAGAAGAGAACACTTTTATTTTTACTTTCAAAGAAATATTACATTTAAAAAAAAAAAAGTCCAGGCAATTGCTGGGCAGTGGTGACACATGCCTTTAATCATAGCACTTGGGAGGCAGAAGCAAACAAATTTCCATGAGTTCGAGGCCAGCATGGTCCACAGAGCAAGTTCCAGGACAGCTAGGTTACACAGAGAAACCCTGTCTTGAAAAACCAAACCAACCAACCAACCAACCAACCAACCAACCAACCAACCAACCAACCAACTCCAGGCAATTACCATCACTTTGTTCACAGTTTTATTTTCAGAAGATATTTACTTAGGGCTTAGTGAAGTTAAGAGAGGTTTCATGAGCCATTTTAACTTTTCTGAGAACTTGTTTACATAGAATATTACTTTGAAGAGCTGAGTATAATTAATTTGCTGGGAGGCATGTATTAAAACATGTTGATAACTGATTTGAAGATAGCTTGAGGTTAAAAAAATAAAGTAGGAAATAAATGTAGCTTTTGATTCAATACGGCTTTCCATCCAGAATTGGTGCCTGTTCATCCTATCTTCAGCAGTCACCCTTGTGTCATGGTCTGCTCCGGGACCACCATGCCATCATCAGCTTCCCAAGTGTATCCCTTTCTGCATTCAGGTTGTGTTGTCATTCTGTTATGTCTTAATGCCTTTTAGACGTTAGTCTTATTGGGAGAATATTGTAAAACAATCTTCCTGACCAAACTCCAATAACCTCCTTTCACATCTCAACACCTCACTGGACCTTCCTTTAGAATTAGGAGTAAACACTGAAGAGTTTGAGTGTAGCTGTCTTGAGTCAGGAGCTGTGGTATGGAGGTGAAAAGGGAAGATTGCCTGCCTGATTTTTAGGAGCTCCTAGCCTTTCATCCAGGCTCCATGTGAGCCTTGCTTACTCCTTCCTTGTCAGCCTCTGTGTAGCCTCTCCTTGCTTTTTGGTTTATGTCCTGCTCTTCCTCCTTGTGTTCTGTTATCAAGCCAATGTTTTTCTTTGTAACTGTAGCCATTACAATGTGTAAGTCAATTCTTAGGTAGACTTCTGAACTAAAAAAAATAAATTTAAAATAGTCAATTAATTTTATTACTTAAATTACTTATTCACAAGTAACAATGAAACAGAGATCACATATACATATTATTATCTGAGGAGTTAATTTGGGCACAACCAGGACCCCCTTAGTTTTTTTTATTAATTTAAAAATTACTTATAATTAATTGGCAAGTTATTTTTAGCCTTTTGAAAGTTACATCACAGTAATCATCTTTGAAAACAGCACAGGGGACCATTTATAAGTTCATGGCAGATTTATCTGTCTTAAGAATTATTTTGAAAGAAGTATTAGAGTTTAGATTTAGAATAATCATATTTTTGCCTGGAGATACAGAAACTGTATTAATAATTACTAAATTGTTAAATCCATCAACTTGATTATTAACTGTAGAAATCTAAATTCTCTTCACAGTAGTGATCTCAATCTTTTTGCCAAGGCACTCGCAGAATGTTACAGAATTAGATTATCTATCTTGCAGAAATTCCCCAGTCTTCTCTGTGAACAAGTGACATAATGTACTATTAAAGATTGATAGCAAGTAGAAATATGTATGATGTAGAACTATGCATGGGAAATTGGTTTATAGATACTGTTTAATGGAAAAGAAATTTACAGTGAACCTTGCATATTCTTGTTTGTATAAGTGTTTGTGTGTGTAAATATGCATGTAAAATTAAACAATAAAATTGAAAAAAATAATTATTTTGAAAGAAATATTAGAGTTTAGACTTAGAATAATCATATTTTTGCCTGGAGAAAAGACAAAAAAATATTATTTCACCTACCCCTAGAAACACCAAGGTTTTACATAGCTTATCTCTAAGAAATTGGAATTTCATATCTGCAGAAACAAATAGCACAGGAAGTATTATAAAACTAAAATGCTTCTTTAGATCAACACAATGATTTCATTTCTCAGAAACATCCAAACCCTACTCTAGTTTCCTGAAGAAATTCTACTTTTCTTTTCTCTTATATCCACTGACTCCCAAAGAAAGAAAGGTTCTAGAAAAAAAGGAGGGAAGAAAGAATGAGAAGCAAAGAAAAAGTCATTGTAGATGCACTTCCAGAGACAAGAAAAAGTAACATTGATTGTTAAATAATGAGTACTTTTAATCTTAAAAAGTTCCCCAAGCCCCACTTTTATCTCCTCTGATTAAGCTTTTCTTTTTCCTAAACACATCCCACATCTAGATAAATCTATTTTTTCTCTCTTTAGTGCTCAGCTGATATTTTTATTGCCTGTTTAAAGCAAAGAGGATTACAACTACATTTGATGTAAATAAGATTTTTCTAAGATGTTCTTGAAGTGCAATCACTCCCTATAGCAGTGCATAATGAAAGAATATGTTTTAAGACTAATATATAGCTTGCTTTGATATAGATAGCATTTAGCTGAAAAATCCTTAATAACAGATGCTCATGGGGGTTATAACCATCATTATTAATAATACATTCTATTATTATTCTATTTAGAATATGGGCTTTGAAGATTTTTATGACTATAGAGCTCAAGGTGTTATGAAGTGGTAGTCAGCCACTACATCTTTTTAACACATGAAGGACATACATAATTATTGACATAATTATTCTAGCTAGCAAATAAATTCTAATAAATTCATGACAATTGCTTGGATTAAGTATTACTTATGTCCACCAGGAAGTTTGTTATTTTGGGCCATGAAAATCTTCAATTGGATTAAGTACTTCCTAACTGGGTAGCAGTTGGCCTGCTTTGTTTCTATCAGCTTGGTGTATACTGCTGTCTACAGTGCTGCATCCTAGTATCCTGCTCACTGTGAAGTTTTGCCCTCCAGCATTTTTTTCAGGGTATCCTTTACCTCTGTGTTTCTCAGACTATAGATGAGAGGGTTAAGCATGGGAATCACAAGACTATAAAACACAGAGATCACTTTGCTATACCTCCATGAATTCCCCGTTTTCGGCTGCCGCATGTACATGAAAAATAACGTTCCATAGAAGATAGTGACCACAGTGAGGTGGGAGGCACAGGTGGAGAATGCTTTACACTTGCTCTGGGAAGACTCAATTTTTATAATGGTCCTTAGGATGCAGATGTAGGAGATGAGGACGGTCATAAGGGATCCAGTGAGATTCACTGCTGAGAAGATCAGAAGCTGCCTCTCTTTGTTGTGAGTGTCAGAGCAGGAAAGTGCAAGGAGAGGGGGGTCAGCACAGTAGAAGTGGTGGATCACATTGGAGCTGCAGAAAGATAGCTGGAAAGTCAGTACTGTCTGTATCACAGAGTTCAGGAAGCCGTAGGTGTAGACTCCCACCACCAGCTCCTGGCAGACCCGCTGTGTCATGATGGCTGTGTAGGTCAGGGGATTACAGATGGCCATGTAACGATCATAGGCCATTGTGGCCAAGAGGAAGCATTCAGTAGTGGCAAAAGCACTGGAGAAGTACAGCTGAGCAAAACAGCCTGAAAAGGAGATGGTTTTTTTCTTCACTAATAAATTTTGCAGCATTTTTGGCCCAATGGAAGATGAATAACAGAGATCAATGAAAGCCAGGTGACCGAGGAAATAGTACATGGGCGTGTGAAGCCGGGAGTCCGCCTTGATGAGCAAGATCATGCCAAGGTTTCCCACCAAAGTAATGAGATAAATCATCAGGAACACCACAAAAAGGGGGAGCTGAAGCTCAGGGCGATCTGTGAATCCCATGAGGACAAATTCTGTTACTGTCGTGCGATTGCCTCTTGCCATTTTGTTCTCTTACCTGGTGTGAAGAGAAGAAATATGCTTAAAAATGATCAGATGCTTAAAAACAGAAGGCCCTTGTGTCTCCGTTCTAGAGTCAGATGACAAAAATTAAGCATGTCATACAGACCCACATAGTTGGAGCTTATTTCTTTTAGGAGGCATGGCATGAGTTTCCTAGGCTCTATTTTCAGGTTTACAGTTGTCTTCAGTTTAATTCTAGGGTCAGGCAGCATATCTGATTCTGGGATGGAGAGTGGGTATCACATTTCTCTTGCTTTTGGGGGTCTACTGCAAGGGCTACCAAAGCATCATTTCACAAAGGAAAATGACCTATGGACAATTAGAGATGCACTGAATACTTAGGACACAGGTGGGAGAGACTGAATGTAGAAGGTGACAACAGGAGATGACTCATTCGTTGACTGACCCACGGGCTAAATATCTACTGCCAGTCTTTGTTGTTCCACATACTATGCAAGATGAAATTGACATGAAGATAAATAAAAGTATGTCTTCAGAAGGGTGCTCATAGCAGGAAAGACAAGTATGTAAATGATTAGTTGCAATTCAGTATGGATAGTGCTTTTCTTCATTAGGGTTTCTGTTGCTGCAATGAAACACTATGTCTAAAATCAACTTGTGGAGGAAAGGGTTTGTTTATTTTATCTTTTTTGATTGGATATTTTCTTTATTTATATTTCAAATGTTATCCCCTTTCCTGGTTCCCCCTGAAACTCCCTAATCCATCCCCACTTCCCAGCTTCTATGAGGGTGTTCCCATTTATTTCATCTTATAGCTTGCAATTCATCAACAAGGAAAGTCAGGGCAGTAACCGGAGTCAGGAACTGATGCAGAGGCCATGGAAAAATACTGTTTACTGGCTTAACTTCCATGGCTTACTCAGTTTGATATCTTAAACCATCTAGGATCACCAGCCCAGGGATGGAACTGCATAGAGTGGGCTGGGCCCTCCACATTTATCGTTAGTCAAGAAAATGTCCCACAGTGCCATAAATGGTAATGTCTCACATCAGCCCGCCTCCTGGAGGAGTGTTGTGTATGGAGGGAGGATCAACAGTCTTGAGGGGATATGAATTATCCCCAAACCAGGATAGATATTAACACAATCTAACATTCTAACAATGGTGAACCCTTCATAGCAGAGAGGGCTACACATGAACAAACAATCCAGGCTGTTTTCTGCACTGTTGTTAATATAAGTGCTTAATGATGCTTATAGGTGGATATAAAAGCACACACGTCTCTTTCTGCATAGATGAGATCATGGTTTTATGCTTCTTTACAAACTCAACAATTATGTCATGCTGTTTCTTTTCATAGCTATGTTGTGATTTAATTATTTCCCTCTTATTAGAAATATTTCCACTCAATTTAGTAAATATACACTCTGGACTCTACTTAGGACCATGTAACATGCCTGGTGCTGGAATTAAAAGGCTTAAATTTTGTAATTTACAATTTCTTTCATTATTTTATTTCAAATAGAGTTGGGAATATGGATAAATCATGATCACTGGTAGTGGATTTGGATCAAAATGTGCATATATTCTCTTTTGATGGTGACCGACAAATTAATTAGACTCTTTGATATACATATAAAGCTTAGTTTTCAGTGTTTTGAAAACTTGTACTTTAAAGTTGGTACATTATTTTTTGTGTGACAGTCAGAAATAAAAGTTACACACAAGTTTAAATAGTCTATGCCAAATCTTTTTCATTTTGAATTCTGATTTTTGTGACATGGTTTATAAACACTTCCCAATTTAATATTACTAAAATTATCTCTTACTTTAAAGATTCTAGATATTTATCAGATTTCATTTTTACACTACAATCTTTGACATGCTAATAATTAAATTTTGATATGGGCATGAGGTAATTAGTTTTTTTTTTTTGTTTTTCCCAATGGCTGGCCCAGGGTTCTACTATGACTGATTGATTAA
Organism: Arvicanthis niloticus; assembly: GCF_011762505.2. Lineage (NCBI taxonomy): Eukaryota > Metazoa > Chordata > Mammalia > Rodentia > Muridae > Arvicanthis > Arvicanthis niloticus. The sequence goes on along the minus strand of NC_047658.1, from coordinate 76,625,731 downwards.
GTCACTTTACTGGCAACTCTATTGGTTTGAAGTTCAAGCATATGACATACAAAAAACCCTTTCACTACTTACATCAGTTTCTATTTTTTCAGTATCTTCTAGAGCTAAGACTAAATATAAAATATAATAGAGTTCCTTTTGGTGTCTAGTAATACAGTTTCTGGTTTGCTCATACATAAATGAATTTTAGCATGATTTGTTTTTTCAAGCAAAAAACCTTGTTTGCACTCAGATGCCTTTGGTAGAGCAGACATGTTAATTTGGGAAGAATAGATATTTTTACGAGAAGATCTTCTTTTCTGAAGGTAGGTTATTTATTGTATTCATCAAAGATTTGACAAAAGAGTTTTAATGACTCAAAGATCTCAAATACCTTACTTTAAATTTTATTCTTAGATGTTTTACCTTTTATAGTCATGATTGTAAATGAGATATTATTCTTGATTCCCTGGCTTGTTTACCTACTGTTGACATATAGACAAGCTATTGATTTTTTTGAATTAATTTTATAGGTATCCTGTTTAACATATCATTTACAAATCAATTTTAGTTGAGTCTTATGAGATTTCCAAACACATATTCACATACTATGAAAAAGATATGGCTTCTCCCTTTTTCCTGTGGAATGTCTCTCTTTCCTTTCCTGTGTCTACTTGTGTAGGCCTGTACTTTCATAGTGATGTTAAAACATAGTAACAATGGTAGCAATTTCCATCCTCTCTAAGAGTGGTTCAGAATAAGGAGAATCTCTGACACCGTAGACAGAGGAAATTACAGATATAAAACTACCCAGGTAAGAAGAACCACACATCAATAATTTCAAAGTCAAAGTTAAGAGCATGCTTTCTGGGAGCAAGTTGGCCTTTGACTTTTGCAGGGCTAGGACAAGCGTAACAAATGCATGCCTGCCTATCTGCATATATCAAAGCAGTTGTAGATGCTGGCAGAGGCCAGAGGTTGTGGGTCCCCCTGGAACTGGAGTTGTAGGTTGTTGTGAACTATTTGAATGGGTGTTAGGACTAAACTTTGGCTATCTGCAAGAGCTCTTAACCTCTGATCTCATCATTCTATTCACTAAATATCCCATTTTAAAGATTTTAGTTTATGACCTGTATGTTTTAGGCAGATTTTAATATTAACTTTTAAAATTAATTGTTAAAAAGATACAAAGAACCCCAGAGAAAGGGTAGAATAAAGGGAAGTGTATTAAGTAGAGGAATATCTGAGCAAGAACTTGTTCTGAATACCTTGAGCACATTTAGGAGACAAGGGACATCTTATTGAAAGTAATAAATTCATATCAATGAGATAGTGGGAGGCAAACTGGATGTTTAGGGGTGTGACATATTGTGAAGAACCATGAAAGCCAAAAAGAGTCAATTACTCAGTCAGCGGTGGGTATGGACTCACTGAACACTTGCACTGTGGAAATTGACCATCATTCTGTGTTCAGAGATTCAATCTGGCATTGGGTGGATGGTTTGAAGAGGAAGGATTAGCACCATTAGCAGGGACACAGCTAGGATACCTTCTAGCTGAGGCATATGGATTTAAAATGAGGGGAAATGATAGAAATGAAAGAAGGCAATGAGAGAAGACTCAAAATAGAGTCTGTATCTCTTGGCAATTGACTGATTACAGTTTATTTATTTTTTTTACCATGTTTTCTTCCTAAGGAGATCTAATATGTTGAAACACATACACACACACACACACACACACACACACACACACACACACACACACTGCTATTTCCACAAACTCACCAACATAAACACCATTTAATTCAAGGGTAGAAAATGTGATTGAGAGATGGGAGGAAGCAGATATCCCAGTATACTCTCTAATCATGTTGCTGTAGATAGTTTTAGTAGAAGCAGAAAGTCTATAGTGGTAGTGAATTCAGAGGAAGAAGGTTGGATGCAGTGTGAGGAACTGGAGGATGACACTGTAGTCACAGCTGATAATGCTGGTCTAGGAGTCAGTGAGGTTTGGGTGATGGGTTGAGATATGAATGGTTGAAACCACACAGGGAGACAGAAATGGGTAAAAAATGGATTCATACAGGGAGAGAGAAATGGGATTTGAGGGTTGATTTTGCCTTTAAAAGCTGACTGAAGAGTCAGCATGGAGAAAACTGCCCCAAGATCTTCAAGCTAGCTTCTATCCAGGAATAGTGGAGAGCATTCCTGACATTGCTGGCTTAGGGTATCTTTAACTTGTCTTGGTATGGTCTCTGTACACTCAATAATAGGTTCACTTGAGATCAAAACAACCTTGGGATTGTCAGGTATCACCCTTAACCTATCTAACCGCTGCTGATAAAAATGCTTGTTGAAAATTCTGTGTGGTAACAAAATGTCTCTTTGGTTTCATTTCTAGAGTTGATCAAAATTTCCCACTGGGATCCAAACTGTAATAGAGCCTACTCCAAACAGATATAATGGGGTTTACAACTCTCAAAAGAGGCCAAGAGCTAGTGTATAGACCACAGTTTTATTTAACAGTTCTTGCTTGATAGAGAGTTTTACTATTAACTGCTAAGGATATGACATACTGCTTTCCTGTAGAGTTTCACAGATGCGGTTAAGGCATGCTAGCTTAAAATAAAAAGCCTATTAGTTAAGTATTTATTAATCATTGATTGTATTAAAATATTGTTATCCACTCCTGCAAACTTCACTTAAATTAATATTTAAATTTGAGAATTACTGATAGCATCGGCTTGTAGTCTACCAGTGTTTAGATTATAGATGGACGTAATAATAAATTTCAGAAATGAAAAAAATAACCAATCTCAGTACATATTTGAACTTTAATTTTCTATATTTAAGAAAAAATTTGTAGTTTTCTTTAAGAAGAAAATGTTAATGAGATTCAATTAGTAGTCAATGCTGATAATAACTAGTGGTTATTTGAAAACTTTTGATTTACAAATTTCATAGTTCTTTTAAATTAAACATTTTAAATTATGTATCTGTGTAGTGTGTGTGTGTGTTTGTGTACGTGCATAGTATGGTACATGTGTGGAGATCAGAGGACAACTTGCAGAGGGGCTGATTCTTTTTCTACCATGTGGGTCTCATAGATTGGTCTGAACTCAGGTCGGCAGCTTGTCGGCCAGCACCTTACTCACTTAGCCATCTCACTGCCCCCAGGTTTTGCTTGTACAATTTTACTTAACGAAAATTTGTTATCTTCAGTTCCTCAACAAGGAAACAGATGTAGTCATGCTCAGTAGTTTTTTAAATTCACAAAGTGATGGAGCCAGGATTTAAAGCTGCTTTGGTCATTTTGGCACCCCCTACCTAAAGGATATCATCTCTCTATTTGTGATTCCCACTGTTTGTTTATTTATTTATTTATTTATTTATTTCAGAAAGTTTTTCTTATAAAGTTAGACTCTTATAATAATACTTTAGGCTGGGATGGCTCAATAACATTTCTTAAAAGTTTGTTCGGACTTAACTGTTGTGTTTATCAAAATAACCAACATCTGGTAATTTGGAATGTTGTTTTACTCTTTATCATGATTCATTATGTATGGACAATTAAAACAGCTGTGTTGATTAAACCAGGAAGTGTTCTTAGCATTAGGAGAGGGATAGACAGTTGAAATATTCTGGTAACATGATGAAAGCTAAATTTTCTGTTCTGAAGAAGTTTTGCTTGTATGAAATTTTGGAATGTGATTTTGGTGGGTTCTTGAGTTTAGTTTATCAGGTCCCTGCCTTGGTTACCTTATAAAATAACACACTAACCAAACAACAAACAAACAAACAAAAACAAGCAAACAAAAAACAAATCAATGAAGTAAATTAAGAGTCCACCAGTTTTTCCCATTCCATTTCTGGTAGGAACAAGGCAACTTTTCTCCCCCCAGCACCTGCATCATCTTCTTAGCTGCTCTATGGTTTTTCTACATCAAACTAAGCAGCACAACTTACCAAGCACCTAACAGACAGTTAGGATTGCCAGAGATCTGGAAATATCCACGGAATGTATTCCCAGCCTGACAAGTAGAACTCTTCATGTCTGTCTGCTTCCACTGCTTGGTGTCTGTACTCCACACTCAGGAAGCTGTGACTGTTTATAATGTACAATGAGCCTGTTATCTCCTGTTATTCTGGCTTATCCTATGTCGCAAGGGACAATTTCTGTGATGTATCCTGCATTTGAGTAAATCACCTTTGGGAATGAAAAATCCCTGAATCATTCTAGTAGCTAATGATGACTCAGGTTGCCTGTTGCCTTGCTTTGGTGTCTGCTCTCAGGACAAGTTCCAAGTCCAGACTTTTGGTATGATACTAAGATGAAGCCTTCTTTCCCTTGCCAGGACATCCACAGTAGGTGTCCTTGAAATCACTGCAATGGGGTCCTGTGAATGCTTTGTGGGGAGATAGTTCAGACTGTGAAAATGTTGCATGATTAAGATGCATGCACTAGACACTTTTGTCTACAAAGAAAAGACAGTCTTGGCTTTCATATTTATCATAAGAGATACTATAAGAGAAAAGCAATAACTTATTTTATTGCTATTCATTTTCCACTGAATAATCACAACATACATCCAAGAGAGGACTAATATCCAAAATATATAAGACCTTAAAAACTTAGACACCAACAAAATGAATAACCCAATTAAAAATGGGGGGAAGTGCTAAACAAAATTCTTAAAAGCGAATCTCTAATGTCAGAGAAGCACTTAAAGAAATGTTCCATGTCCTTAGTCACCAGGGAAATGCAAATCAACATGACTCTGAGATTCCATCTTACACCCCTCAGAATGACTAAGAACCAAAACTCAAGGGACAGCACATGCTTGCAAGGTTGTGAAGCAAGGGGAACATTCCTTCATAGCTGGTGGAGGTACAGACTAGTACATCCACTTTGGAAATCAATTTGGCAGTTTCTTATAAAATTAGAAATAGTTCTCCCCCCAAACCCAGGTATATCACTCCTGGGCAGATACCCAAAAGATACCACAGAAAACTTGCTCAATTCTGTTCATACTAGCTATTCATACTAGCTATAACATACTAGTTATTTGTAATAGCTAGAAGCTGGAAACAACTAGATGTTCTTCAGCTGAAGACTGGAATAAAGAAAATGTGGTACATCTACACAATGAAATATTACTCAGCTGTTAAAAACAAAGACATCATGAGTTTTACAGGCAAATGGATGGAACTAGAAAATATCATCCTGGGTAAGGTAACCCTGACTCAGAAAGACACTCTTGGTATGTACTCATTTATAAGTGGACATTAGCCATAAAGTGCAGGATAACCATGTTACAATCCACAGACCCAAAGTAATCAAGTAATGAAGGACCAAGACAGGAAATGTGAATCTCATTCAGAAGAGGAAATAACACAGACATCAGAGGTAGATGGATGGATGGATGGAACTGAATGGGAGAGGATGTGAGAAGGGGAATAGGGATGAGGATCTTTTGGTTCTTGCATAGGACTGAGAGTTGTTGGGTTCCCTCAGTTACTGTATTTGCCATGGCGTAACCAAAGGGCTGTTGTGTTTTGTTTTAAGGTATGAATATTTTACTATAAAATAAGATAGTAAGTGATTCTGATATCTTTTAACATAAGAGCTATCTGTACAAAGGTATTTTTATAGGTGAGGTTAAAATATATTTCTTAGTGGGGATAGGGAGATGGTTCAGTTGTTAAAAGCACTTATTACTCTTGCAGAGAACCTGGTTTCAATTCCCAGTACCCACATATTAGGTTAACTACATGTAATTCCATTCCAGGGAGATTCAATGTCCTCTTCTGGCCTCTAAGACTTTATAGATGACTTGTGGATACCATCTGATTTTATAGCTTACCCCACCCTGAGAGAGACACATAGAATTCATTCATAGGTCCATGTTAGGCTTGAGATAAGTTCACCCACATTCTGAGCAAATGTGAGAAATCTGGAAGATTCTAGAAGTGATAGAGACTAGGTTTCGAGCAAATAAGTTCTGATTCACCAATAGTGACGCCAGAATGCTACAAATAAGAAAAGAAAGTATTTTTTATTTTGTGACACATATGTATGTATGTATGTATGCATGTATGTATAGCACAGCACAGCATACTTGTGTGTGTGCATGTGTGAGTATGTGCATATGTGTTTGTGTATATAGAGTTTGTTTTCTATTTTTTGTTTTGCATCTATGAATTCAGTCAACTATAAATTGATTTCTTTCATAGTACTGGGTACTGAACCCAAGTCCTTATGCATGCTGGGAAGTTAGAGTTAACATTGAGCTAAATTGCCAATTTAATGAATTTAATCAATACTTATGTTTGTACTGCTCAAGTATAGATCTCTTCCTTATTCCCTAAATAATAATTTATATGATATTTATATTGTATTAGGTATTATAAGTAGTATAGTGCTGATTTAAAGTACACAGAAGGCTGCATGTAAGTTGTATGCAAATACTACATGGCTTATAAGTTACATAAACATCTGTAGTATTTGATATCCATAGAAGATCATAAAATTAACCCCCATGTATACCAAAATATGAAGAATTAATGCTATTCCCCATTTCTCTGATCTGGGAATAGGTGTGACAGGCAACTGCAACAACTTGACTTCTGAAAGAGATGGGTAGAGATAACATCTCACCTCCAAGCCCCCTTGGGGCTTTGCTTCCAATTATGTGCTTCATTCTCAGTTCTGAATCCAGTCAATATGAATTTAAGGCCTAATTCCTAAACTCAGTATCCCCTCTAAAATTGACTATGAACAAATCACTGTTCCCCGAGGAGTGATTAAGGCATCTACTCTGAGTCAACCAATGCAAGTTCAAAGTCTAGTTTTAGATAAATAGCATTCAGGTCAAAGGGAAGTAATTAACCTGGTAAACATGAAAATGTATTTATGTTATGACTGCATTGTAAACTCATTTAAGATCAGAGTCAGCACACCGGTAGACTTGAACAGCAATGTTAAAAAAACATAAGAGCAGCAGTAATTGGTATGGTAAAAAATAGTAAATTAGCTTGAGTATTGTGGCTAGAGGTGAAAACTGAGTCTATAGTACCAGGATTGGGATGGAAGTTCATGCACACTTCTCGGTGGGTTGTCAGACACATTAACTTAATTAAAAGTTAAGATATACTTGTCTTCTTTTTTCATGATACTGTCATAAAATGTATAATGTAGACTTTCTCTGTTTTAGATGTTAAGCTCTTCATACATTATTCTGTTCAATCAACTACATTTCTCTACTTTGCATTTACATGGACTAAAGACTTGATTAATGTGACCATGATCACAAGGTAAGTAAATGGGATTTGAAACAGGCAGCCTGAGTCCAGAGCTCAAATCTATCCTAATACTGTTGTACTTCTTAACAACTATAAGATGTTTTCAAATCATGTCATTTGCAGTATGCCTATCTATACTATCATACTTAAATATTAAACAATATAACAAATGCATATATGTATATATAAATAAGTATATAAATGAATGAGAGTCATCTAAATAAAAACTCTCATCCACATGATTTTCCTCCATTGATCAATGCTGTTTTTTGTGTGCTTTGTTGACTTTTAAAATTGTTAATATGAATGTGTGCATTTCAGTCATGGAGGGTTTCCAGTTGCAAGCAACAAGAACAGATTTTGAGATATTTTCTGAGGACCAAGAGTCCACATGAAGATTGTAAAACCATGCTTAGTGCTCTTCCTCTCTATGAGAAATGGATAGATGAGAAACCGATTGCAGCTGATAACAAGGACCAGTGACCGTAGACCAATATTACCCCAAGGGATGTCACTGCAACATGCTAGACACCAAGGATACCCAGACCAGCCCTAATATTCTTGCTACAAAATGCTCCTAGAGTCTTAAATTATGGCTCTAATGAGTTGAAATAAATATGCACATATATGAGATTTTCAATTATTCTTTAAGAATCTCATACATGTATACAATATATTTTAATTATTTCACCTCCTGTCTTCTCTAATTCCTCCCAGATTCCCCATAGACCCCCGTCCAGTTATATATATTTTAAAAATATAACCTCTTGAGTACAGTTAGTGCTGACCATATGTGCATTTGTATAGAATCATCTGATGTATATGTTTAACTCTTATTTCTCCAAAACCCCCAATATTTCTTTGATTTTACATATTGGCTAGGAATATATGTATTAGTTCTATTTCATGGATTAGGGACACAAGAGAGGCTAATTCTATAGCTGTTGACCAATTTTATTCCTATTGCCTATCTGAGTGCTACTGGGCCCATTAAAAGATAAAATTTTGCTTACAACTAGATTCCTATAAACTACCTTTTTTGGTTTGTGGCAGTGGAGTAGTCTCCCAAAGGCTAGTGTAGTACAGAAGAATGGTATAACAATCTCTAAATGCTTTAAGTTGTTTTTCATCAATAATTTCTTAAAATTGTCCTACTGTGCATTTGCAAAGCATGAGGATTCAGAGTCAGAGAACATTTCTCTGTTGTGATCATAAGGCTTTCCCTTAACTTTAGAATCTCGTCTCAATCCAAAAAACTCCCTGTATTCAAGAATGACTCAGGTATAGAAATGGGATGAGGAGTTTTCAGTTCATTGCTTGGTGTTTCAGATCAGGCCTGTGGTCTTTGACCTCAGAGTGTCTCACAGAATCAATCACATAAAGAACAGACCCATCTGTGTTTCTAGGAAACCCCTAGAGATTCATACATTGGTCACAAATTTTAAATACTGTGTTGATTAACCATTGTCAACCTGGTTGGTTTCAGGGCTACCTAGGAGAACACCTTTTGACATGCCTGTGAAGATTTTTCCAGAAGGCTTTATGTGAGGATGAAGACCACCCTCATCCTATGGGATGAAATGCTGGACTTAATAAAGAGAGCAAGAAGGAACAAGTAATCTGAATACCAGTGTTTATCTCCCTTTGATTCCTGACTGCAGTCACTTCATATCCTGCCAACATGATGAGCTTTGTCCCTTCTTAAATCATTATACAGAGTAAATCCTTCCATCTTGAAGTAAATTTGTTGAGGATTTGGTCACAGAAATGATAAAAGTAATCAATATATCTTTCACATCATGATAGCCATGTCAAGCTCAGTGTGATGTATTTAGTTTACAGATTATCTTTGGTCCACTTTAGGGTTTTAGTATCATTAAAATTAGATCTAGGTTTAGATCTGGTATCTCTTGTTCACATTCTGATCTACATGCTACAGTTACTTCAGTACTTCTTGAAACAGTTCTATTCCTTTACCAATTCACCTCTCAATATCAAGGACTAAAGGATGTTTCTGAGTTCTCTTCAAAATGTATACTTGGTCATTTACATGGAATGTGCACAATAAAGCTAGAAGGATTTGTTGATTTTATTTCTTTCCCAAAATGCCAACCTTTAGTTATATTGATCATTTATATTATCCTGTAATTTTTTTGGAATTTTTTTGTTTTGTGCTACTTCTTGACATAAATCTGTGTTCTTATGAAGTTTGCTGAGCTTTAAGAATTCATATATGTCCGGTTCTTTGGGATCAACTGTGGAAAATTATTGTGCACCTTTAGTGGTTCACAATTTCCTGACTTAATCTGAGTTACATCTCCTGTTTTCTGGTCCAGTCTGCTAACTTCTCTAAACCTTAGAGCACTTGAACCAGCCCCTCTCCCAATTTTTAGAACTAGCTTGGGTCCCACATCCTGTGTTTAGGTTCATGCTGATGAGTCTACCTGAGCCTGCTGCATTCCCAATGTCTGGCTAGTTTTATGTCAACTGAATACAGGCTAGAGTTATCTGAGAGGATGGAACTTCAGTTGAGAGAGTGCCTCTGTAAGATCCAATTGTTGGGCACTTTATTAATTAGCTATTGAGGGGGTAGATCCAAGCCCATTGTGGGTGGTGTCATCCATGGAATGTGGTCCTGTGTTCTGTAAGAGTGCAGGCTGATCAAGCCAATGGGTGCAAACCAGTAAGCAGCATGACTCCATAGTGTCTGCATCAACTCCTGGCTCCAGGTTTCTGCCCTGTTTCTGTCCTGATTTCCCTTGAAGGTAACTGTGATATAAAAGCATAAGCTGAACAAATCCTTTTCTCCCTAGGTTGCTTTGATCCTGGTGTTTCATCACAGCAGGAGTAACCCTAAATAGGACACCCATTACAGGTGTCCATCACACATTACAGAGACTTTACCAGTCTAGTGAGTCTACCTGACTCTGACCTCTAAATCTAACCTCTAGGCTTAGCCCAATCACACATTATTTGCTCTACTCTAGTCTAGTGGATTTTATGGACTCTAGCCTGCCTTCATCCTTATGAATTCCAAGCCATAGCTGGTATAGTCACATGAGTTTCTGGCACTTTGCCTAGACTATCTCCAATACCCGGAATTAGCGTGGGTTGGACAACCTGTAGCCTGGCCTAGCTAATTGAGTTCCCAAGACCATAGTCACCTATATCACCCTCACATATTGAGATATAGCAGCTCAGGTAGTATAGCTTGAACATTAGCAATCATCCCAGGGGTATCCAACTATAGGATGTGTGTGTGTGTGTGTGTGTGTGTGTGTGTGTGTGTGTGTGTTTGTACTAAGGTTTAGGAAATCTACCATTTGGGATGGTGTATATGATATGTGACTGGCCTAAACCTATAGGTGGTTAACAGTGAAGTTGGGACTCACCAGTCTGGTCCTACTTCACTATTCTGAGACATCAGTTTAGTGAGAACAATAAATATGTTAGGAAGTCTGTGACACAATAGTTTAATGAAACAAGAGAACAACAACATCAGTGTCAGTAGAGGTCAGAATGGTGGCTTTTGTGTCACTCATGAAAATCTACATCATTGCTTTTGTGATGAAAACACATAAAAATGAATACTGAATGATACACACTTTATTATTCACGAAGCCCACCAAGGCATATTCTCTAATTTCAGTTACTGCATGTGCACATCTTTGTGGAAGCTTTCCTTGTCCATAGCCACCTTCTTTTTAGGTCTATCCCCAAAGGTCACCCAATAGAGCTCATAGGTTCTCTTGAAATGACTAGAAATAAAATTTATAGTTATTTCCCAAGATAAACGTTAGACTTAATATTTTTGAAGATGTATAGAAAAGTATGTCTTTGTTACTCTGAAATAACAATATTGTAACTTTCAGAGAATGGTCATTTCAATAGTTGAATTTTTACTTAAATGCACCCAACTACAGCACACTTTAATATCTTACTGAGATTTTTGTACACAGCGGTATAGCAAATAAAATAAAATAAAATAAAATAAAATAAATAAAATTTGGTTTTCTTCAGTAGAATATCACTGGGAAAGAAATTACTCTTAAGGGTAGGTTGCATGCCCAGCAGTGGATGGCCAACAGAAACTGAGCTCAAAGGCCTCTTTGGAGGTTCCTTATCTCATAAGGTTTATTTAGGACTTTAAGAAACTCGTCTTAATTTAAATTAAATAGCATATGCATATGCTATTTTTGTTTCTTTTTACACTATATGTCCTTTGCATATATATGATGACTTCCAGCTTAGTGTTTTTATGACATTCCTGAGTGTGGGAACTATGGGATCTCTGTGTCTGTATCTCTTTCTTCTGCCTTCTTTTGGGCTCTTTCCCTTCTGTTTTGTCCTATTCTAATAGGGTAGTTTTTGTTTTATTTTATTATCATCACTTAGAAGTCTGTTTGTTTCCTAATTAGAGACAGAAGGGAGGTGGATCTAGAGGGAAGGTGAGGTGAGATGGGAAGAACTGGAGTAGACAGAGGGAAAACTATAATCAGAATATATTCTGGGAGAAAAAAACCTGATTTTCAATAAAAGAAAAATTCTCAAAGATTAATAAAATATCTTTGAAAATGAGAAATAGTTATGTTTCAGTGCCAAAGATACTGCATGACTCTGAACTTTTGTTCCATATTAGGAGGTGGCCCTTTAAAGAAATGAAAAGCCAGAGTGCACCAAGAATTTGTTTTCTTCATAGCTCTGCTTAATTAGAATCTTGATTGGTAGATTATATTGGTTATGACTTCTATTGCTTTGATGAAACATCATGATCAAAAGTAGCTTGGACTTTTGGTCAGCATCTGCACCCAGGAGCTGATCCTTTGCTCCAGTGCCTTCCCTCCCCAAAAGACAGCTCACAGGAGTTCTGACAACCCCAGGCTCACAGGTGAGTCCCCCACCCCTGCCTCAATACCTGACTTAACTGGGATCCTGCAGGACCCAGATGATGTAGGACCTCCTGCCCTGTTTGAGAAATAACTTCTTTCTGGTTCACTTCTGTGTCCTGGAGTAGATCCTGTGCTCCAGCCCTCCTCTTCACCCCGTCCACACCCAGAGACAGCTTGACTTCCAGGAGTTCTGGCATGGCCAGGCTCATAGATCAGGCTCTCCAGACCTGCTCCCACACCCAGAGACAGCCTGAACCAAGGAGACCCAACATAACCAGGGTCACAGGAGGGAGAGGCTCCAGTCTGAGACAGCAAAGCCAGTTAACAGCAGAGATAACCAGATGGTGAGAGGCAAGTGCAAGAACATAAGCAACAGAAACTAAGGCTACTTGGAAACATCAGAACCCAGTTCTCCCACCACAGCTAGCCCGGGATACCCTAACACATCTGAAAAGCATGATTCTGATATAAATTCCCATCTCATGAAGATGATATAAGACCTTAAGGAGGACATAAATAACTCCCTTAAAGAAATACAGAAGAACACAGGTAAACAAGTAGAAGCCCTTAAAGAGGAAACACATAAATATCTTAAAGAAATACAGGAAAACACAATCAAACAGGTGAAGGAAGTGAACAAAACCATCCAGAATCTAAAAATGAAAACAGAAACAATAAAGAAAGCTCAAAGGGAGACAACCCTAGAGATGGAAAACCTAGCAAAGAAATCAGGAGTCACAGATGCACACATCACCAAGAGAATACAAGACATAGAAGAGAGAATCTCAAGGCATAGAAGATACCATAGAAGACAATGACACAACAGTCAAAAAAATACATAGTGCATAAAGCTTCTAACACAAAACATCCAAGAAAGTCAGGACACAATGAAAAGACCAAACCTAAGAATAATAGGTATATAAGAGAGCAAAGATTCTCAAATCAAAGGATCAGAAAACATCTTCAACAAAATCATAGAAGAAAACTTCCCTTACTTAAAGAAAGAGATGTCCATAAACATAATAAGAAACCTATAGAATGCCACATGGATTGGACCAGAAAAGAAATTTCTTCCATCACATAATAATCAAAACACTAAATGCACAGAAAAAGAAAGAATATTAAAAGCAGTAAGGGAAAAAGGTCAAGTAACATATAAAGGCAGATCTATCAGAATTACACCAAACTTCTCAACAGAGACTCTAATAGCCATAAGATCTTGGGCAGATGATATACAAACCTTAGGAGAACACAAATGCCAGCCCAGGCTACTATACCCAGTAAAACTCTCAGTTACCATAGATGGAGAAATCAAGATATTCCATGACAAAACCAAATTTAAATAATATCCTTCCACTAAACCAGCCCAACAGAGGATAATATTCGGATAACTCCAGCACAAGGAATCCATCAATGTAATATAGTATATATAAAAAAAAAAAAACTCAAGGAAAAAGTCACATGATCATCTCATTAGATGTTGACAAACACTATGACAAAATACAACACCCCTTAGTGTTAAAAGTCTTGGAGAGACCAGGAATTGATGGCACATACCTAAACATAATAAAATCAATATACAGCAAACCAACAGCCAACATCAAATTAAATGGAGAGAAACAAGAAGCAATCCCACTAAAATCAGGGACAGGACAAGGTTGGCAACTATATCTCTGTCTATTCAATATAGTACTTAAAATTTTAGGTAGAGAAATTAGACAACAAATGAAAATCAAGTGAATACAAACTGGAAAGGAAGAAATCAAAGTATCTCTATTTGCAGATGATATGATAGTACAAATAAATGACCCCCAAAATACTGCCAGAGAACTACAGCTGATAAACAACTTCAGCCACACGGCTGGATATAAAATTAACTCAAGCAAATCAGTAGCCTTCCTTTACACAAATAATAAACAAGTTGAGAAAGAAATTAGGGAAACAACAAACTTCACAATAGCCACAAGTAGTATAAAATATCTTGATGTAACTCTTACCAAGCAAGTGAAAGATCTGTAGGACAAGATGTTCAAATCCCTAAAAAGGAAAATTGAAGAAGACCTCAGAAGATGGAAAGATCTTCCACACTCATAGATTGGTAAGATTAACATAGTTAAAAGGGCTATCCTACCAAAAGTAATCTACAGATTCAATGCAATCCTTATTCATAATTTATCTCAGACATGGAAAGAGCAATTCTCAACTTCACATGGAAAAACAAACAAACAAACAAACAAACAAACAAACAACCCAGGAGAGCCAAAGCAATTCTCAGAAAAAAAAGAATTTCTGGGAGAATCACGATCCCTGACCTCAAGCTGTACTACAAAGCAATAGTAATGAAACCCTGCATGGTATAAGTACACAGACAGACAGGGTAATCAATGGAATAGAATTGAAGACCCAGAAATAAAATCACAGACTTATGGGATACTTGAGCTTTGACAAAGAAGCCAAAAATATACAGTGGAAAAAAGAAAGCAACTTCAATAAGTGGTGCTGGTCTAACTGGTTGTCTGTATGTAGAAAAATGAAAATAGATCCATATTTGTCCCCTTGCACAAAGCTCAAGTACAAGTGGATCTAGGACCTCAACATAGATCTAGATACACTGAATCTAATAGAAGAGAAAGTAAGAAGGAGCCTCGAACTGATTGTCATGGGGGAAATTTCCTAAACAAAATTCCAATGCCACAGGCTCTAAGACCAGGAATTGATAAATGGAACATCATGAAACTGAAAAGCTTCTGTAAAAGAAAGAACATAGTCAATAGAACAAATTGGCAACCTAGAGGGCTAATATCCAAAATATTAAGAATATTTATTTGGATATTAAAAATATTAAAATATCAAGAAGCTAACCTAAAAAAAAAAAAAAAAAAAAAAAAAAAAACCAAACAACCCAATCAAAAAAGTGGAGTATAGAACTAAACAGAGAATTCATAACAGAAGAATCTCGAAGGGCTGAGAAGGACCTAAAGAAATGTTCACAGTCCTTAGTGATCAGGGAAATGCAAATTAAAATGACATTGAGATTCCACCTCACACCAGTAAGAATGGCTAAGATCAAAAACTCCGGTGACAGCACACACTGGGGAGGATGTGGAGAAAGAGGAACACTTCTGTTTCTAGTGGGATTGTAAGTTGGTACAACCACTCTGGAAAGCAGTCTGGCAGTTCCTCAGAAAACTGGACATAGTACTACCTGAGGACCCAGCTATACCACTCCTGGGCATATACCCAAAAGATGTTCCCACATATAACAAAAACACATGCTCCACTATGTTCATAGCCTTATTTACAATAGCCAGAAGCTGGAAAAAACCCAGATGTTCTTCAACAGAGGAATGGATACAGAAAATGTGGTACATTTACACAATGGATCTCTATTCAGCTATTAAAAATCAATGATTTCATGAAATTCTTAGGCAAATGAATGGAACTGGAAAACATCTTGAGTGAGGTAATCCAATCAGAAAAGAACACACGTGGTATGCACTGACTAATAAGTGGATATTAGCCAAAAAAGTACAGAATACCCAGGATACAAATGACAATCTGTAAAAAGTTTAGCAACAAGAAAATCCAAGAGAGGATGCTCCAATTCCACTTAGAAGGGGGAACAAAATAATGAGGGGAGGCAGAGGGAGGGAAGGAACTTGGTGTGAGAGGGAGATAGGGGGGAAATGGGAACAGGATCAGGTATGGGGAAGAGGGGACAGGAGAGAAGCCCAGAGGGCCAAGAGAATAAATAGAAATAACAGGGATGTCAACTTACCCAGACCCCAGGGAACTCCCAGAGACTGAGCCAACAACCAGGAGCATACACAAGCTGGCCTGAGGCCCCTGTCATATATGTAGCAGAGGTCTACCTATCATGGCTCAGTGGGAGAAGATGCACTTAATCCTGGAGAGCCTTAAGGCCCCAGGGAAGGGGGAGGTTTGTTGGGGGGAGTTGGAAGAATACCCTCTTGGAGGCAAGGGGATGAGGAACTGTGGGAGGGGGACTGAGGGAGGCAAGCCTCAGGGAGTGGGAGGTAGGAGACCCTCTAGAGAGTACCAGAGACCTTGAAGTTAAGACACTCTTAAGACTCATTGGGGGCGACCTTAGCCAAAATGCTCAACATTTGGGAAAGGGAACTCCAAGAGTCTACCTCCAATAGATAGACAGGGTCTCAAGTGGAGGGGCAGGGTTGTTAACCCACAGTCAAAATACCTGACCCAGAATTGTTCCTGTCTAAAAAGTACAGGGACAAAAATGCAGAAGAGATTCTCAGTCTCTTCCAATGACCAAAGCAGGTCCAATGACCAGTCCAATTTGGAAACCATCTCATGGGGTAGGGGACACCAAGGCCTAATATTACTATGCTATGATGTGTTTATGGATGGCAGCCTGGCATGGCTGTCCTCAAAGAGGTCCTACCAGCAGCTGTCTGAGATAGCAGCAGATACTTATCCCCAATCATTGGACTGAAGTCGGGGACCCTTATACTTGAATTAGGGGAAGGACTGAAAAAACTTAAAAGGAGAGTTACCTTAGGAAGAGCAGGGATCTCAACTTACCCAGACCCCAGGGAACTCCCAGAGACTGAGCCAACAACCAGGAGCATACACAAGCTGCTCTGAGGCCCCTGGCATATATGTAGCAGAGGTCTCCCTGGTATGGCCTCAGTGGGAGAAGATGCACTTAATTCTGGAGAGCTTTGAGGTCCCAGGGAAGGGGGAGGTTTGGTGGGGAGGGGTTGGAAGAATACCCTCTTGGAGGCAAGAGGGAGGAGGAATACAATGAGGAACTGTGTGGAGGGGGACTGAGGGGGGCAACTACTGGAATACAAATAAATAACATAATTTAAATTAAAAAAATCTCATAATGTAGGAGTATTCTCTTGCTTCACATCCTCACCAGAACATACTGTCCCTTGAATTTTTGATCTTAGTCATTCTGAAAGGTATAAGGCGGAATCTCAGAGTTGTTTTGTTTATATTTCTCTAATTACTAAGGGCATTGAAAATTTCTTTAAGTTTTTTCTGGATACTTAGAGATTCCTTTGTTGAGAATTCTCTATTTAGCTCTGTACCTTATAACACGCGCCTCCCCCATCCTCCCACGCCCGTGGATGAGAAACACGAGAGACAGTATTCGGGTAGTTACTGCAAAACGAGGACTTTACTTCTTGTCACGGTAAAACGGAAAGACGGAAAAAAGCCGGAAGCGGCCTAGCTTAAATACACCCTAGAGTGATGTATTCACTTCTGATTGGCTGTTCGCTCACCACCCAATATTACGCCTCGGGATTGGCCAGTGACTTGGCAGTCTTTCTGCCTTAGCAGCTGCACAGTTAATTGTTTACAAGTGGGAAGACTCGAGGCCAGCGCCATCTTGAAATGGAGCCACTGACCGCGGCTTCCTACAGTACCCCACTTAAAAAATTGAGTTATTTGGGTTGTTGGTGTCTAACTTCTTGAGGTCTTGATATATTTGGATATTAGCCCTCTGTTGGATATATGGATATATGATGAACATCTTTTCCCAATCTGTAGGCTGTCATTTTTTCCTACTGACAGTGCCCTTTGCCTTACAGGTGATTTTCAGATTCTTGTTGTCACATTATTTACTGTTGATGTTAGTGCCTGAACCATTGGTGTTATTTTCAGGAAGCTGTCTACTGTATCAATGAATTCAGGTTATTCTCCACTTACAGTTTTATTAAATTTAGTATATCTGGTTTTATGTTGAGGTATTTGATCACTTGAACTTGATATTTGTGCAGGGTGATAAATCTAGATATATTTGCATTTTTCTACAAGTAGATATCCACTTAGACCAGCACCATTTGTTGAAGATGCTCTCCATTTTCCATTGAATGGTTTTGGCTTCTTTGTCAAAAATCAAATATTCATAGGTGTGTAGGTTTATTTCTGTGTCTTTGATTCAGTTTCATTCATCAACCTGTTTCTATACCAATACCGTGCAGTTTTTATTACTATTGCTCTGTAGTACAGCTTGAGGTCAGGAATGATGATACTTCCAAAAGTTCTTTTATTTTAAGTGTGTTTTAGCTATTCTTTTTTTCCATATGAAGTTGAGAATTGTACTTTCAAGGTCTGTAAAAATTGCATTGGAATTTTGATGGGAATTGGATTGAATATTTTTCTTGCTTTTGATAAAATGGCCATTTTTACTATGTTAATCCTACCAATCAATGAGCATGAAGGATCTTTCAATCTTCTGATATCTTCATGGATTTCTTTCTTCTAGACTTGAAGTTCTTGTCGTACAGGTCTTTCACTTTCTTGGTTAGAGTTATACCAAGATAGCTTATATTATTTGTGGCTATTGTGAAGGATGTTTTCTCCCTAACTTCTTTGTCACCTGTTTACTGTTTTGTATAAATGTATAAACGAGAGCTACTTGTTGTTTTTTTTTTTTTTAGTTGACTTTTAATCAGTCACTTTGCCGATGTTGTTTATCAGTTGTAGAAGTTCTCTGGCAGAATATTTTAGGTCATGTATATATACCACCATATCATCTGCAAATAGAGATACTTTGACTTCTTCCCTTTTAATTTGTATTCCCTTGACTTCCTTAGTTGTCATATTGCTTTAGCTACAACTTCAAGTACTATATGGAATAGAGAGGGAGAGAATGGACAGCTTTGTCCTTGATTTTAGTGAAGTTGATTTAAGTTTTTTTTCACTTTGTATGATGTTGGCTATCAGCTTGATGTATATTGCCTTTATTGTGTTTAAGTATGAGCCTTGTATCCCAGATCTCTCCATGACTTTTAACATGAAGGTGTGTTAGATTTTTTTCAAAGTCTTTTTTTTCATCTAATGAGATGATCATGTAATTTTTTTCTTTCAGTTTGTTTATATGGTGGATTACATTGGTGGACTTTCATATATTGAACCACCCCTGCATCCCTATGATGACATCTACTTGATCATGGTGGATGATGTTTTTGATGTGTTCTTTAATTTGGTTAACGAGTATATTATTGAGTATTTTTGCATCAATGCTCTTAATGTTCATAATATGAAATTCTTTTTTTTTTTTTTTTTTTTAGTTTTGTGTTGTTACTGTATCAGGATGACTATGGCCTCAATCAATGAGTTTGGTAATATTCTTTTTGTTTCTAGTTTGTGGAATAATTTGAGGAGTGTTGATATTTGCTCTTCTTTAAAAGTATGGTAGAATTCTGTGCTAAAACCATCTGGCCATTCGTGTTTCCTCAGTTGAGAATTCTTTGTTTAGCTCTGTACCCCATTTTTTAATGGGGTTATTTTGTTGTTTGGTGTCTAATTTCTTGAGTTCTTTGTATATATTCAATATTAGCCCTCTATCGGATGTAGGATTGGTAATGATCTTTTCCAAATCTGTTGGTTGCCGGTTTGTCTTGTTGACAGTGTCCTTTGCCTTACAGAAGCTTTGCAATTTGATGAGGTCCCATTTGTCGATTCTTAATCTTAGAGCATAAGCCATTGGTGTTCTGTTCAGGAACTTTTCCCCTGTGCCTAGGTATTCGAGGGTCTTCCCCAACTTCTCTTCTATTAATTTCAGTGTATCTGGCTTTATGTGAAGGTCCTTTATCCACTTAGAGTTGAGCTTTGTGCAAGGGGACAAGAATGGATTAATTTGAATCCTTCTACATGTTGACCTCCAGTTGAGCCAGCACCACTTATTGAAAATGCTGTCCTTTTTCCACTGGATGGTGTTAGCTCCCTTGTCAAAGATCAAGTGACCATAGGTGTGAGGGTTCATTTCTGGGTCTTCAATTCTATTCCATTGATCTTCTTATCTGTCTCTGTACCAATACCATGCAGTTTTTATCACTAGTGCTCTGTAGTACAGTTTGAGGTCAGGGATGGTTATTTTCCCAGAAGTTCTTTTATTGTTGAGAATAGTTCTTGCTATCCTAGGTTTTTTGTTATTCCAAATGAATTTGTAGATTGCTCTTTCTATCTCTATGAAGAATTGATTTGGAATTTTGATGGGTATTGCATTGAATCTGTAGATTGCTTTTGGCAAGATGGCCATGTTTACTAAATTAACCCTACCAATCCAGGAGCATGGGAGATCTTTCCATCTTCTGAGATCTTCTTCAATTTCAGAGACTTGAAGTTCTTGTCATACAGATCTTTCACTTGCTTGGTTAGATTCACTCCAAGATATTTTATTTGTGGCTGTTGTGAAGGGTGTCATTTCCCTAATTTCTTCCTCAGTGTGTTTATCCTTTGAATAGAGGAAGACTACTGATTTGTTTGAGTTGATTTTATATCCAGCCACATTGCTAAAGTTGTTTATCAGGTTTAGGAGTTCTCTGGTGGAAGTTTTAGGGTCACTTAAGTATACTATCGTATCATCTGAAAATAGTGAAATTTTGACTTCTTCCTTTCCTATCTGTATCCCTTTGATTTCCTTTTGTTGTCTAATCGCTCTAGCTAGGACTTCCAGTACTATATTGAATAGGTAAGGTGAGAGTGGGCAGCCTTGTCTAGTCCCTGATCTTAGTGGGATTGCTTCAAGTTTCTCTCCATTTAGTTTGATGTTGGCTACTGGCTTGCTGTATATTGCTTTTACTATGTTTAGGTATGGGCCTTGAATTCCTGATCTTTCCAAGACTTTTAACATGAAGAGATGTTGAATTTTTGTCAAATGCTTTCTCAGCGTCTAGTGAGATGACCATGTGGTTTTTTTCTTTGAGTTTATTTATGTAGTGGATTACATTGATGGATTTCTGAATATTGAACCATCCCTGCATTCCTGGGATAAAGCCTACTTGATCTTGATGGATAATTGTTTTGATGTGTTGTTGGATTCGGTTTGCTAGAATTTTATTGAGTATTTTTGCATCAATATTCATAAGTGAGATTGGTCTCTAGTTCTCTTTCTTTGTTGGGTCTTTCTGTGGTTTAGGTATGAGTGCAATGGTAGCTTCATAGAACGAATTGGGTAGTGTTCCTTCTGTTTCTATTCGATGGAATAGCTTGAAGAGGATTGGTATTAGGTCTTCCTTGAAGGTCTGAAAGAATTCTGTGCTGAAACCATCTGGCCACGGACATTTTTTGGTGGGAAGATTTTTAATGACTGTTTCTATTTCTTTAGGAGTTATGTGACTGTTTAGATGGTTTATCTGCTCCTCGTTTAACTTTGGTACCTGATATCTTTCTAGAACATTGTCCATTTCATCCAGATTTTCCAATTTTGTTGAGTATAGGCCTTTGTAGTGGGATCTGATGATATTTTTAATTTCCTCTGTTTCTGTTGTTATGTCTCCCTTTTCAGTCCTGATTTAATTAATTTGAATACTGTCTCTGTGCCCTTTGGTTAGTCTGGATAAGGGTTTGTCTATCTTGTTGATTTTCTCAAAGAACCAGTGCTTGGTTTTGTTATTTTGTATAGTTCTTTCTGTTTCTACTTGGTTGATTTCAGCCCTGAGTTTGATTATTTCCTGCCGTCGACTCCTCTTGGGTATATTAGCTTCCTTTTATTCTAAAGCTTTCAGGTTTGCTGTCAAGTTGTTAATGTATGCTCTTTCCACTTTCTTTTTGTGAGCACTTAGAGCTATGATTTTTTTTTTCTTAGTACTGCTTTCAGTGAGTCCCACAAGTTTTGATATGATGTGTCCTCATTTTCATTTAAATCTAAGAAGTCTTTAATTTCTTTCTTTATTTCTTCCTTGACCAAGTTATCATTGAGCAGAGCATTGTTCAGTTTCCAAATGTATGTGGGCTTTCTGTTGTTTTTGTCCATGTCAAAGACAAGTCTTAGTCCATGGTGGTCTGATAAGGTACTAGGGATTATTTCAATCTTTTTTTGTATCTGTTGAGGCCTGTTTTGTGACCAAATTATATGGTCTATTTTGGAGAAGGTACCATGAGGTGCTGAGAAGAAGGTATATTCTTTTGTTTTAGGATGAAATGTTCTATAGATGTCAGTTAAGTCCAATTGGTTCATAACTTCTGTTAGTTTCATTGTGTCTCGATTTAGTTTCTGTTTCCATGATCTGTCCATAGCTGAGAGTGGGGTGTTGAAATCTCCCACTATTATTGTGTAGGGTGCAATGTATGCTTTAAGCTTTAGTAAAGTTTCTTTTATGTATGTGGGTGCCCTTGCATTTGGGGCATAGATGTTGAGAATTGCGAGTTCCTCTTGGTACATTTTTCCTTTGATGAATATGAAGTGTCCTTCTTTATCTTTTTTGATTACTTCTGGTTGAAAAATGATTTTATTTGATATTAGAATCGCTACTCCAGCTTGTTTCTTGGGACCATTTGCTTGGAAGATTGTTTTCCAACCTTTTACTCTGAGGTAGTGCCTGTCTTTTTCACAAAGGTGAGTTTCCTGAATGCAGCAAAATGTTGGGTCCTGCTTATGTATCCAGTCTGATAGTCTATGTCTTTTTATTGGAGAATTGAGTCCATTGATATTAAGAGATATTAAGGAGAAATGAATGTTGTTTCCTGTTATTTTTGTTATTGGCAGTGGAGATATGTTTGTGTAGCTACCTTCTTTTCAGGCTTTTGGAAGATTACTTTCTTGCTTTTTCTAGGTTGTAGTTTCCCTCCTTGTGTTGGATTTTTCCACCAATTATTCTTTGCAGTGCTGGATTTGTGTTGAGATACTGTGTAAATTTGGATTTGTCATGGAATATTTTGGTTTCTCCATCAATAATGATTGACAGTTTTGCTGGGTATAGTAGTCTGGGCTGGCATTTGTGTTCTCTTAGGGTCTGTATGATATCGGTCCAGGATCTTCTGGCTTTTATGGTCTCTGGTGAGAAGTCTGGTGTAATTCTTATAGGTCTGCCTTTATATGTTACTTTGCCTTTTCCCCTTACTGCTTTTAGTATTTTTTCTTTGTTTTGTACATTTGATGTTTTGACTATTATATGGCGGGAGTATTTTCTTTCTGGTCTAAACTATTTGGTGTTCTGTAGGCTTCTTGTATATTTATGGACATCTCTTTCTTTAGGTTAGGGAAGTTTTCCTCTATAATTTTGTTGAGGATATTTACTGGTCCTTTAAGTTGGGAGTCTTCCCCCTCATCTATACCTATTATCCTTAGGTTTGGCCTTCTCATTGTGTCTTGGATTTCTTGTATATTTTGGGTTAGTAGCTTTTTGTATTTTGCATTTTCTTTGACAGTTGTGTCAATGTTTTCCATGGTATCTTCTGCAATGAGATTCTCTCTTCCATCTCTTGTATTCTGTTGGTGATACTTGTGTCTATGACTCCTGATCTTTTTTTTAGGTTTTCTATTTCCAGGGTATTTTCTATCTCCAGGGTATCTCCAGGTCCCTTTGTGATTTCTTTATTGTTTCTACTTCCATTTTTAGATCCTGCATGGTTTTGTTTAATTTCTTCTCCCGTTTGGTTGCATTTCCTTGCAATTCCTTAAGGGATTTTTGTGTTTCCTCTTTAAGGGTTTCTATCTGTCTACCAGTGCTCTCCTTAATTTCTTTGAGAGTGTTATTTATGTCTTTCTTAAAGTCCTCTATCATCATCATGAGAAGTGATTTTAATTCTGAATTCTGCTTTTCTGGTGTGATGGGGTGTTCAGGGCTTGCTCTGAAGGGGGAGCTGGGTTCTGATGATGCCATGTAACTTTGGTTTCTGTTGCTTACGTTCTTGTGCTTGCCTTTTGCCATCTGGTTAACTCTAGTGCTACCTGTACTCGCTGTCTCTGACTGAAGCCTGCATTTCCAATTATGTTGCTTGTGTCTGATCTCCTTGGGGCCCAGATGTCTCTGTGACCTTCTCCAGCTGCTCTGAGTACAGTGGTACCTCTAGGATGACTCAGGATATGGTGTCTCCAAGGTAGCAGACCAGCTAGGTGTCTGCTGTTCTGGGTGCAGTGTCTCCTCTAGGATGTCTCAGGATAAGGTGTCTACTGTTCTGAGTGCAGTAGCTCCTCTAGGATATCTTGGGATATGTTGTCTGTCACTCTGAGTTCAGTTGTTCCTCTGCCACTCTGGGTTCAGTGGTACCTCTGCTGCTATGGGTTGAGTGGACCTTCCAGAATGTCTCAGGTGGAATCTGGTGACCATACAGGAGCAGACTGGACAGGGTTGTGCACCAGGCTTCAGATCTGGGAGAGGGGCAGAAGGGGAGTGCTAATCCACAGGGCGGGGGGTTTGGTATCTACTGGAATCTGAGTGCTCCTGGCACCTAGCTATGGGTGTAGGGCAGTGTGTGGGTCTTCCTACCTACTGTTCTGGGTTCAGTGGACCCTCCAGGAATCTGGTGACTCCACAGGAGCAGACCGGGCAGGGGTCTGCACCAGGCCTCAGATCCAGGAAAGGGGCGGAAGGGGAGTGCTCGGAAATAAAATTTTTAGTTTTACTTTGTGGTAGTATCTCTTTTTGTCACTGGGTCGTGTTTCTTGAGTGCAGCAAAAATTTTGGGTCCTGTTTATGTACCCAATCTTTTAGCCTATGTCTTTTTATTGGTAAATTGAGTCCATTGATATAGAGAGATATTAAAGACCAATGATTGTTGGTTTCTGTTGTTTTTATTGTTAGGGGTGGTATTATGTTTGTGTGTTTCTCTTCTTTTGGGTTTGTTGTGAGAAGATTAATTTCTTGGGTTTTTTTGGGGTGTAGTTTCCATTCTTGTGTTGAAGTTTTTCTTGTATTATCTTCTGTAGGGCTGGATTAGTGAAAAGATATTGTGTAAATTTGGTTTCATCATGGAATATCTTGGTTTCTTTATTAATGGTCACTGAGAATTTTGGTGGATGTAGTAGAGTGGGCTGGCATTTTTTCTCTCTTAGTGTCTTTATTTTATCTGCTGATATTCTTCTGGCTTTTAGAGTCTCTATTGAGATTTCTGGTATAATTCTGATAGATCTGCTTCTATATGTTACTTGACCTTTTCCTCTTACAGCTTTTATTATTCTTTTTTTGTTCTGTGCATTTGGTGTTTTGATTTTTATGTGATGTGAGAAAATTTTTTTTTTTTATGGCCCAATCTGCTTAGAATTCTGTAGGCTTCGTGTATGTTCATGGGCATTTCTTTCTTTAGGTTAGAAAAATTTTCATCTATAAGTTTGTTGAAGATGTTTACTGGACCTATGAATTGGGAATCTTTGCTCTTTTCTATATCTATTATTCTTAGGTTTGGTCTTTTCATTGTGTTCTGGATTTCTTAAATGTTTTGAATTAGGAGACTTTTGCTTTTTGTATTTTCTTTGACTATTGTGTCAATGTTTTCCATGGTATCTTCTATGACTGAGATTCTCTCTTCTATCTCTTGAATTCTGTTGGTGATGCTTGCATCTTTGACTCCTGATCTTTTTCCTAGGTTTTACATCTCCAGGGTTATTTTCCTTTGTGGTTTTTTTTAAATGTTTCTATTTCCATTTTTAGTTCCTGGATGGTTTTGTTCAATTTCTACACCCTTTGATCGTGTTTTCATGTATTTATTTAAGAGATATATTTGGTTACTCTCTAAGGGCTTCTACTTGTTCACCAGTGTTCTTTTGTATTTCTTTAAGGGAGTTATTTATGTTTTTCTTAAAGTCTTCTATCTTCTTTATGAGATGGGATTTTTTTTTTCCAAACCGTTGTTTTTTAATCTTTTTCTCAAAAGCTCAAATTTCTTCAGGAACAAGAAAGCAAAGTTTCTGGTAAAGCTTAATACTGCTTAATGTGACAATACAGATTTTACACATTAAAAATATCAGTTATATGGCCTTCTCCTAGGATTCACCTTGATATCACAGAATAAGGTCTAGAGCATGCCCGTGTGGAATGCTGTTTTAAGGCTACTCGTTCTCGGGGACTTCCACTCTGCTGAGAGATTGTATTTTCTGATCAGGTTATTGAGTCAGTGACTGAGGATCACAGAATATCAGCATGTTCTCCAAAGCTGGGCAGTTCAACACCTACAGTTACGTCGATGGTCTTGAGAAGATTCTGGAAGTCACTGGAAAGAAACAACTGACTTTGTTTTTCTTTGGGTGGACTTTTGAGGGTTGCATGGTAACAAAGGAATGAAACCCCGAGGTCACATAAGATCACAGTCACCCCCAATTTCAAGCAAACTAACAGGGAGAACTTTACTTGATGGTAGAGTTCTAATTTCTTTCTTTTTTTCAAAACACTTTATTTATCAATATTTGCATAAACATATATACTTATACACATATACATATATAAACGATAATTAAATAATAAGATGTATTTAAAAAGTATGGAGGGTTGGGAAAAGTGGGGGGATTTTTTTTTAATCTGAATCTTGTTTTTCAGTTGTGTTGGGGTATTCAGGGCTTTCTATAGTGGGGGATCTGGGTTTTGATGTTGCCAAGTACATTGGTTTCTGTTGCTTATATTCTTATACTTGCCTCTTGTCATCTAGTTATCTCTGGTGCTAACTGGCCTTGCTCTGAATCTGTGATCCTGTGATCCTGGTTGTGTCAGAACTACTTGGGGTCCAGCTTTCTCTCTGATTCTGTGATACAGTTATCATGTGATCCTGGATGTAACAGAGGCCTTGGTTGTCAAGATGCCTTTGGGTGGGTGCAGAGTGGGTGGAGAACCAGAGTTCAACTTCTGCATTTTAGGCACAGGTGCAAACCAGAAGGAGTGTGTTCCTCTGGCTGGGCAGGGGTTCCTGTGTCCCCTGAGTCCCAGGGAGTCCTAGTTATATCAGGCATTTGGACATGGGTTGGGGCCTCACCTGAGATCCTGGTTGTGTCAGAATGGGTCAAACTAAGTCTGGATATGGGCAGAGTGGTTGGAGAGCCAGAGCCCAGGGCCCACTCCAGAGTACAGGTGCAAACTGGAAAGAACCAACAAATTCATTCTTTACTCTTTCTTGGAATAGATTTTTTCTCTAGAAAAATCTCACTGTGTTTTTGGTCTCCTGATGGTTTAGATAGGAGTGATGCTCAGTGGGGCTCCATAACAGCCTTAAGTAAACAGATACATGTGTACAGCAATTTTGCTCTAATGCTTTTTGCTTATTCTGTAGTACTGAGATTAAACATAGGGCCTAATGCATATTAAGCAAGCATTCTATTTATCACTGAGTGATACCCTTAGCCTTTCTGTTCTCAGGATGAGTCTCATTTTGTATATAGCTCACAGTGCTCTGAAACACATATACCCCAGGCTGATCTTGAAATATAGGTTTTCCTGCATTCAACTTGATGGTAGTAGGATTGAAATCATCCACCACTTCAGCCAGCATCTTTAACACCTACTAAAGTCTATAAATACAAAATAATTTATCTCCTCAGTCATTCTTTGGAATGTATCACATAAAAATAAACTCACCAAAAATGAATGGAAATTGGTGTCTGGCAGGGGTAGTGGGTGAGGGGCTTCTCTAGGATATCCCAGAGACCTCAGATGGAGAAGGCTACCAGTAGTCTGTGGAGGTGACTTTAGCTGAGATTCTAAGCAATTAAGATTTGCTACCTAAAAGGCCATCTCCTATAGTCAGGCAGGGCATCAGAGGAGAGATAAGGACACCAACCCACTCTCGAAACTCTTGATGCAAAGTTTTACCTGTCTATAAGAAATGCAGAGACAAAAACAGAACAGAGTCTGAGGGTATGGCCAACCAATAACTGGCCTAGCTAGAGATCTGTCCCAAGGGCAAGCACCAATCTCTGACAATATTAATGATACTCTGTTATGCTTGCAGATAGGAGCCTTGCATAACTATCCTCTGAGAGGTTCCACTCAGTAGCTGACTGAAACAGATACAGAAGCCCCCAGCCAAACATTGGTTGGAGCTTAGAGAGCCTTATGGAAGAGATGGGGGAAGGATCAAGGGCCCGAGAGAAGATAGGAACTCCATAAGAAAACCAACAATGTCAACCAACCTGGACCCTTGTGAGCTCTTGGAAACTGAACCACCAACAAAACAGCATACATGGGATGGAGCTAGGGCCCACACACATAGTAGGAAATGTGCAGCTCTATCCTCATCTAGTTTCCCCAACAACTGTAGTTGCCTTCTTTGTCCTCAGTGGGAGGAATGCACCTAGCCCTGCAGTGAGTTGATGTACTAGTGTTGGGGGATTCCCAGGGAAGATATCTTCATCTTAGAGGAGAATGGGAGAGAGGAATGGGAAAGGAACTGTGTGAAGGGAGTAATAAGGGGGGCAATGATTGGGATGTAAATAAATAAATAAATGGAAAAATAAGTGAAATCACCAGACATAAGAACATAAAAGGAACTAGATGTTTATTGAAACATTATCTCAATGGCAATGCTATAGCAATGATCTGTATGTCAATAACAAAAAGTAGATCAATAAACTGTGAATTGTTTCAGAAGCGTATACCTCTTAAAAACAATCGAGTAAAGTATTAAAAACAAAGATTAATGTGAGATGTTTTCAAGCATGGAAATATAAAGAAAGAAAACATACTCTAACCAAGAAAGGTACTCTGTTGTTACTACCTTCAAAATCCATAAACAAAAGCATGATAGAAAACCAACAAGTTCCTCAACAAATCAAGCTGTGTGTAAAGCCACTTTTCTTTGCCATAACTTCAACACAGACCTTTTCATCTCCTTGTTCCTCAGACTGTAGATAAGTGGATTCAGCAGAGGGGTGAGCAGTATATACGCCAGTGACATCAGTTTCTTGGTGTCTGGTGAGTACCTGGATTTGGGCTGTAGATAAATTATACTGGCCGTGCCATAAAAGAGGGTGACAGAGGTGAGATGAGAGGCACATGTGGAAAAGGCCTTCTGCCTCCCTGTAGTGGATGGCATCCTCAGGATGGCAAAGAGAATTCGAGTATAAGACAAAAGTATCAACAGAAAGGGGACCATGACAATCAAAATGGTGCCTGTGAAGGCATAGACTTCAAACAGGAACGTGTCTGCACAGGCAAGCTCCAGCACAGGAGGAGTCTCACAGAAGAGATGGTTAATTTTCTTGTGGCCACAGTAGGGGAAGCTAAACACCCATATAGTCTGTAGAGTACTCATCATGGTACCTGAGACCCATGAGAACATCACTAATGTCATGAACACTCTTTTGTTCATTATCATGGGGTAGGATAGAGGATGGCAGATTGCAGCAAATCAGTCATAAGCCATTGCCCCCAGGAGAAAACACTCAGTCACACCAAAGAGAAGAATGAAGTACATCTGTGCAAAACAACCCCCAAAGGAAATGGTTGCTTTCTCACTAGTCAGGACCACCAGCATTTTAGGTGTGATGACTGTGCTGAAACAAAGGTCCACTAAAGATAAGTTCTGCAAAAACGAGTACATGGGGATGTGCAGGCTCTGGTCCAGGAAGATGATGGTGATAATGATGGCATTTCCCATCACAGTCACCAGATAAATAACTAGGAAAGCCCCAAACATCTGCCCTTGGAGTTCAGGATAGTTAGAAAATCCCAAGAGGATGAATTCAGCTGTAGAGCTGTGATTTTGCCTCCTCATTACAATATTGGAGTCCTGTGTTTGTCTTATGGAGATAGTACATACAGGATGATGTCACAGTGAAGGAAGTAAGTTCAAATTTGGAGTTCTGGGCAGAAATTGCAAAGACATGGTTCTTTTGACAGAAGTTCAGACTAGCAGTTTTGAAGAATGGTCAATAAGTTGTAACAATGAATCTTTAAAAGACAAATGAAGAATTATAAAACTTTGGCTCAGAAATATTTAACAAGTTCCTTCCAGTCTAGGCCCAAACATAGAGCAGATCTCAGGTGGCAGCCCTGCCCCCAATCTCACAGAACCCAGAGTAGGCAGGCCGCCCAGGAGCTCTAACCTGGAAAGTATCTTAGGTAAGGAGACAGCAACAGCTGCCCCCAAACAAGGAGTAACTGGGACCCACTGGGACCAAGGAATTAACTCCTGGCCTGGAGCACTGGTTCCTTCCAGTCTGGGCCAGGGCACTGAGCAGATCTTGAACCCCAGCTCTAACCTCAGTAGTAACACCCACCCCACACAGTTCTGAAACAACTAAGATAATAGGAAAGACAGGCTCTAGTCAGAGACAGTGAGCACAGGTAGCACTAAGGAGATCCAGATGGCAAAAGGCAAGTGCAAGAACATAAGCATCAGCAACCTAGGGTACTTGGCATCATTAGAACCTAGTTCTCCCACACTAGAAAGCCCTGAATTCCCCATATCACTAGGAAAGCAAGATTCAGATTTAAAATCGCTTCTAATGTTGATGATAGAAGACTTTAAGAAGGACATAAATAACACTCTCAAAGAATTTGAGGAGAACACAGGTAGATGGGTAGAAGCCCTTAAAGTGGAAACACAAAAATCCCTTAAAGAATTACAAGAGAACACAACAAAACAGTTGAACCAATTGAATAAAACCATCCAGAACATAAAAATGGAAGTAAAAACAATAAAGAAATCTGAAAGGGAGACTACCCTGGAGATAGAAAACCTAGAAAAAAGATCAGTAGTCATAGATGCAAGAATCACCAATAGGATACAAGAGATAGAAGAGAGATTCTCAGGTACAGAAGATACCATTGAAAATATTGACACGACTGTTGAAGAAAATGCAAAATGAAAAAAGTTCTTAATACAAAACATCCAGGAAATCCAGGACACAATGAGAAGACCAAACCTAAGGAGAATAGGTATAGATGAGAATGAAGATTCCTAACTTAAAGGGCCAGTAAATATCTTCAACAAAATTATAGAAGAAAACTTCCCTAACCTAAACAACGAGATGCCCATAAACATACAAGAAGCCTACAGAACACCAAATAGACTAGACCAGAAAAGAAATACCTCTCATCACATAATAATCAAAGACCAAGTGCACAAAACAAAGAGAATACTAAATGCAGTAAGGAAAAAGGCCAAGTAACATATAAAGGCAGACCTATCAGAATTACACCAGACTTCTCACCAGATACTATAAAAGCGAGAAGATCCTGGACAGATGTCATAGAGACACTAAGAGAACCCAAATGCCAGCCCAAGCTACTCTACCCAGCCAAACTGTCAATTACCACAGACAGAGAAACCAAAATATTCCATGAAAAAACCAAATTTACACAATATCTTTCCACAAACCCAGCATTACAAAGGATAATAGTGGGAAAGCTCCAATACAAGGAGGGAAATTATACCCTAGAAAGAGCAAGAAAGTAATCCTCTTACAACAAATCCAAAAGAAGATAGCCACACAAAGATAATTCCACTTCTAATAACAAAAATAACAGGAAGCAACAATCACTGTTCCTTAATATACCTTAACATCAATGGTCTCAATTCCCCAATTAAAAGACATTGGCTAATTGACTGGATACATAAACAGGACCCAGCATTTTGCTGCATACAGAAAACCTGACTTAGTGACAAAGATACTACCTTAGAGTAAAAGGCTGGAAAACAAATTTTCAAGCAAATGGCCCTAAGAAACAAGCTGGAGGAGCCATTCTAAAATCTCCAGCCCGAGAACACAAAGGAAGGGACTCATGGCTCCACCTGTATAGGTAGTTGAGGGCGGCCTTGTCAGGCATCAATGGAATTGGACGGCCTTGGTGCCTGAAAGTTTGGATTCCCTAGTGTTGGGGAATTCAAAAGCAGGAGGTGGGAATGGAAGGATGGTGGGAGCACACCCTCATAGTAATTGGAGGAGGGGGGATGGGGTAAGGGGTTAAGTATCAGTGGAAGTGGAGGGCCTTGGTGCCTGAAAGTTTGGATTCCCTAGTGTTGGGGAATTTGAGAGCAGGGAGGTGAAAATGGAAGGATGGTGGGAGTACACCCTCATAGAAACTCCCAGAATTATATGGATTAGACATGACAGAGGCAGGCCATCAGAAGACTAGATTCCAGAATTCAAACAAAAATTATCTTGATACTAAAATTTGTTTTGAGAATTGTATATGGCAGAATACACAGCCTTGGTGTATCTACTCATCAAGCAAGCTGAGCAGACCCGCTCGAACCTCTGATGTCCTGGAATTCCAGCTGGTTGCAGTGAAGACACAGCATCAGAGGCTTATCAATTTACTCTTCCCCCTGCCCCTCTTCTAATACCTCAGTGCCCGTAATCACTTGAAGAAGTTAATGAAGAGTTGGAGCCCCTATTCCCTGGGCTTGGGGGTTTGAGGTGGTTAATATTGGGCTGTCTTTCTAGGGAAAAGTAGTGGTTTTGTTGTAACAGGGAAGAATAGCTAGGAGTTATTGCACAGCCATAACCTATTGGTAGAAATCTATGTAATTGTTATTAAGGTGAAGTTGTAATTTCTTAAATGGTACAAAATTTACTTTGATTTCATAGTTAAGGTATTCATTGGTTATATTGTTACTCTCATAGGCATTGTGCCTATATAACACATTTAGGAATACAAGGCTTAGACCCAGTCTTTCTTTAACTTTTTTAACTGATTTGAGATGGTTAGCCTGTGAGCTAAGGGCCTATACCAAATTCATGGCTCTGTGTTTATTGTTAGGGTGTTTTCTATATTTTATTTAGAAATAGCTGAGAGGAGTTAACAGACAACAGTCCAGATTGCCTTACATGGATAGTTGATTTTCAAAACGTTAGAAGTTCACAGAATTGACATTACAAACATTTCTGTATTAATGTTTGTTTTGATTAGAGACCTGTCTGCTCCTGACAGCTTCCTGTCTTGGATTCTAAGAAGAAATTGAGCATCTTTGGAGTTACTCCAGTTGTGGTGAGACAGCCACTAGGCAAGAATTGCCTCTTGTCATCTACAGATAAATTACTGTCCAGAAAAGGACACACTGGTGGAATAGTTGACTGATTATATCTGCCAAGACAGAGTAATTAGCCCTTAATAATCCGGCATCACTATGTCTGTTACATGATCCTGGGCCAAAAGGCTGAAGTTCTGATGCTCCAATGTCTTGTAGTATAGGGACTGTCTAGGTGTTCAGGGGTTTCTATAAATTTGCTAAGTTTTAGAAGCTATGCTTTGTGCTTCCCATAATTTCAGTTAACTCAGTCATTCTGGATTTCTGATGGGGTTGAAGACTTATAGTCTCATAGCTAGTCCTGGCTATTTACTTTGAGAGGAAAGATTTGAGAGGGTGGTTTTCAGCTGACATTCATTCTAAAGCCAAGAAAAAAAAGCCAGATTTAGAACTAAGTCTTCTAGTTAGGGGAGATGACAGAGGTTCTTGTTAGTCAATAAAATGATGGACTGAGTATTAGGTCTACCTTGTACCTTACTGATACAAATTGGTATAGTTATGCTCTAATTGTATTTTCAGAGAAAAGTTCTACTTTTAACAGGAAGGGTGATATGTAGAAGGAGCTAAGGTGGGAGGAGTAAGGAGAGAAAGAGGAGGAGTAAGGTGAGGAGGAGGAGCTAGGAGATGAGAGAGAGGTAGAGGGAAAACATAGAGACCGATGTTCTAATGTCTACATCAGTCAAAGGTAGTTGGTATATCTAAGTTGGGTATTGGGTTACACTTCTGATTGTATGGGCATCTTATTATTGAGCATTACCAAACTCATAAAGCCTTTAGTTAACATTTTTAAAGAAGTTATTAATAAAATAAAGAAATGTTTAAAAAATATAAAATGATGCTGTTGAAATGATTCAGCTATTAAAAGCACTTGCCACACAATCTGACTTCAGTTTCATCCCTGGAACCCTCAAAACAACAAAAGAAAACAAAACAAAAGTTTGATATAAGAGCAAATCTATCATTCCAGTGCCCCTATAACAAGATGTGAGTAGGAGGCAAAGCCAAGTGAAATACCCTTAAGCTTGAAGACCAGTTAGGCTGGAGTGCATGGTTCAATAGAAACAAATAAACCATTGTTAATATGGTGGACAAAGGGAAATAGTTCCTAAAAGTTTCCTGAACTCCACAAGCTCTTCATGGCATACATACACACACACAACTTTTATTATTATTATTATTATTATTATTATTATTATTGTTATTATTATCACTATAAAACTAAAAACTTAAAAAATAGAATAATAGTCTTTGGCAACATTTTTCTATGTAGTGAAAAATTAACCAAACCAATTCTTAGAACATATACAAGCATTGTGTTACTTAGGATCCACTATCCATTACTCTGATGCATGCATCTCTGTTTTGTATTTAATTGTATACTTACATCTGAATTTTAAATAAAAAATTTCAAATTACATAATAGGAAAAAAACCTGAAAAATTAAAACTATGATAATTAACTGTGAATATATTGGTAAGGTTTTTAAAAAAGTACATACCAAAGTACATAGCACACTACTTTTACTTTATTAAAAATGAAAAATAAACCATTTCTACTTGAATAAATATACCATACCCCCAAAGTTTGATTTGTAGATAAAGTGATCCCAAATGAATGTAAGTCAAATGACTTTCAGAGTAGTTCTTTTCTTTCTTGTTCAGGTGGACTGCATTTACTGAAATTTGCCCCAATGAGAAATTTTAGAAGCCAATTTTCTACCATTGATACTTGGGATCAGAAAATGACTTTATAAAATACCATTTTGATCCATTCTGAATGTACAACTCACTTGCTCCCTTTAAAGAAAAATGAAGCTATACTTGGAGTTTGTGTTACCCAGTCATTGGTTGAGCACCTATCACCAAGGAATGTTTGCACCCTTTAAGATAAACTTGAGCCATCCACTCCACAGAAGATATCTGAGCCACTTGGTGCATCCCTACCACCAAGATCTTCATCTCCTCTCCCCTGGTTTGTCATTTTTCAGAGCACCCACTACCAAAGTAAATAATCCAAACTATTTGGGTTTTTCAGGTTCATGCCTAATTCTTCTTCTAGAATATAAACTGCAGGATATCAAGAATTGTGTTCTAGACTTTGTGTTGCTCCCAGAACTGAAAACAGGTAGGTACATACATAATAGACAAATTGACCCCAAATGAAGTGATGAATTGATATTTAATAATTAAATATCTTATAATTAATTTCTTAATAAATTAAGAAAGCCTGACTCTACTTTCAGTTGACTACTGTGTCTAAAGGGAAATAATCAACAACAGGAGAACAAAGAAGAGCTGCATTTACTCTCTGACTTTTCCAGAAGCTTGAGGCTGCTGTGAGGTGCAAGCATCACTGGTTTAGAAATTGGTCCTGTCCTTGATACAAAACCCCAGCTGGAACCTGTGTTCCCTCTTGCATGTGGACCCCTATGTGTATGGTCAGCAATTACCCCTGGACAGCCCTTTGGCTCTGACTTGGGCATCTTATTTATCAATAGAAAACTGCATGCTTCAAGGGCCCCATTTGAGTCAAATGGGGGCTAGGCTGAGGGAGATGGAAGATCAGCAGTTAGGCAGTAAACAAACATGAAATTCCCGATTCTCTATAGTCTTCCAATCTCACATACAGCTGTTTTCCTCCTTATCCAGCTCCTGGCCTCTAATCAAGTTTCTTCTCATCAGTATATGGAGCCCTGATGACTTTCCACATCTTTTACCTTCTCTTTCCACCTGTGTTTCCTACGACTCCATCAAATCAATCCCATGCTTCCTCCCCAAACCTCCAGGCCTCCCCTGACTCACAGAATAAAACGTATATTTCTCTGGCAAGCATGTAAGGAAACCAGAGTGGAAATGATTGTTTTAGAAGCATAAATAAGGGTAATGAACTCTAGTGACGCCTGAGTACTAGAACAAAGGATGCCAGCCTTTACATAAAGTTTTAGGGGGAAAAACAGAATTATAGTATGGAACATGATACTGGAAAGCCAGAGGACAGAATTGTACAGCAAACTGAAGACACATAATAATTTGGGTTCATATCATTAGGACATTAACAGAGAGTTTAAAAAAGTTTATTTACTAATTATAACTCTGGTGATGTCCTAATAACAAATACCTAGGACTAGGGAGATGGCTCAATGTGTAATTTGCTTGCTGTTCATGTTCAAGCCTGAGGATCTGAGTTTGGACCCCTAGCAGCCACTTGAAATAGCTGGATCTACATAGCAATATGCATCATTTACCCCAGCACTGGGGCATGGTGGAGACAGGCAGATTCCAGAACTCACTGCTAAGTCAGTGGAGCTGAAATGACAAACTCAAGTTCCATGAGACTCTGTCATAGAAAATAAGGTAGATATCTTGACATGATGCTGCATGCCTTTAATCCCAGCACTCAGGACACAGACAGGCAAGTTCTAGGTCAACCAGGGCTACACTGTGAAATTCTGTCTCAAATAATAAAAAGAAAAGGTGGGGAATTATAGAAGAAGCCACCCAATGTCTACCTTTGGCCGCAACCTGTGCAGGCCACCGCCACTATCACCACCACCACCACCACCACCACCACCACCACCACCACCACCACACACACACACACACACACACACACACACACACACACACAGTCCAATATGAAATGTCTATGCTAAGTATAATAATATATTATTGATATCAAAATTTTCATAAAATAATTAAAATAATCTCTGAAGCAAAATAAAAACTTTAAAAGGCAAAATGATATATTCAATTTCTATTGTACAAAACAAACTAAGTTAATATACGATAATACAGAGAGGATCTTATTTAAATAGACAAACAAGTGGGCTAATAAGAAAATTATTAAATAAATCTAAGTGACATTTTGGTGAATGTTTTATAAAAAAACTGGACCTGACTGGTCCCCCTCTTCCTTTAATATGGAGTGCCTGGTGCTACTTGGCTAACTCATCAGCACATTCCACTGGCTTTAGCATTAACTTTCCTTATCATATTGAGTGAATAGCTCTCTCCTCAGAGTTTCCTTTTTCTACAGAATTATTCTTGACCACCCTCACTCTGATCCCTCTGTGAGCTGATGACTTGTGTGAGCTTACTCCCTTAGAGCTCCAGTTGTTATCTAGACTCTTGTTTGAAAAAGAAAGTTGGATAAACTGTTTTTCTTAC
Organism: Arvicanthis niloticus; assembly: GCF_011762505.2. Lineage (NCBI taxonomy): Eukaryota > Metazoa > Chordata > Mammalia > Rodentia > Muridae > Arvicanthis > Arvicanthis niloticus. The sequence goes on along the minus strand of NC_047658.1, from coordinate 76,588,714 downwards.
CAGAGTAGAGCGATCACCTGCTAAGTACCCCCAAATGTCAGTAGAATTGAAATGGGATCCTCCTAACAGGATAGAAGGTGGAAGCCACTGACAGAATCTCATGTGCAATCTTTAGCTCAAAACATATATATATATATATATATATATATATATATATATATATATAATGCTTAGCCTAATGGATCAAATATTTGACCTCATATTTAAAAAGCATTCCCATCCATACAACTTGGTGAATAAGTGCACTGATTTTATAACATTGCATGCTCTGGGAGAAGCCTTCTCTCTGGAGACCTTATACTCCATAAATACATACTTTTCTCTGTGGAGATCAGGAAACATCATGGTACTAACCAGGTGCATCTCTCCTCTAGGCTTCTACAGGGAATAATGAGCATGTCTTCACATGAGAGATTCGATTTCACCATTGTGTCCCCAATTATGAAAATGAAATTGTGAAGGTGATGAGCTGACTTGCCCTTACCATAAGGAAATGGAAGTGGAGATTGAACATCTGCTATAAACAAGACCCGAGAAGATGGGGGTGGTGCAGGTCACAGTGAAAGCTGATCCGAGGGAAGTGCTCATTAGAGGTGAACATCTTGTACAGTATTATGAAATGTGTGACGTTACTTTGTGGAAAGCCTGGTTTTATTATCACCAAATTTTCAAAAAATACTTTGAGAGCATCAAAATTTGGGTTGTACAGTGAGATGGAGAGATGGCTCAGCAGTTAAGATCACTGACTGCTCTTTCAGAAATCCTGAGATTAATTCCCAGCAACCATATGGTGTCTCACAAGCATCTGTAATGAAATTCAATGCCCTCTTCTAGTGTACATGAAGACAGCAACAGTGTACTCACATACATAAAATAAATAAAATCTTAAAAATTATTAAGTTATGCATGCAACCTCATTCTCAGTACTCTGACCAGTTCCGAATCTCTCCACTGATTGCTACCCACTGCAGAACAAGAAGCTTCACTGACCCAGCTGAGAGCAGCCCAGGCCTATAAGTACGAACATAAAGATTTTAAAGACAAATTGACAGAATGACCATTTAGCAAAATAACAATACCAGGTTCTTCTTTAGGGCCTATGACCTTCCCAGCCATTGACTTTTAACCAGAATAATTGCTAGGGCAGGGAGAATCATTCTTTATTGAGGATATAGCAACTGGTAAGTCTAAATGATCCAGTGGATGGCCCCACACCCATGCATATATGGACATCACTAGCTGAACTTAGTGAATGATCAAAAAAAGAACAGATATGAATTTGAAAGAGGTATGGAGGGATATGAAGAGTGTTAAAGGGTAAATGAATGTAGATGTAATATTTCATTTTCTACCTCCCCCTCTTCCTCCCCCTCCCCTTACCCTTCTCCCCCCCCTCCTTATCCCCTTCTCCCTCCCCTTCTCCTCTCCCTCCCTCCTATCTCTGTGAAATTCTCAAAAATAAGAACATTTTGAAGCAGTTCAGAATGAAATTTTTGTGGATACAAAATCAATTTGGAGGTTTCCCAGAAAACTGGAAATAGTTCTACCTGAAGACCCAGCTTATACTGCTTCTGGATGTATACCTAAAAGATGTTCTACAATATCATAAGGACACATGCTGCACTATGTTTGTAGCAGCCTTATTCATAATAGCATGAAACTGGAAGCAACCCAGATATCTCTCAACTTAAGAATGAATACAGAGAATATGCTTCATCTACCCAATGGAATACTATTCAGCTATTAAAAACAAGGACAGTATGAATTTTGCAGGCAAATGAATGTAACTAGAAAATATCATCCTGAGTGAGGTAACCCAGACCAAAAAGTACATGCATTGTATGTATTCACTGATAAGTGGATATTAGCCAAAAGTACAGAATATCCATTATACAACCCACAGACCCCAAGAAGTTAAACAAGAAGTGAGGATGTGTCAATCCCACTTAGAAGGAGGAACAAAATAATTATGGGAGGCAGAGGAAAGGAACAACCTGTGTGGGAGAGTGGAGAGGGAGGGGGTAAGAGATACAGGATTAGATATGGGGGGAGACAAGAGAGAGGCTCAGAAGGTAGAAGAATAAATGGAAATATGCAGTTGCTAGAGATGGGGAGATGAGAGAACCTCAAGAGTATTCCAGATATATTAGATGGAGAAGAGTCACCGAACTCAATATAGGTGACCTTGTAAGACTGATGAGCCTTAGCTACCAGTCCCCACCCCCACCCCCAAGTGAACCATGCCAGAGATCTATGGAAGAGCAAGAGGAGTTTATTTTTCCAGCATGCTGGGGTTGTTCTGCAGCCAAAGAAGAGGTGACAACACCGGGTGGCCTGTTGGCCAGTTTTTATACAATTTTTAGGTAGAATAGAGCAACAGCCACTAGGCAAAGTGTGATTGGCATTTTCTTGTCTGTGGGGGCCAATGGTTGGCCTGCTCTGAGGAATGTGTCTACATGCTTTGGATCAGTGCTGGTTACCTCTGTGGTCTTCCTGAAGAATGCAAATAGCCTCTCCCTTCCAGAGGGGAGGTGCCTACATATTCTACAATCTATCTCTTCCAGGGGGTGAGGGGTGCCTACATGCTTCCAACAACCTCTCCTTTCTGGGAAGGGAGGGGTTCTGGTGCAATTTTCCAAAGGCTCTGAGCTGACTTCTTCAACCTTAGGTGAAATGCCCAACAGTGGGGATATGGAAACTGTAAAGACCACCTCTTCAGTAAGGACCCCTAGTGGAGGAATTCAGACATCAACCCACCTACAAAACTTTTGAAACAAAATTGCTCCTGTCTAACACAAATGAAGGGACAAAGATGGAGCAGAGCCTGAACAAATGGGTCAATCAGTGATGGCTAACTTGGCATCCATTCCATTTGCAGGCACCAAACCCTGACACTATTACTGATGTTATGTTGTGCTAGCAGACAGGAGCTTAGTATGCCTGTCCTCTGAGAGGTTCTACCAGCAGTTGACTGAGACAGATGTAGATACTCACAGCCAAGCATTGGATGGAGATTAAGAACCTCTACGGAAGAGTTAGGGGAAGCATTGAAGGAACTGAAGGGGATGGCAACCCCCCAGGAAGACCAACAGTGTCAACTAACCTGAACCCATTGGAGTTCCCAGAGATTGAGCTACCAACCAGAGAGCATACATGGGCTGATTCGAGACTCCAACACTTATGCAACAGAGGGCCTCCTTGTCTGGCCTTAGTGGGAGAGAATGCTCCTAATCCTGTGGAGACCTGATGCCCCAGGGTGGTGGGCATACGGGGGGGGGCACTCTCTCAGAGGTGAAGAGAAGGGTGGAGGGTGGGAAGAACTCTGCAAAGAGGGATAGGGAGGAGGACAACATTTGGGATGTAAATAAATTAATTAATTGATAATAAAAAAGAAAATCATGTTTCTAGTTATTTTTATAGTTGGATATTACTCACTTGAATTTAAGACACCTATGCTAAGCATAGCAACTTGAGCTAAAGATGTAAGTTCTCTAGTTCTATTAACTTTTAAGTGAAATAAAGGCAATTGACATGGTCTTCTCGGGTTGGTCAACAGGGTCTAGCAAGAGAGAGAGAGTGGGGATGGATGGGCAAGAGACACAAAGCATAGAGACAAGACAGAGGGTCTGGTCAAGTCTCAATTACTGAAAGGAAATCCTGGGTATTTATACACTTTTCCACTTGCCTTGCAGCTGTAGATACCACATGTGCCTTGTATCTAAACACTAAACAGCACTAAACAGCAAAACAAGATATGTGAGAAAAACAAGATGCTTATTGGAGTGTGTTCAGCTGTTGTGGGCTGTTGAAAAACAAGTCTCTTATCAGGGTATATAGCTCAAGATGGTTGCAAAGATGATAGCTGCTTTCTGCTAAGAGTCAGCTCCCAACAGGCAATCTTATTTATTCTCACAGGCCTTGTATAAGAATCACGGGACTTAGGAGTTAGTCAAAACTGACTTGACCAATCAGTGGGACTCTATGTCTTATGCCCAGAAGATATAGGGATGACTCAGTCAAGAGTTAGCTTTATCCAGAGCTCAGATGATGTGGTCAGGACATAAATTCCTCTTTCAGTCTCTCATCTCTAATACCTTAGGGAGATTTTTCCAATGTCAAAAGACATGGATCCTTTTCTCTATATTATACCTCTACTTTTCACATTGTCAAAGAACATCCCTCTTTTAGGAGCATCAAAGCTGCCAACAACATCTTTGTTCTGTGTCCAGTGCAAATGTACCACTCATCCTGATGGTAAGGAGATTTCCTGCCTAAAATTTGACCTAAGGACTCCTTTTGTCCTCTGCAGAGTGGTTATCTGTCCATCCATGAGTCACATTGCATGACCATCACTGGGATGGAATATGAAGCTAGGTGCATAATTTTAACAGAACTGCTCTATAACCTGGCATGGTGTTGATCCCATGATATATACATGAAAATATTTAATAAAAATACCTCCCTAGGAAGAAAAGTATTGTGCCTGAAGCAAGAAGGCTGGATAATGGCTGTGGTTCAGTTTGTTAACATTCTAGTGAGAAACTGCTCTGTATACTTTTAATCACTGTGTGACTATAAAAGGGAAGATAAATGCTGAGAGCCAATAAACTTGCATTAGTTGTTTTTGTTAGGCAGATTGGTAAGGAATGGAAATGGATAGAATAAATGAGACCATACAATTAATTTAACAGTGAATGGACAGTCCTGAAGGACAGTGACAAAGAGAGACAGAAAATGGAGAAAAACTAGAAGTAGAGACAGATGACTTCACTGTGTGTCATGTCATCAGCAGCGAATGCTTTTTGGGCTAGTGCTACAAGTAGCACTAAGGGGGAAAGGTCTTAAAAGAAGCCTAGTGTAAATAGATGAACCCCTACTAACTCAGGATGAACTCTACTAACTCTATTGAATCAACCACACTTTTATCAAGTGAGCTAAAAATCCAACTTCCAACACAACTGTTATAAACTCGGTAGAGATGCTTCTTTCTTAGTAAGAAAGTCCATGGGACCCTTGCAATTAGTAAAGAGAAATGTGATGTACAGAGACTGTCACTACCTTTTGAGTCTCTACTAATTAACAAGAGAAACAGCATAGTGAATTTGGGAAGAGGCACAAGAAACTGTAATTTTATTACTGCCAGTGAGCTAAAATGGGAGAGTATCCTTTTTAAAAATCATTTTGTTTACATTTCAAATGTTATTCTCCTTTGCAGGCTCCCCTCCATGAACTCCTCACCCAATTATCCCCTTTTGCCTCTAACAGGGTACTCCTCACCCACCCACTCCTGCTTCACCCTTTCAGCATCTCCCTTCTCTGAGGCATCAAGCCTTCATAAGACCTAAGTCCAGCCTGTGTATGTTTTCTTGTTGATAGTTCAGACTCCAAGAGATCCAAGGTCCAGGTTAGTTGACTTTATTGGTATTCCTGTGGAGTTCCTATTCCCTAGGGGCCCTCAATCTTTTCCCCTGTTCTTCCATAAGTGTCCCCAAGCTTCATCCACTGTTTGGTTGTGGGTGTCTGTGTCTGTCTGAGTCAACTGGGTGGATCCTCTTAGAGGACAGCATGCTACTGTCTGCAAGCATAACAAAGTATCATTAATAGTGCTATGGATTGGTGCTTGCCATGGAATGGGTCTCAAATTAGGCCAGTTATTTGTTGGCCATGCCCTCTGTCTCTACTCCCTCCCCAATCCCTGCATTTCTTATCAATAGGATAAATTTTGGGTCAGAAGTTTTGTGGGTGTGTTGATGTGTCTATCACTCCACTGGGGTTCCTGCTTGGCTATTGGAGGTGGCCTCTTCAGATTCCATAACCACAGTGTAGTGAGTCACAGCTAAGTTCACTCTCATTGATTCTTGGACACCTCCTTTATGCCCATTCTCTGTCTTGTTTTTTAGACACTTCCACCATCCCCACCTCCTCTCACCTGTCAGTTTGCAGATTTCCATTAATTTTCTTGCCCATCTAACCATCTCTCCTGTTTTTCCTCACATCTCATCCTAAATGCCCCATTCCCTCCAATCCCCCTCCCTTCCAGTTCCTTCCCTCCATCTGCATCTTTTAGCTATTTTATTTGTCCTTCTAAGTGAGATTCAAGCTTCCTGGCTTGGGCTTTTCCTTCTTGCTTAGCTTCTTTGGGTCTGTGGTACCTCTATTTTATGCCTAATATCCACTTGTAAATGAGTGTATACCATGCATACCCCTTTTGAGCTGTGTTACCTCACTCAAGATGGGTTAGGAACTTTTTGCAGTTTGCATTTTTTGACAGATATATCAATATCTTTCATGGTATCTTCAATACCTAAGAATCTCTCTTCCATGTTTTGTATTATGTTGGTGATGCTTCCATTAGTAGTTCCTGTTCTCTTTCCTTGGTGTTACATCTGTAGGATTGCCTCCACTTGTGATTTCTTTATTGTTTCTGTTTCCATTATTAGGTCTTAGACAGTTTTGTTCAACCTTCACCTGTTTGATTGTATATTGTACTTTCCTCTATTTCTCTCAGGGATTTATTTGTTTCTTCTCTAAGGGTTTCTATCTGTTTGTCTGTGTTTCCTATGTTTCCTTAAGGGTATTATTTAGATCCTCTCTAAAGGCCTCTATCATCTTCATGAATTGAAATTTTATGTCAGAATCTTGCTCTTCATGTGTGTTTGGGTATCCTGGGTTTGCTGTGTTAGGAGAACTGGGTTCTGATGGTGTCAGATTACAGTGGTTTCTGTTACTTAGGTTCTTGTTCTTGACTTTGTCCATCTGGCTATTTCTGGTGTTTGCTGGCTTGGGTGTTTGGATTAGAGCAGGCCTCCTGGGAGGCAGGCATTACTGTCTCTAGAACATTCCTCCTGTGTCCTTGGTTGAAGCAGACCTCCTGGGAGATAGGCAGGCTGTGGGTTCTGGGGGCAGGCATGTTGATCTGGCTTGGTGCAGGTGAGGCTCATGGTTTCTTTTCAACAATTCTCAAGGTTTTCTTCTGACATATCCTCATCCATATCCACATACATATGCACACACACAAACATGCCTTAAGCCATAATATGCAAACATACTCAATGAAATGAGCTTTATTTTTATAGTAACACACAACCTAATATTTAAAGTACTTACTTTAAAATATAAATTGAATTTATTTTAAACTAATACAGAAAAGCAAAATGGTATACAAGTATGGGGCATTATGTTATCATCTGACACAAATACATAATGTGGGCCATACATATTAATTTAAACATAGGTAGCACTTCAAACATCAATCATGTTTTTTCTAAAGGCCATTATCAACTAAAAAACTTAATGGCTTTCACTGTGAAATTTCTAAATAAACATACATCATGCTTTAGTGATGTCTACCCTGTTTTTTCTCTCTGACCTACATCATATGCTTCTCAATCCTCCATTCGCTCTCTTCTCTCTGACCTACATCATATGCTTCTCAATCCTTCATAGTCCATATTTGTTTTCAGGCCACTTTTAAAACAGTTTCTGCATATGAAAGAGACTGTGGGATGTTTCCTATGACATATTTGGCTCATTAGAATTCTTCCCATTGCATACATTTTTCTTGTATACACAGGGTTTTAAATGACTGAATAATAGCCTATGATGTATGCACAGCATTTTTTATTCATCTATTCTTCTGCTGTTGAGCTTCTAGGCTAAGAATGTATGTTAGCTAAATAGTGGTATAATAAAATTTGTTATGTGAGTGGCCTATGTATTATGACTTCATTATCTTTGGCTATATGTCTTGAAGAGGTATACCTTATCATACAGTGATTTAGAAATATAGAGAACTCATATTATTTTCTGTAATGGTTGTGCTAACTTACATAACCACCAGCAATCTTAAACTTTTTTTATACACATCCTCACCAGCATTTTTTTTTTACTATTATTTGTTTTGATAATAGTCAATACCAAGCTGTCTTTCCAGGAGACTCTTATTATCATTATTTTTGAGGCTGTAGATGATGGACTCACTACCATGTAGAACACAGACACAACTTTGTTCTGGCACATGGAGTATCTGGACTTGGGTATCACATAAATGAATGTGATAGTCTCATAGAAGAGATTGAGTGCAGTGAGGGGCAAGCTGCAGATGGAGAAAGAAGGAAATAATCAAAATCATGGCTGAAATCAATCAAACAAAGAAAAATTATAATGAATCAATGAAACCAAGAGCTGGTTCTTCAAGAGAATCAACAAGATAGACAAACTGTTAGCCAAACTAACCAAAAGACAAAGAGACAGTATCCATAATAAACAGAATCAGAAATGAAAAAGGAAACATAACATCAGACAATAAGGAAATTCAAGGGATCATTAGGTCTTACTTCAAAAACCCATAATCAACAAAATTGGAAAATGTTAACAAAATGGATGGTTTTCTAAACAGATTTCAACCACCAAAGTTAAATTAAGATTAGTAAACTATTTAAATAGCCCTATAACTCCCAAAGAAATAGAAGTGGTCATTAAGAGAATCTCAGCAACCAACCAACCAACCAAACAACAACAAAGCCCAGTGCCAGATGGTTTTAGTCCACTTTCAAAAAAGCTAATACTAATACTCAAATTATTCCACAAAATAGAAACAGAAGGATCACTGCCATACTCATTCTAGCCACAGTCACCTGATACCTAAATCACACAAAGACTCAACAATGAAAGAGAACTTTAGAACGATGTCTATTATGAACTTTGATGCAAAAATACTCAATAAAATACTTGCAAACTGAATCCAGGAACACATAAAAAACATCATTCATCAGGATCAAATCGGCGTCATCCCAGGGATGCAGGGATGGCTCAATATACAAAAACCCATCAACACAATCTGCCATATAAACAAGCCGTAAGAAAAAAAAATCACTTGTAATTTAAATTTTTCTCTTTATTTAAATTTAATACATTTTCCCCACCTAAAATTTAATATCCTCTAGTCTGTATATGTAGTGTTTTGATTATTATGTGCTGAAGGGCTTTTCTTTTCTGGTCCAATTATTTAGTGTTCTATACATTTGGGAAATTTTCTTCTGTTATTTTGTTGATAATTTCACTGGTTTTCTTCTCCTTCCTCTATGCCTATTATTCTTATGTTTGGTCTTTCCATGGCATCCTAGTTTTCCTCAATGTTTTATGCTGGGTGATTTTTAGATTTAACACTTACTTTGATGGAGGTATCCATTTCTTCTATTGGGTCTTCAATGTCTGAGGTTTCCTGTTTGACCTCTTGCACTTTTTCAATGATGCTTGTCTCTGAGGTCCTGTTCAAGTACCTAGATTATATTTCCTGATTTCCCTTGGTTTTGGGTTTCTTTATTGATTCTATTTCTGGTTTTGTATTTTGGACTGTTTTATTCACTTCTTCCCACTGCTTGTGTTTTTTTTTTTTTTTTTAAAGATTTCTTTAAGGGTTATATTCATTATTAAGGAGCTCTCTCATATACACAAGAGCTATTTTATGCTCTTTATTATGTGCTTTATCTATGTTGTGATTCTCAGGGTCTGCTTTGGTAGGATTTCTTGGCTCTAGTAGAGACATATTGTCCTGGCTATTATTAGTTGGCTATACTACCCTATATACCCCTCATCTTGACATGACATCATTTTTATTTTCTGTGATTATGTACATTTCAAGTATCTCTGACCTTTTTAGTAAAAAAAGTATATTATGTTCAGTGATGATTCATACCAATATTAGTCAAATGTTACTGGTTTCATTTCTTTCATATGCTGCTTTCATTGACTTTCTTGTTTAGTATTCCTGGATTCCTTTTGGCTTGTCAATCTCTTTCTCTATGCTTGATGAGGTAACTTGAGTCTTGAATTGTTCATTTATTCAATTTACTCTGAGATACCACTAGATTATGACCATTTGAACATAAGTTCATGGCTAAAGCTCTGTAGTTCCAATGTGTGCATTGCTTTATAACTGACATTTTCTCTTCTCCTGAGAACATGTGTGTTGTCTACCAATATCATGCCTCCGAGGAATAATCCCTAGTTTTAACTTTTGCCCCACCCATTCTCAAAGAACATTAAACATACAGACCATGTAGGTAGCATTTTCTTCCTGATTATGAAATCCTTCATATTGAGACAGAATATTTGCATGTTAGGTCCCCCTTCTGCCCACCACTCACCCCCTGATAGCTCTCATATTTTTTATGGCTATTCACAGAATTGTTATTTTCTAAACCCTATGTTGTTACCAAATGTAGGGTTATTTGGGGTCCTGTGTCCATCTGCTCTACCACAGACTCAGGGAGGTGGGATGCAAGATTTTTGACTATGCTTACCTCACACCTGCACCAGCTAGGTGTCAGGCTATGGGAAGCTGTGGGACACCACTTTGGGGGTGGGGGAGTGCAGTCTGAGCTCCTGGGGACAGAGCCATCTGGTTCTCAGGCTCCTGGCACCAAAGCACCACTGGAAGCCAAGGAAGATCTGAGAACAGAGGGGCATAAAAGAACTCCAGCTGGTCCCGAGGGGAGAGTCCTTGGTTTGGTCATCAGGCAGTTGACTTGGCTTGGTTTGGCTTGGTGGTTATGGATGGGAACACAGAGAGGCCTAGTACAGGAGACTAGATGGCAGTGCTGTAGGCACTCTTACTGATGCTATGGTGTGCTTACAAACAAGCACCTATCACAACTGCCCTCTGAAAGGTCCAACAAGCAGCTAAAAGAGTTGCATGCAGATATTTACACCCAACCAATGGACAGAAGTTGGTGACCCCTGTGGTTGAACTAGGGAAAAGCTGGAAGAAGGTGAGGAGGAGGGTGACCCCATATGAAGAGCAGCAATCTCAACTAACCTGGATCCCTGAGATCTTTCAGACACTGAGCCACCAACCAGGTAGCATATACCAGCTGATATGAGGCCTCCAACACATATACAGCAGAGGACTGCTGGGTCTGGATTCAGTCAGAGAAGATGTACCTAACCTTCAAGAGACTTGGGGCCCTAGGGAGTGAGGAGGTCTGGTGGGGTGGGGGAGGATAAGGACATTCTCTTGGAGATGGGGTGGGGAGCAGCAAGTATGAGAGGGTGGACCTGGAAAGGGATAAAGTCTGGACTGTAAAAAAATGATTAAAGAATAAATAAAAAATAATAATAAAATAAAAAGAAAATTAAGAATTCAACACTGCATCCAACCTCTCTATGAACTCAAATTCTGCACATCTGTTTCCAGAGTCCAGCCTGGCAAGTCTGCATGACCCTGCCCATAGAATGGACTTTTCTATAGCTAAAAGAAAATACAAGGTGATAGGATTTGTAATTAATAAATCTTTAAAGTGTTATTATGTAGTTGGTATAAGTAGCTTAATGAGTAATTAATTAAACATTTTCCCCATGTTTATGAAGACCACAGGATGTTAGTAAAAGGCCTTGGAGTCCCTAGAATAGGGGTTACAGATGGTCATGAGCCATGAAGGTGCTGGGAATAGAAGCTAGGTAATCTTCAAGAAGAAAAAAAAACCACTTAACCTGTGAACCACATTTTTGATAAAATGCTTTAGAATTATTTTCTATTTTGTGACTGTTTCATATCAGTAATTATAGCCTTTTCCTTTTCAGAAATTTTATGAGTCTACAAGGTCTAGCCTTATTATTGTAGAAAGGTTAATAGTTTCTACAAATATTTTTAGAAATTTAGTCTCTTTTTGCTTCTTATCATTCAATAGGATGGATATATTTATCAGACTTAAGATAACTTAGTGTTACATCAAACACAGCATGAAAGATTGAGGTCTGTACCAAAAAGGTTTCTGCTACTATAGCAAATATACTACACCTAAGATCATCAACTAAGCAAAAGAAAAGTGTTATTATTGGCACAGAGTTTTACAGGTCTCAGTCTTAGGGGGCTAAGTGTATCTTTATGCTCAGTTTGTGCACCTCATGGTAAGAATGTGTGGTTGAACACAGCTACTTACCTCTTGGCGAGTAATGAATATTGCCAAACTTCTGAGTACCTAAATTCCTTTTATGAAATGCCTGAAGTAAAGTAAGAATTGCAATTAAATTCCATTTTGAAATGTCTCTAGCATTCTCCAAGAATACCATGATAGGCAGCAGCCTTTACACAATGACACCAGATTTTGGAACAATTAAGACCAACTCTGTAACATGCTCAAATATGAATAACTGACAAATATTAATGTAACTTCAAAATTACATTTTGAAATTTATATTTATATTATAAATTATGCTCTTAATTTAAAACTTAATTTGATTGCTTTTAAGAAACTTCTAATTTGTATGTAACATGAAATTTGATCCCACATATTTATTTTAAAACTTGTCACATGCTAATACTCTCAATAATCTTTTCAATCAGAACCTTCCATTCAATATTATATCAAAGAGGCATTATTACTATATCAAGTCTATCAAAATAACAGATGTCTCTAAGAAAATATTATTTTACCAAGCTGTTGCTTCAGAGCACCCTTAATCTCATTATTCCTGAGGCTGTAGATGAGGGGGTTCAACATGGGCACCACCACCATGTAGAACACAGAAACCACCTTGTTCTGGTCTGTGGAGTAGTTGGACTTTGGCATCACATAGATGAATGTCACAGTCCCATATAACAGAGTGACTACAATGAGGTGGGAGGTACAGGTTGAGAAGGCCTTGTGGCGGCCCTCTGTGGAGCGCATCTTCAGGATGGTGATGAGGATGTAGGTGTAAGAGATGGCTATGGCAGACACTGTGATCACAATGATGGAGCCAGTAGAAAATGAATCAAGAATTAGGAGGACACCATTATCAGAACAGGAGAGCTCAACTAAAGGAGTAAAATCACAGAAAAAGTGATTGACTCTATTTGGTCCACAGAAGAGAAAAGAGAAGAAGGAAAGTGTAAAGGAGGAAGCATGAAGAAACCCACCGATATAAGACCCTACAAGCAACTGGACACAGACTTGTGTGGACATTTTGGTTGAATAAAGCAGTGGGTTACAGATTGCCACAAAGCGATCATAAGCCATGGCAGCCAGAAGGAAACATTCAATAGCCCCAAAGAAAACAGCTGAGACAAGCTGGATGCCACATCCAGTATAGGAGATACTAGTTTTCTCCAGCAGGAAGTTACCAAGCATATTAGGTGTGACAGAAGATGAAATGCCTATGTCAATAGAAGCCAAATGACTAAGAAAAAAGTACATGGGATGATGGAGTTGGGAAGAGACTCTGATGAGAAGGATGGTGCTGAGGTTCCCAGACACAGTCACCAGATAGATGCACAGGATGATGGTGAAGAGGACAACTCTAAGGACTGGGTCATCTGTTAAACCCAACAAAATGAACTCTGTCACTGCAGTGTGGTTCCCATCCTCCAGGAAAGCCATGGGACAGTGTAGCTGATGCCAGTTTAAGTCTGTGAGGAGGCATTACAGAAAGGTATTCATAAATGGGTAGTTTTACTTTCTTTAATACACAAATAACAAAATCATTATTATGTTAGGTAAGATGAATGCATGCAATTCTGAGGAAATATTTGAACAACAGTTAATATTTTTACATATTCATTAAAAATGAGCAAGAATCTAAGAGTTATCCATAGATGCAAATAGGTAATAAATGAAATTGCAATAATTTCATATATGTGTTTTGTTTTAAACATTATATTTTCCTAAAACATTATTTTCATCAATAGTTTAATAATTTCAAAAAAGATAATTTAACTTGCTTTACCTTTACAAAACAGCCAGTAAAATAAGAATCAGAGCCCTAACTGTTTGAACGCCACTGATTAACATCTATTAATAATAAAGTTAAGTAACAATAATTGAAGATATCTATATACTGGAAATGATTAGAATGGGTTTTTTGTTAAATTTTATGTTAAACAGATATTGTGTAACAATTTCCTACAGAAGTAAATTTATTATTCATACACCAACTAAAAAGGAATTTTACATTATCAATAGAAATGTCTACTGCAAATATTTTAGATATCTTAATATATTTGAAACTAAAAATCTCTTTTTTTACCAAATAAAGTGAAATATCTATGCAACCACTATGAAAAACATAATAGACACTCAACCCATAACTTAAACAGAACTGTAGTGATATGTATAGTAAAGCCTTTATGTCTGCCTTTGAGTGAAATGATTCAGCAAAACATTTGCTATGTCTGAGTCAATGAGTAGAGGCTGAGAACTTGTTACAAGACTGTTTGAATATTGAAAAAAATGTAGTCTCTGGAAGGACAGCACTTGGTGCTTTGTGAGAGCTTGCAGCTGCACTAATCATTTCTGGTAAGCCTAGCAAATCTTATATTTGATTATGTCTAGTCATGGTCAAAAGGGACTGAGATTTGTATGTGCTGTCTGCTTTTATGGGAAGCAAGGACAAGATAATTTTGGTGAGTTGAACCTTTCCCAACCCCAATTAACCTTGTATGATGTTTAAATAAAGGAACTAGAATGAGCTAGCTGGGCATCAATTTTTCCTAAAAGGCTGTGCCCCTCTGCTTTTTTGGAAATGAAGGCTTAGTATCTTGGTGAGCCTCTCCCTACTGTGATACCTACGGCCAACATCAATCAATGCATGGCATCCAACATCATGGACCAGGGGAGACAAAGGAGTTCAGGTTACTGTGGTAACCAAGACCAACATCAATCAATATAGAACATAAATATTTTTTCTCAGGTGATACATGAAAACCATTCAGCCTATTCATCATGAAAAGCCAAAGTCCTACCTCTTGAAATGAGAACTCATTTATCCTTAAGTGAAAAGTCAAAATTGTGTGGTTATGTAGTCATCTTTTAGTTTTTTGTTTCCTTTAGGGATAAATCCCTGGAGATGCTAAAGAATCAAATGTGAATGTTTAAGTATCATAGAACATTATTATTTCCTGTGGTGGATACTGAGTGATTCAATTCACAGGCAAGAATAACTAAGCTCCTAGGATCCTGCCGATTCTCAAGAGGTCAATTTATTATTTTGTTTTCTCTTAGGTGTTCATGCATAATCATATAGGATTTGTCTACTATTTACTACATCATTATATAACAAATTTTCATAAGAATAATTAGTTCTAAATTTACTTTGGTATTTGTAATACATAAATAGTGCTAAACCTCATGTATAAAAGCTAACCCTAGTTTCATTTATTCAATGTACATTTAACAATAAGTATTTAAATTGCTGTCTTTAGCATATGCCATCTATTAGCCTGGAGAAACCTGAGGTAGAACTTTATATAAAGCCAAATTTTAAATAACATTTTTTGGTACATTTTCCTCATTTCATATAAAGGAAGAACATGAATATCTTAAAATTAAATAATGAAGTAGAATTTAAAAATGACTTGGATGCCTAATAGAATGGAAATACAATCGAAGCGTCACCCTTGAGTACTACCCTTGATCTAGGTAGTTCATGGGAGAACACTAACTAGTCAGCTCAAAGATTCAGTAGTACTTTAGTTCTCTTCATAACCCTAATTTCAGAACCCTTGTATTGCAGCATTTGTTTTAACAGTCACTACAATAATTACAACCACCATTTCTATCAACTTCCCTTTATATTAAGAATGATGCTAAGCATTTTACATATAGAAAATCTTCCAAGTAAGTTAGGATGTAGATGCTTTCCTTATTTTCAACATTCATTCCATAGAGGTGAGACTCAAGCATTCAAACAATTTATATACTATGATTTTATATTTATAAGGTAGATTGATATTTATACCCTATAAAAAACTAAACAAATACAAAATAGATGATCCATGCAATAATGAATTGAATAATGAATGACTCTTGGTTCTGTGATTTATGATTTAGTGGGGGTACATTGCTTAGACCTAGGAGAGAACCCATTATCACAATTACTATAGCTGTCCTTTTGAGTTTGAAATTGACTGGGGCAGGGACGGGGGTTTCCTTGCTTGTTTTGCAAGATCAAAGCTATGATTAGCTCCATATTTCTATAGATTTAGATCTAGAAAGAATGGAATTGGCTATATTGCATTTGAAAAATTCTTTATCCTCCTTAGCTGAAGTAGTGCTATAGAATAGAAGAGGCTTAGACCTTTTACTCCTCAAACGGGGTGTGGAGTGGGGGGGGGGGAGTCATGTGCTGCCCTTAAAGAAGAGTGTTGCTTTTATACTGACCATTCAGGCATTGTTAAAGATTCCATGAAAAAGGTCAGAGAAGGCCTAGAAAAACTGCAAATGCTAGCATGACCAGGAACAGGGCTGGTTCAAGCCTTGGTTTAGTACCTCACCATGGCTCACCACTTTACTCCCATCCATTTTGGAACCCCTATTAGGGCTACTTATTCTCTTGTCCCTCAGGCCCATACTGTTTAATAAATTGATGGCTTTTGTATGACAACAAATAGATACTATTCAAATGAAACCCATACAGGTCCATTATTACAGGCTTGAAGTAGGGTACTCTAAAACCTCTGTCATCAAGACTGATGAAAATTAACCCCTAACTTACACACTAAACTGGATAGTCAATGGGTAAGAGAACACCTCAAGGCCCTTGCCCCTAACTAGGAGGCCTCACCAGTCTGAGACAGGAGCTCAACCAAATGGCTATTGAGTATCCAGAGATGGGAAAGGGAGGCTGGGGTCTGTTTCAACCTAAGACATACATAATTTCTGTAAGTTTTCCCAGCCTTCTTTTTTGAAAAAATTAAAAATGGGGACCTGTTGGGAGCCAACTCCTATATGAAAGTGGCTATCATCTTTGCAGCTATCTTGGGACGTATATTTGTAGGTTAATACTTTTCCACCCTGAAAAAAAGACTTGTTTTTCTAGCATAATATTTATGCAAGCAGTTCACAACAGCTGAGCACACTCTGATAACATCTTGTTTTTCTCAGACATGTCCTGGGCTTGTTGTTTAGTGCCCCCAACTGAAAGGTTCTCCCCTGCTTGTGCTTATATACCCATAATTACCTTTCAATAAATGAAACTTGATCAGACACCCTGTCTTGTCTCCATTCTTTGAGTCTCTTGCCCCTCCATCCCCACTCTCTCCCTTTCAGATCATGTTGACTGTTCCACAGACTGGGTCATAAAATAATAATAAAAATTGCAAACAAATATGTGAAAAAGTGTGTTCAGTTGTTGGGAGCCGCGTGAGCATGACAGTATTCGCCATTACAAGATGGCGCGGGCATCCTGTCCTCCCATTAGTAAACAACTGACTGCGCAGGTGCAAAAGGCAAAAAGCGCGCCAAAGTCACTGCCCATCCCTGGGGCGTATTATGGGTAATGAGTGAACAGCCAATCAGAAGTGAACATGTCACTCTAGGGTGTATATAAGCAGTGCCTTTTCTGGGCTTTGGGTCTTTCCGCTTCTGCTTACACAAGAATAAAGCCTCGCTGTGATAACCACCCGATCACTGCCTCTCGTGTCTCTTTCGCGGGCGAAGGGGACATGGAGGGGCTCGGAACACTCAGTGTACTTAAGCATTAGGAAAATAGAAATAAAACCAATATTGAGTTCATCATGAAGTAAATAAAACACAATAAATGTTTAACGGGCTGTTGGAAAATGAATTATTATATACTTTGTAGCTTTCTCTCTTTTTATCGCTCTCTGTCTCTCTGTCTTTGTCTCTGTCTCTTACACACACACACACACACACACACATGCACACACACACACGCACACACACACACTTAATATAGAGCTACCATATGAGCCATCTATACTATTCTTCATTACATAGTTAAGGGATTCTAGGATCAAAAGTATCACTGAATTGCATACATGCTCATGTTTATTGTTGAACTATGCACAGTAGCCTAGACAAGGAGCATCCTAAAAATTTAGCAATAGTTGAATGAATTAAGAAAGCATGACAGAGGGCTGGATAAATGGTTCAGCAGTTAAAAACACTGATTACTCTTCCATAGTTCTGAGTTCAATTCCCAGCAATCTCATGGGAACTCACAATCATCAGTAATGGGATCCCATGCCCTCTTCTGGTGTGTCTGAGAAGAGTGACAGTGTACTCACATAATAAAATAAATAAAAAAATATTGCAAAAATAAATATGAGAAAAAACAAAGAAAGCATGACATACATGCACAAGAGAATTTTCTTCATCTGTAAAGAAGAAAGACATTAGTTAATTTATAAAAAAATAGATAGAACTTAAGACATTGTATTAAGTAAAATGCAGAAAAACAAGTATCATATTCTTCTCCTATGCATGAAATTATATACATATATTTCATGTCATATAAGAATAAAATATAAAGATCTTCCTTCTTGTCTGCCAGTCTGCCCAGGGCATAGCTGGTGCTTCAGCTACCTCTTCCACATCTAGAGACAGCCTGACTCCCAGGAGGTCTGTCATAACCAGGCTCACAGGCTTGCAGGTGAGAACTCCCATTCCAATACCTGCCCTACCTGGGATGCCCATGGAGCCCAGCAGACACAGGACCTATCCACTCTGCAGAGATACATTTTTCTTCCTGTCTGCAATGCTACTTAATACAGAATGGGTGCTCAAGCCTCCATGGGCTGACAGCCTGATTCCCAGGAGGTCTGTCATAACCAGGCTCACAGGTGAGATCCCCTGCCCCACATATGCCTTAGCTGGGACCTCCATAGAGTACATGGGATATATTTGCCCTGCTGGAGACACATCTTCCTTCTGGTCTGCAACTCTTCCCTGGATAGATCTGTCACTCCAGCCTGTGGGGTTGTAGCCTGTGTGGGCATGGGCCCTGTTGTGTTGAATTGTGGTCTCTCTTCTGTGGCCCCTAAGGGCTAGGGTTTTGGCTCAGAGAGGCTGAGGCATAGGAATTTGACTGTATTCACTCCATGCCAGTGCCTGGCAGACATTGGGCTGTGTGAAGCTGTGGGATTCCACTCTGGGGGTGGTCTTTAGGAATCTCATTAATATGGAGATCTATCTTGAGGCTCCTTGGCCTGTAGTCATGCCCTCTACCTGTGGAGGGGCTAGTAGGGTCTTTGTCCTACGTACCTGAAAGGCACAGATCTTTGTCCTCATGTCAGGAGCCTAGAGTCTGGGAGTGTGGCAAAATGTATGCCTTCCCTTGCAGGAAAACCTGTGGGGTCTCCAACCTGCTGGGTCTCTAGCCATCTCCAGCTGGTGCTCAACCAGAAACCGCGCTATCCTTTCACAGTCCTACTTCAGCCCAGCCCCCACACCCAGAGATAGCCTCTCTCCCAGGAGGTCTGTCATAACCAGGTTCACAGGTGAGAACCCCCAACTCAATACTTGCTCTGCCTGGAACCCCCATGTAGCCAAGCAGACATGGGACCCAACTGCCATGCTTGAGACACATCTTCCTTCTGGTCTGCAAATATGCCTGGGACAAATTGGGTGTTCCAGCCCCACTCTCACACACAGAGATAGTCTATCTCTCAGTAGGTCTGCCATAACCAGGGTCACAAGAGGCCTGCCCTAACTAGGGATATAGGAGGTCCTCCTAACCAGAGAAAGCACTGTTTCCCTTTCAGAAGGCATACTCTCACCCAGCTCACAATTATGCCTGCCTACAAGCAGGGACAGGATCCTGTTAGAGACACCTGGCCAGTTCACACCAGAGATAACCAGATGGCAAGAGCATATTAGAGAGAGCATATTATCTCTTCCAGATGGCAGAGATAACCAGAATGTAAGAACATAAGTAACAGAAACCAATGACACTTGGCACCATCAGAACCCAGTTCTCCCAACACAGCAATCCCTGGTTACCCTAACACACCTGAAAAGCACATCAAATATCTTGGACAAGAAAATAAAATACTCTTAGCATATAATAATCAAAACACTAAAAACACAGAACAAAGAAAGACTATTACATGTGGTAAGGAAAACAGGCAAGGAACATATAAAGGCAGACCCATCAGAATAACAACAGAAATCTCAACAGAGACTCTAAAAGTCAGAAGATCTTGGTAAGATGCCATACAGACCCTGAAAGAACACAAATGTCAGCCCAGGTTCCTATACCCAGCAAAATTCTCAATTACAATAGGTGGAGAAACCAAGATATTCCATGATAAAACCAAATTTAAACAATATCTTTCTACTAATCCAGCCCTACAGAGGATACTAGAAGGAAAACACCAACACAAGGAGGGAAACTACACCCATTAAAAACAAAGAAATGAATCATTTCACAACAAACCCAAAAGAAGAGAACCTCACAAACATAATACTACCTCTAACAACAAAAATAACAAGAACCAACAATCATTGGTCTTTAACATCTCTCAACATAAATGGACTCAATTCCCCAATAAAAAGACATAAACTAACAGACTAGATACATAAATAGGACCCAGTATTTTGCTGAACAGAGGAAAACCACCTCAGTCACAAAGACAGACACTACCTCAAAGTAAAAGGATAAAAATAATTCCAAGCAAATAGTCCCCCAAATCAAGCTGGAGTAGCCACTCTAAGTATCCAGTAAAATATACTTTCAACCAAGACCTATCAAAAGATATCCCACAGGACACTTCATACTTATCAAAGGAAAAATATACCAAGATGAATTCACAATTCTGACCAGTTATGCCCCAAATCCAAAGGTAGCCACATTTGTAAAAGAAACACTACAAAAGCTTAAAACACATATTTAACCTTACACAAGGAGCCTACTCTCACCAAGGACAGGTCATGGAAACAAAATAAACAGAGACACAGTGAAACTAACAGAAGTTATGAACCAATTGGATTTAACATATACATACAGACTATTTCACCCTAAAACAAAACAATATACCTTCTTCTCAGCTCCTCATGGTATCTTCTCAAAAATTGACCATACAATCAGTCACAAAACTACCCTCGATGGATACAAGAATTGAAATAATCCCATGCATCCAATCAGATCACTATGGACTAAGACTGATCTTCAATAACAAAAATAACAGAAAGCCCACATAATTATGGAAACTGAACAACTCTCTACTCAATGATAACTAGGCCATGGAAAAAATAAAGAAAGAAATTAAAGACTTTCTAGAATTTAATGAAAATGAAGTCACATCATATACAAACTTATAGAACACAATGAAAACAGTGCCAAGAGAAAAATTCATAGCACTAAATGCCTTCATAAATAAATTGGAGAGATCCTACACTAGCAAGTTAACAGCACATATGAAAGCTCTAGAACAAAAAGACGCAAATACAACCAAGAGGTGCAGACAGCAGGAAATTACCAAACTCAACTAAAATCAACCAATTAGAAACAAAGAAAATGATACAAAGAACCAAAAAACTAAGAGCTGTTTTTTTTTTTTTTTTTTTTTTTTTTTGAAAATCAACAAGATAGAAAAACCCTTAGCCAAACTAACTAAAGGGCATGGAGACAATAATCCAAATTAACAATCAGAAGTGAAAAGGGAGACATAACAGAAGAAACGGAGGAAATTCCAAAAATCATCAGATTCTAGTACAAAAGCCTATATGGAACAAAACTGGAAAACCTACATGAAATAGATGATTTTCTAGATAAATACCAGGTACCAAACTTAAATGATGATGAGGTAAACTAAACAATCCCATAACACCTAAGGAAATAGAAGCAGTCATTAAGAGTCTCCAAACCAAAGAAACCCAGGGTCCAAAGGTTTTTGTGCAGAATTTTATTAGACTTTCTCAAAAAAGACCTAATACTAACACATCTCAAATTATTCCACAAAATAAAAACAGAAGGAACACTATCACACTACCTAATTCATTCTTTGAAGCCACAATTACTGATACCTAAGAGAACCTCAGACCTCGCTTATGAATAGTGATGCAAAAGTAATAAAATTAACAGGGTAATAGTTCCTGAACAGAACACCAATGATTTATGGTCTAAGATCAAGAATTGACAAATGGGACCTCATAAAACTGCAAAGCTTCTGTAAGGCAAAGGACACTGTCAAGAAGACAAAACAGCAACCAACAGATTGGGAAAAGATCTTTACCAATCTTACATCTGATAGAGAACTAATATAAAATATATACAAAGAACTCAAGAAATTTGACTCCAGCAAATCAAATAACCCTATTAAAAATGGGGTACAGAGCTAAACAAAGAATTCTCAACTGAGGAATAGTCAAAAATAGTCAAAAAGTATTTTTTGAATTATTTGAATTCTCAAATAGTCAAAAAGTATTTAAAGAAATGTTTAACATCCTTAGTCATCAGGGAAATGCAAATCAAAACAACCCTGAGATTCCTTCTTGCACCAGTTAGAATGGTATGAGGTGGATCAAAAACTCAGGTGATAGCAGATGTTGGCAAGGATGTGGAGAAAGAGAAACACTCCTCCATTGTTGGTGGGATTGCAAGCTGGTACAACCACTCTGGAAATCAGTCTGGCAATTCCTCAGAAAATTGGACATAGTATTACCTGAGGACAAAGATATACCACTGCTGAACATATACCAAAAAGATGCTCCAACATATAACAAGGATATATGCAAGGATATGAACATGTTCCACTATGTTCATAGCAGCCTTATTTATAATAGCCAGAAGCAGGAAAGAACCCATATGTCCTTCAACAGAGGAATGGACACAGAAAATGTGGTGCATTTACACAATAGAATACTACTCACCTATTAACAACAATGAATTTGGGAAATTCTTAGGCAAATAGATGGAAATAGAAAATATCATCCTGAATGAGGTAACCCAATCACAAAAGAACATACATGGTATGTACTCACTGATAAGTGGATATTAGCCCAAAGCTTGCAATACCCAAGATATAACTCACAGACCACATGAAGCTCATGAATAAGAAAGACCAAAGTATGGGTGCTTCAGTCATTCTTAAAATGAGTAACAAAATACTCATAGGAGCAAATATGGAGACAAAGTGGGTAGCAGAGACTGAAGGAGGAGCTTTTCTGAAACTGCCCCACCTGGGGATCCATCCCCTATGCAGTCACTGTTGAGACTACTAGGAAGTGCATGCTGACAGAAGCCTGATATAGCTGTCTCCTCAGAGGCTCTGCCAGCCCTGACATATACAGAGGCAGATGCTCACAGCTAACCATTGAACTGGTCACGGGGTTCCCAATGAAAGAGATAGAGAGAAGACTGAAAGAGCTGAAGGGGTTTGTGGCCCCATGGGAAAAACAATACCAACCAATTAGAGCTCCCAGGGTCTAAACCACCAGCCTTGGAACACACATGGAGAAACTCATGGCTTCAGCTGTATATGTAGTGGAGGATGGCCTTGTTGGGCATCAATGGGAGAGAAGTGCCTTGATCCTGTGAAGGCTGTATGGTCCAGTGTGGGGTAATTTGAGGGCAAGGAGGCAGGAGTAGGTGGGTTGTTGGGGGTAAACCCTCATAGAAGGAGGAAAGGGAATGGGATAAGGGTTACAGGGGTGGAATGGAGAAAGGGTTAACATCTGAAATGTAAATAAAATATCCAATAAAAAATTAATAGAATTCTTGAAAACTGAATCCAAGAACACACCAAAATGACCATTCACTACAATCAAGTAAGCTTTATTTCATGGATGCAGAGATGGCACAATATACAGAAATCCATAAATATAATCCACTATATAAACAAACTAAAAAAATATCATATAACCTTCTCATTAGATGCTTGGTAAGCCTTTGACAAAGTAAAACACCCCTTCATGTTAAAATCTTGGAGAGATCCAGAATTCAAGGCACATACCTAAACTAAATAAAACATTATACAGCAAAACAACAGCCAACATCAATCTAAATGGAGAGAAACTTGAAGCAATGCCACTAAAATTAGGAACAAGACAAGGCTGCCTACTCTCTCCCTATTTATTCAATATACTACTTGAAGTTATAGTGAGAGCAATTAGACAAAAAAGGGGTATCAAATGGATACAAACTGGAAAGGAAGAAGTCAAGGTATCAGTGCTTCTGGATGATATAATAGAATATGTAAGTGACCCAAAAAATTTACCAGAGAATTCCACACCTGATAAACAACTTCAGCAAAGTGACTAGATGTAAAATTAACTCAAACACATTAGTAGCTTTCGTCTATACAAAAGATAAATGGGCTAAGAAAGAAATTAGTGAAAAAACACCCTTCACAATAGTTACAAATAATATAAAATATCTTGGTGTAACTCTAACCAAGCAAGTGAAAGATCTGCATGACAAGAACTTCAAGATGCAGAAGAAAGAAATGAAAGATCTTAGAAGGTAGGTCTCTTGAGCTCATGGTTCTATAGGATTAACATAGTAAAAATGGCCATCTTACCAAAAGCAATGTACAGATTTAATATAATCCCAATCAAAATTCCAACTCAATTATTTATAGAGGTAGAAATAGAAATTTTCACCTTTGTATGGAATAACAAAAAACCCAGGAGAGTAAAAACAATTCTCATTTATAAAAGAATTTTTTGGAGTCACTATCCCTGACCTCAACCTCTACTACAGAGCAATAGTGATGAAAAACGCTTAGTATTAGTACAGAGACAGACACATCAATCAGTGGAATAGAATAGAAATCAGAGAAATAAAACACACAGCTATGGTCATTTGATCTTTGACAAAGAAGCCAAAACTTTACAGTGGAAAAAAGCAAGAATTTCAGCAAAAGGACCTAGTTTATCTGGTGGTCTACATGTAGAAGAATGCAAATTGTTCCATTTTTGAATCTCCTTGTACAAAGTTCAAGTCCAAGAGGAATAAGGACCTCCACATAAAACCAGACACAATGAATCTAATAGAAGAGGAAGTAGGACATAGCCTTAAACACATTGACTGTCCTGACCAGCAGGGCATTAAATAGGGTTAGGGGGGGGTCACCTGAAAGAGAGCAGGAGGCAGGGGGACAGGCAAAGATGCAAAGAACCACGGCTTGTCTATAGTCTGATCAAACTGTAATATTTACATTTTCACACAGGGGTTATATACACAAAAAGGCAGGATGTGGGGAAGGGGATGACACAGGATTGTAGGTGTTCAGTGGGAGTACAGATATCTTCCAGAACAGAGTGTCAGCTGGGTGAAGTTTCAGGGGACAGATCACTATGACTCTGCCTATGATTCACTTGTCCTTATCTAAGTTGGATCTATCCACCAAGGTTACCTATCTACAAGGTCTATGACTATTCATGCTGGCAATTTTCCACCAAAGCTGCTTGTTTACCATAGTGTATAGCCACCTGTTTCAGTGTTTTTCCACAGAGACCCAAGACTTTGTGTTAGCAGGCATGTATGTTAGGCCTATTGCTGATTTTAGGCCTATGGCTGATTTTAGGCTTTCAGTGTATAAGCAGGGCTGCCTCCGACAATTGACCCAGGGTAATATTTCCTGAACAGAAAACCAATGTCCCAGGCTCTAAGATCAACAATTTACAAATGGAACCTCTTCAAAGTGAAAAGCTTCTGAAAGGTAAAGGATGCTGTCAATAGGGCAAAATGGCAAGCTATAGATTGAAAAATGATCTTTACTAACCCTACATTCAATAGAGGTCTAATATCCAAAATATACTAAGAACTCAAAAAGTTAGACTGCAGAAAACCAAATAACCCAATTAAAAATGAGGTACAGATCTAAACAAAGAATTCTTAACTTAGGAATGACTGAGAAGCACCTAAAGACATGTTCAACATAGGTAGTCATCAGTGAAATACAAATTCCACAACAATCAGAATGACTAAGATAAAAACTACAAAGGATAGCATTTGTTGGTGAGGTTGTAGAGAAAGAGGAACACTTCTCCATTATTGATGGGATTGCCAGCTGGCCAACCACTTTGGAAATCAATCTGATGGTTCCTAAGAAAACTGAAAATAGTTCTACCTGAAGACCCAGCTACACAATAATACCTTATTTCAAAAAATCGATAATTGGTCCATAAATATGTAAAAAAATTCTTCTCATGTTAAACCATTAGGAAATTAAAATAATAACTGTTTTTATACAATTTTTAATGTTAATATAAGGCTTTATAAGTTTGGTAATGCTCAATAACAAGATGCCCATACAATCAGAAGTGTAACCCAATACCCAACCTAAATGTATCAACTATTTTTGACTGATGGAGACATGTGAACATCTGCCTCCATGTAGCCCCCCCCTTCTCGTCACCTAGCTCCTCCTCTCCCTCTCTTTACTCCTCCCACCTTAGCACCTCCTACATATCACCCTTCCTGTTAAAATAAAGAAAAACTTTTCTTTCAAAATACAATTAGGGCATAACTATACCAATTTGTGTCAGTAAAGTACAAGATAGACCTAATACCCAGTCCATCATTTTGTTGACTAACCAGAACTTCTGTCATCTTTCCTAACTAAAAGACTTAGTTGTGAACCTGGCTTTTTTCTTGGCTTTAGAATGAATGTCAGCTGAAAACCATCCTCAAATCTTTTCTCTCAAAGTAAATAGCCGGGATTGGCAATGAGACTATAAGTCTTCAACCCTGTCGGAAATCCATAATAATTGAGTTAACTGAAATTATGGGAAGCACAACGCATAGCTTCTAAAACTTAGCTAATTTATAGAGACCACTGAACACCTGGACAGTCCCTATACTACAGAACATTGGAACAATTGATCTTCAGCCTTCTGGCCCAGGATCATCTGATAGACCTAGTGATGCAGAATTATTTTTTTCATATTTTTATTGGATATTATGTTTACATTTCAGATTTTATCCCCTCACCCCATTCTCCCCACCACCTAGGAACCCTGCCTCCAAAAAGGTGTGCCCTCACCTTGCCCCCTCCCCCTCCCCACCCTCAAATTTCTCCCCACTCGGTGTTCAGCCTTCATGGGACCAAGGATCTCCTCTCCCACCCATGCCTGACAAGGCCGTCCTCCCCTAAGTATACAGCTGAAGTCTGGGTGCCTCCCTTTGTTCTCCCAGGCTGGTGATTTAAACCCTGGGGAGCTCTGGTTGCTGGCACTGTTGCTTTCCTCTTGGGGCCACCAACCAATTCAGCTCCTTCAGTCCTCTAACTTCTTCTTTAAGAACCCTTGATCAGATCAATGGGTTGCTGCGAGCATCCACCTCTGGATATGTTAGACTCCAGCAGACCTTCGAGGAGACAGCTGAGTGATGCAGGATTATTAAGGGATGATTACTCTGCCTTGGCAAATATAATCAGTCGACTATTCTGCAAGTGTGTCCTTTTCTGGACAGTAATTTGTCTGTAGATGAAAAGAGGCAATTCTTGCCTAGTGGCTGTCTCACCACAACTAGAGTAACTCCAAAGATGCTCAATTTCTTCTTAGAATCCAAGACAGGAAACTGTCAGAAGCAAAGAGGTCTCTAATCAAAATGAACATTAATACAGAAATGTTTGTAATGTCAATTCTGTGGACTTCTAACATTTTGAAAACCAACTATTCATGTAAGGCAATCTGGACTGTTGTCCATTAAATCCTCTCCACTATTTCTGAATAAAATATAGAAAGCACCCTAGCAATAAACTCAGAGCCATGAATTTGGTATAGGCCCTTAGCTCACAGGCTAACCATCTCAAATCAGTTAGAAAAGTTAAAGAAGGACTGGGTCTAAGCCTTGTATTAATTTTTTGAGCTTTATTTTTATTGGTCAAGAAGAGGATGATGATTTATTTTCTTTTTTTGTTTTTTTTTTTTTTGTTACACACACACACACACACACACATTATTTCTTTAAAATACATTTCAGTTCTGTGGACTTCTGACATTTTGAAAACCAACTATCCATGTAAGGTAATCTGGACTGTTGTCTGTTATCTCCACTCATAGATGGTCATAGATGAAAGCATCACCAACAGAATACAAGAGATAGAAGACAGAATCTCATGTGCAGAAGATACCATGGATAACATTGACATAACTGTCAAAGAAAATGCGAAATGCAAAAAGCTCCTAACACAAAACATACAGGAAATCCAGGACGCAATGAGAAGGCCAAACCTAAGGATAATAGGTATAGACAAGGGTGAAGATTCCCAACTTAAAGGGCCAGTAAATATCTTCAACAAAATTATAGAGGAAAACTTCCCTAACCTAAAGAAAGAGATGTCCTTAAATATACAAGAAGCCTACAGAACCCCAAATAGACTAGACCAGAAAAGAAATACCTCCTGTCACAAAGTAATCAAAACATCAAATATACAAAACAAAGAAAAAATACTAAGAAGATCCTGGACTGATATCATACAGGCCCTAAGAGAACACAAATGCCAGCCCAGACTACTATACCCAGCAAAACTCTCAATCAATATTGATGGAGAAACCAAAATATTCCATGACAAATCCAAATTTACACAATATCTTACCACAAATCCAGCACTTCAAAGGATAATTGGTGGAAAACTCCAACACAAGGAGGGAAATTACAATGTAGAGAAAGCAAGAAAGTAATCTCCTAACAACCCCGAAAGAAGAAAGTTACACAAACATAATTCTACCTCCAACAACAAAAGTGAGAGGAAGCAACAAGCATTTTTCCTTAATATCTCTTAATATTAATGCACTCAACTCTCCAATAAAAAGACATAGGTTAGCAGACTGGATACATAAGCAAGATCCAGAATTTTGCTGCATACAGAAACACACCTCTGTGACAAAGACAGACACTACCTCATAGTAAAAGGATGGAAAACAATCTTCCCAGCAAATATAGCTGAGTAATATTCCATTGTGTAAATGTGCTGGGCCTTGGATGAGGTAACTCCATTTAACCTGTTACCTTCAGTCACGTAGGACACAGGTAGAGGGCGTGATTAACAAGTCTCTACCTCCAGAGATTTAAATATTGATGAATTATCAAAAGGCCAGGGGCGTAGCTAATTAAGTTATTCCCTCCCCTTTTTCCTTCCCTATAAAATGAGACTCCCCTGGCCTTTGGGGGGTGGGGGGAAGCGCATACCACCTGCATCCATTTACCATGTCATGAACAATAAAGCTTTGGAAAACCGGACTCCACGTGTCACATGGTCTTTCCGCCTGATTCCCAGCTTTTGGAACCCTGGAACATTGCCGATGCAGCCGCTGGCCCGCCCACCGACAGCTGCGTGAATGTGGGAACCTCCGCTGGTGATGTGGGAAGCCCGCCCGGGACCCTGCCGCCGGACTCCCTCTCCCCGCCCGCGAGATTTCTTCCCCACATAAATGTACCACAATTTTTGTATCCATTCCTCTGTTGAAGAACATCTGGTTTCTTTCCAGCTTCTGGCTATTATAAATAAGGCTACTATGAACACAGTGGAGTATATGCCCTTGTTATATGTTATATGTTGGAGCATCTTCTGGGTATATGCCCAGGAGTGGTATAGCTGGGTCCTCAGGTAGTGCTATGTCTAATTTTCTGAGGAACTGCCAGACTGATTTCCAGAGTGGTTGTACCAGCTTGCAATCCCACCAACAATGGAGGAGTGTTCCTCTTTCTCCACATCCTCACCAGCATCTACTATCAGCTGAATCTTTTAGCCATTCTGTCTGGTGTGAGGTGGTATCTCAGGGTTGTTTTGATTTGCATTTCCCTGATGACTAAGGATGTTGAGCATTTCTTAAGGTGCTTCTCAGCCATTATAGTTTCTTCAGTTGAGAATTCTTTGTTTAGCTCTGTACCCCATTTTAATAGGGTTATTTGGTGGTCTGGAGTCTAATTTCTTGAGCTCTTTGTATATATTGGATATTAGCCCTCTATTGGATGTAGGATTGATAATGATCTTTTCCCAAACTGTTGGCTGCCATTTTGTTTTATTGCCTATTGTCCTTTTCCTTATAGAAGCTTTGCAATTTTATGAGGTCCCATTTGTCAATTCTTGATCTTAGAGCATAAGCCATTGGTGTTCTGTTCAGGAACTTTTCCCCTGTGCCCAAGTATTTGAGGGTCTTCCACACCTTCTCTTCTATTAGTTTCAGTCTATCTGGTTTTATGTGAAGGTCCTTTATCCACTTGGAGTTGAGCTTTGTACAAGGGGATAAGAATGGATTAAATTGCATTCTTTGACATGCTGACCTCCAGATGAGCCAGCACCATTTGTTGAAAATGCTGTCCTTTTCCCACTGGATGGTTTTAGCTACTTGATCAATGATCAAGTGACCATAGGTATGTGGGTTCATTTCTGGATCTTCAATTCTATTCCATTGATCTTACTGCCTGGATCTGTACCAATACCATAGAGTTTTTTTCCCCCGGAAATACAAATTTATTTTATTCTATTTTTTGTTCATTTTATTTTAACTTTTATATTAAATTGCAACTTCTTTTTTTTACTTTTTTATTTTATATTTTATTTACATTTCAGATGCCATCCACTTTCCCCATTTCCCTTCCCTAGAAAACCCCTATCCCATGCCCCCTTTTCCTTTTTGCTTTTATACATTTTTTAAAAATATAAATCAAAGGCTTTATAAGTTTGGTAATGCTCAATCAGAAGTGTAACCCAATACCCAACCTAGATATATAAACTATTTGTCTGGTAGAGACACGTGAACACCTGCCTCCATGCCCCCCCTCTCTTTCTCTCTCTTTTTCTTTCTCATCACCTAGCTTCTCCTCTCCATCTTCTCTCCTTACTCCATCTCTTCCTCTCGGTACTCCTTCCCCCTTAGCTCCTCCTACACATCACCCTTCCTGTTAAAATAAAACTTTTTTTTCTCACAATACAATCAGAACATACTTATTCCTAAATGTACCAGTGAGGTACAAGATAGTCCTAATACCAAGTCCATCTACACATCACCCTTCCTGTTAAAATAAAACTTTTTTTTCTCACAATACAATCAGAACATACTTATTCCTAAATGTACCAGTGAGGTACAAGATAGTCCTAATACCAAGTCCATCATTTTGTTGACTAACCAGAACTTCTGTCATCTCTCCTAACTAAAACACTTAGTTTTGAACCTGGCTTTTTTCTTGGCTTTAGAATGAATGTCAGCTGAAAACCATCCACTCAGATCTTTTCTCTTAAAGTAAATAGCCAGGATTGACTATGAGACTATAGGTCTTCAACCTCGTCAGAAATCCAGAATGACTGAGTTAACTGAAATTATGGAAAGCACTAAGCATATCTTCTAAAACATAGCCAATTTATAGAGACCACTGAACACCTGGAAAGCCCCTATACTACCCAATGTTGGAGCATCAAATCTTCAGCCTTCTGGCACAGAATCATCTGACAGACCTTAGTGATGCAGAATTATTAAGGACTGATTTTTCTGTCTAGGCAGATATAATCAGTTGACTATTCTGCCAGTGTGTCCTTTTCTGGACATTAATTTGTCTGTAGATGGAAAGAGGCAATTCTTGCCTAGTGGCTGTCTCACCACAACTGGAGTAACTCCAAAGATGCTCAATTTCTTCTTAGAATCCACAACAGGAAGCTGTCAGGAACAGACAGGTCTCTAATCAAAATGAATATTAATATAGAAATATTTGTAACGTCAATTCTATGGACTTCTGACGTTTTGAAAACCAACTATCCATGTAAGGTAACCTGGACTGTTGTCTGTTAACTCCTCTCAGCTATTTTTAATAAAATATGGAAAACACCCTAAGAATAAACTCAAAGCCATGAAATTTGCTATAGTCCCTTAACTCATAGGCTAACTGTCCCAAATCAGTTAAAAAAGTTAAAGAAGGACTGGGTCTAAGCCTTGTATTCCTAAATGTGTTATACAGGCACAATGCCCATGAGAGTATCAATATTCATCTCACTTTTATATCAATAAGAAGCTCGTACCAATGAAAACCTTAAATTTGAAATCAAAGTAAATTTTGTACCATTTAAGAAATTATAGCTTTATCTTGATATTAATTATACAGATTTCTACCAATAGGTTATGGCTATGCAATAAGTCCATCTAATCTTCCCTGTTCCAACAAAACTACTACTTTTCACTAGAAAGACAGCCCAATATTAACCACCTTAGTCCCCAAGCCCAGGGAATAGGGGCGCTGCCTCTACTTTAACTTCTTCAAGCTGATTAAGGGCATTGAGATATTAGAAGAGGGGTGGGGGAAGAGTAAATTGATAAGCCTCTGATTCTGTGTCTTCACTGCATCCAGATGAAATTCCAGGACATTGGAGGTTTGGGCAGGTCTGCTCAGTATGCTTGATGAGTAGATACACCAAGGCTGTGTATTCTGCAATATACAATTGTCAGTAGAAGTTCTAGTATCAAAATTTTTTTTTCCTAGAGGGCTGACATTTTTTAAAAGCTGTTGGTTCTAACAAATTTTCTTTCCCCCCTTTTTAAAATTGGTTATAATATTTACATTTCAAATTTTATCCCCTTATTCCATTCCCCCCAACACCCAGGAACCCCTTATCCCATCCTCCCTCCTTGTTCTTCTATGAGGGTGTGATTTTCCAGTTTCTATGATGCTGTTTCCATGAACATAAATTGCCTCCTAAATTTCTAAATCCTTTCCTTTGTGTTATTAAATCTCCTATTTTTCTTTTTTCTTTCTTTTTTCTTTTTTTCTCTTTTTCTCCCTTTTCCCTGTTTTTTCCATCTCTTTTTAAAAATTGGGTATTATATTTACCTTTCAGATTTTATCCCCTTACCTCACTTCTTCCCACCACTCAGAAACCTCCTATCCCATCCCCCCTCCTCATGCTTCTATGAGGCAGTGCCTGTACCTACCCCCACTACCCCCTCCCTACCTTCACATTCCTCCCCCACTCTGTGTTCATTTTTGAAGGGACCAAGAATCTTTTCTCCCATCTATGCCCGACAAGGCCATCCTCCCCTACATATACTGCTGGAGTCATGGGTCCCTCCCTATGTGCTCCCAGGCTGGTGGTTTAGACCCTGGGGGGCTCTGGTTTTTTGGTATTGTTGCTTTCCTCCTGGGGTCACAAACCCTTTCTGCTCCTTCAGTCTTCTCTCTAAGTTCTCCATTGGGAAACCCTTGATCATATCAGTGGTTAACTGTGAGCATCGTCCTCTGAATGTGTTAGTCTTTGGCAGACCTCTAAGGAGACAGCTACTTCATGTTCTTGACAGCATGCACTTCCAGCCATCCATATCAGTGTTTAGCTTAGGTGGCTGTGCAAGGGATGAATACCCAGGTGGAATGGTCTCCTGATGGCTCCTCCTTCAGTTTCTGTCCCATGTTTTGTTTCTATATTTGCTCCCTTGAGTATTTTTGTTACTTGTTCTAAGTAGAGCTGAGGCATCCCCTCTTGGTCTTCCTTCTTCATGAGCTTCATGTGGTCTGTGGGTTGAGTCTTCGATATTCCAAGCTTTTGGGCTAGCATCCGCTTAACAGTGAGTAAATACCATATGTGTTCTTTTGTGATTGGGTTAACTCACTCAGGATGATAATTTCTAGATCCACCCATTTACCTAAAAATTTCTCGAATTCATTTTTTAATAGCTGAGTAATATTCCATTGTGTAGATGTACCACATTTTTTTGTATCCATTCCTCTGTTGAGGGACATCCATTGTCAAAGATCAAGTGACCATAGGTATGTGGCTCATTTCTGGATCTTCAATTCTATTCCATTGATCTTCCTGCCTGTCTCTGTATCAATACCATTCAATTTTTATTACTATTGCCCTGTAGTATAGTTTGAGGTCAGAAACGGTGATTCCCCCAGCCATTCTTTTGTTGTTGAGAATAGTTCTCGCTATCCTGGGTTTTTTGTTGTTCCAAATGAATTTGCAAATTGTTCTTTCTATCTCTATGAAGATTTGATTTTGAATTTTGATGGGGATTGCATTGAATCTATAGATTGCTTTTGGCAAGATGGCCATTTTTACTAAATTAATCCTGACAATTTAAGAGCATGGGAGATGTTTTTATCTTCTGATATCTTCTTCGATTTCTTTCTTCAGAGATTTGAAGTTCTTGTCATACAGATCTTTCACTTGTTTGGTTATAGTCACTCCAAGATATTTTATATTATTTGTAGCTATTGTGAAGGGTGTCATTTCCATAATTTCTTTCCCAGCCTGTTTATCTTTTGAGCATAGGAAGGCTACTGATTTGTTTGAGTTGATTTTATATCCAGCCACCTTATTGAAGTTGTTTATCAGGTTTAGGATTTCTCTGGTGGAGGTTTTAGGGTCACTTAAGTATACTATCATATCATCTGAAAATAGTGAAATTTTGACTTCTTCCTTTCCTATTGGTATCCTTTTGACTTCCTTTTGTTGTCTAATTGCTCTAGCTAGGACTTCAAGTACTATATTGAATAGGTAGGGTGAGAGTGGGCAGCTTTGTCTAGTCCCTGATCTTCGTGGGATTGTTTCAAATTTCTCTCTATTTAGTTTGATGTTGGCTACTGGCTTGCTGTATATTGCTTTTACTATGTTTAGGTATGGACCTTGAATTTCTATTCTTTCCAAGAATTTTAACATGAGGGATGTTGAATTTTGTCAAATGCTTTCTCAGCATCTAGTGAGTTGATCATGTGGATTTTTTCTTTGAGTTTATTTATGTAGTGGGTTACATTGATGAATTTCTGAATATTGAACCATCCCTGCATTCCTGGGATAAAGCCTACTTGATCATGATGGATGATTGCTTTGATGTGTTTTTGGATTCGGTATGCGATAATTTTATTGAGTATTTTTGCATCACTATTCATAAGAGAGACTGGTCTGTAGTTTTCTTTCTTTGTTGGGTCTTTGTGAGGCTTAGGTATGAGCGTAATTGTAGCTTCATAGAACAAATTGGCTATTGTTCCTTTTGTTTCTTTTCTGTGGAATAGTTTGAAGAGAATTGGTATTAGGTCTTCCTGGAAGGTCTGATAGAATTCTGCACTAAAACCGTCTGGCCCCGTACTCTTTGGTGGGGAGATTTTTAATGACTGCTTCTATTTCTTTATGGGTTGTGTGACTGTTTAGATGGTTTATCTGCTCCTCGTTTAACTTTGGTACCTGGTATCTGTCTAGAAAATTGTCCATTTCATCCAGATTTTCCAATTTTGTTGAGTATAGGCCTTTGTAGTGGGATCTGATGATTTTTTAAAAAAATTTTCTCTGTTTCTGTTGTTATGTCTCCCTTTTCAGTTCTGATTTTATTAATTGGAGTACTGTCTCTGCTCCCTTTGGTTAGTCTGGATAAGGGTTTGTCTATCTTGTTGATTTTCTCAAAGAACCAGCTCCTGGTTTTGTTGATATTTTGTATAGTTCTTTCTGTTTCAACTTGGTTGATTTCAGCCCTGAGTTTGATTATTTCCTGCTGTCTACTCCTCTTGGGTATATTAGCTTTTTTTGTTCTAATGCTTTCAGGTGTGCTGTCAAGTTTTTAATGTATGCTCTTTCCATTTTCTTTCTGTGGGCACTTAGAGCTATGATTTTTCCTCTTAGTACTGCTTTCAGTGAGTCCCACCAGTTTTGATATGATGTGTCCTCATTTTCATTTAAATCTAAAAAGTCTTTAATTTCTTTCTTTATTTCTTCCTTGACCAAGTTATCATCTA
This sequence comes from Arvicanthis niloticus, assembly GCF_011762505.2. Lineage (NCBI taxonomy): Eukaryota > Metazoa > Chordata > Mammalia > Rodentia > Muridae > Arvicanthis > Arvicanthis niloticus. The sequence continues at coordinate 76,553,332 of NC_047658.1, read as the reverse complement.
GTAGAGCATCGTTCAGTTTCCATGTGTATGTGGGCTTTTCCTCGTTTTGTCCATGTCAAAGATGAGTCTTAGTCCATGGTGGTCTGATAAGGTACAAAAGATTATTTCAATCTTTTTGTATCTGTTGAGGCCTGTTTTGTGACCAATTATATGGTCTATTTTGGAGAAGGTACCATGAGGTGCTGAGAAGAAGGTATATTCTTTTGTTTTAGGATGAAATGTTCTATATATGTCAGTTAAGTCCAATTGGTTCATAATTTCTGTTAGTTTCAATGTATCCCAGTTTAGTTTCTGTTTCCATGATTTGTCCATAGCTGAGAGTGGGGTGTTGAAATCTCCCACTATTATTGTGTGAGCATAGATGTTCAGAATTGCAAGTTCCTCTTGGTCCATTTTTCCTTTGATGAATATGAAGTGTCCTTCTTTATCTTTTTTGATTACTTTTGGTTAAAATACGATTTTATTTGATATTAGAATCGCTACTCCAGCTTGTTTCTTGGGGCCATTCGCCTGGAAGATTGTTTCCATCCTTTTACTCTGAGGTAGTGTCTGTCTTTTTCACAAAGGTGCGTTTCCTGAATGCAGCAACATGTTGCGTCCTGTTTATGTATCCAATCTGATAGTCTATTTTTTTTTATTGGAGAATTGAGTCCATTGATATTAAGAGATATTAAGGAAAAATAAATGTTGTTTCCCATTATTTTTGTTATTGTCAGTGGAGTTATGTTTATATAGCTCTCTTCTTTTAGGGTTGTTGGAAGATTACTTTCTTGTTTTTTCTAGGTTGTAGTTTCCCTCCTTGTGTTGAAGTTTTCCACCAATTATCTTTTGAAGTGCTGGATTTGTGGTAAGATATTGTGTAAATTTGGATTTGTCATGGAATATTTTGCTTTCTCCATCAATATTGATTGAGAGTTTTGCTGGGTAAAGTAGTCTCGGCTGGCATTTGTGTTCTCTTAGGGCCTGTATGATATCAGTCCAGGATCTTCTGGCTTTTATAGTCTCTGGTGAGAAGTCTGGTGTAATTCTTATAGGTCTGCCTTTATATGTTACTTTGCCTTTTTCCTTTACTGCTTTTAGTATCTTCTCTTTATTTTGTATATTTGATGTTTTGATTATTATGTGACAGGATGTGTTTCTTTTTTTGTCTAGTCTATTTGGGGTTCTGTAGGCTTCTTGTATATTTAAGGACATCTCTTTTTTTAGGTTAGGGAAGTTTTCCTCTATAATTTTGTTGAAAATATTTACTGGCCCTTTAAGTTGGGAATCTTCACCTTTATCTATACCTATTATCCTTAGGTTTAGTCTTCTCATTGTGTCCTGCATTTCCTGGATGTTTTGTGTTAGGATCTTTTTGCATTTCGCATTTTCTTTGACAGTCATGTCAATGTTTTCCACAATATCTTCTGCACATGAGATTCTCTCTTCTATCTCTTGTATTCTGTTGGTGATGCTTGCGCCTATGACTCCTGATCTTTTTCGTAGGTTTTCTATCTTCAGGGTAGTCTCCCTTTGAGATTTCTCTATTGTTTCTACTTCAAATTTTAGATCCTAGTCGTTTTTGTGTAATTCCTTCACCTGTTTGGTTGTATTTTCTTGTATTTTTTTAAGGGCCTCTACCTGTTTATTTGTGTTCTCCTCAAATTCTTTGAGAGTGTTGTTTATGTCCTTTTAAAAGTCCCCCATCATCATCATGAGAAATGATTTTAATTCTGAATCCTGCTTTTCTGGTGTGATGTGGTGTTCAGGACTTGCTATGATGGGGGTACTGGGTTCTGGTGATGCCAAATAATTATGGTTTCTGTTGTTTACGTTCCTGTGCTTGCCTTTCACCATTTGGTTAGCTCTAGTGCTACCCTCTCTCACTAGTTCTGTCTGGGGACTGTCTTTGCAGTTATCTTGCTTGTGTCAGAACTCCTCAGGGTCCAGATGTCTCTGTGATCCTGTGATCCTGAGCTCCAACAGCTCTAAGTGCAGTGTCTCCTCTAGGATGTCTCAGGATAAGGTGTCTTCTTGAAAGCAGACCAACTATGTGTTCACTGCTCTGAGTGCAGTGGTTCCTCTAGAATGTCTCAGGATAATGTGACTGCTGCTCTGGGTTCTGTGGCTCCTCTAGGATGACTCTGGGTATGGTGTCTCCTTCTCTGAGGTTGGTGGCCTCTCTAGGATGTTTCAGGATATGGTTTCCACCAGGTTGCAAGCACACTGGGTGTCTGCCTCTCTGAGGACACTGACCTCTCTGGGCTGATTTAGGATGCAGTTTCCATAAGGGTACAGACCCACTGGATGCCTGCTTCCGCCACTGGGATCCAAAGAGGGGCGAAATGGGAGTAGAGTTCCACAAGGGCAAGGTTTCGGTACCTGGGGGTGGGGGTTCCTGAGAGCTTCCTACTCCCAGCTGTGGCTCTGGTGCATAAGTGGTGCACAGCTGGCCCTACCTGTGTCCCTGAGGACACTTGCCTCTCAGGGATGTCTCAGGATACAGTTTCCACAAGGGTGTAGACCCTCTGGGTGTCTGCCTCCCTGAGGACACTGGCCTCCCAGGGATGTCTCAGGATAAAGTCTCCACAAGGGTGCAGACCCCGCTGGGTGTTTGCTCCCACTACTGGGATGGATCTGGAGAGGGACGGAAGGGGAGTGGAGTTCCACGGGGCGGGGTTGGGTACCTGTGTGTGTGTGTGTGGGTCCTGCGTGCTTCCTACTCCAAGCTGTGGGTCTGGTGCGTAGGGCAGTGTGTCACTGACCTTACCTGTCTCCCTGAGGAAACTGGCCTTCTACTGATGGCTCAGGATACAATCTCCCCAAGGGTGCAGACCCCGCTGGGTGTTTGCTTCCACTACTGGGATGTATCTGGAGAGGGCTACCATGCAGTTTTTATCACTATTGCTCTGTAGTACAGTCTGAGGTCAGGGACAGTGATTCCCCCAGAAGTTCTTTTATTGTTGAGAATAGTTCTCCCTATCTTGGGTTTTTTGTTATTCCAAATGAATTTGCTTTCAGGTGTGCTGTCAAGTTGTTAGTGTATGTTCTCTCCAGTTTCTTTTTGTAGGTACTTAGAGCTATGGGCTTTCCTCTTAGTACTGCTTTCATGGAGTCCCACAAATTTTGGTATGAAGTGTCCTCCTTTTCATTAAATTTTAAAAAGTCTTTAATTTCTTTCTTTATTTCTTCCTTGACCAAGTCATCCTTGAGTAGAGCATTGTTCAGTTTCCACATGTATGTGGGCTTTCCATTGTTTTTGTCATTATTAAAGACCAGCCTTAGTCCATGGTGGTCTGATAGGGTACAAGAGATTATTTCAATCTTTTTGTATCTGTTGAGGCCTGTTTTGTGACCAATTATATGGTCTATTTTGGAGAAGGAACCATGAGGTGCTGAGCAAAAGGTATATTCTTTTGTTTTATGGTGAAATATTCTATATATATCTGCTAAATCCACTTGGTTCATAACTTCTGTTAGCTTCATTGTGTCTCTGTTTTGTTTCTGTTTCCATGATCTGTTCATTGCTGAAAATGGGGTGTTGAAATCCCCCACTATTATTGTGTGAGGTGTAATGTATGCTTTAAGCTTTAGTAAAGTTTCTTTTATGTATATGGGTGCCCTTGCATTTGGGGAATAGATGTTCAGAATTGAGAGTTCTTCTTGGTAGATTTTTTTCCTTTGATGAGTGTGATGAGTGTGTCTTTTTTGATTACATTTGGTTGAAAATCAATTTTATTTGATATTAGAATCACTACTCCAGCTTGTTTCTTGGGACCATTTGCTTGGAAGATTGTTTTCCATCCTTTTACTCTGAGGTAGTGTCTGTCTTTTTCACAGAGGTGTATTTTCTGTATGCAGCAAAATTCTGGGTCATGTTTATATAACCAGTCTGCTAGTCTATGTCTTTTTATTGGAGAATTGAGTCCATTGATATTAAGAGATATTAAGGAAAAATGCTTGTTGCTTCCTCTCACTTTTGTTATTGGAGGTGGAATTGTGTTTGTGTAACTATCTTCTTTTGGGGTTGTTGGAAGACTACTTCCTTGCTTCTTCTACATTGTAATTTCCCTCTTTGTGTTGGAGTTTTCCATCAATTATCCTTTGAAGTGCTGGATTTGTGGTAAGATATTGTGTAAATTTGGTTTTGTCATGGAATATCTTGGTTTCTCCATCAATAGTGATTGAGTGTTTTACTGGGTATAGTAGTCTGGGCTGGCATTTGTGTTCTCTTAGGGTCTGTATGATACAGTCCAGGATCTTCTGGCCTTTATAGTCTCTGGTGAGAAGTCTGGTGTAATTCTTATAGGTCTGCCTTTATATGTTACTTTGCCCTTTTCCCTTACTGCTTTTAGTATCTTCTCTTTGTTTTGTATATTTGATGTTTTGATTATTATGTGACAGGATGTGTTTCTTTTTTTGTCTAGTCTATTTGGGGTTCTGTAGGCTTCTTGTATATTTAAGGACATCTCTTTCTTTAGGTTAGGGAAGTTTTCCTCTATAATTTTGTTGAAGATATTTACTGGCCCTTTAAGTTGGGAGTCTTCATCCTCATCTATACCTATTATCCTTAGGTTTAGTCTTCTCATTGTGTTCTTGATTCCCTGGATATTTTGGGTTAGGAGCTTTTTGAATTTCGCATTTTCTTTGACAGTTGTGTCAATGTTTTCCATGATATTTTCTGCACATTAGATTCTCTTTTCTATCTCTTGTATTTTGTTGGTGATGCTTGGGTCTATGACTCCTGGTCTTTTTCTTAGGTTTTTATCTCCAGGGTAGTCTCCCTTTGAGATTTCTTTATTGTTTTTACTTTCATTTTTAGATCCTGGATGGTTTTGTTTAATTCCTTCACCTTTTTGCTTGTGTTTTCTTGCAATTCTTAAGGGATTTTTGTGTTTCCTCTTTAAGGGTTTCTACCCGTTTACCTGTGTTCTCCTCAAATTCTTTGAGAGTGTTATTTATGACCTCAAAGTCCTCTTACATCATCATAAGAAGTGATTTTAATTCTGTATCCTGGTTTTTCAGTGTGATGTGGTGTTCAGGGCTTGCTATGATGGGAGAACTGGCTTCTGGTGATGCCAAGGTACTTTGGTTTCTGTTGTTTGCGTTCTTGCGCTTGCCTTTCACCATTTGGTTAACTCTAGTGCTACCTGCACTCACTGGTTCTGACTGGAGCCTGTCTTTTCATTTATCTTGCTTGTGTCAGAACTCCTCAGGGTCCAGATGTCTCTGTGATCCCATGATCCTGAGCTCCAGCTGCTCTGAGTGCAGTGTTTCCTCTAGGATGTCTCAGGATAAGGTATCTTCATGAGAACAGACCAGCTAGATGTTCACTGTTCTGAGTGCAGTGGCTCCTCTAGAATGTCTCAGGATATGGTGTCTGCTGCTCTGAGTTCTGTGGCTCCTCTAGGATGTCTCAGGGTATGGTGTCCCCTGCTCTGAGGTCGCTGGCCTCTCTAGGATTTCTTGGGATACGGTTTTTCACAAGGGAGCAGACCGGCTAGGTGTCTGCTCCAGCCACAGGGATCCTGAGAGGGGTGGAAGGGGAGTGGTATTCCACAGAGGTGGGGTTTGGGTGCCTGGGGGGTCCTGCCTGCTTCCTTCTCCCAGCTGTGGCTCTGGAGCACAGGGCGGTGTGTGGCTGATTTTACCTGACTCTCTGAGGTCTGTGCCCTCTCTGGGATGTCTCAGGATACAGTTTCCACATGGGAGCAGACCAGCTAGGTGTCTGTTCCAGCCACAGGGATCCAGGGAGTGGCCTCATTAGTTTGTATTGGGTCTTTGTTTTCATTAAATTCAAAAAGTTTTTAATTTCTTGCTTGATCAAATTATCATTGAATAAAGAGTTATTCAACTTCCATGTGTAAGTCTCCTACTATTATTGTGTGAGGTTCAATATGCACTTTGAGCTTTAGCAGTTTCTTTTATGAATGTGGGTACCCAAGCCTTGGGGATATAGATGTTCAGAATTGAGAATTCATCGTGGTAGATTTTTCCTTTGATGAGTATAAAAGTTGATTTTATTCAATATTAAAATGGCTACTCTAGCTTGTTTCTTGGAACCACTCATTTGGTAAATTTTTTCTAGGCTTTTACTTTAGAGTAGTATCTGTCTTTGTTGCTGAGGTGTGTTTCCTGTATGCAGAGAAATGCTGGGTCTTATTTATGTATAGTCTGTTAGTCTATGTCTTTTTATTGGGGAATTGAGTCCATTGATGTTAAGAGATATTAAGGAATAGTGATTGTTTATGGGGAGCTGACAGAAGGTGGTTATCATCCTTGCAGTCATCTTGAGCCATATACCTTGACAAGAGACTTGTTTACAACAGCCTACAACAGCTGAGCACACTCTGATAACATCTTGTTTTAGATACCCAGGATCTTTCCTTGGGTGTGTGAGACTTAAAGGTGTGTGACTTAAAAGTGTGATTTAGAGACAAGACTTAAAGGTATGACTTAAAGATGTGACTTAGAAGTGAGACATATAAAAGGCAAGAGGCAGACAGAAGACTTGTAACTAGAACTAGACACTTGGACTAGAGAACTGGGAATAGGACTTGGTGCTAAAACCCAGGACTTGAGACTTGGAGGCACTAGGGACTAGGAACTCGAGACTTGGGACTTGGACTAGGACCAAAAAACTTTGAGAAAAGAAGAGAGACTGAAGAATAAATGGGATTAAATCACACTCTGTCTGGTCTCCATTCTTTGCATCCATCCTTACTCTTTATTGCTGAACCCTGACCCGTGGACTGGAGCAGCTTGGGGCAATGTGGGCTCTAACAATTTAGCCCCCAAGGCTTTTGGCAGTGTTGGTTCCAACATTGACAGAGCAGTCTGTGACATTTTGGCCCTCAAGTGTGAGGCAGACTGGTTCTTCACATTTTGGCCTTCAACGAAGGGCAGCAAAAACCGAGAGACCCAGTGAGGGACATTACTGGAAGAAGGATCTGCCAAAAATTCAGAAGTGAAATTTCTGAATCTGCTGCGTTGAGAAAGATAAGGCATGTTAATGAAAATGGGGCAAGAAATAAGTCAGCTTGAACTCAACTCTCTGTTTTTGTTTTGTTATTTGCTGCTAATATGTTAATTATCTGCCTTTGTTTCATTGTTTGAATGCTTTCATGTTCAAAATAAAAAGAAATGTATGTATCCAAAATAATAATCTAAAATACAACCAAAGGTTAATGACAATTTGTCAGAGCCAGATTGTGCTGACCTAGAGGAAGAGGGAGTCAAACATTATAACCCTGAATGACCCTCTTCCCAAAGCCCCTCTCCCTATGTGCCTCTGCCTCCAAGAGTTCCCGAAATGGAGGTGTTGGTTGTAGATCCTAGAAAGGAGTTACAGGATAAAATTTCTATTCTTAAACAACTAGTAGAGTTAGAGAAAGAGTATCAGGACTTAATTAATCAGCTATAAAAACTGAGGACAGGGAAGATGTCTCAAGAGGTAAACTGAGAAAATCCCTCAGCTCCTTGCGTTCCTCAACCAGGAGTCCAAAGGCAGTCCCTGTCCCCTAGCATAAGATTAGCCACAGATCATCTAGAGAAGGGAAATGCTGAGGCTTTCCCTATATGAGAGACCAGAAATGATAAAGGGGTTGCTTGGAGACATCACACAGGGTTTAATTTTCAAATTATTAAGGAATTAAAAAATGCAGTATCACACTATGGTGCCACTGCTCCCTTTACTCTTGCAATTTTAGTTTGTTGCAGAGGAGTGGCTGACTCCTGGCGATTGGAATAAGTTAGTGAGAGCAGTTCTTAGCAGTGGTGACTATCTTATTTGGAAATCAGAGTATCATGAGAATTGTAAGGAAACAGCTAGGAGAAACTTTCAGGCAGGCAATGGTAGTCTTTTGATGCTTTAGTAGAAGGGCAATTTGCTTCTAGTGATAAACAGATGAAATATGACCCAGGCTTATTTGCTCAAATTTAAAATGCAGCCATAAAGGCTTGGCACAAACTCTCGGTAAAGGGAGACTCTGGTGCATCCTTAACAGCAGTCAGACAAGGACCTGATGAACAATTTTCTGATTTTGTTCATCAGTTAATGACATCAGCAGGGAGGATTTTTGTAATGCAGAGGCAGGAGTAGATTATGTGAAACAACTTGCATATGAAAATGCCAATCCTGCCTGCCAAACGGCCATTAGACCCTACAGGAAAAAAACAGACCTTATGGGGTATATCAGACTGTGTTCTGACATAGGTCCCTCCTACCAACAGGGCTTAGCTATGGCTGCTACCATGCAAGGACAATCAGTAAAAAAATTTTGGCTAGTAGAAACCAAAAGGCCTGTTTCAATTGTGGCAAGCCTAGACACTTTGAAAGAGATTGCAAGGCAGAAAATGAGTTAACTAAAAGACAGCCCAGAAAACAGACTGGGCTCTGCCCACTTTGCAAATGTGGAAAGCATTGGGCTAGTGAATGTAGGTCCAAAAGAGACGCACAAGGAAACATCCTTTTCCATAATCAGGGAAACAGGAACAGGGGCCAGCTCCAGGCCCTGAACCAACACAAGCCAAAACAGGCTTATGGAGCAGTCAGTTTTATACCAGCAAACAACAATCCCTTTATGATCTTAGACCAGCTTTGTATTTTCTTATTTTTAACACTAAACTAACTCCTACTGCATTTTTTTTTGGCAAAATGCACCCATATTATGGGTTCATCTTCCCTCATCTCCTAAGAAGATTCTTTATCCATACTATGTTACTGCAGCTGATATGATTATGTTGGGCAGAGATAATAGTCAAAAATATTTTGGAAAGGATCCTGATGTCATATTTCAACCCTATACAAGGCATCAGGTTGATTGGCTTATGCAGAGTTCTGAAGTCTGGCTTATTGCATGTGCCTCATTTGCTGGTCAGATAGATAATCATTATCAACCAGATCAGTTGATTCAGTTTTGTAATTGCCATGCATTCACTTTTCCAACTCGTACTGTGCATACACCTATCAAGGAAGCATTGCTAGTTTTCACTGGTGGTTCCTCATCAGGAACAGCTGCTTATATATTTTAAGATCAAGTAATCTCCTTTGCTACATCATCTATGTCAGCTCAATTGGTTGATTCCATGCTGTTATTGCTGTGTTTCAAGCATTTCCAAATCAAACCATTAATATTTATACAGATAGCTCATATATAGATCAATCTATCCCTCTGCTAGAAACTGCTGTGCAAATAAAGCATTCCTCAGAAGCAGCCGATTTTTTTTTACAGTGCCAACAATTAATTTTGAGAAGAAAATGTAAATTCTTTATAAGACACCTGAGAGCCCATACTTGGCTACCAGGTCCTCTCTCTGAGGGAAACACCAAGGCTAGCTACTCGTGTAGCTGCAGTGACTTTATCAGATCCGCCTCTAACTTGGATCAGGCCATATGGCTCATGAGTTACATCACCTTAATTCTAGAGCTTTAAAAATTATGTTTAAAATTACCAGAGAACAAGCTAGACAATTTGTTAAACAATGTCAATCATGTGTTACAGTTTTACCAGTTCCTCATTTGGGCATAAATCCAAAGGGACTGATACCAATCTCTGGCAAATGGATGTTACTCATTATAATGAATTTGGCAATCAAAAATATGTACATACAGTGGTTTCATTTTTGCGACATTACAATCTGGAGAAACAAACAAGCATGTGATCACTCATATGCTTGCTACAATTGCTATATTGGGTGTGCCTAAACAGATAAATATGGACAATAGTCTTAGCCATTCTGACTGGTGTCAGGTGGTATCTCAGTGTTGTTTTGATTTGCATTTCCCTGATGACCAAGGATGTTGAGCATTTATTAAGGTGCTTCTCAGCCATTCACGTTTCCTCAGTTGAGAATTCTGTGTTTAGCTCTGTACCCCATTTTTAATGGGGTTATTTTGTTGTTTGGCATCTAATTTCTTGAGTTCTTTGTATATATTCGATATTAGCCCTCTATTGGATGTAGGATTGATAATGATCTTTTCCCAAACTGTTGGTTGCCATTTTGTCTTGCTGACAGTGTCCTTTGCCTATCAGAAGCTTTGCAATTTGATGAGGTCCCATTTGTCGATTCTTAATCTTAGAGCATAAGCCATTGGTGTTCTGTTCAGGAACTTTTCCCCTGTGCCTAGGTATTCGAGGGTCTTCCCCAACTTCTCTTCTATTAGTTTAAGTGTATCTGGCTTTATGTGAAGGTCCTTTATCCACTTGGAGTTGAGCTTTGTACAAGGGGATAAGAATGGATTAATTTGCATTCTTCTACACGTTGACCTCCAGTTGAGCCAGCACCACTTGTTGAAAATGCTGTCCTTTTCCCACTGGATGGTTTTAGCTCCCTTGTCAAAGATCAAGTGACCATAGGTGTGTGGGTTCATTTCTGGATCTTCAATTCTATTCCATTGATCTTCCTGTCTGTCTCTGTACCAATACCATGCAGTTTTTATCACTAGTACTCTGTAGTACAGTTTGAGGTCAGGGATGGTGATTCCCCCAGAAGTTCTTTTATTGTTGAGAATAGTTCTCGCTATCCTAGGTTTTTTGTTATTCCAAATGAATTTGTAAATTGCTATTTCTATCACTATGAAGAATTGATTTGGAATTTTGATGGGTATTGCATTGAATCTACAGATTGCTTTTGGCAGGATGGCCATTTTTACTAAGTTAATTCGGCCAATCCAAGAGCATGGGAGATCTTCCCATCTTCTGAGATCTTCGATTTCTTTCTTCAGAGACTTGAAGTTCTTGTCATACAGATCTTTCACTTGCTTGGTTATATTCACTCCAAGATATTTTATTTTATTTGTGGCTATTGTGAAGGGTGTCATTTCCCTAATTTCTTTCTCAGCCTGTTATATCCTTTGAATAAAGGAAGGCTACTGATTTGTTTGAGTTGATTTTATATCCAGCCACCTTACTGAAGTTGTTTATCAGGTTTAGGAGTACTCTGGTGGAAGTTTTAGGGTCACTTAAGTATACTATCATATCATCTGCAAATAGTGAAATTTTGACTTCTTCCTTTCCCATCTGTATTCCTTTGATTTCCTTTTGTTGTCTAATTGCTCTAGCTAGGACTTCAAGTACTATATTGAATAGGTAAGGTGAGAGTGGGCAGCTTTGTCTAGTCCCTGATCTTAGTGGGAGTGCTTCAAGTTTCTCTCTATTTAGTTTGATGTTGGCTACTGGCTTGCTGTATATTGCTTTTATTATGTTTAGGTATGGGCCTTGAATTCATGATCTTTCCAAGACTTTTAACATGAAGGGATGTTGAATTTTGTCAAATGCTTTCTCAGCATCTAGTGAGATGACCATGTGGTGTTTTTCTTTGAGTTTATGTATGTAGTGGATTACATTGATGGATTTCCGAATATTGAACCATCCCTGCATTCCTGGGATAAAGCCTACTTGATCTTGATGGATAATTGTTTTGATGTGTTGTTGGATTCGGTTTGCAAGAATTTTATTGAGTATTTTTGCATCAATATTCATAAGAGAGATTGGTCTGTAGTTCTCTTTCTTTGTTGGGGTTTCCTGTGGTTTAGGTATGAGCGTAATGGCAGCTTCATAGAACGAATTGGGTAGTGATGGAATAGCTTGAAGAGGATTGGTATTAGGTCTTCCTTGAAGGTCTGAAAGAATTCTACACTGAAACCATTTGGCCCCGGACATTTTTTTTTTTGTGGGAAGATTTTTAATGACTGTTTTTATTTCTTTAGGAGTTATGCGACTGTTTAGATGGTTTATCTGCTCCTTGTTTAACTTTGGTACCTGGTATCTGTCTAGAAAATTGTCTATTTCATCCAGATTTTCCAATTTTGTTGAGTATAGGCCTTTGTAGTAGGATCTGATGATTTTTAAAAATTTCCTCTGTTTCTGTTGTTATGTCTCCCTTTTCAGTTCTGATTTTATTAATTTGAGTACTGTCTCTGCGCCCTTTGGTTAGTCTGGATAAGGGTTTGTCTATCTTGTTGATTTTCTCAAAGAAGCAGCTCCTGGTTTTGCTGATATTTTGTATAGTTCTTTCTGTTTCAACTTGGTTGATTTCAGCCCTGAGTTTGATTATTTCCTGCCATCTACTCCTCTTGGGCATATTAGCTTCTTTTTGTTCTAACGCTTTCAGGTGTGCTGTCAAGTTGTTAATGTATGCTCTTTCCATTTTTTTTTGTGTGTGTGCACTTAGAGCTATGATTTTTCCTCTTAGTACTGCTTTCAGTGAGTCCCACAAGTTTTGATATGATGTGTCCTCATTTTCATTTAAATCTAAAAAGTCTTTAATTTCTTTCTTTATTTCTTTCTTGACCAAGTTATCATTGAGTAAAGCATTGTTTAATTCCCAAGTGTATGCGGGCTTTCCATTGTTTTTGTCCATGTCAAAGATGAGTCTTACTCCATGGTGGTCTGATAAGGTATAAGGGATTATTTCAATCTTTTTGTATCTGTTGAGGCTTGTTTTGTGACCAATTATATGGTCTATTTTGGAGAAGGTACCATGAGGTGCTGAGAAGAAGGTATATTCTTTTGTTTTAGGATTAAATGTTCTATAGATGTCAGTTAAGTCTAATTAGTTCATAACTTCTGTTAGTTTCATTGTGTTTCAGTTTAGTTTCTGTTTCCATGATCTGTCCAGAGCTGAGAGTGGGGTGTTGAAATCTCCCACTATTATTGTGTAGGGTGCAATGTATGCTTTAAGCTTTAGTAAAGTTTCTTTTATGTATGTGGGTGCCCTTGCATTTGGGGCATAGATGTTGAGAATTGCGAGTTCCTCTTGGTACATTTTTCCTTTGATGAATATGAAGTGTCCTTCTTTATCTTTTTTGATTACTTCTGGTTGAAAAATGATTTTATTTGATATTAGAATCAATACTCCTGCTTGTTTCTTGGGACCATTTGCTTGGAAGATTGTTTTCCAACCTTTTACTCTGAGGTAGTGTCTACCTCAGTGAGCACTGCCTGAGGACCCAGCTATACCACTCCTGGGCATATACCTAGAAAATGCCCCAACATATAACAATGATATATGCTCCACTATGTTCATAGCAGCCTTATTTATAATAGCCAGAAGCTGGAAAGAACCCAGATGCCCTTCAACAGAGGAATGGATACAAAAAATGTGGTACATTTACACAATGGAATATTATGCAGCTATTAAAAATAATGAGTTCAAGAAATTTTTAGGTAAATGGATGGAACTAGAAAATATCTTGCTGAGTGAGGTAACCCAATCACAAAAGAACACACATGGTATTTACTCACTGATAAGCAGAGATTAGCCCAAAAGTTTGAAACAACAAAGATTCAACTACCAGACCACATGAAGCTCATGAAGAAGAAAGAACAAGTGAGGATGCCTAGGTCTTTCTTAGAAGGAGTAACTAAATACCCAAGGGAGCAAATATGGAGACAAAGTATGGGACAGATTCTGAAGGAGAGGTTGTATGGAGACCATTCCACCTGGGTATTCATTGTATGTGCAGTCACCAAAAATAGATGCTGATATGGATGTCAGCAAGGGAAAGCTGACAGTAGCCTGATAAGGCTGTCTCCTTAGAGGTCCCCCAGAGTCTGACATACCCAGAGGCAGATACTCACAGCTAACCATTAATCTGATCAAAGGTTCCCAATGGAGAAGTTAGAGAGTAAACTGAAGGAGCCTAAAGGATTGGTGGCCCCATGAGGAGAGCAACAATACCAACCAGCCAGAGCTCCCCAGGGTCTAAATCACCAGGCTAGGAACGCATATGGAGAGACACATGACTCCATCTGTATATGTAGGGGAAGATGGCCTTGTTGGGCATAGGTGGGAGATGAGGTCATTGGTACCCTGAAAGCTGAGCACTGAGTAGAGGGGGGGAATCTGAGGGTGGGGAAGGGAATTGGGGGGTAGGTGGGAAAACACCATCATAGAAGCAAGGGGAGGGGAATGGGATAAAGGGTTCCTGGGTGGTGGTGGGAATGCAGTAAGGGGATAAAATTTGAAATGTAAATATTATATCCAGTAAAAGAGGGGAAAAAAATGAAAAGAGGTTAGAGCCAACATCCTTAATAAAATGTCAGCCCTCTTTAAAAACTATTTTGATACTAAAATTTGTTTTGAGAATTGTATATTGCAGAATGATCAGCCTTGGAGTATCTACTAAACAAGCAAGCTGGGAAGACCTGCTCAAACCTCTGAGGTCCGGGAATTCCATCTGGAGGCAGTGAAGACACAGCATCAGAGACTTATCAATTTTCTCTTCCCCCCACTCCTCTTCTAATATCTCAACACCCATAATCAGCTTGAAGAATCTAATGAAGAGTCAGAACCCCTATTCCCTGGGCTTGGGGACTAAGGTGGTAAATGTTGGGCTGTCTTTCTAGGGAAAAGTAGTGTTTTTTTTGGGAATAGAGAAGATTAGCTAGGGTATATTGCATAGCCATAACCTATTAGTAGAAATCTGTATAATTATCAAGATGAAGATATAAATTCTTAAATGTCACCAATTTACTTTAATTACAAATTTTAAGGTTTTCATTGGTACAAGCTTCTTATTGATATAAAAGTGAGATGAATATTGTTACTCTCATATGCATTGTACCAGTATAACACATTTAGGAATACAAGGCTTAGACCCAGTCCTTCTTTAACTTTTTTAACTGATTTGAGATGGACAGCCTGTGAGTTAAGGGACTATAGCAAATTCATGGCTTAGAGTTTATTGTTAGGGTGTTTTCTATGTTTTATTTAGAAATAGCTGAGTGGAGTTAACAAACAACAGTCCAGATTACCTTACATGGATAGTTGGTTTTCAAAACATCAGAAATCCACAGAATTGACGTGAGAAACATTTCTGTATTAATGTTCATTTTGATTAGAGACCTGTCTGCTCCTGACAGCTTCATATGTTGAATTCTAAGAAGAAATTGAGCATCTTTGGAGTTACTCCAGTTGTGGTGAGACAGCCACTAGACAAGAATTGCCTCTTTCCTTCTACAGACAAATTACTGTCCAGAAAAGGACACACTTGCAGAATAGTCAACTGATTATATCTGCCTAGACAGAGTAATCAGCCCTTAATAATTCTGCAGCACTAAGGTCTGTCAGATGATCCTGGGCCAGAAGGCAGAAGAACAGATGCTCCAATGTTTTGTAGTAGAGGGAGTGTCCAGGTGTTCAGAGGTCTCTATAAATTGGCTAAGTGTTAGAAGCTATGCTTTGTGCTTTCCACAATTATAGTTAACTCAGTCATTCTGGATTTCTGACGGGGTTAAAAACTTATAGCCTCATAGCCAATCCTGTCTATTTACCTTGAGAGAAAAGATTTGAGTGGATGGTCATCAGCTGACATTCATCCTAAAGCCAAGGAAAAAGCCAGGTTCAGAACTAAGTGTTTTAGTTAGGATAGATGACAGAGGTTCTGGTTAGTCAACAAAATGATGGACTGGGTATTAGGACTATCCTGTACCTCACTTGTAAAAATTGGCATAATTATGCTCTAATTGTATTTTGAGAGAAATGTTTCATGTTAACAGGAAGGGTGATATGTAGGAGGAGCTAAGGTGGGAGGAGTTCTGAGAGGAAGAGAAGGAGTAAGAAGAAGAGGAGAAGAAGGAGAGGAGAAGCTAGGTGATGAAAGAGAGAAAGAGGGGGGAGACAGGGAGGCAGATGTTCATGTATCTCCACCAGTCAAAGATAGTTGATATATCTAGGTTGGGTAGTGGGTTACACCTCTGATTGAGCATTACCAAACTTATAAAGCCTTTGATTAACATTTAAAAAATATATATAAGTGCAAAAAGGAAAAGGGGGCATGGGATAGGGGTTTTCTAAGGGGGGAATGGGGAAAGAGGATGGCATCTGTAGTGTAATAAAATATCCAATAAAAAAATAAAAAACAAAAACAAACAAACAAAACAAAACAAAACAAAACAAAAAAAGAGTGACAATGGCCCAGGTTATATAAGCTACAGTTTCCACCAATTTTGTGAAAAATTGGTAATAATACATAAAACGGGTATTCCATATAATCCACAGGGCCAAGGTATGGTAGCAAGGGTGCATCGAACCATTAAATGTCATTTTGAAAAAATTAAAAAAGGGGAATGGTACCCTACCAAGGAATTCCCTACAAATATCCTTCATCATATGCTCTTTATTTTAAAATTTTTCACTTTGGATTCTGAGGGAAAATCTGCTGCAGATAGATTCTGGCATCCTGATACCAAAAAGAAATTTTCAACAATCCTCTGGAAAGACTCATTAACTGGAACCTGGAATGGGCCAGATCCAGTGCTTATCTGGGGAAGAGGTTCTGTCTGCATATATTTCCAAACTGCAGATGCCACACGCTGGCTGCCAGAGAGACTGATTAAACAAATAGACAACAAAAACAAATCCAGTGAGGAGAAATCCTCTGAGAAGCATATTTTTTCTTTGCAAGAAACATGAAGATGCTTCTCAATTGCCTTCAAACTGGAACAGATCAACCAGCAAACCTGACTTGGGAAGTCCTCAGTGTGGAAGGAGACATAACCACCCATACTTCCAGGGTGGCTCTATTGCACTCTTGGTTCCCCAACGTATGATTTAGTGGGGAACATTGTTAGGACCCAGGAGAAAACCCACCACCACAGTTACTATAGTTGTTCTTGGGGTTTGAGATTGCCTGGAGCAGAAAGAAGAATTTCCTTACTTGTTTTGTTAAGATCAAAGCTATGATCCGTTCTGTATTTCTATAGATTTAGATTGTGCTATAACACATTGGTAAACAGAATAGAAGAGGCTTATACTTTTTACTCCTTAGACAGAGAGAGTTATGTGTTGCCCTTAAAAAAGAGTGTTGCTGTTATACTGACTATTCAGGCATTAAGTCTCTTGTCTCTCAGGTCCATGCTGTTCAACAAACTAATGGCTTTTGTATGACAACAGATAGACGCTCTTCAAATGAAACCCATACAGCTCCATTATTACAGGCTGGAAGTAGGGGATTCTAAAACCTCTGTCATCAAGACTAATGAGGATTAACACCTAACTTACACTGTAAGCTGGATAGTCAATGATGGGTAAGAGAACACTTCAATACCCTTGCCTCTAAAAAGGGAATCCTCACCATCCTAAGACAGGAGCTCAACCAATGGCTGTTGAATATCCAAAGATGGGAAAGGGAGGCTGGGGTCCTCTGTTTTGACCTAAGGCAGGCACGGTTTTTGTAAGTTTTTCCAGCCTTCCCTTTTGAAAAAATTTAAAAAGGGGGACCTGTGGGGAGCCAACAGAAGGTGGCTATCATCCTTGCAGCCATCTTGAGCCATATACCCTGACAAGAGACTTGTTTACAACAGCCTACAACAGCTGAGCACACTCTAATAACATCTTGTTTTAGATACCCAGGATCTTCCCTTGGGTGTGTGTGTGACTTAAAGGCGTGACTTAAAGGTGTGATTTAGAGACAAGACTTAAAGTTGTGACTTAAAGGCGTGACGTAGAAGTGAGACATATAAAAGGCAAGAGGCAGACAGAAGACTTGCAACTAGGAATGAGACACTTGGACTAGAGAACTGGGATTAGGACTTGGTGCTAAAACCCAGGACTTGAGACTTGGAGGCACTAGGGACTAGGAACTAGGGACTAGAAACTCGAGACTTGGGACTTGGACTAGGAACAAGAGACTTGGAAAGAAGAAGAGAGTCTGAAGAATAAACGGGATTGAATCACACTCTGTCTGGTCTCCATTCTTTGCATCCATCCTTACTCTCTTTCTTGCTGAACCCTGACCCATGGACCAGAGAAGCTTGGGGCAGTGTGGGCTCTAATAATTTAGCCCCCAAGGCTTTTGGCAGTGTGGGTTCCAACATTGACAGACCAGTCTGTGACATTTTGACCCCAAGCATGGGGCAGAGCGGTTCTCAATAATCGTTGCTTCCTGTTATTTTTGTTGTTAGAGGTGGAATTATGATTGTGTGGCTATCTTCTTTTAGGTTTGCTGAAAGAAGATTACTTTCTTGCTTTTTCTAGGGTGTAGTTTCCCTCCTTGTTTTGGAGTTTTCTGTCTATTATCCTTTGTAGGACTGGATTTGTGGAAAAATATTTTGTAAATTTGGTTTTGTTATGGGTTATCTTGGGTTCTCCATCTATGGCAATTGAGAGTTTTGTTGGGCATAGTAGCCTGGACTGGCATTTGTGTTTTCTTAGAGCCTTTATGTCATCTGACCATGATATTCTGCTTTTAGACTCTCTGTTGAGGAGTCTGGTATAATTCTGATAGGTCTGCCTTTATATGTTAGTTGACCTATTTTTCCTCACAGCTTTTTATATTCTTTCTGTGTTTTGTGCATTTGGTGTTTTGTTATGATGTGATGGGACTAATTTTTTTTCTGTTCCAAACTTTTTGTGGTTCTGTAGGTTTCTTGTATGTTTATGGTCATCCCCTTCTTTTGGTTAGGGAAGTTTTCTTCTATAATTTTGTTGATGTTATTTACTGGCCGTTTGAGTTGGGAATCTTAGCTTTGTTCTAGACCTATTATCCTTAGGTTTGGTCTTCTTATTGTGTCCTGGATTTCCTAGATGTTTTTGGTTAGGACCTTTTTATATTTTGCATTTTGTTTAACTGTCGTGTCAATGTTTTCTATGGTATCTTCTACACCTGAGATTCTGTCTTCTATCTCTTGTATTCTATTGGTAATGCTTGCATTTATGACTCCTGATCTCCTGATCTTCTTCCTAGGTTTTCTATCTCCAGGACTGTCTTCCTTTGTGATTTCTTTGTTGTTTAATTTTCCAATTTTAGATCCTGAATGGTTTTGTTCAATTCATTCACCTGTGTTTTTCTGTATTTTTAAAAGAGACTTATGTGTTTCCTCCATTGGCTTCTACCTGTTTACCTCTGTTCTCCTGTATTTCTCTAAGGGAGTTATTTATGTCCTTCTTAAAGTCCTCTATCATCATCATGAGATTTGATTTTAAATCCTAGTCTTGATTTTCTGGTGGGTTGGGGTGGGCAGGGTTTGCTGTGGTAGGAGAACTGGGTTCTGATGATGCCAAATGGACTTGGTTTCTGTTGCTATGTTCTTGTGCTTTCCTTTCATTTTGTGGTTATCTCTGGTGTTAGCTGGTCTTACTGTCTCTGACTGGAACTTGTGCCTCCTGTGAGCCTGTGAGCTTAGGGCTTTAGGTATGTCAGCCCTCCTGGGAGATAAGCTCTCTTTGGTGAGATTAGGGTGTGGATTGCTACACATGATTAGCTCCATGGCACAGACACAAGCCTGATAAATCATGTCCCCAGCTGTTCAGTGATTCATGGGTACTGTTGTTTCAGGTAACTCCCATTTGTGCGTAGTATTGGGCCCATTAGTGGTGGTCTCATTTGTGATCTTAGGTGTATCAGCCCTCCTGGGAGACCAGCTCTCTCCGGGTGGGATTGGAGTGCAAATAGTTGTGGAATAGGGTCATCTCTGTGGCACAGATGGAAACAGGTAGGATCATGTTCTTGAAGATCTTTTATTACTGAGAATTATTTTGGCTATCCTTAGTTTTTGTTTTTCCATATGAAAAAGAATTGCTCTTTCCATGTTTGAAGAATTGTGTTGGAATTTTGATGGAGACTGCATTTAATTTGTATATTGCTTTTGATAAAATGGCCATTTTCACTATGTTAATCCTACCAATTCAGAGCATGGGAGATATTTCATTCTTTTCAGGTCTTCTTCAATTTTTTCAGAGCTTTCAAGTTCTTGTCCCACACATCTTTCACTTGCTTGGTAAGAGATATTTTGTACTATTTGTGGCTATTGTGAAGGGTGGTATTTCCCTAATTTATTTCTCAGTTCATCTATCATTTGTATAAAGGAAGGCTTCTGATTTGTTTGAGTTAATTTTATATCCATCCATCCATGTTGCTGGAGTTGTTTATCAGCTGTAGGAGTTTTCTCATGGAATTTTGAGGGATATATATATATATATATATATATATATATATATAATCATATCATCTGCAAATAGTGATACTTTGTCTTCTTCCTTTTTAGTTTTTAACTCCTTGATCTCCTTTTGTTGTTTAATTGCTCTAGCTAGGACTTTGAGTAGAATATTGAATAGATAGGAAGAGAATGGGTGACCTTGTCTGTTCCTGATTTTAGTGGGATTGCTTCTAGTTTCTCAACATTTTATTTGATGTTGGCATTTGGTTTGACATGTATTGCTTTTATTATGTTTTTCCATGTGCCATGCATTTCTGATCTCTCTAATACTTTGAAGGGGTATTGTATTTTGTCAAAGGCCTTTTCAGTATCTAATGAGAAGATCATGGGACTTTTTCTTTGAGTTTGTTTACATAGTACATTGTGTTGATGAATTTTAGTATATTGAACTATCCCTGCATTCCTGGGATGAAGCCTTCTTGATCATTGTAAATAATGATTTTGATGTATTTTTGGATACACTTTGAGAAAATGTTATTGCATATTTTTCATTGATATTCATACTTGAAATTGTCTTGAAGTTCTTATTGTTGGTTCTTTGTGTGGTTCAGGAATCAGAGTAACTGTGGCTTCATAGAATAAATTATGAAATGTTTCTTATGTTTATATTTTGTGGATTAATTTGAGGAATATTTGTATTAGCTCTTCTTTGATGGTGTTTTAGAATTCTGCCCTAAAACCATCCAGACCTGGGCTTTCTTTTTGGTTGGGGGGCTTTAAATGTCTATTTATGGGAGTGTTCAAATATTTTATCTGACCTTCATTTAATTTTGGTAAGTTGTATATTTCTAGAAAATCATCCATCTCATCTAGATTTTCCAGTTTTGTTGAGTATAGGCTTTTGTAATAGGTTCTGATAATTTTGTGAATTTCCTCTCTTTCTGGTTTAACCTCTCCCTTTTCATTTCTGATTTTGTTAACTTGGATACTGTCTCTGTGCCCTTTAAGTAATTTGGTTAGTGGTTTACCTATGTTGTTGATTTACCTATGTTGTTGGTTTTGTTGAGTCTTTGTGTTTTTCTCTTTGTTTCTATCTAGTTGATTTCAGCCTTGAGTTTGAGTATTCTGTCATCTACTCCTTTTAGATGTTTTTGATTGTTTTCTGTTCTAGAGCATAGGGGTGTGCTGTTAAGTTGCTTGTATGGGATCCCTTCAATTTTTTAATGAATGCACTTAGTGCTATGAAATTTCCTATTTACACCTCTTTCATTGTTTACCATAAGATGGGGTATGATGTGCCATTGAATTCTATAAAGTCTTTGATTTTTCACTTCATTCCTTTCATGAACCAGTTATCACTAAGCAAAGAGCTGTTTGGTTTCCATGAGAATGTGAGATTTCTCTTGTTTTTGTTGTCACTGAAGACCACCTTAATCTGTGGTGATCTGATGGAATGCATGGGATTATTTCAATCTTTTTATATTTTTTGAGGCTTGCTTTGTCTTTCATTATATAGTCAATTTTGGAGAAGTTTACATGAAGTGATGAGAAGGAGATATATTCTTTTGTTTTGGTGTGAAATATCTGTAGATATTGCTTAAAACTATTTGTTTCATAACTTCTATTAGTTTTACTGTGTCTCTGCTTAGTGTCTATTTCACTGACCTGGCCATTGGTAAGATTATGTGAGTGTGGGGGTAAATTTTTCAACTTTTATTGTATCAAGTTCATTGTGTGTCTTGAGGTTTAGTAAAGTTTTTTTTTTTTTTCTTTGAATGTGAGTGCCCTTGTAATTGCGGCATAGAGGTTCAGAACTGAAGCTTTCTCCTGGTGGATTTATAGTTTGTTGAATGAAGCATTTTTCCCCATCTCATTTGATAACTTTTGGTCGAAAATCTATTTTATTCAATATTAGATTATCAACTCCAGCTTGTTTCTTGGGACCATTTGCTTGTAAGACATTTTTTCAGCCTTTTACTCTGAAGTAGTGTCTGTCTTTGTTATTCAGGTGTGTTTCTTGAATGTAGCCAAATGCTGGCTCCTGTTTACATACCCAGTCTGTTAGCCTGTGCTTTTTTATTGGAGAATAGAGTGCATTGATATTGAGATATATTACAGATAGATGATAGTTTGTTCCTCTCATTTTTGTTTCTGGAGGTGATATTATATGTGTATTATTCTATTCTTTTGGATTTGTTGTGAAATGTTTTTTATGGTTTCTTGGGTGTAGTTTCCCTCTTTTTGTTGGAGATTTCTTTGCAGTATTCTCTGTAGGGATGGGTTAGTAGAAAGGTATTGTTTAAATTTAGTTTTGTCATAGAATAACTTGGTTTCTCCATCTATAGTGTTTTAGTGTTTTGCTGCTTAGCCTGGACTGTATTCTCTTAGGGTCTGTCTGACATCTGTAAAGCCTCTTCTAGCTTTTAGACTCTGTTGAGAAGTCTTGTGTAATTCTGATAGGTCTGACTTTGTATGTTACTTGGCCTTTCCACCTTACTGCTTTTAATATTCTTTCTTTTTTTCTGTGCATTTAGCGTTTTGATTACTATGTGAAGGGAGGATTTTCTTTTCTTGTCTAATTTATTTATTTGGTGTTCTTTAGGCTTCTTGTACATTTATGGTCATTTTCTTCTTTTGGTTAGGAGAGTTTTCTTCTTTAATTTTCTTAATGATGATTTCTGGCCCTTTGAACTGGGGATCTTCACACTCTTCTATGCCTCTTATTCTTAGGTTTGGTCTTTTCATTGTGTCCTGAATTTCCTGGATTTTCTGTGTTAGGAGCTTTTGCAAGTTGTCTTTTCTTTGACTATTGTGTCAGTATCTACTTATGATATCATCTAGGACTGAGATTTTCTCTTCTGTCTCTTGTATTCTGATTCTGGTGTTTGCATCTTTAGCCCCTGGTCTGATTTTTAAGTTGTCCATCTCTAGGATTGCCTTCATTTGTGTTTTCTTTATTGTTTCTATTTCCATTTTTTACTTCTTGGACTGTCTTGTTCAATTTCTTTACCTGGTTGATTATTATTTTCTTATTTGTTTAAGGGATTTATGTGTTTCCCCTTTAAGGACTTTTACCTGTTAGCCTGTGTTTTCCCATATTTTTTTAAGGGAGTCATTTACAACAGCCTTAAAGGCCTCTATCATCTTCATTATATGGGATTTTAGGTCATCATCTTGTGTTTCAGGGGTGTTAAGGTATTCAGGGCTTGTGGTGAGATAACTCAATTCTGATAATGATGAATTGCATTGTGTTCTGATTTTACACTTGCCTTTTATGTTTTCTGGGTTTTTTTGTTTTTGTTTTTGGTTTTTAAAAGATGTAGATACCAATCTATTATTATATTATAGGAGTCAGAATCACAGTGTAGAAATCATTTGGTCTCTTAATCTGTGCTCTATCAATTGAAAAATGAGAATAAGAAAAAGCATCTGCATCCTAACATCCTGTAGATATTCTTTATATGTAAATTTCTTAGTGTAATAATCAGTATAAAGGTATGCGGATAGGTATATGGCTGCTTTATTGTAGTGATTGTCAAAGCAACACTTCAAAAACAGGAATACAAGGGGTCCTGCAATTAGGATTTGCAAGAGATCTAGAGTATTACTGAGTCTTTGAGCTGGAGAGTTAATGTTATTCCATGACTTATCTACATCAAGAGCTCTACTCAAGCATGAAACTTGGATTGTATTTCCATTGTTGGGGGAATACAAGTCATTTTAAAATTCTACTTCTTTATCCCATTTTAAGACATATATTTTCTGACTTTATATACAATGATGGAAATGTCAAAATATTTGTTATTTAAAATTTAATTTTTTAGCCAGGCAGTGGTGGTACACACCTTTAATCCTAGCACTTGGGAGGCAGAGGCAGGCAGATTTCTGAGTTCGAGGCCAGCCTGGTCTACAGAGTGAGTTCCAGGACAGCCAAGGCTACACAGAGAAACCCTGTCTCGAAAAACCAAAAAAAAAAAAAAAAAAAAAAAATTAACTTTTTATATAAAGTTTCATTTTATGTTCCCTTGGGGTACTGGATGACATATGCTAAAGATGACCAGTAAAATATTTATTGATAAATATATATTGAATGAATGAAAGTAATTTTAGTTTTTAGAGTTGATGTTTAGCATTATTCATTTATTGCAATATCACAGTAAAAATTGTTCTTAGAAAAATTTGTTATATAATTATGTAGTAAATAGTGAACAAATCATACAGCACCATGCATGAATACCTAAACAAAACAAAATAATAAATTGACCTCTTGAGAATTGACAGAAGCTTGGGAGCTTAGGTATTCTTGCCTGTGAATTGAATCACTCAATATCCATCAGAAGAAATAATAAAGCTCCATGATAACTTCAAAATTTACATTTGAATCTTTAGCATCTTCAGGGATTGATCCCCAGAGGAAACAAAAACTAAAAGATGACAACATAACCACACAACATTGACTTTACTCTGAAGGAGGAATGAGTTCTCATTTCAGGTAGGATTTTGGCTTTTCGTAATGAATTTGGCTGAATCATTTTCATGTATGATCTCAGAAAATTATTTGCCAGCTCAAAATAAATCTGTTTTAGCTATGGGTTAAGTATCTGTTATGTTTTCATAGTACTTCCATAGATATATCAAATTATTTGGTAAAACATTTTTATTTAAAAATAGGACAATATCTAAAAATTTAAAATAGATAGTTTTATTGATAAATTAAAATTTCTGTCTAGCTGTTGTTTGAATAACAATTTTATTTATGTAGGAAACTCTTATATATCTTTTAAAATTTTTTACAAAAAAGCATTCCAGTTATTTTTGGTTTATAGGAGTCTAAGATTATTATTATTTAAATATATTATTATGTAGCTGATAAGTAACTGGTTTCAGTTAGCTTTGGTTACTGAATGTTACATAAACTAAATGCAAGTTAAAGAATCTCTTACAAAGATATTAAAATCTTGATGTAAATAATATTAAATGAAAATCTTATGTCTTATTAATAATGTGGCAAACATTGCCATTTCATAAATTACCTGTGTGTATCTATGTATATTTCTTAGATTTTTAAAGATTATTCCTAGATATTTATAGTTGTTATTTTAAGAAGCATATAAAATTTTAGGTCCTATCCAATTCTTTCCTGTAAAACTATGAATTTATTTTCCCTACTAGAACCAGGATTCATTTTTGTTAATTTTTATTTATATTATATTTTTTATATTTCAGTTTAAGGTACAATTGGTTAAGCAAGATAACACAAAAAGTAAAAGGCATATGTGAGGAAAAGTTTTTTGGTGTATTGCTAACCAATTTAAAATACAGACTCATTCTGAAAGGCAAATAATTATGGATACTTAGATATATTTAAATATATTTGAATTATCCTTGCACTAAAGAAACTGAAACTACCCACTTATAAATCCTTCCCTGTATTGTCTCCATCACAGACTTGATCCAGCCTCAGCTACACTGTTCCATGGCTTTCCTGGAGGATGGGAACCACACTACAGTGACAGGATTCATTTTATTGGGCTTAACAGATGACCCAGTCCTTAGAGTCATCCTCTTCACCATCATCCTGTGCATCTACCTGGTGACTGTGTCTGGGAACCTCAGCACAATCCTTCTCATCAGAGTCTCTCCTCAGCTCCATCATCCCATGTACTTTTTTCTGAGTCACTTGGCCTTTGCTGACATAGGCTATTCATCTTCTGTCACACCCAATATGCTTGTCAACTTCCTGGTAGAGAAAAACACCATCTCATATCTTGGATGTGGCATCCAGCTTGGTTCAGCTGTTTTCTTTGGGACAGTTGAATGTTTCCTTCTGGCTGCCATGGCTTATGATCGGTTTATAGCAATTTGTAGCCCACTGCTTTATTCAAACAAAATGTCCACACAAGTTTGTGTCCAGCTGCTTATAGGATCGTATATAGGGGGTTTTCTTAATGCCTCTTCCTTCACACTTTCTTTCTTTTCTCTTCTCTTTTGTGGACCAAATAGAGTCAATCACTTTTTCTGTGATTTTGCTCCATTAGTAAAACTATCTTGTTCTGATGTCAGTGTCCCTGCAGTTGTTCCCTCATTCACAGCTGGCTCCATCATTATGGTGACCGTGCTTGTAATAGCTGTCTCCTATATCTACATTCTCATCACCATCCTGAAGATGCGCTCTACTGAGGGCTGCCATAAGGCCTTCTCTACCTGCACCTCTCACCTCACTGCAGTCACACTGTTCTATGGGACCATCACATTCATTTATGTGATGCCCAAGTCCAGCTACTCCACAGACCAGAACAAGGTGGTGTCTGTGTTTTACATGGTGGTGGTCCCCATGTTGAACCCCCTTATCTATAGCCTCAGAAATAAAGAAATCAAGGGTGCTCTGAAGAAACAGTTTGGTAAAAACACATTTTCTTAGAGACATCTGTTATTTAGGAAAACTTGATTTAGTAATGAATGTCTCTTTATATAAGATTAAAGGGATGGTTCTGGCTGAAAAAGATTGATGACAGTGTTACCATGTGACAAGCTCTCCAATAAATATGTGATCTAATTTCATTATACATGAAAAACTAGAATTTTCATAAAGTCAAATTAAGTTTTCTAAATTAAGGGAATAAATATAATTATATAAATAGATATTGCTAAACATAATTTTGATGTTACATTAATACTTTTTAAAGTTGTTCATTATTAAGCATGTTATAGGCAGGATCTTTATTTGTTGTTGTTAGGCTTCTTTAGAGAGGGAGCTTTATGTAACAGTTCTGGCTGTCCTGGACCTCATGCTGTAGCACAGGCTGACCTTGAAGTCACAGATCTCTTTGTCTCTGCCTCCAGAGTACTTAGATCAAAGGCAAGCACTACTACCACCTGGCTCAGATTGGATATTAAATTTTCCCCAAAATCCCATATCATTTTCAAAAGCCTACTGCCTATTGTAGTGCTCTTGGGGAATGCTGTAAAATTTAGAGATTGAGCCTACTTGCAATAATTCCTTTACTTGAGGCATGCCATAAAAGATAAAAAGTGACCTATAACTTTGTTTATCATTCTTTTAGGCTAGGAGGTGAGTGACTTTGTTCAACCACACATCCCTACTGTGAGGTGTAGAAATAGATCATATTGATAGACTCAACCCACCAGCAACTGAGACTTGTAAATCTCTGTGCCAGGAATAATGTTTTCTTTTGATAAGTTGATTATCTTAGCTATTTATTATAGTATAAGAAAATTGGATAATATAGATGTCAATTCTTCAGGCTGTGCTTTATTTAACACTCTTATCTTGAGATAAATAAATAAGTCCATATTACTGAAGGATAAGAAGAAAGAAGAGACTAAAATTTCTAGAAATGTTGTAGAAAGTATGATCTATAGGAATGGACATTGTAGACTCAAAAATCTTCTGATCTGTGGTCTTTGCTCCTGGCCATGGCCTAATTGTGGAGTCTGTAGAGAAGAGTAGGGAATTCATCCCTGACTTATCTGTGAATTTCTCTGTCTAACAATATTTTCAAATTTACATAAATTATAATATGTATACTGATCATATCTACCCACCACTATCTCTGTCTAACTTCATAGAGTGGCCCTACTCCATTTTCTCCTGTTGAAATTCATATATTTTAAAAAATAATTTAAATTATCTCTTTTATTTTGGGCATTACATGTTTTCCTTTTTTCTTTTATACAAATGCCCCATATAATCCTTGATCTTTCAATTTTATAGCTACTTGTTTTCCATTTTTATTAATAACTTCTGAGTCTAATTAGTGTTTTAGATATACACATGGCTGTGTGGATATCTGCTGGGTCAGTATCATAACAGCAACCTTATTCCAAAATGAGAGTGACTGTCCTCAAGAAACATGACATATCAGTAGCTCCTATGACTGGGTTGGGGGTACAGAGGCTCATTTTCTTTTATTTATGCTGGACTGTGGATTCGCCTGATCTTGTTCAGGTACCCATATTAACTGTGCAACAGGCATGTTATATTTAGAGGTAAGCATTTCACAGGGCTTCTTTCCATCTTCCAGTTATTACATTCTTTCCAACTCTATGGATTAATATTATTTTTTAATGTGATGTATAGTTTTCTTTTTTATTGGATATTTTACTTATTTACATTTGAGATGTCATCCCCTTTTTCCATTTCCCCTCTCTAGAAAACTCCATCCCATCCTCCCTCTTTCTTTTTGCTTTTATACCATTTTAATTACATGCAAGTATTAAGGTCAGTTCTAGGTTTGGGAACTAGCAATACAATAGATGCAAATAGTCAAGAAACAAGCACAACAATAAACACAAATAGTCAAAGAACAAGCAAGGCAACAAATAAAATTCCATGAACACTCCCATGATTACTGTTTTAAAGGGCTTATCAAGACCAAAATATCTGAGCCAAGTTCCCTGTCCTAGCCCAAAGTCATTTTCCTGTCTAGCCTACTTTCTTGTTCTAGCCTAAGATTTAGATTCCTGTTTGAAATTACTTCTTTGTTCTATCCTAATATTTAGATTCCTGCCTGAAATTCTTCCTTGTTCTAGCCTACAATCTCTGTTGATTATAAGGTTGAGATTGGTATAGAAGGCCCATATGCTGTGATCATCTATAGGCCTCTGTATTAACCACTGCCCCCTGGTTGTGCACAGGAAGCCATTTTTTTAAACTAAGATTGAGAACAATACAATCTTCTTTTCTTGTTTCTTGACTCTTGCCTCCCTGAACTCTTGGACTGCATAATCCTTCCAAGCTCTGGCCTGGGATAATCTGCGACATTCTATACCAGGCACAAATTCTATCCAGGAATCTTGTGCTGGAGTGAAAGAGTTCCTGAGTTTCCAAGAACCAAGAAAAACGAACCAAAATTCTTTCCCAGAAGAGTTAAGCTTGTAAGTTTGACTGAGATTTTGAAGAGAAAAGTTTTAGAATTTGTGGCCAGAGTCACACACTGCTCTGCATGCTTAATCTACCTTGGCTGTCTTTTCCTTAAAGTTGTGATTACCTACAGTGGGGGCAATTTTCAGATGATGGTGATTATCACACTCACTTCCTTTTATGGTGTCTGCTTTAGTGCTTCAGAATAAAAGTCTATCTTTGAATATATTTTCCAATTATATATTGCAATCTGACATGTAAGGTAGTAATCTATGCCACTGGGTTGTGAATAAAAAACACTTAAAACAGAATTTATCTTCTACAATAGGATTCCAAAAAAAGAACATTAAAAGAGATGTGAGCTATGAGTTTGTGTTGAGTAGTGTATGTGAAAAAGATAAAACAAAACAAAAACACCACCAACAAAATTAAGCCAAATGAACATAGGAGATTGATGTGTTAAGGCAGGGTGTGTTCAACATAGGCCTACCTGGAAACCTAGGACCCTAGGAAGGACTTCAGAATGTCATTGAAGTCTTCTGGAATATGGTACTATCTCTGTATAGCTAGTTGTATGAATTCAATACTCACCCATGTGCATGAGGTTTACTTTTGAGTTTTCAGTTGCAACAATATCAGCATTGGTCATTTTAATCAATCTAATGGGGACCACAACTAGAACAACTAATAAATGTTAGGTTTGATATCAAAATAGGGTTTACAGAATAAAAAAAACTGAATGTATAAGTGTTGGCAGGAGGTGTATGTTGATAGGGAGGATGACCTAATATTCAAATAATCTCTTTCAACAGTAAGGATTTGATAATCAGGAAGAAAATGCTACCTACATGGACTGTAGGTTTAATGTTCTTTGAGGATGGGTGGGGTAAAACCCATAACTAGGTATTTTTCCTGGAAGACATGCTATTGGTAGACATCACACATGTTCTCATGAAAAGAGGAAATATAATATATCAAGCCATGCACAGATAACAACTGTAGACCTCTGGCAATGGCTTTGTGTTCAATATGGTAAAACCCAGTGATTTCTCAGGATAAATTGAATAAATGAACAACTCACATTCCAGTTTTTCCATTGATCACAGAGAAAGTTATTGACAAGCCAAAAGGAATCTAGAAATACTAAATATGGAAGTTAGTGAAAGTAACATATGAAAGAACTGAAACCAGTAACATTTGGTTAATATTGATATGACTCAACACAGGCCATAATATATTATTTTTACTAAATTGGTCAGAGATACTTGAAATAGACATAGTGATCAAAAAAGAAAAATAATGTGCTGGCAATATATGGTATCTTTTGGGTGATATGGCAAAATAATAACAGTCAGGACAATATGTCTCTAATAGAGACCAGCAACCCTACCATTGCAAGCTCTGAGAATTTTGACATAGCTGAAGCACATGAGAAAGTCCTTAAACCAACTTTTACATGTATGTGAAAGTGATTTAAAAAAGAAACTAATATATCACTTAAAGAAATCTATGAAAAACAATCAGTGAGATCAGTAAAGAAATAGTCCATGACGCAAAACTAGAAATTGAATCAATAAAGAAACACAAAACCAAGGGAAATCAGGAAATACAATTTAGTTACTTGGACAGGAACCTCAGAGACAAGCCTCACCAACAAAGTACAAGAGGTCAAAGAGAGAACCTCAGATATTGAAGTACCAAATAGAAGAAATGGTTACCTCCATAAACGCAAATGTTAAATCTAAACATCACACAGCATAAAACATCAAGAAAATCTGGGACACTATTTAAAGACCAAACCCAATAATAGGCATGGAGGAAGAAAAAGAAACCTAGTAAACATTTTCAACAAAATGATAGAATAAAATTTCTGCAAATGTATAGAACACCAAATAATTGGACCAGAAAAGAAAAGCCCCTCAGCACATAGTAATCAAAACACTAAACATATATAACTGAAAAATACTATTAAAAATACAAGGGGAAAAGACAAAGTAAGTTATAAAGGCAGACCTATTCAATTTACATGCCATTTCTCAATGAAGACTCTAAAACCCAGAAGGGCCTGAACAGATAGTCTAAAGATAGATTGTACAGAATCACAGGCACCATTCTAGACTATAACATCTAGGAAACTGTCAATCACAATTGGTGGTGGAAAATAAGACATTACATGCTAAAACCAAATTTAAGCAACATCTATCTACAAAGAAGCTGCATAGAAGGTACTAGGAAAACACCAAGAATAGACAGTAATCACACCAAAAAAACCCACAAGAGATAAATAATCACAGGCAAGCAAATCAAAAGAGAAGACACCCCCCAGCACACACTTCCCACTCCCACATCTTAGCAACAACAGCAACAATACTACAAAATGTGAATCAGAACACAGTGCTCATTTATTTTTTCTATATTTATCATTAGTTTGTTTATTCACTTTACATTTGGATTGCAGGTCCCTCTCCATCTTCTCTTCCATGTTCCACCCTTATGAGCTACTTCTGCTATTATCTCCTCCCTTTCTTTTTGAAGAATGGGAAGGTCTCCATGTGTTCTGCCCTGGCACATTTAGTACCAGCAGCACTTAAGGCAAACTATCTCACTCAGGCCAGATAAGGCAGCCCAGCTAGGGAAAGGGATCTAAAGGCAGACAACAGGGTGAGAGATAGCCCCTGCTCCAATAATGGGATCCACATAAATATGAAGCTATACCTGTTATAAGTATTTACAAGGCCTAGCAGAAGCTCACACATGCTTTTTAGTTGGAGGAGTCCTATTGAACCTGGTTAATTGACTGTATAAGTCTTATTGTTGTATTCTTAACCCATTTGGCTCCCTTAAACTTTCCCCCTTTCTTCCACAAGACTCCCTAAGTTCTGCCTAATGTTTATAGCAGAGTATCATTTACAGTGTCAGGGGTAGGATTTTTCTCATGAGTTGGGTCTCAAGTTGGACCAGTCATTGGTTGCCTATTCCCTCAATCTCTGCTTAATCTTTGTCCCTGAAAATCTTATGGGTGGACACATTTTGGGTCAAAGTTTTGTCTTTGGGTTGGTGTCTCCCTCTCTTCACCAGAGGTTACACTTAGCTACTGGAGGAAGCCATTTTTTTTGTCTCAATATCCCCATCTTGTAGGAGTTTCAGCTAGAAGTAATTCCCTAGATTCTGGGGTCCTGTACTGTCAAGTATCCTGCCAGTCCAAGAGACGTCTCCCCATTTGTTTCCCTTGTTGCCTCTATTCCTCTCTTTACCCATTCCCCCCTCCAATCTGATTCACAGTCATTATCACTTTCCCACCCCCTCTCCCACTCAGTTCCCTATATTCATCCACTCTAGTGTTTATTTTCCCTTCTTAGATTCTAGCATCCTCCCTTGGGTCCTCCTTATACTTAGGTTCTTTAGGCCTGTGGATTGTAGAAAGGTTGTCCTATAGTTTATGACTAATATTCAATTATATGTAAGTCCATACCATGCATGCCTTTCTGGGTTTGGGTTACCTAACGCAGAATGGTATTTTCTAGTTCCACTCATTTGCCTGCACACTGCATAATGTCATTGCTTTTAATACCTGAGTAGTATTCTCCTGTGTAAATATATCACATTTTTATTATCCATTCTTTGGTGGAGGGACATTGAGGTTGTTTCCCATTTCTGGCTATTATGAATAAAGCTGATATGAATTCAAGCTAGTGTCCTTGTGGTATGTTGGAACATCTTTTGGGTATATGTCCATGAGTAGTATAGCTGGGTCTTGAGTTAGAATTCTCCTCACCTTTCTGAGACATCATCAGAATGATTTCCAACGTGGTTGTACAAGTTTGCACACCCATAGGCAATGGAGGAGTATGCTCATTGTTTTACATCCTCACCAGCATGTGCTGTCCCTTGAGTTTTTGATCATAAATATTATGACACGTGTAAGATGAAACCTCAGAGTAATTTTGATTTGAATTTCCCTGATGAGTATAGATGTTGAACATTTCTTTAAGTGCTTTTAGGTCATTTGAGATACATCTGTTGATAATTCTCTATTTAGCTCTTTATCACATATTAAAATTGAGTTTTTTGGTTTGTTGTTGTCTAACTTCATGTGTTCCTTATATATTTTGTATTAGTCTTTGATCAGATAGAGGTTACATTCTGTAGGCTGTTCTTTTTTTCTATTGTTGTTCTTTGCCTTACAGAAGCTTTTCCATTCCATGAAATTCCATTTATTCTGTGTTGATCTTAGTGCATGAACTATTGGTGCTTTGTTAAAGAAGTTGTCTCCTGTGCCAAAGTATTCCAAGAATTTCCTCACTTTCTCTTTTATTAGATTTAGTGTATTGGTTTTATGTTGAGTTTCTTGATACACTTGGACTTGAGTTTTGTGCAGGGTGATAGACATGAATCTATTTGCATTCTTCTACAAGCAGACATCCAGTAACCAGCATCATTAGTTGAAGATGCTTTTGTCATCCTATGATTTGGATTGTTTATCAAAAAATCAAGTGTCTTTAGGTGTGTGGGTTTAATTCTGTGTCATTGATTCTATTCCATTGATCAACTTGTCCATTTTTATACCAACTCCATGAGGTTTTCATTAATATTACTTGTGTAATATAGCACTGCTGGGGGCCAGTCCTGGCATGGGTCTTCTTTCTTGTCTTATTGGTTCTTCTTGAGGCAGCAGAGGGGGAAGAGTATAAGCAGAGGTTAAGACTTTGTCTTATGAGATATTTAGGGTTGCTGTATAATAATACAAAGTTTACTTATCTAAGTATAAGTTACTATGCTGCTGTAGCTGACCTGCCTTATGTGATCCTCTGAGGCCAGACACTGCAGTTTCTGGCACTTAGCACATCTTCCTCAAACAGCAAGGGATTAAGTAAATAGCCTTTGTACTATCTCAGCAGGAACTGCACAGGTCTTTAGAAAAGCGATTATAGCCTTTATTACTAAGTTGTAAAAGTTTTCCTATGAAAGCTATCTAAGGAGAAAAGTGGAAAGATTCTAAGTGGGGCAAGGGAAAAAATTTCTACACTAAGTGAGGAAAGGCAGAAAATTCTAATAAGGGAAAATTTTTTTTCTCATCTCTTTGTCCTCAGTACTTATACATCTTTCAGAATACATGATCACATGTAACAAAGTTCATCACAAGTTCACACAAAAATCAAATCATAAATTGAAATAGAAGTTTACCACAGAGAATGTTTACATGCATATTCATTAGGAATAATTATCTGGCTAAACATCCATCACCTGTCTCAGATCCATAGGTTCACTGAAAGTTTAAAACCATAACTAAGTAATTAGTGGAGTTTTGTGTAAATAAATCCACTCAATATTTTATATTCTGTCCTAGCACCTATAATCATTAGTTCCTTTTAAAATGACCTTTGGTTAATTGTTTTACAACCTCTTGGAATGTGCTCTGAGTAGGAGAAAGTTTGGTTACTATCTAAGAGCAATTAACTGGTGACACTGGCAGAGTTCTCATTGCAGTTTTGACTATTATAAAAGGACCTAATAGTACTCCCAGTATAAAAGAGCTTAATAATCACTGATATAATTTTAGGAATTTTTATAGGATCATCATTAAGACTTAAATCATATATTTGTTTATATAGCATCACTACAAGTCAGTACATCTGCTCCAAAGGGATGGGCTAATATCTAGTTATTGTTATATATGTTTAATAATAACAAGAAAAGCATATTACTAGCAGGAATCTTTTCTAAAATGAATTCTCTTATGGCATTGCCTAATAAGAACAAACTTGTTGCAGAGTATATAATAATCTGAAGCAGGCCAGATAGCCTGCTAGTTATTAACTTGTCCCATTGTTGTTCCTGACATAGCTTAAAATTAAAGATAGTCATACCTCCAAAAGTTCTTTTACTGTGCAGGATTGTTCTAGCTCTCCTGGTTTTTTCCATATAAGGTTGAGAATTGCTTTTCAAGGCTTGTAAAGAATTGCATTGGAATTTTAAAAGGAATTGTATTGAATCTGTAGATTGCTTTTGGTAAGATGTTCATTTTTTCTGTTAATCCCACTGATCTATGAGCATAGGAGATATTTCCATCTTCTAACATCTTCCTCAGTTTCTTTCTTCAGAGACTTGATATTCTTGTCATACAGGTCTTTCCTTTGCTTTGTTAGAGGTACACTAACATATTTTACTTTATTTTTGGCTATTGTGAAGACTCTTATTTCCCTAATTTCTTTTTAAGCCCATTTATCATTTGTATAAAGAGGGTGACAGAATTTTTTTTTTAGTTAATTTTGTATTCAGCCACTTTGCTGAAGGTGTTTATCAACTGTAGGAGTTCTCTGGTAGACTTTTTTTGGGGGGTGGTGGTGGTGGTGATTTGTATATTCTATCATATCACCTGTGAATACTTTGCCTTCTTTTCTAATTTGCATCTCTGATTTACTTTATTTTTTTATTCCTTTAGTGAAATTTCAAGTACTATGTTGTATAGATATGGAGACAGTGCACAGCCTTGCCTTGCCTGTGATTTTAGTGAAATTGCTTTAAGTTTTTCTCTATTTTATTTTGGGTATTGGGTTCCTGTATTTTGACTTTATTATGGTTAGGTATGTACCATGTTTCCCTGATCTGGCCAGAACTATTAGTATGAAGGGATGTTGGATTTTGTCAAAGGCCTTTTCTGCATCTAATGACATAATCATGTGATTGTCTTATTTCAGTTTGTTTATGTGAGGGATTATGTTGATGGTTTTCTATATAGTGAAACATCTCTGCATCCCTCATATGATGCCCACTTGGTCATGGTGGATTATGTTTTTGATGTGTTTTTAGATTCAGTTTGTACATGTTTTATTTAGTATTTTTGCATTAATGTTTATGAAGTTCATAACCTAACATTCTATTTCTTCAGTGAATCTATTTCATTCAGATATTAGGGCAACTTTGACCACATGAAATGAGTTTGGCAATGTTCCTTCTGTTTCTATTTTTTGAATAATTTAAGAAGTAGTCATATAAACTTTTCTTTGAAAGTCTGGTAAAATTTTTTTTGGTTGGGAGACTTTTTTTTATTGGGTATTATATTTACATTTCAGATTTTATTCCCTTACCCCACTTTCCCCCACCACCCAGAAACCTCCCACCCCATCCCCCCTCCTTATGCTTCTATGAGGCTGTGCCCCCACCTACCCCCCACTCCCACCTCCCCACCCTCACATTCCCCCCCACTTGGTGTTTGTCCTTCAAAGGACCAAGAATCTCCTCTGGTTGGGAGACTTTTTATGACTACTTTTGTTTCCTGAAGTGCTATGGGAATATATAAGTTAATTATTCATTCTTAATTTAACTTTGGTAATCAGTATCTATCAAGAAAATCTCCCAGTTCATTTAGATTTTACAATTTTGTGGAGTACAGGCTTTTGAAATAAGACCCAAGGATTCTTTGAAAATTATGTGTCCCTTTTTTATTTCTGATTTTGTTTATTTGAATATTGTCTCTCTGTCTTTTAGTTAGTTTGAGTAAGGGTTTATCTTTCTTGTTGATTTTCTCAAAGAACCAGACCTACTTTTGTTGATTCTTTGCATTGTTCTCTTTTTTTCTAACTGATTGATTTCAGCCCTGAGTTTGATTATTTCCTGTCCTTTATGGGTCATAGGGTAGTTTCTTTCTTCTAGAGCTTTCAGGTATACTGTTAAGCTTTTGCTAGTATGGTAGCTCTCTAATTTCTTTATGAAGTCACTTAATGCTCTTAATATCCCTCTTATCAATGCTTTCATTGTGTCCCATATTGGGGTATGTTGTACCTTCATTTTCATTGAATTTTATGAAGTCTTAAATTCGTTATTTCTTTCCTGAACCAATGATCATTCAGTAAAGTTATTCAGTTTCCAGGAGTTTGTAGGCTTTCTGTTGTACCTGTTCTTGTTGAAGTCTAGCTTTAATTCATGGGGGCCTGATAATATACAAGGGGTATTTCAATTTTCTTGTATCTGTTGAGGCTTGCTTTGTGACTGACTCTATAATCAGTTTTAGAGAGGGTTCTGTGAGGTACTGGGAAGAAGGGGTATTCTTTTGTGTTTAAGTGAGATGTTTTGTAGATATTTTTAGGTTCCTTTGATTCATAACCTAGGTATATTTCATTATTTCTCTGTTTAATTTCTGTCTTAATGCCTTGCTCCTTGGTGAGAGTGGAGTCTACTAGTATTAGTGTGTGAGTTTTCAATGTATCATGTAAACTTTAGTATTGTGTCTTTTACGTATGTAGGTGCCCTTGCATTGTGAGTATAGATGTTGATAATTTAGAGATCATGGTGGTAGAGTTTTTCTTTGATGAGTCTTTCCTTGTCTAGTTTGATTAATTTTGTTTGAATTTTATTTTATTAGATATTATAATGGCTATTCCAGTTTGTTTCTTGGTTCCATCTGCTCTGAAAATCTTTTTCCAGACCTTTACTATGAGGTAATGTTTATACTGTTGCTTAGGTACTATTCTTGTATGCTTGCTGTAGAAGGGTATTTGGGCTCTCCTGGTGTCACATTACCTTGACTCTTGTTTGTTGTGTTCTTATGCTGTCCTTTAGTCATCTGTTTTTCCCTGGTGTTCTTGGATGCTCCTGATGCCTGCACATCTTCAGGAAGATGATGATGATATAGGCATAGAAA
The DNA here is from genome assembly GCF_011762505.2 of Arvicanthis niloticus. Lineage (NCBI taxonomy): Eukaryota > Metazoa > Chordata > Mammalia > Rodentia > Muridae > Arvicanthis > Arvicanthis niloticus. The sequence continues at coordinate 76,515,945 of NC_047658.1, read as the reverse complement.
ATGATTATGACAAACACTGTGATCACAATAATGGATCCAGCAGTATGAAATTCTGTAAAAATACTTGAAAAACGGTTAATATTTTTATGTACTTATTAAAAGTGTAAAAAGGCAAGAATATAAAAGTTATGCATAGACACAATTAAATAACATGAAATCTTCATTTCATATATATTGTTTTATATATTGTTTTAAATACATTATAGTTTTATAAAATTCTATTTTCATCAATAGTTTCATAATACTGAAAGAGATTATTTCACTTGCTTGTCCTTTACAAGTCAGTAAAGTCAGTATTAGAAACCTAACTATCTAAACCCCACTACTTAACAGTTATAACATAATAAAGTTAAATAATATTAATGTTAGACTCTTGTACACCACAAATGATAGGAATGATTTTTGTGGATTTAAAAAATATCTTTAATCTTTTTTTAATAATCCAATCTTTATTCCCCTCCTGGTCCTCCCTCCAATGGTTTCTAATCCCATTACTCCTCCCCCATCTCCAATAGGATGTCCCCGCCGCCACCCCTACCCCAAAAGTCCTCCCCACTCCCTGGGATCTCAAGTATCTCAAGGGTTAAGTGCATTTTCTCTCACTGAGTACAGACCATGCAGTCTTCCATTGTGTATGTGTCAGGGGCCTTGTATCAGCTAGTGTATGCTGCCTGGTTGGTGGCTCAGTGTCTGAGAGATTTCAGGGGTCAAGGTTAGTTGAGACTGCTGGTCTTCCTATGGGGTTGCCCTCTTCCTCAACTTCTTCCAGCCTTTCCATAATTCAACCACAGAGTTCCCACACTTCTGTCCATTGATTGGGTGTAAGTATCTGCTTCTATCTCAGTCAGCTGCTTGTTTGGCCTCTCAGAGGGCAGCAATGTTAGGCTCCTGTCTGTAAATACATAATAGCATGAGTAATAGTGTCAGGCCTTGGAGCCTCCCCTTGAGATGGATCCCAATTTGGGCTGGATCTCCTTTCCCTCAGTCTCTTCTCCATTTTTGTCCCTGCATATTTGTAAAAAGGAATAATTCTGGGTCAGAATTTTTGACTGTGGGATGACAATCCCATCCCTCTACTTGATGCCCTGTCTTTCTACTGGAATTAGACTCTATAAGTTCCCTCTCCCCCTCTCCCCACAATTGGGTATTTTATCTAAGGTCCATTCCTTGGAGTTCTGAGAGTCTCTCACCTTCTAAGACTAGAAAATTCTAGAGAGTCACCCCCACCTCCTACCTCCCAAGGTTGCCTGTTTCTGATGGCTCTCAGTGCTTCACTTCTGTCACCCAAATTTCTGATCTTGTTCCCCCTATCCCCTTGCATTCCCCTTTTCTACTCATGTCCCTTCTGCATCTGCCCCCTGTAATTGCTTTTTTCTCCCTCCCAAGAGGGACTGAAGTATTCTTACTTGGGTCCCTTGGTTTGCTAATGTTCTTGACTTCTCTGGATGGTATTCAGGCTATTCTATACTTTTTTTTTTTTTTTGCTAATACCTTCTTATTAGTGAGTACATACTATGCATGTTCTTATGAATCCGAGTTACCTCACTCAGGATGCTATTTTCTAGTCCTATCCATTTGACTGTAAAACTCATGATGTCCTTGTTTTGAATAGCTGAAAGTGTTCCATTGTGTAAATGAACCACATTTTCTGTATTCATTTTTCAGTTGTGGGACATCTGGATTTTTTCCAGCTTCTGGCTATCACAGATAATGTTGTGATGATCATAGTAGAACATATGCCCTTGTGGCATTGTGGAGCATCTTTTGGATGTATGTCAAGAGTGGTCTTCAGATAGATCCATTTCCAATTTTCTGAGGAACCTCTGGATTGATTGTACCAGTTTTCATTCTCACTAGCAATGGAAGAGTGTTCCTCTTTCTTGCCAACATTGCTGTCACCTGAATTTTTGGTATTAGCTATTCTTTTTGCTGGAAAGGAGCAACAACTTGACTGTAAAACAATAAAAGTAATAAAAAAAATAAGCCACTCAAAAACAGATATGTGTTCTCCTATACCTGGAAAAAATATATATCATGTCATATAAGAACAAAATAAAATGCACATGTGTATGAAAGTGTCACAATGAAGCTTATTGATTTATATGTTGACTTAACAATAATGGAAATATAAACATATGAGAAAAGTACAGGAGCAGGCATTATATAATACACCATCACTTCTAGCACTTAGGTAGTTGAAGCAAGAGGATTATAAATCCAAGGCCAAGCTGGCTGCATAACAATTATGGGGCCTACTTAGAATACACAAAAATATCTATGTCAAAGAAAAGCATAATTGGTTCATAAATACATAAAGAAATTCTTCACATGTTTAGACATCAGGAAATGAAATGCAAAACTCCATCTCATGATACTATCAAGAATAACAATAGTAACAAATGCTGGTGATGATTTCTGTAGAAAAAGAAATAGTTAATACTGCTGATAGGAATGTTAATTTCGCATAACCATTACAGAATATAATATAAAGTTCACTATATTTGTTGAACTACTGGATTATCTGTATATGCCACCTGAAGATGTGTATCTCAAGCTAATGAAATCATTATACAAGAGCCACTTGCATGGCTACCTTTATTGTTCAAATATTTAGCTAAATTACATTCTCTCTGCAGGAGCTCATCAGAGGAAAATAAAGTTAGGAACAATCAAACCAAATAACCCAATTAAAAATGAGATAAAAGAGTAAACAGAAATTTCTCAACAGAGGAATTATTTAAGTGCTTCTCAGCCTTCCAAGACTCTGCTGCTGTGAATTCTTTGTTTAGTTGTAATATCCCACTTTTTGATTGTGTTGTTTGGTTTTTTTGGATGTTGGTTTCTTGAGTTCATTATATATTTTGGATATTAGCCTTTGGATATGGAGCTAGTTAGGATTTTTTTCCCCAATCTATAGGTTGGCGATTTTTCCTATTGACTATGTCCATTGTCTTACAGAAGCTTTTCTGTTTCCTGAGGTCCCATCTATCAATTGGTGATCTTAGAGCCTGAACCATTGGAGTTCTGTTTAGGAAATTTTTCCCATACCAATTAATTTGAGGATTTCTTTTTGTTTTCACTATCTTAAGTTTTTGTATGTCTGTATGAAATTAAGAATTGCCTTTTCCATGTCTTTGAAGAGTTGTTTTGGAATTTGGATGGGGATTGCATCCAGTCTGTAGATTGCTTTTGGTAGGATGGCCATTTACTATATTACTCCTATTAATCCATGATCATGGGAGATCTCTCCATTTTCTGAGGTCTTCTTCAATTTCTTTTTTGACAGACTTGAAGTTTTTGTCTTACAGATCTTTCACTTGTTTGGTTAGTTATCCCAAGATATTTTATATTATTTGTGAATATTGTGAAGTGTGATATTTCCCTATTTTCTTTCTCAGTCTGTTTCTCATTTGTATAAAGGAAGGCTACTTATTTGTTCTAGTTAATTTTATATTCAGTCACTTTTATGAAGTTGTTTATCAGCTGTAGCAGTTGTGTGGTAGAATTTTTGAGGTGACTTATGTATACTATCATATCATCTGCAGATAGTGATATGTTTGACTTATTTTTTGCCAATTTGTATCCCCCTGTTCTCCTTTTATTTGTCCTATTGCTCTAGCTAGAATTTTGAGTCATACATTGAATAGATAGGGAGAGAGAGTGGGCATCCTTGTCCCTGATTTTAGTGGAATTGCTTCTAGTGTCTCTCCATTTAATTTGATATTAGCTATATATTGATTTTATTATGTTTATGTATAGGCATTGAATTCCAAGTTAAAAGTTAAAAGTATTGAATCTCCCAATACTTTTAACACAAAGTATTGTGTTATATTTTGTCAAATACTTTTTCAGCATCTAATGAGATAATCAAGTAATTTTTCTTTGAGTTTTTCTATATAGTGGATTATGTTAATGAATTTTATGTATTGAACCAACCTTGCATCCCTGGGATGAAGTCAACTTGATCATGTTGAATGACAGTTTTGATGTGTTCTTGAATTTGGTTTGCTAGAATTATATTGAGTATTTTTCCATTGGTATTCATAAGCAAAATTTGTCTGAAGTTCTCTTTCTTTGTTGAGTCTTTGTGTGGTTTAGGTATCAGAGTAATTGTAGCATCATAGAATAAATTAGGCAGTGTTCCTTCTGTTTTTATTTTATGGAATAGTTTGAGAAGTTTTGGCATTAGCTCTTCTTTGAAGGTCTGGTAAAATTCTGCACTAAAGCCATTTAACCCTGTTCTTTTATTGTTGTTGCTGCTACTGTTGTTGTTTTGGTTGAGAGATTTTTCATGACTTCTATTTCCTTAGGGGGTATGGAGCTATTTAGATTGTTTACCTGATCTTGTTTTAACTTTGTTAAGTGGTATCTTTCTAGAAAATCATCCATTTCATCTAATTTTCCAGTTTTGAGTATAGACTTTTGTAGTAGGATCTGATGATGTCTTGAATGCCCTCAGTTTCTGTTATGTCTTCCTTTTCATTTCTGATTTAGTTAATTTGGATACTGTATCTGTGCCCTCTAGTTAGTTTGGCTAAAGGTTTATCTATCTTGTTGATTTTGTCAAAGAACCAGTTCATGTTTTTTTTTTTTTTAATTCTTTGTATAGTTCTTTTTGTTTCTATTTGGTTGATTTTGCCCCGAGCTTGACTATTTCTGCCTTCTCTTCCTCTTGGATGTGTTTGCTTCTTTTCGTTCTAGGGTTTTCAGGTGTGCTGTTTAGTTGCTAGTGTAGGATCTCTCAAAATTTTTTGCAAGGGTCCTTAGTGCTATAAATATTCTCTTAGTACTGCTTTCATTGGGTCCATAAGTTTTGGTATGCTGTGTCACCATTTTCATTGAATTCCAGGAAGTGGTTAATTTAAGTTTTATTTCTTCCTTGACCCAGCTATCTTTGAGTAGAGAGTTGTTCAGTTTCCATGGGTATGTGGGTTTTCTGCTGTTTTTGTTGTTATTGATGTCTAGCCTCAGTTCTTTGTGATCTGATTGGATGCATGGGATTATTTCAATATTCTCCTATCTGTTATGGCTTGTTTTATGACAAACTATATGGTCAGTTTTAAAGAGGGTACCATGAAGTGCTGAAAAGAAAGTATTATTTTGTTTTAGGGTGACATGTTCTGTATATATCTGTTAAATTCATTTGGTTCATTACTTTTGTTGGTGTCACTATATTTCTGTTTAGTTTTTGTTTCAATGACCTTTCCGTTGGTGATAGTGGGGTGTTGACATCTCCCACTATTATTGTGTAGGGTTCAGTGTGGGTTTTGAGCTTTAGTAAAGTTTCTTTTATAAATGTGAAATGTGGGTGCCCTTGCATTTGTGGCATAGAGTTCCAAAATTGAGACTTTTTCTTGGTGGATTTTTCCTGTGATGAATATGAAGTGTCCTTGCCCATCTCACTTGATAACTTTTGGTTGAAAGTCTATTTTATTGGATATTAGGATGGGGCCTCCTGCTTGTTTCCTGGGAACATTTGTTTGGAAGTCTCTTTTCCATCCCTTTACTCTGAGGTAGTAAATGCCTTTGTAATTGAGGTGTGTTTCTTGTCTGCTGCTGAATGTCAAATCCTGTTTGTGTATCCAGTCTGGAAAGCTTATACCTTTTTATTGTAGAATTTAGTCCCTAGATGTTTTTATATAGTAAAGAAAGATGATTGTTAGTTTCTGTTATGTTTGTTGTTATAGGTGGCATTATATGTATGTGATTATCTCTTTTTTGCCTTGTTGTGAGATGATTAATATCTTGTTTTATCTTTGGTGTAGATACATTCTCTGTGTTGTGCTTTTCTTTGTAGAATCCTTTGTGGGGCTGTATTCATTGATAGACATTGTTCGAATATGTTTTTTCCTATAATAATTTGTTACTCCATTTATGTTGATTGAGAGTTTTGCTGGTTATAGGAGCCTGGCCTGGCACTTGTTTTCTCTTAGAGTGTGCATGACCTCTGTCCATGATGTTCTAGCTTTTAGAGTCTTTGTTGAGAAGTCTGGTGTAATTATGATCGGTCTGTCTTTATATGTTACTTGGCCTTTTTCCTTTACAGCTTTTAATATTCTTTCTTTGTACTGTGCATTTAATATTTTGATTATTATGTGACAAGAGATTTTTATTTCTGGTCCAATCTATTTGGTATTCTATTGGCTTCTTGAATATTTATGGTCATCTCTATGCTTAGGTTGGGCAAATTTTCTTTTTTGATTTGTTGAAGATGCTTCTGTGTCCTTTGAGCTGGGAATTTTGCTCTCTTCTATTCTTATTATTCTTATATTTAGTCTTTTCATTGTGCCCTGGATATCCTGGATGTTTTAGTTTAGTAGTTTTCTCTGATTTGAATTTTTATTGACAATTGTCTCAGTAACTTAAAAGTTATTTTCTATGCCTGAGATTCTCTCTTCTAGCTCTTGTATTCTGCTTTTGATGCTTGCATGTGTAGTGCCTGACCTCTTTCCTAGGTTTTCCATTTCTAGTATTGCCTTTATTATTTTTTATTGTTTCTACTTCCATTTTTAGGTCTGGACCACTTTGTTCAAATATTTCTCCTGTTTGATTGTGTTTCCCTGTATTTCTTTAAGGGATTTGTTTCCTCTTCAAGAACTACTACCTGTTTACCTGTGTTTTCTTGTATTTCTTTTAGTGAGTTATTTATATCCTCCTTAAAGAACTCTATTATCTTCATAAGATAGATTTTTAGTTCAGCATCATGTTTTTCAGGTGTGTTGGCTTATCCAGTGCTTACTGTGTTGAAAGAACTTGGTTCTAATGATGTCAAAGTATATTGGCTTCTGTTGCTTATGATCTTGCACTTGCATCTTGCCATCTAGTTATCTGTGTTGTTAGCTAGCCTGGGTATCTCTGTCTGGAGCCTGCCTCCTGTGTCCCTGGGTTGCTGCCAGTCTCCTGAGAGGCCTGTATTCCTGTCTGTAGCAGATCTCCTGGGAGACCTTAAGACTGTGGGGGTCTTTAGAGTGGAGACAAGCTGATGATCTGCCCTGTAGAAGGAGCAGGTAGGAAAGGAAATGGAATTCAAGTGTAAGAGGGTTGTGGCTGGGTCCTGAGCCCACTGGGCTCCTCTGGGTTCTCAGCTGCTCTGGTTGTTTGGGAGGGTTTCTTACCTGTTGCCCTGCCTGCATCTGATCTCCTGGGAAGACTTTAGACTTTGAGGTCTTTAGAGGAGCAGGGAAGCTGATGATCTGCCCAGGCTGAAGGCACAGGATAGAAAGGGCATGGCCTGTCAAGTTTTTTTTAAAACAGATATTGTGTAACAGTGTCCTACATAAATAAATGTATTATTCATATACCAACTAAACAGGAATTTTAAATTATGAATAAAGCATCTATTGTATATTTTTAGATATTATAATATATTTGAAAGAGAAAATGTGTTACCAAAAATATGAAATATCTATGCAATCACCATAAAAACCCATAGCTTACACACAACTGTAGTGATAAGTATAGGTAAGCATTTATATCTGGCTTTAAAGGAAATGTATAATAATGCCTTTATATCTGGCATTGAATAAAATGTTTCAGCAAAGCCTTAATTATGTTTGGGCCAATCAGTAGAGGCTGAGATCTTGTAATGTGACTGTTTGAATTTTACAAATATGTTTTTCATTGTGAGAGCTCACAGCTGTACTAATTTTGATCCCAAGACACTCCTGGCAAACCTGGAGTCCTCACATTTGATTATGGCAAGTCATGGTTAAAACGGACTGAGATTTGTGTAGGTTATCTGTGCTCATGGGCAGCATGGACAAGATAGTTTCATAACTGGAACCTTTCATAGCCTATTTAACCTTGTATGGTATTGAAAATAAAGGAACTGTAATCAGATAGCTGGGTGTCAGCCTTCCCTGAAAGGCTGTACTCTTCTGTTTCTTTGGAAATGAAGGATTAGCATCTTGGTGAGCTTCTTTCTCTATTCCAGCACCTATGAGCAACATCAATCAATACATGGCACCCAACATAGTGAGCCATGTAGGAGTAGAGTCTGGACTACTATGACACTTATTGTCAACATCAATTAATACAGAACATTGGAACATTATTTTTTTGTGGTGGATACTGAGTGATTCAATTCACAGGCAAGAATAACTAAGCATTATGATCCTGTGAATTCTCAGGAGGTCAATTTAATATTTCATTTTTTCTAGACATTCATGTATAGTCATATAGGATTGTTTACTATTTACTACATCATTAACTAAAAATTTTCCTAAGAACAATCCGTTCTAAGTTTACTTTGATATTTGTAATAAAGAAATAATGCAAGGCAACTGGGGACAGGATCCTTCAGGTTTCCATTAAGCCTGTGCTACAGTTCTCCATTTTAAAATCCTTTCCAGAGAGAGCTGGTCTTCCAGGACTGCTGTCACACCTAAGTTCACATGTGAGACTACCACTATTATTCCAGTACCTGGCCCAAGAAGGACCTGCCAGGAGCCCACAGGGCACAGGAACCGCGGAGCAGCCTAGGATCAGATCCTTCTGCTTTCCATCTGCATCCCATAGCTAACCCCGTACCACAGCTCTTGTACCCAAATCCCTGCTGGAAAGAGCTAGTCTTTCAGGAGTGCTGACACACCTACGGTTACAGGTGAGACCACCACTATTGCTCCAATACCTGACCCAAGAGGGACCCTGAAGAAGCCCACAGGGCACAGGAACCATGGAGCAGCTGGGAACAAGATCCTTCTGGATTCCATCTGCACTCAAGAGCTAACCCTGTGCCATAGCTCTCCATATCCAAATCCCACCTAGAGAGAGAGCTTGTCACCCAAGAGTGCTGACACATCTCAGATCACAGAACACCATACTCAGATCCCACCCAGAGAGAGCTGGTCTCTCAGGAGTGCTGATGCACCTAAAATCACAGGCACACAGGAGGGACAAGTTTCAGTCAGAGACAGCAAGTATCATGAACAGGATACAAGAGATAGAAGAGAGAATCTTAGGTGCGTAAGATGCCATACAAAACATTGACATAACCGTCAAAGAAAATGCAAAATGCAAAAAGCGCCTAACCTAAAACATCCGGGATATCCAGGACACAATGAGCAGACCAAAGCTAAGGATAATAGGTATAGAAGAGAGTGAAGATTCCCAACTTAAAAAACCAGTAAATATCTTCAACAAAATTAAAGGAGAAACCTCCTGTAACCTTAAAAAAAAAAAAAAAAAAGAGAGAGAGAGAGAGAGAGAGAGAGAGAGAGAGAGATGCCCATGAACATACAAGAAGCCAACAGAACTCCCAATAGACTGACCAGAAAAGAATTCCTCTCATCATATAATGATCAAAACACCAAATGCACAAAACAAAGAAAGAATATTAAAAGCAGTAAGGAAAAAAGGTGAAGTAACATGCGGACCTATCAGAATTACATCAGACTTTTCAAAAGAAGAAGACTCTAAAAGCCAGAAGATCTTGGGCACCTAAGAGAGACTAAGAGAACACAATTAAAGCAATGCTAAGAGGAAAACACATAGTTCTGAGCACCTCCAAAAAGAAACTCAAGAGAGCATACACTAGCATCTTGACAGCACACCTGAAAGCTCTTGAACAAAAAGAAGCAAATACACTCAAGAGAAGTAAATGGCAGGAAATAATCAGACTCAGGGCTGAAATAAATCAAGTAGAAAGAAAAAAAATTACAAAGAATCAACAAAACCTGTAGCTGGCTCTTTGAGAAAGTCAACAAGATAGATAAATCCTTAGTCAGACTAACCAGAAGGCACAGAGACAGTATCCAAATTAACAAAAATCAGTAGGCTTCATCATCCCAGGAATTTAGGGATGGTTCAATACAAGGAAATATGTCATTGTAATCTTTCTGTCCTGGTTTCTTGGAAATCCTGTGTCTTTTATCTACAAACACTGTGTTCTTCTGGAACATCTGAGCCCATAGCTTTACATGTTCTGAAAGTCTTGGGATTGTCCCTGTTTTGCAAAGAAGGCTGCATCTCATAGACCTAAGCAAACAACTTTTCTCTGACTCCAAAAACAATTGGGGACTTCTACAAACATATGCTGTTCCTGCCTTATCTTCCTGAGTCCTGGGATTACTGAAGTGAACCATTATGTCAAGCCTTTGCTTATATAAACACTATTAAGTAATGTGTTCTTTTATTTATTCAAGTCTTATTTTTATTATTTACTCAAAATGAGTTAAACCAAAGAGTTTCTTAAAATTTCTTTGAATAGGCAAATCCATGGAAACCAGAAAAGTGGGAGGAACAATTCTAGGAGCCAGAGGGCTTGAGGACACTACCTGAACCCAACCTACAGAATCAACTAAGCAGAGCTGATCAAGGCTCACAGAGACTAAAGCAGCAAACACAGATCCTATATGGGTCCTAGCTAGGTCTTCTTCATATATGCTGAGATGATGTAGCTCAGAAGGACTCCCTAATAATTCAAAGGCATGTTTTGAGTGTGTTTTCCCACATATACAATATACACACACATATAAATACATATTAGTATTTTAATGTTACATCAAGTTTTATAGCAAGAAGACTAAAGCTGTACTAGATCTGATAACTAGAAATAGTAGCTAAAGTTTGGATGTGGAGGCTCATGCCTTAAATCCTAACAGAGGCAGGCAGATCTCTGAGTTCAAGGTCAATCTGTCTACATAGTAAGTTCTAGGCAATCTGGAGCTACATAATGAGACCGTCTATGTCTCAAACACATAACCAAAATAGCAGAAGTGAAGATAATCGCTCATTTCACAAAAAGCTGATCTTAATCCTTAGGAATCCTATTTTCCACCAACACCATACATATCTTTCAAATCTTCTGGACTCTTTTACTTACCATTTTGGGGAAAAACCTGATTACATTGCCTATGTCTTTCCTTAAGGCTGTCTGCATGCCTTTGTTCCTTAGACTGTAAATGATGGGGTTGAGCAGAGGTGTCAGAATGGTGTATGTTACTGCCAACAATGTGTTATCCCTGAAAGAGTAACTGTTCTTGGGTCTCAGATAGACAAAGCAAGCAAACCCATAATGTATGAACACCACTGTGAAATGGGAGGAGCAAGTTGAAAAGGTCTTATACCTTCCCTTGGCAGAGGGCATTTTCATAACTACTGTCACAATGAAGACATAAGAAACCATGATGAAAATAAAGCTTCCTACCAACACAAAGGCAGTAAGTGCAAAGAGAATCACTTTATGATAAAAGGTTAAATTGCAGGCAAGGGAGACCACAGGATCAATATCACAAAAAAAGTGCTGAATGATGTTGGAGTTGCAAAAAGACAAGCTGAATATTGTGATGACAATACACAGAGAGACTGAGAAGCCAAGCACACCAGAGGCAATGATGAGCTGAAGACAGATCTTTTGGGTCATCAGGATTGGATAATGCAGAGGGTTTTGGATGGCGGTGTAACGGTCATAGGACATGGCAGACAAGATGAAGCAGTTGTTGCCTCCCAAGCCAAAGAAGAAAAACATCTGAGTGGCACACTCAGGGAGAGAGATGGCCTTGCTCTTTGATACCAAGTCCACTAACATGCGGGGTAGGATCACCATAGTGGTGCATGTTTCTGAAAAGGACAGGGCAAAAAGGAAAAAGTACATGGGAGTATGAAGGTTGTGATTGAGCTTGATGGCCACCATGATGGATGCATTTGCTAAAAGAATGCTCGCATGGGAGAGGAGAACCACAACAAAGAGTAGATTCTGCAGTTCTGGGAAACTGGAAAATCCCCACAGAAGGAATGTAGTCACTATGGTGTGGTTGCCCATCCTCCTAGTTGTAGTGATTTTGCCCCAAAGCAGGATGTATGTTTACGGTAAAGACTCAGAGATGACTGTAAAGAGGTTGTACACTGGTGTCAGCAAGGTTTTGTTCGAGATCACCTGAGTTAATCAATTCAATAACCTTAAAGACACACATGTATGCAGGTGACTAAGGGAAAAGTTAGAAAAGTTAGGAGTCAAAGTGATGAGAATATTTCTAGTATGTAGATATGTTAAAACCTCAAAGAGCAGACTTAAGTATCTTCTTGGTTTTTAGTCACAAATCTTGTCTTGAAATTTGTGTTCCTGAATCAGGATCTGTAGAAGTAGAACAATATATACAAAATTTCTTCACTCTCACTCACTCAATTCTGTAACGCCATATTTTTTTCAGCTCATTATTTTATATGATGGCACTCTGGATTGGATAAAAGAATAAAATAATTTCTTTGCTTAAGTTATTTAAAGTGGACATATCATTTTTCAAATGTCTTGGGGAGATTAATAGAAATTTCCTATAGAAGGTAATATTTCTCTTAGGGTTGTTTTGTTTACACCTAAGTTTCTTATTATTCTCTGGTTCCAAAGTGTGACTGAATTAGTCAGGGTTCTCTGAAGGAACAGAACTGATAAAATTAAGCCATATATATTAAAATGGGTTTTATTAGAGTGGCTTGTAGGCTGTGGTCTGGCTAGTCCAACATTGGCAGTCTCAAGCTGGAAAGTGCAAGATCCTGATAGTTGTTCATTCTATGAAGTTGGATGTCTTAGTGGTAACCACTCAACTTTGGGATCACAGAGAAGTAGGTTCTGACACAAGTGAAGTAATGCCTCAGCAGCAGGATAGATGAGCTTGTCCATGAGAATGTGGGCAAGGAAGCAAAGCTTCACTCTTCCATGTTGTTTCAATAGCTTCCCACTAGAAAATATAGCCAAGATTTAGGGTAAATATTCCCATATCAAATGATCTAATCAATAAAAACCAATGATAAGTGTGCCTAGCTGCCTGAGTGCTAGTTGATTCCACATATAGTCAGGTTGACAACCAAGATTACCCAGCATAGTGACAGTTTTGAAAATAACCAGATAAGATTAAATAAACATTGGGTATTTCAGCCTGTTTTAAATATACAATAATGTTACTACATTAATAGTTTATATTAGTTTTAGAACACATCAATGATTTTGAACATTTTCAGAACATCACAATGGACTTAGCTGAAGTGTAAGTATTTTGAAAACACTGTTTCATTTCAGACTGTCAATATTTGTCATAATGGTTTGATCAACATTTTGCTAATATACTAAGCTAATATACTTCAGTGGTTTTACAGCAGAGAGAGTCCTGAAGGAAACACTTTAAATTACTGAGATCAGTTTTCACATCATATTTCAAACTTATTTATGCTTTATTTTTTCACACTAAGCAGAAATTGATGGGTAAGAATGACAGATTTAGGAATATTATTTTCATTTAAACTTCATTCACTGCTAAATCATATGTAGTTGGGGACTGAAAAGAAAATGATGGAGAAAGACAGAGAAATAGATATTGGCTGGAAATTATTCTAGAGAATTCACAGAGATTAATGAAAAAGATGATAAACTAAGATGAGAGTTGCTATTTTATAATTTATACCTTATATTTAGTAACAGAACATAATAAAACTCTGGCCAGTTAACCAGCATCTATTTAATACAATGCACTATAAAGAAAGTGGAGTTAGACTGTGCTCATGTAACCCTCATAAGCTCATGTGGTAAAGATTGTCATTTAGGTTTTACACAGTATGAAAGTTTAGTGAGGGTGACTGTATGGTTATTAGCAGTCATGGCTTTTTCCATCTTATATTGACCAAACACCTATAATGTGCATCTCATTGCCTGAGAAACACAGTGTAGATACAGTTGTACAGATGGCTATGATATTGTTTTGTCCATTCATCAGCAGAGGCCTGTGTGAGGAAGTTACTTACCTAAGTGGACTATACAATGGTCTCTATGAACAAAATCAGGAGAGAGACAATTAGAGCTATGACTAACATAAGGGCTCTCTGTGAGCAACGAAAGTTATCAAGCAATCTTCTCTGATCCTCTTGTGCTTTGTCTTAAGATCAGGTTTTTCCCTCTGAAGGTGACTCAGTGTAGTTATTTTTAAAACAAAATCCTGTCCATTAAATTCTTTCAGCTTTAGGTTACCTTTTGTGATTTTAAGGTTTAAAATTTATTTCATTTTCATTTTGTTTCATTTTGTGAAAAGGCCTTCAGTTTCCTTTGGAAAATGTTTTAGTCTCTTCTACATATGGAATACAGATTTGCCCCATCATGCCTCTTCTGATTTTTTAAGTTGTTAATAGTATCTGTTGAGATTAATGAGACCACTTTTAACTTGTTTAAGCTTTTATACCCAACAGGTCATTTCCTGCATTCCAAATTCTATATTCTATTTTTAAATACAAGGGTTATTGACATAGATTATTTTCCATAGAGTGAAATTGTATCTCCCAAGCTTATTAAACACACAACTGCACACACACACACACACACACACACACACTTCATTCATCACACTGTGACCTAATGATAGTTTTCTAAAGACAGGTTATATTAATCAAACCATTGATTATTTAAAAAATAGTATATAGAAACCCACTGTTTATAAAGGGAAACACAAATATCCCAGCCTGAATCTCAATGTTCTTTTCAAGTAGAGATGTTTGTTGGTTCAGTCTCTGCTATATTTCCACCTATCCCACACTGAAGCTAGATGATGCACCCTGCCTTCCAAATGCAACCTAATCCCACTGTTACTTTGCATACAGTATTGTTTCTGCTCAACTCTTCACTTTTGCATTGGAGTTTTACACATTTTTTCAATTCATTTGCTTTTACTCATTTACATTTTCTTGGCTCTGGAATCCTAGCTAAGAATGCCTCCTCCATTTTACTTTGATCACTCATATGATTTTTGCAATAGTCTCTAGTCTCGGCTTTCCTGTTTATATATTCTCCCATATCAAATTTACCACCATGGTATGTCTCTTCTTTGTAGAAACTGTTGTCTACACACTTTATGTGTTAGTTATTTTTCATAGCTGGGGCCAGAATGTCTAAATAAAGTCTCAAAAGAAAAACTGTTTATTTGGCTCTTAGTTTCATTCTTGATTTTCTGACTCCATTGCTTAGGGCCTGAGGTGATGATGACATAGGATATTATGCAAGAGAAGAGTGCTTTCCTCTGGGAAACAGAGAAGAATGCCTGTGTTTATCATCTTCTTTTCATTTGTCCCTTTTATCTTATTTATGTTTTAGGCTGGGCCATGACCTGGTGTACATTCAGATCATGTCTCTTTACCTTAGTTAATCCTTCTGAAAAGTCCCCACAGACACACAGTGGTATGCTTTACGAGTATCAAGGTTTCTTCTTCTTCTTCTTCTTCTTCTTCTTCTTCTTCTTCTTCTTCTTCTTCTTCTTCTTCTTCTTCTTCTTCTTCTTCTTCTTCTTCTTTTCTCCTCCTCCTCCTCCTCCTCCTCCTCCTCCTCCTCCTCCTCCTCCTCCTCCTCCTCCTCCTCCTTCTTTTCCTCTTTTACTATTTCTGTTGTACAGCCCTCTGTATCACCAGAGCAACCCTAAGAGGTAAGTCGTGCTTAAGTAGTCTTCCTTTTGACAAGGAAACTATGGCCCAGAGAGGTTCTTGGTCTGCAGGACATTAGTGCATCTGGATGGCATATTTATAGCAAGGCAATAAGTCTGGAGACTCTGTTTGTCTATTTAGACTGTAACATTTAAAAAATGCAGTGGTTGAACCATGGGTTCAAAGTCTTGGCAGACCATTCTCATTTCCTGCTTCCAAGATCCCCTATTTAAGAAACATTTCTCAATTTCCCAACTTGTTTCTTAATCTTCTGCTTGCCTGTGTTGTTGCTTTCACCTGCAGTGAACTTTCTGACCAGAGAGATCAAATGTTACTTGCCCCAGGAACGCTTCCTAAACCTCTCTGCTTCTCTCAATCATTTATTTTGGGTTTCTAAACTATTTTGTTTTGATGAGATTTAAAGGCGTGTGTGTGTGTGTGTGTGTGTTTGTGTGTGCGTGTGCATGTGTGTGTGAAAACAAGCTTAATTTTATTATTGTTCAGAAAACAATTCATTTAAAAATGCTGTGTCTTCATCCTACAGTATCATTCTTGTGAATATAGGTTTTTGATGATGAATAGCTCAGTGACTATATGGAATATTGTGTTCCCCAGAAAGTTTTCTATAAACAATCATTATGAACGTGTACAAATTTCTTTCTAGCACAGTCCTTAATTGACTAGAATTTACCTCATTTTGGTAGCTGGCAGTTCTCCAAATGATCTCAGGATCCTGTGTTCTCAGCACTGTGAATATGTGCATGCACTTTGCTCCTTTCTGATTACCTGAATTTATGAATGGTGAACAAACCAACAAGTTAACAAAAGTCTCAACTGCATGAGTTTTTTCTTAGAGCCCAGAAGAAATAAATTATCTCTACATTTCTAGACACTATTCCTTATTTAATACAGTATGAAATCATACTAGATACACACAGTGGTCTTCTTTGAAGAACATCTCAGAATTGCTAGAATCTATGAGAAAAAAAAAAAACAACAAAAACATTTTCCCTCATACGCATTACAAGTTCTTGGTGTTTTCCAGAATGTGATATTCAAGTATGAAGATAAGTGAGGTTTATACAGACTTCATCGACAAGTTGCTTGATGATCTCATACTTAATCCATTTCTTAATCCTAACTCTTAATTGCAATTTCTTAATGCTTAATTAATCTAATTCTTAATTACAATTTCTTAATCCATTTTAATAAAGTGGAACAATGTCAGTGTAATGCCATTACAATCCCCCTTTATCCTTGGCTGTCATTGGAGAACAAGATACTTACTGTATTGTAATAACTGATATTTTTCTCTTGTCCTTACCCAGGCTACATCTGGCTTTTCCCATCCTGTCCTCTGTCTGTTTTCAGTCCATCATTTCCATGTATACTTTTTCCCACTTCATCTCTGTAAGAATAAGAAAGAGGATTTCTGCAAATTCTTTCTGGGATTTTGTACATCTCATAATACAGAGATAAGCAGTGAAGTTATTTTCCCAATCAAATGTCTGTGAAATGTCTTTTTAGTATAGCTTCTTATAATTTAAGTCACTGTCTTCAGCATTGCTTATAGGTGGGGCTTGAAACACTGAAAGATTTAATGAGAGTCATGGGGCCACTGGAGATGATTATCTTGAGACTGTTTTAGATAATAGAAAGTATGGATTTGTGGGGCTTTCATGGAACGCCCTGTCCATCAAGTGCTTTTAAATTTCTGAGAAATTTCTAAGGTGTGATATGGACTTCTGTGGCTTATTGTTGTTTTTCTGAATATCTGGGAATGGCTGAAGATAAACTTCTTAAAATATCTTTGGCACAATAGGTTCTGGGGGCATATTTACCTCTTGCATAATCCCATTTAATTTTTTGACTTGGGAACTTTACCAACTCCTTCTGCTTTCTGCTAGTGTATTTTCATGGTAAAGGAATGAGTACCACAAGATTATTTCTGGGGAAAACAAGAGCCAGTCAGGAAGAGATAGATCAAGTGATATAATTCTTGCCACTCATTTCTCATAAGGCAACTGTGTTTCAGAATACATTGTTCTCAGAATATATCAGCTTTCATACAAATCCCTGCTTAGTGCACTGACATTTATTTTACCTGTAAATTGCTTCTAAATGTCCATATCAGCATCAAATTCTTTAACAATTTTGGTACTATCAATCATATCATATCTTCACTGTTATTTTTTATAACTTCAGAACTTATGGCAAAACAATCAATGTGTTATTTCTTTTATAAATGAAATTAAGAGCTGAGTGTCTCAGTCTGCAAGGTGCTTGATAATAAGACTGAGGACATGAGTTTGATTCCCAGCATCCATGAGAAGATCTAGGTGGCCCCTGCTCATAATACTAGCATTACACAAACTCTCTGGAATTCATTGGCCAGATAGACAAACCTACTTGTAGAATTCTAAGCCAATGAGAAATACTAAAGAGCTCCAATGAAAGTAGATTGTTTCTTATCAATAATGCCCAAGGTTGTTCTCTGCTCTACACACACACACACACACACACACACTCACAGGTGAACACATGAACACACACATACAAACACACTCATACAACTAAATGAATTTTAGTTTTAATCTAACACACAACATATAAAAAGTTAAGGTACTTATTTTTTAAATGAAATTTTTATTTTTAACTAATACAGAAAAGCTAGTTTCAAGACTATGTGATTTGGTGGAAAAATATAATGTCTGTAGTATATATTAATTTAAACATCGATAGCTCCTCAAACCCATTATGTCTTTTTTATTGGATATTTTATTTACATTTCAGATGGCATCCCCTTTCCTCATTTCCCCTCCCTAGAAAACCTCTATCCCATGCCCCCCTTTCCTTTGTGCTTTTATACAATTTTTAAAAATGTTAATCAAAGGCTTTATAAGCTTGGTAATGCTAAATCAGAAGGGTAACCCAATACCCAACCTAGATATATAAACTATCTTTGACTGTTGGAGACACATGAACATCTGCCTCCATGCCCCACCTCTTTCTCTCTCTTTCTCTCTCTCATCACCAAGCTTCTCCTCTCCTCTCCTCCTTCTTCTTCTTCTCTCATTACTCCTTCTCTTCCTCTTGGTACTCCTTCCCCCTTTGCTCCTCCTACATATAACCCTTCCTGTTAAAATAAAACTTATCTCTCAAAATGCAATTAGAGCATAATTATGCCAATTTATACCAGTGAGGTACAAGATAGTCCTAATACCCAGTCCATCATTTTGTTGACTAAACAGAACCTCTGTCATCTATCCTAACTAAAACACTTAGTTCTGACCTGGCTTACTTCTTGGCTTTAGAATGAATGTCAGCTGAAAACCATCCAATCAGATCTTTTCTCTCAAAGTAAATAGCCAGGATTGGCTATGAGACTATAGGCCTTCAACCCCGTCAGAAATCCAGAATGACTGAGTTAACTGAAATTATGGGAAGCACAAAGCATAACTTCTAAAACTTAGCCAATTTATAGAGACTGCTGAACACCTGGACAGTCCCTATACTACGGAACGTTGGTGCATCAAATCTTCAGCCTTCTGGTCCAGAATCATCTGACAGACCTTAGTGATGCAGAATTATTAAGGGCTGATTACTCTGTCTAGGCAGATATAATCAGTCGACTATTCTGCAAGTGTGTCCTTTTCTGGACAGTAATTTTTCTGTAGATGGAAAGAGGCAATTCTTGCCTAGTGGATGTCTCCCAACAGCTGGAGTAACTCCAAAGATGTTCAATTTCTTCTTAGAATCCAAGACAGGAAGCTGTCAGGAGCAGACAGGTCTCTAATCAAAATGAACATTAATATAGAAATGTTTGTAATGTCAATTCTGTGGACTTCTGATGTTTTGAAAACCAACTATCCATGTAAGGTAATCTGGACTGTTGTCTGTTAACTCCTCTCAACTATTTCTAAATAAAATACAGAAAATACCCTAATAATAAACTCCAAGCCATGAATTTGCTATAGTCCCTTAACTCACAGGCTAACCATCTCAAACATGTTAAAAAAGTTAAAGAAGGACTGGGTCTAAGCCTTGTATTCCTAAATGTGTTATACAGGCACAATGCCTAGGAGAGTGTCAATATTCATCTCACTTTTATATCAATAAGAAGCTAGTACCAATGAAAACCTTAAATTTTAAATCAAAGTAAATTTTGTACTATTTAAGAAATTATAATTTCATCTTGATAATAATTATACAGATTTCTACCAATAGGTTATGGCTATACAATAAATCCTAGCTAATCCTCCCTGTTCCAACAAAACCACTACTTTTGCCTAGAAAGACAGCCCAATATTAACCACCTTAGTCCCTAAGCCCAGGGAATAGGGGTGCTGACTCTTAACTTCTTCAAGCTGATTAAGGGCGTTGAGATATTAGAAGAGGGGTGGGGGGAAGAGTAAATTGATAAGCCTCTGATGTCTGTGTCTTCACTGCATCCAGATGGTATTCCAGAACATCAGAGGTTTGGGCAGGTCTGCTCAGTTTGCTTGTTGAGTAGATACACCAAGGCTGTGTATTCTGCAATATACAATTCTCAAAACAAATTTTAGTATCAAGTTAATTTTTTTTAGAGGGCTGACATTTTATTAAAGATGTTGGTTCTAACAATTTTTCTCTTTTTTCCCTTTTTAAATTGGTTATAATATTTACATTTCAAATTTTATCCCCTTACCCCATTTCCCCCATCACCCAGGAACCCCTTATCCCATCCCCCCTCCTTGTGCTTCTATGAGGGTGTGATTTTACTGTTTCTATGATGCTATTTCTGTTAACATAAACTGTCTCCTAAGTATCTAAATCCTTCCATTTGTGTTATTAAATCACCTTTTCTTTCTTTTTTCCTTTTTCTTTTTTTCATCTTTTTTTTAAAAAAAATTGAGTATTATATTTATTTACATTTCAGATTTTATCCCCTTGCCCCACTTCCTCCCACCACCCAGAAAGCTCCTATCCCATCCCCCCTCCTCATGCTTATATGAAGCTGTGCCCGAACCTACCCCCACCCCCACTACCCCCTCCCCACCCTCACATTCCCCGCCCCCCACTCTGTGTTTGTTTTTCATGGGACCAAGAATCTCCTCTTCCACCTATGCCTGACAAGGCTATCCTCCACTACATATACTGCTGAAGTCATGGGTCCCTCCCTATGTGCTCCCAGGCTGGTAGTTTAGACCCTGGGGGGGCTCTGGTTGTTTGCTATTGTTGCTTTCCTCCTGGGGTCACAAACCCTTTCTGATCCTTCAGTCTTCTCTCTAACTTCTCTATTGGGAAACCCTTGATCATATCAGTGGTTAGCTGTGAGCATCATGTTCTGAATGTGTCAGTCTCTGGCAGACCTCTAAGGAGACAGCTATATCATGTTCTTGACAGCATGCACTTCCAGCCATCCACATCAGTGTCTAGCTTAGGTGAATGTATATGGGATGGATACCCAGGTGGAATGGTCTCCAGATGGCCCCTCCTTCAGTTTTTGTCCCATGTTTTGTTTCCATATTTGCTCCCTTGAGTATTTTTGTTTCTCATTCTAAGTAGAACTGAGGCATCCCCACTTGGTCTTCATTCTTCATGTGCTTCATGTGGTCTATGGGTTGAGTCTTCGCTATTTCAAGCTTTTGGGCTAACGTCCGCTTATCAGTGAGTAAATACCATGTGTGTTCTTTTGTGAGTGGGTTAACTCACTCAGGATGACATTTTCTAGTTCCATCCATTTACCTAAGAATTTTTCGAATTTATTATTTTTAATAGCTGAGTAGCACTTCATTGTGTAAATGTACCACATTTTTTGTTTTCATTCCTCTGTTGAAGGACATCTGGGGTCTCTCTAACTTCTGGCTATTATAAATAAGGCTGCTATGAACATAGTGGAGCATATGTCCTTATTATATGTTGGTGCATCTTCTGGGTATATGTCCAGGAGTGGTATAGCTGGGTCCTCAGGTAGTGCTATGTCCAATTTTCTGAGGAACCTCCAGACTGATTTCCAGAGTGGTTGTACTAGCTTGCATTCTCACAAACAATGGAGGAGTGTTCCTCTTTCTCCACATCCTCGCCAGCATCTACCATCACTTGAATTTTTTATCTTAGCCATTCTGACTGGTGTGAGGTGGTATCTCAGGGTGTTTTGATTTGCATTTTCCTGATGACTAAGGATGTTGAGCATTTCTTAAGGTGCTTCTCAGCCATTCGAATTTCCTCAGTTGAGAATTCTTTGTTTAGCTCTGTACCCCATTTTTAATAGGGTTATTTGGGTGTCTGGAGTCTAATTTCTTGAGTTCTTTGTATATATTGGATATTAGCCCTCTATTGGATCTAGGATTGGTAAAGATCTTTTCTCAATCTGTTGGTTGCTGTTTTGTCTTATTGACACCATTATGTCTTTATAAAACATAATTACCATCTAAAAAATTAAAGGCCTTCATTGTAGAATTTCCATACACATTTGTGTCCACTCTATTTTCTCTCTCATGTACCCATCTTCTCCTCTGCCCTATCTCAATACTCTTCTCAGTCACTAATAATCCTTCTTTATTTTCAGACCACTCCTTAAAATATTTTCTGCATATTAGGAAGAACCTGGGATGTTAGCAATGATGCATTTGGCTCATTACAATTCTTCCATTGCATACATCTTTTCTTCCACACCACAAGGTTTTTAATGACTGAATAAAACAGCCTATGATGTATATACAGAATATTTTCTTTAGCCATTCTTCTGTTGGATAAGCTTCTGGGCTAAATATTGGTACAATAAAGGTAATTATGCAAGTAGGTCTTGTGTGATGACTTCATCACCTTTGGATCTATGTATTGAAGTGGTATATTCAGATCATACAGTGATCTGACAGAAATATAGAGAACTCCATATAATTTTCTGAAATGGTTGTGCTAATCTACATGACTACCAACACTATTAAGGGTTTCTTTTTCTTCACATCTTCACCAGTATTTGTTACTATTGGTACTTTTGATAATAGAAATACAAGTGTGGCAAGATAAAGCTTTGGTTTTCATTTCCTGATGGCTAAACATGTGAAGCATTTACTTATATATTTATGAGCCAATGATCTTTTTTTAGATAAGGTATTATTGTATGGCCTAGGATGGTCTTTATTTGTTTATTTTTTATTGAATATTTTATTTACATTTCAGATGTGATCCCCTTTTTTATTTCCCTCCAACCCAGGAACCAACCTCCTATCCCATCCTCCCTCCTCCTGCTTCTATGAGGATGTGCCACCACTCACCCGCCAGCTCCCACCTCCCGACCCACAAAGTTCCCCAAACTGGGGCAACCAGCCTTCACTAGATTAAGGACTTCCTCTCCCACCTATGCCCGACAAGGCCATCCTCCCCTACATATACAGCTGGATCCATGGGTCTCTTCCTATGTGCTCCCAGGCTGGTGGTTTAGACCCTGGGAGCTCTGGTTGGTTGGTATTGTTGCTCTCCCCATGGGACCACAAACTCAGTTCCTTGAGTCTTCACTCTCACTCCTCCATTGAGAAGCCCATGATCACTTCAATGGCTAGCTGTGAGTACCATCCTTTGTATATGTCAGTCTCTGGCAGACCTCTAAGAAGACAGCTATATCAGGCTCATGTCAGTATGTGCTTCCTGGCATCCACATCAGCATCTACCTTTGGTGACTGCATATGGGGTGGATACCTAGGTGGGACAGTCTCCAGACAATGCCTCCTTCAGTTTCTGTCCCATGCTTTGTCTCCATATTTTCTCCCATGAGCATTTTGTTACTCTTTCTAAGAAAGACCAAAGCACCCACACTTTGGTCTTTCTTCTTCATGAGCTTCATGTGGTGTGTGAGTTTTATCTTGGGTATTGTGAGCTTTTGGGCTAATATCCAATTATCAGTGAGTGCATACCATGTGTGTTCTTTTGTGGTTGGGTTACCTCACTGAGGATATTTTCTAGTTCCATCCATTTGCCTAAGAACTTCTTCAATTCATTGTTTTTAATAGCGGAGTAATATTCCATTGTGTAAATGTACCACATTTTTTGTTTTCATTCCTCTGTTGAAGGACATCTGGGTTCTTTCCAGCTTCTGGCTATTATAAATAAGGCTGCTATAACCATAGTGGAGCATATGACCTTGTTATATGTTGGTGCATCTTCTGGATATATGCCCAGGAGTGGTATAGCTGGGTCTCAGATAATGCTATGTCCAATTTTCTGAGGAACTGCCAGACTGATTTCCAGAGTGGTTGTGCCAGCTTGCAATCCCACCAACAATGGAGGAGTGTTCCTCTTTCTTCACATCCTTGCCAGCATCTGCTATCACCTGAGTTTTTGATTTTAGCCATTCTGACTGGTGTAAGGTGGAATCTCATGTTGTTTTGATTTGCATTTCCCTGATGACTAAGGATGTTGAGCATTTCTTAAGGTGCTTCTCAGCCATTCGAGTTTCCTCAGTTGAGAATTCTTTGGTGAGCTCTGTACATTTTTTAATAGGGTTATTTGGTTGTCTGAAATCTAATTTCTTGAGTTCTTTGTATATATTGGATATTAGCCTTTTTTGGATGTGGGATTGGTAAAGATCTTTTCCCAATCTGTTGGTTGCCATTTTGTCCTATTGACAGTGTCTTTTGCAATACATAAGCTTTGCAATATTATGAGGTCCCATTTGTCAATTCTTGATCTTAGAGCATAAGCCATTGGTGTTCTGTTCAGGAACTTTTCTCCTGTGCCCAGGTATTCAAGGGTCTTCCCCACTTTCTCTTCTATTAGTTTTAGTGTATCTGGTTTTTTGAGGAGGTCCTTTGTCCACTTGGACTTGAGCATTGTACAAAGAGATAAGAATGGAGAATAGAATTCTGATGATGCCAGTTAACTTTGGTTTCTGTTGCTTATGTTCTTGTGCTTGCCTTTTGCCATCTTGTTAACTGTAGTGCTACCTGTACTCACTGTTTCTATCTGGAGCCTGTCTTTCCAGTTATCTTTCTTGTGTCAGAACTCCTCAGAGTCCAGATGTCTCTGTGTTTCTGTGATCCTGAGCTCCTGGGTGGAAGAACTCCTGGGACTCAGGCTGCCTCTGGAATCCTGAAATCTTGATGCACTGAGTGCAGTGGTTCTTTTGATGCTCTGAGTGCCATGGTTTCTCTAGGATGACTCACAATATGGTGTCTGCTGCTCTGAGTGCAGTGGCTCCACTAGGATGGCTCAGGATATGGTGTCTTCATGGGAGCAGACCAGCTCTGTGTCTGTCCCATCCAACAAAATCAAGCGAGGGGAAGATGGGAGTGGTATTCTGGAGGGGCGAGGTTTGAGTGGCTGATGGGTCCTGAGTGCCCCAGGCTCCCTTTTGTAGCTCTGGGGAGTAGGGTAGTGGAAGAGGGTTCTTGCCTGGTGCTCTGAGTGCAGTGGCTCCTCTAGGATGGCTCAGGATATTGTGTCTTCACGGGAGCAGTCCAGCTAGGTATCTGCCCCAGCCTAAAGGACCAAGTGCTAGGATGGTCTTATACTTACTGTATCCCAGCTTGGCCATGAATTTGTAACCTTCTTGTAACAATTTCTTGAGTGCTGGGATTGCAGATATATTATACAATGTCTTTCACTGTACATCTCTTTTATTTATATCTTTATTATGTTTAAGTTAGTATATAAAATAATGGCCTTCATTGTGACATTTTTTCTACATACATAGCCTTATATTTTGTTCTTATGTGACATGAAATACATGCATATATTTTCAGGCATAGGAGAAAATATCGTTTTTTCTACATGGCTTTATTTTCTTAACACAATGTCTTAAGTTCCATCAGTTTCTTATAAATTAGCTAATTTCTTTCTTCTTTACTGACGAATAAAAGTCTACTGTGCTTTCTTTGTTTTTGTTTTTAAGATTTCTTTATTTCTTTAATGTATGTCAGTACACTTTCACTCTATTCAGACATACTAGAAAAGGGCATTACATATGTGTAATTACATATGGGTTTTGATTCCCAACACACTGTGTGGTTGCTGGGAATTGAACTCAGAACCTCTGGAAGAACAGTCAGTGCTCTTAACCACTGCACCATCTCTCCAGCCTTGTGTTATGCTTTCTTAATTCACTGATGTCTGGATAAACCTCCACACTGTTCCATGTCTAGACTACTGTGCATAGTTCAAAAATAAGCATGAGCATCCAGGAATCTCTGTGGTGTTCTGACTTAGAATCCCTTGAGTTCATACTAAAGAGTGGTATGAATGGATCATATGGTAATGCAAATGATTAAGAGTGTGTGTGTGTGAGAGAGAGAAAGAGAGAGAGAGAGAGGGAGGGAGAGTGAGAGTGAGAGGGAGAGGGAGAGAGAGAGATCTATACAGTGTACAATAATTTATTTTCCCTCTCCACCATTTGTGGTGATTTTTTTTCATAATAGACTCAATATTGTTTTAATTTCTATTTCCTTAATGGATAAAAATACTGAACACATTTTTCACATACTTATTTTCAATTTTTCTTATTATTTTAAGAAATGCTCAATTCATTATTGTGCCAATCATCTGCTTTATATTTGAATTTGTTTTAGTTTGCTTTGAGTTTTTTATTGATTGTAGATATTAATCCACCATTAGACATTTAGGAGTTAGAATCACAGTGTACAAATTGAGTGCTTCAGCCTTAGCTCTGTGAAATGAATATTGAGAATAAGAAAAAAACCATCTATATCCTGTCCTACTGTGAAGATTTTCTACATGTAAAATGCTTAGCATAATTACTAGTATTAAGGAATGTTGATAGAAATATTGGTTGTTATTATGGTAGTGATTGTCAAACCAACCCTCCAATAAAGGGCTACAAGTGTTCTGAAATTAAAGTTATCAAGAGAATTAGAGTACTGCCGAGTCTTTGGGCTGAAAGAGTTAGTATTATCCCATGACCTACCTACACTTGTTAAGGTATTATATACACTTAGACTGTATTTCTAATTTTGGAGACATCCAAGTCATTTTAAAATTCTACTTCAGTGTGTAATTTTAAAACATTCATGTTTGACCTTATTCATTTCCATCTGTCCTTGGATTTACAGCTCCAGCCTTTGTTACCACTATCTCTCTGCTGGTGAGGCCCGTGCAAAGGCTTTGCAGTTTGCATTCTCTTTCACTGAGTTCCTCTCTCACACTACTCCATTGATGCTATGTTGAGTTATTCTAGTGACTGAGACCGTGGCCAGGATCAAGGGTTTGGTGTACCTTGATTTGGAGGGAGTATAACAGGACCCCTCTCTGGAAAGAAGTTAGAAAATCCTGGGGAGAAACTATTTTAAAAGAACTGACCTTAATATTTGCATGTGATTAAAATGGTATAAAAGCAAAAAGGAGGAGGGGGATCCGTAGGGGGATTCTAGGGAGGGGAAATTGGGAAAGGGGATGACATCTAAAATGTAAATAAATAGAATAGCTAAAAAAAGAAGTGGGATCTTGATGAGCTGCCCAAATTTGAGAAGAATTTTTATTAGGAACACCCTGATTTGGCAAAGCCCACCACACAAGAGGTAGATACATACAGAAGAAACAAGGAAATTATTGTTAGAGGTCACAACTGTCCAAAAGCAGTTCTGAATTTTTACAAAGCAAACTTTCCTGTGAATGTAATGGAGTGATTTCAAGGCAGAACTTTATTGAACCCACTGCTTTTCAAGCTCAGGGCTGAACCAGTTTCTCTCAGTGGATTAGATATGTTTGGAGTAGCTCAGACTGGATCTGGGAAAACATTATTGTACTTGCTGCCTGTCATTGTACACATAAACCACCAGCCATTTCTAGAGAGAGGTGATGGGCCTATTTGTTTGGTGCTGGCACCAACTCGATAACTGGCACAGCAGGTGTAGCAAGTCGCTCCTGAATATTGTACAGCTTGTCACTTGAAGTCTACTTGCATCTATGGTGGTGCTTCCAAAGGACCACGGATTTGTAATTTGAAAAGAGGTGTAGAAATCAGTACTGCAACACCTGGAAGACTGATTGACTTTTTAGATTGTGGAAAAACCAATCTGAGAAGAACAACTTACCTTGTCCTTGATAAAGCTGATAGGATGCTTGATATGGGATTTGAACCCCAAATAAGGAAAATCACAGACCAGATAAACCTGATAGGCAGACACGTGTGCAACTTGGCCAAAAGAAGTAAGACAGCTTGCTGAAGATTTCCTGAAAGACTACATTCATATCCACATTGGTGCATTCAAGCTGAGTGCAAATCATAGCATTCTTCAGATTGTGGATGTATGTCATGTTATCGAAAAAGATGAAAACTTATTTGTCTGATGGAAGAGATCATGAGTGAGGAGAGTAAAATCATTGTTTTTGTTGAAAGCAAACAATGTGATGAACTTACCAGAAAAATGAGGAGAGATGGGTGGCCTGCCATGAGCATCCATGGTGACACGTGTCAGCAGGAATATGACTGGGTTCTAAATGAATTCTAACATAGAAAAGCTCCTATTCTGATTGCTACCTGTGTGACCTCCAGAGGCCTAGATGTGGAAGATGTGAAATTTGTCATCAATTATGACTACCCTAACTCCTCAGATGATTATATTCACTGAATTCTAAAAGTGCTCACAGTACCAAAACAGGTATAGCATACACTTTCTTTATTCCTAGTAACATAAAGCAATGTATCTCTGTGCTTCAGGAAGCTAATCAAGCAATTAATCCCAAGTTGCTTCAGTTGGCTGATGACAGAGGTTCAGGTCATTCAGGTGTTGAGGAGGCATGAAAGATGATCAATGAGCACTGTGACAGATACTCTGCAGGCAAAAGGGTGCATTTAATACCTTTAGAGGCAGGTAAAACTATGACAGAGGCTACTCTAGTCTACTTAAGAGAGATTTGGGGGCTAAAACTCAAAATGGTGTTTACAGTGCTGCAAATTACACCAAGTAATTTTGTATTTGCTGGTATACAGACCAGTTTTAGGACTGGTAACCCAACAGGGACTTACTGTAACAGTTATGATAGCATTCAGCAGTATGGAAGTAATGTTGCAAATATGCACAATGGTACGAATCAACAGCCATATGCATATCCTGCTATCACAGCTGCTAGGCCTATGATTGGCTATCCAATACCAACAGAGTATTCTTAATAAGACTTTAGAAGTATATGTAAATGTCTGTTTTTCATAATTGCTCTTTAGATTGTGTGTTATCAGACAAGATAGTTATTTAAGAAACATAGGAAATGCAGAAATGATTGCAGTGCAGCAGTAATTATGGTGCACATTTTTTGCTATTTAAGTTGGATTTTTTTTTTATATCCTGAAACAATTTTTAGGATTTTCTTTGTATAGAAAATACAGGCAAAAGTTTTCACAAAAGTTAACTGTACAGTTGATTTCAAATAAAATAAATGAAGACAATTCATGGCCTTCCAATAAAAGATATTTGAACTGAAAAATTCATATTCTGCTTTCTTATGCAATGATAGAAATGTACATTATTGTTATTTAAATTTTAACTTTATATAAAGTTTCACTTCATGCTCCTCTGGGCTACTTGATGGCATATGCTAAATGTTGTAACTTAAACACCTATTGATAAATATATAGAGAATGAATGAAACTAGGTTTAGTTTTTATAATTTAAATATAACTATTTATTAGTACAAATATCAAAGTAAACTTAGAATAATTATTTTTAGCAAAATGTTCATATTATGATGTAGTAAATAGGAAACAAATCCTATATGACTGTGCATAAACACTTAAGAGAGAACATGATAATAAATTGATCTCTTGAGAATTGTCAGGATCTTGGGAGCTTAGTTACTCTAGCCTGTGAATTGAATCACTCAGTATCTACCACAGGAAATAGTAATGTTTCATGATACTTCAGAGTTCACATTTGAATGTTTAGCATCTTTAGGGATTTATCCTCAAAAGATACAAACACTAAAGGATGACTACATAACTATGCAATCTTGACTTTTCACTGAAGGATAAATGAGTTCTCATTTCAAGGTAGGATTTTGGCTTTTTGTAATGAATTTGGCTGAATGGTTTTCACGTATAAACTGAGAAAATATTTCTGTACTCAAAATAAAATTGTCTTAGCTATGAGCTGAGTATCTATTATGTTGTTTTCAAACTGAGCAGATAGATATTTCACATTATATGGTAAAACAACATTTTTTGTTTCAAATATATTAAAATATCTATCAATTTTCAGTATATAATTTTATTGATAATTTAAAATTCCTAATTCATTGGCATATAAACAATAACTTTATTTATAGAGGAAAATCTTACACATTTTTAAAAGCTTTACAAAAATTCCAATTATTTTTGATATAAAGGAGGCTAAGATTATTATTATTGTTTAAACTTATTATTGCATATATGTGTTAAGTAGTGGGGTTCTGATAGTTAAGGTTCTAATTCTGCTTTTAAAAGCTATATTGACATGCAAGTGAAATAATGTTTTTCAAAGTTATTAAAACAGTGATGAAGATAATATTTTAGGCAAATATAATATCAGATTTAAAAACAAAATATATGTAAGAAAATATTGCAATTTTATAAATTACTTTAAATAAATTTTAATAAATTGGAATTTCATAAAATACTGATTTGTATCTATGTAGATTCAAGCTTGTTTTTAAAAAAGTATGTAAATATATTAGCTGCTACTCAAGTATTTCTTATTAAATATTATAACTTTACCTTTCATATCATACTACTGATTAATTTTGTTATTCTAATCAATTACTATATTTATTTTCCAATTTAAGGAACTGATAAAAGAGCATAACATATAAAGAAACAGTCTTTTATGAGTGGGAAAGATTTTAGGGATGTTGTGCTAACCACATTTAAATTGTAGACTCATTCTTGCAAGCAAGTAAATATAGATACTTGGACATCTTTAAATAAAATTGCATTATTTGTATATTAATGAATGTGAAACCACCCATTTATAAATTCCCTCCTGTAATGTCTCCATCACAGCCTTGATCTGGCAGTAACTACACTGCCCCATGTCTTTCCTGGAGGATGGGAACCACACTGCAGTGACAGAGTTCATTTTATTGGGCTTAACAGATGACCCAGTTCTTAGAGTCATTCTCTTCACCATCATCCTATGCATCTACCTGGTGACTGTGTCTGGGAACCTCAGCACCATCCTTCTCATCAGAGTCTCTTCCCAGCTCCATCACCCCATGTATTTTTTTCTTAGCCACTTGGCTTCTGTTGACATAGGCATTTCATCTTCTGTCACACCGAATATGCTTGTCAACTTCCTGGTGGAGAGGAGCAGTATATCCCATACTGGATGTGGCATCCAGCTTGGCTCAGCTGCTTTTTTTGGAGCAACTGAGTCATTTCTTCTGGCTGCCATGGCTTATGATCACTTTGTGGCAATCTGCAACCCACTGCTTTATTCAACCAAAATGTCCACACAAGTCTGTGTCCAGTTGTTTGTAGGGTCTTATATCGGTGGGTTTCTTCATGCTTTCTCCTTTACACTTTCCTTTTTTTCTTTTCTCTTCTGTGGAACAAATAGAGTCAATCACTTTTTCTGTGATTTTACTCCTTTAGTTGAACTCTCCTGTTCTGATAATGGTGTCCTTCTAATTCTTGATTCTTTTTCTGCTAGCTCTATCATTGTGGTCACAGTGTTTGTTATAGTCATTTCCTATACCTACATCCTCATCACCATCTTGAAGATGCACTCTACTGAGGGCCGCCACAAAGCTTTCTCTACATGCACCTCCCACCTCACTGTAGTCACTCTGTTATATGGGACAGTCACATTTATTTATGTGATGCCCAAATCTAACTACTCCACAGACCAGAACAAGGTGGTGTCTGTGTTCTACATGGTGGTGATCCCCATGTTGAACCCCCTCATCTACAGCCTCAGGAATAATGAGATTAAGGGTGCTCTGAAGAGACAGCTTGGTAAAAAAAATGTTTTCTAAGACATATTAGTTACTTTGAAAGACTTCATAGAATAATAATTCCTCCTTGATATAATATTAGATAGAGTACTCTGACTGAAAAAGTAATAGTATATTAGTAGCTATTCAATAAATATGGGGGTTCAAATTTTATGTTACATAGAAAATTAGAAGTATTTTTTTAAATAAAAACAAATTAATTTTTAACTTAAGGGCATAAATCTAATAATATAAATATAAATTGCTAAGCATACTTTTAAGTTACATTGACATTTTCAAAAGTTGTTCATATTTAGGCATGTTACAGGTTTGATCTTAATTGTTGCTAAGTCTCTTATAATTGACAAAGCCTGATACCTGTCATGGTTCTCTTGGAAGTGAAAGAGACATTTAAACATTAAGCCTAATTGCAATGCTTACTTTAGTTGAACCATGTCATAAAAGAGATAAGTCACTCAGAACTTTTCTGTCTTCTTTATTGGTCAGGAGCAGAGTGGTTTTGTTCAACCACACATCCCAATCATGGAGTACAGAAACAGAATGCATCAATAGACTCAACCCACTGGGGACTAAGATCTGTAAAACTCTCTGTCAGGAATAACCCTGATTTATAAGTTTCTATTTATAAGTTGATTATCTTAACTATTTGTAATAGCAACAGAAACCTGGATAACACAAATTTCAATCCTTCAGGCTGTGTTTGAATGAACAGTGAGTTATCTTTAGATAAATCTGATAAATATACCTATCCTATTGAATGATAACCAAAAATGGACTAAAATTCCCAGAAATATTGTAGAAAGGTTAGTCTATAAGGATGGATCTTGTAGACTCATAAAACTTCAGATCAGTGGTCTTTGACCCTGGCCATGACCTAATTGTGGAGTCTGAAAAGAAAAATCCATTCTTGATTTATCTACAAATTTCTCTTATACTTGAAAGCTTCATACTTTATAACATATGTATTGATCATATCCACCTAGCACTATCTCCTTTTAACTTCATACAGTGCCCCAACTTCATCTACTCCAACTCAAATTAATATCTCTTTTAAACATTTTAAATTATCTCTTTTATTTGGAAGATTACAATACAATTTTATCCCTTTTCTTCCCATCAAATGTCCATATGTACCCCTCCTTGTTCTTTCAAATTCATATCTGCTTTTTCCATTTTTATTAATAACTTGTGAGTACAATTAGTGTTTCACATATGCAGATGGGTGTGGATATCCACTGGGTAAGTAACATACCAGCATGCTTGTTCCTGAAAAAGAGTGAATCTCCCCCCAAACCATTACCTGTCAATAGCTCCTCTGACAGGCTTGAGAAAACAGAAGCATTTTTTTTCTTCCATTTCTGCTAGAATGTGGATTGGCCTGATCTTGTGCAGGTAAGCATTTGAATTGTACAACAGCAATGCTATATTTAGAACTCAGCATTACATAGTGTATCTCTCCACCTGCCAGCTCTTACATTCATTTGAATTCCTCTTTGGTGAAGTTCTCTGTGGATTGTAAGGTGGAGACTGGTATATATAACCCATGTTCAGGTGAGCACATGGAGTACTTTGATCATTTAAAGGTCTCTGCATTGACTACTACCTTCTTCAAAAAGAAACTTGTCTAACCAAGGTTAAGAAGAATACAAACGTCTTCCCTGTGTTCATGATTTCTACCTCCTTCAACTCCTGGCCTGAATGTTCCTGACAACTGTGGCTTTTTGCCTGGGCTAATCTCTGACATTCTACAACACATACAAAGTGTGATATCTTGTGCTGGATTGAGTAGGTTCGTGACTTTCCAAGTACAAAGAGGAACAAACCAAACCATGGTGCCAGGAGAGTCAAGCTTGTAACTTCAACCACAAGATTGTGAAGAGGAAAGTGTTACAATGATTTATTTCATGATCAGAGCCAAACCCTGCTCCACATGTTGGGGGTGTTCTGGCTGTCATTTCCTTGAAATCATGATTGCCTTCAGTGTGGCAATCTTCATATGATGATAGTT
This sequence comes from Arvicanthis niloticus, assembly GCF_011762505.2. NCBI lineage: Eukaryota > Metazoa > Chordata > Mammalia > Rodentia > Muridae > Arvicanthis > Arvicanthis niloticus. The sequence continues at coordinate 76,482,629 of NC_047658.1, read as the reverse complement.
ATCATGCTCACTCCATTTTCCTGTCTCTGATTTAGTGCTTCCAAAGAAAAATAATCTTTGAATATATTGTAGCATTATATTTTACAATTCTGACATATAAAGTACTATCCTATGCCACTGAGATTGTGATTGAGAAACACTCAAAATGCAACTTATCTTGTACAGCAGGATTCCAAGAACATTAAAAGTAAGAGATATGGACTATCAATTTGTGTTGATTAGTATGAGGTGAAAAAGAGGACAAAATAAAACAAAAAACAAACATAGAGATTGATGGGCTAATGCAAGGAGTGTTCAACATAGTTGGCACTGGGAACTCAAAACCCTAGCAAGGACTTCAGAATGTCATCAGATTCTTCTGGGATGGGATGCTATCTCTGTACATCTAGTTGTGAGAATAAATATTCACTCATGTGCATTAGATTTACTTTTGAGTTTTCAATTGCACAATGACAGCATTGTTCATTTTAATCAATTCCACAGAGAACACAACAAGAACTACTAATAAATGTTAGATTTGGTATCAAAATAGGGTTGACAGAATGACAATTCTGTGAAATTTTATACAAAGTATAAGAACCATCAGGGGATGGTGGCAGCAAGAGCAGGACCTAACATGCAAATATTCTCTCTCAGCATGAAAAATTTGATAATCAGGAAGAAAATGCTACCTACTTGGACTGTAAGATTAATATTCATTGGGAATTGGTGGAGCAAAAACCCAAACCAAGGATTGTTTGGGAGATATGTTACTGGTAGATATCATGCATGTTCTTAGGAGAAGAGGAAATGTAAGTTATTAAGCCATACACAGTTAGAAACTACAGAGTTGTAGCCATGAAATTGTGTTCAATAAGATTCAAAACCCAGTGATATCTCAGGGTAAGTGAAATGAATAAATGAACAACTCAAGGCTCAAGTTTTTCTATTAAGCATAGATAAAGATACTGGCAAGCCAAAGGAATCCAGGAAAATTAAATATAGAAGTCAGTGAAAGCAGCATATAAAGGAAATGAAACCAGGAACATTTGGTTGATATTCAGATGAATCCACATAGATCATAGTAGATTGTTTTCATTAAAATAGAGATACTTAAAATGTACATAATCATGAAATATGAAAAATAAAGTGACAGAGAGATCTGGGGTGTTAAGGTTGGTATGGTCAAAGAATAATAACCAGGACAATATGTCTCTACTAGAGCCTAGGAACCCTACTACAGCAGGCCCTGTGCATTGCAACATAGCTGAAGCACATGAAAATGAGCTTAACATATCTTTGCCTATATGAGAGAGTTCCTTTAAAATAGAAATACATATATCCCTTAAAGAAATATATGAAAAACAGTGGAAGGAATTGAATAAATAGTCCAAGATCCAAAACTAGAAATAGAATCAATAAAGAAAACTAAAACTGAGGGGAATCAGGAAATAAACTTTAGGACCTTGAGTGAAAGCTCGGAGGCAAGCCTCACCTACAAAGCACAAGATATTGAAGAGAGAATCTCAAACACTGAAGAACCAATAGAAGAAATGGATACTGCCATCAAACTAAATGTTAAATCTATCAATCACCCAGCATAAAACATTGAGGAAACATGGGACACTATGTAAAGACCAAACCTAAGAATAATAGGCATAGAGGAAGGAGAAGAAACCCAGTGAAAATTATCAACAAAATAATAGAAGAAAATTCCCTAAATGAACAGAATATTAAATAGTTGGACCAGAAAAGAAAAAAAAAACCCTTAGCACATAATAATCAGAATACTAAACATACAGAAGAAAGAATATTAAAAACTGCAAGGGAAAAAGACAAAGTAACACATAAAGGCAGACCTATTCAAATAATACCCCATTTCTCAGTGGAGTCTCTAAAAGCATCTGTCCAGCAAGGCCTGGACAGATGATCTGCAGACAGAGTCTATAAAAGCATAGATACAAGCCCAGTCTACAATATACTCATGAAACTTTCAATCATAGTTGATGGAGGAAAATAAGAAATTCCATTCTAAAATCAAATGTAGGCAGTATCTGTATCCAAATCTAACCCTACAGAAGACGCTACAGATTAACTACACACAAGAAAACACAAATAATAAATAATCCCAGAAAATCAAAATAATCAAATCCAAAGATAGAAACACACACACACACACACACACACACAGACACACACACACACACACACACACACACACACACAAATGCTTCCATACACGCAGGTCAACTATAACAGTGGCAGAAGCAACAATAGCAACAAATAACATGAATCAACACAAGCTGTTCATTTTTTCCTTTTCTGTGTTTTTCATTAATTTATTTGCTATTCATTTACATCTGGATAGCAGCCCCCTTTCTTCTCCTCCATGTTCCACTCTCACAAACCATTCCCCCAATTTCCCCATCTTATTCTCCTATGAAAAGGAGAATTTTTCCACGTGTACCAACTTGCCCTGGCATATAAAATCCCCACATGACTTAGGGTATCCTAACCCACTGAGACCAGGCAGGACAACCCAACAAGGGAAAGGGATCTAACAGTAGGCAAAGGAGTAGAGACAGCCCCTGTTGAGAACTGAGCTGGCCCACGTTTGGGCCTTGTAGGCGCGTGGATACCATGTACCTTGCAGGTGTGGATATGATGTAAGCCTTACAGGCGTGTATAGCGTGGATAGCGCGTGCACCTTACAGGCATGTATAGCATGGATAGCACGTGGATAGCACATGCACCTCATGCCTTGCAGGTGTGGATACCACGTGCGCCTTGCAGCTGGGGGCACTAAACAGCAAAACAAGCTATGTGGGATAAACAAGATGTTTGTCAGAGTGTGCTCAGCTGTTGTAGGCTATGGAAAACCAAGTCTCTTATCAGGGTCTATGGTTCCAGATGGCTGCAAAGATGATCTAGCCACTTTCTGCCAAAAGTTGGCTCCCAACATGCTCAGTTGGTTGAATCTTGGCTATTTCAAGCTTTTGGGCTAACAGCCGCTTATCAGTGAGTAAATACCATGTGTGTTCTTTTGTGTTTGGGTTACCTCACTCAGGATGATATTTTCTAGTTCTATCCATTTACCTAAGAATTTCTCGAATTCATTATTTTTAATAGCTGAGTAGTACTCCATTGTGTAAATGTACCACATTTTTTGTATCCATTCCTCTGTTGAAGGGCATCTGGGTTTTTGGTTTTTGATGTTTAACTTCTTGAGTTGTTTATATATTTTGAATATTCGTCCTCAGTCAGATGTAGGATAAATGATGACATTTTCCCATTCTGTAGGCTGCAGTTTTGTCTTATTGATTGTGATTTTTGCCTTTCTGATAGTGAATCTTTTTCATTTCATAAAATCTCATTGATTAATTATTGATCTCACTGTGTGATGTATTGGTGTTCTTTAAAAAAATGTCTCCTAAGCCAATGTGTTTCAGGAAGTTCCCTACTTTCTATTCTATTCTATTAGATTTGGTGTCCCTGTTTGTTGTTGAGGTCCTTGATCTACTTGGACTTCAGTTTTGTGAAGGGTTATAAATACGAGTCTATTTGTATTCTTCTATATGCAGACATCCAGTTAAACCAGCACCCTTTATTAAAGATACCTTCATCTTTTCATTGGATGGGTTTAGATTCTCTGTCTGTAGATATGTGAGTTTATTTCTGGGTCTTCAATTCAATTTAATTGATCAACCTGTTTATTTTTATGCCAATACTACTAGTTTTTTTTTTTAATTATTATTATTACTGTTGCTGTATAGTATAGCTTGAAGTCAGGGATGGTGATACCTCCAGAAGTTGTTTTATTATACAGGATTGTTTAGACTATCCTGGTTGTTTTGTGTTTCCATATGAACTTGAGAATTTATCTTTCAAGGTCTGTAAAGAATTGTGTTGGAATTTGCATTGAATCTGTACATTGCTTTTGGTAAGATGGCTATTTTTATTTATTATATTAAACCTACTACTCTATGAGAATGGAAGATCTTTCCATCTTCTGATATCTTCCTTAATTTCTTTCATCAGAGACTTGAAGTTCTTGACATGCAGGATTTCCCTTGCTTGGGTTAGAGTGATACGAACATATTTTACATTATTTGTGGCTATTATGAAGGGTGTAGTTTCTTCAATATCTTTAAAATCCAATTTATCAGTATTTGTCAGCTGTAGGAGTTCTCTAGTAGAATTTTTGGAGTGACTGTCTTAACACTTGTGAAAACTTATACTTTGACTTCTCTCTTTCCAATTTGTACCCCCTTGATTTCCTTTAGTTGTCTTATTGCTCTAGTGAAATCTTCAAGTATTTTGTATAGCTTTGGAAAGAGTGGGTAGCTTTGTCTTGTCCCTGATTTTAGTGGTCTTGCTTTAAGTTTCATTTCATTTGATGTTGGCTATTGGGTCCCTATATGTTGCCTTTATTATGGTTATGTACACAAATTCTATATATGATCTCTCCAAGTTTTAATATAAAGCAATATTGGATTTTATCAAAGTAATTTTCAGCATCTAATGAGATGATCATGTGTTTTTCCTTTCAGTTTGTTTATGTGATAGATTATGCTGTTGGATTTCCATATAGTAAGCCATCCCTGTATCCCTTGGATGAAGCCTAGTTGATCCTGGTGGATGGCATTCTTGGACTTAGTTTGATTGAACAATACCAAACTTATAAAGCCTATGATTAACATTTTTTAAAAAATGTATAAATGCAAAAAGGAAAAGGGGGATAGGGGTTTTCTAGAGAGGAGGATGGGGAAATGGGATGGCATCTGAAGTGTAAATAAAATATCTAATAAAAAAAGAAAGGGTAAATAATATAATTTTATTTATTTTAATTTTAAAAGTAAAATTTTTAATAAAGAAAAATTAAAATTAAATTTTGAAAAGGATAAAAAAATTTTATTTAGTATTTTTCATCAATGTTCATAATGTTCTTAATCTGAAATTTTCTTTCTTTCTGGAGTCTTTGTGTCTTTTAGCTATCAGGGTGATTTTCCAGTTTTTTCAAGTATAGGCTTTTGGAATAAGACCTGATGATGCTTTGAATTACCTAAGTGTCTGTTGCTATATCCCCATTTTCATAGATTGCATACTGCTTCCCTGCCTTTTGTGCAGTTTGGCTAGTTTTTCTATCTTGTTGATTTTCTCAAAGAACCACCTCTGGTTTCTTTGATTCTTTGTGTTTTTCTCTTTGATTCTAATTGATTGATTTATGCTCTGAATTTGATTATTTCTTGCCATCTACCCTTCTTGAGTATGTTTGTTTTTATTTTAGAGTTTTGAGATACACTGTTAAGTTAAAAATACAGAATTTCTCCAACTTCTTTATGAAAGCACATAGTGCTATGAATTTTTCTCTTAACACTGCTTTCATTGTGTCTCATAGGTTTGGGTAGGCTGTACCTTCATTTTCATTGAATTCTAGAAAATATTTCATTTCTTTTTTATTTCCTCCTTGACCTAATGGTCATTCAATATAGAGTCATTCAGTTTCCATGAGTTTGTAGGCTTTCTGTTGTTTTTGTCATTGTTCAAGTACAGCTTTAGTCCATGTTGATCTGATAGGATGGATGCAAGGGCTTATTTCAATCTTCTTACATCTGTTGAGGCTTGTTTTGTGTCTTGCTCTATAGTCAACTTTGGGGAATATTCCATGAGGTGCTGAGAAGAAGGTATACTCTTTAATTTGGGGGTGAAATGTTCTATAGATATCTGTTAGGTCAATTTGGCTCATAATTTCTGTCTCTTTCACCAATGTATCAATATTGTGTATGTATTATGTATCTATGCCATCTCTTGTATTCTGATGGTAATGTGTGCATCTGTAGTTCCCGATTTCTTCCTTAGATTTTTCATCTCCAGGGTTGCCTCCATTTGTGATTTCCTTATTTTTTCTATTTTCATTTTTAGGTCTTGGACCATTTTGTTCAATTTTTTTCACCTATTTTTCTGTGTTTTTCTCTAAGGAAACTATTTATATCCCCCTTAAAGGCCTCTATCATCTTCATAAAATAGGATTTTATGTCAGAATCTTGCTCTTCAGGCATAGTAGTGTATCCATTGCTTGCTGTGATAGAACTGGGTTCTGATGGTGCCACATTACATTGGCTTCTGTTGCTTATGTTATTGTGCTTTGTTTTTGCCATCTACTTATCTCTGGTGTTAACTGGTCTGGGTGTGTAGGATTTCATCATGCCTCCTCAGAGGCAGGTAGAGATGTGTGACCTGGGTTAAAGCAGGCCTCCTGTGTCCCTAGTTAAAGCAGGCCTCCAGTGTTTCTGGTTAGAGCCATCTTCCTGTGTCACTAGAAAGGATATCCTTCTAGGGAGACAGGAAGTGCTGTGGGGTCAAGAAACTGGCACGCCAATCTGCCATGGGTTCAGGCAGAGGAGCAGACTCTCTTTTTAAATTTCTTAATATTCTTGGTTTAGTTTCACTAATCAATATCTATGAAGAGAATCATCTATATCATTTAGATTTTCCAATTTGGTGGAGAAGTATAGGGGGTTAATGGGGTTAGGAATTTCTAAGTGTGGGCCTAGGAAGAGAGGGGAGAGAGGGGTATAAGTGATGTAAAGTAAATAAATAAATTATCAAAAAAGTATATCTCACCATTTTAACACACCTAAAATTGTAACACACTAAATATCAATATATCCTCAGATATTAAAATTTATTGCTGAAACAGAAACAAAATCAGTTAGAGCCTGAGAAAGTGGTTTAGTCACTGAGCTGGTTACTTTTCAAGACTGAGGATTTCACATGAGAAATATAGGGTTCAATTGATAGTCAGGGGAGTGTGATTGCTTCAATCACCACATGTTTAGCATGCAAATATATATATTCACACACAAATTCGATAAGTTTTGATATTTTTTCTTACAAAATGAAGGCCAATAGATATAATATGGAGCACATTTTCTACATAAAGTCTGGAGGCCTACGTTCAGCCTGTATATGTTCTTTGGTTGGTTGTTCAGATCCTGACAGTCTCAAGGGACCAGGTTAGTTGAAACTCTTGGTCTTCCTGGGGAATTCTTATCCCCCCAATGCCTGAAATTCTTCCTCCTATTCTTACATAAGAGTCTCTAAGCTCTATAAACTTTTTGGCTATAAGTATTTGTATTGAATCAGCTGCTGGGCAGAGTATCTCCAAGGACAACATGCTCCTGTCTGCAAGCATAATAGAGTATCATTAATGGTGTTAGGGATTCATGCTGGCCCATGGAATAGGTCTCAATTTGGGCTAGTTATTAGTTGGCCATTCACCCAGTCCCTGTCCCCTTCCCCAGGGACTGCACTACTTTTAGACAGGATAAATTTGAGTCAAAAGTTTTATAGATCGGTTGATGTCTCTATCACTCCACTGTGTTTCCTGTCTGGCTACAGGATGTGGCCTCTTCAGGTTCCATATCCCCAATGTAGTCACAGCTAAGCTCACTCCCATTGACTCTTGGGTGTCTTTCTTATCTCAGGTCTTTGTCTTCTCCTGGAGTTACCTCCTACCTCCTCACCCTCTTCAGCTGCAGATTTCCATTAATTTTCATGGCCATCCAGCCATCTCTTTTGTCTTTCCTCACATGTGATCCTGAATCTCCATTTCTCTCCCCATCCCCTCTCTGTCCCAGTTTCCTCCCTCCACCTGCTTCTTATGACTATTTTATTGTCTTTGTTATGTGAGATTCAAGCTTCCTTGCTTAGGTATTCCTTCTTGTTTGGCTTCTTTGGGTCTGTGGAGTGTAACATGGTACTGTGGGAAAAAATCTCATGGGGAGAGCCCAGCTGTGGGGGGAAAATGTCATGAGGGCAGGTGGTGGGGTCCTGCTGTGCTTCCCACATTGTAGGAGGAGGGTCCCACATTCACACAGCTGCCTCAGGAAGGTGCAGTCCCAGGAGACATGAGGAGTCCAAGAGTTTTCCAAAGCTTTGGTGTGGTGAATGGGTGTAGATGGTTCGAGCTCCCTGCCAAAAGCCAGGCTCCCCTGGCTTTTATAGGGAGGGGGAAAAGAGGAGGGAATAATTTAATTAGCTATGCCCCTGGCCTTTAGATAACTCATTAATATTTTAATTTCTGGAGGTGGAGACCTGCTAATCACGCCCTCTACCTGTGTGTTTAGTGACTGATGGTGCAGGTTAAATGGATATTCCTCCTTGAATCCTCAGATTTTGAGTCTATGTGCTCTGGCTTACATGTTTGCTGAAGGCATATTTATACAAGATAGCAACAATCCAAGTTATGTGGGGAACATCATTGAATCCTCAGAAGTTGAGTCTATGTGTCCTGGCTTACACTTTTGCTTAAGGCATATTTATACAAGACAGCAACAATCCAAATTATGTGAGGAAATATTTCAGTTGGCATTACAACCTAATTTTTTCCAAGGCTGGATCCGTTTGTCAACAGATGGCCAAGTGGGTTAGTATAAGGCTGGAGTGTAACTAAAATCTTATGATGGCATTCCAAATGATTTTTGTAAGTAAAAGTCCAGAGAAAAGTTAAATCTGGAGATGTACAGGAAAATACTTCACCTGGAACCTTGAATATTGCCTTCCCAGAGACGTTCATCTTACTCCTTTGTGCCTCCATAGCATATTCTAAACATTTGCATTTATTAATCTAAGTTTTAATTTTTTGAGTCTATCTCTCCTAAGTCTTTGTTCTCACTTTGAGGAAAAAGCCTGGGTCACTTACTTCCTTAATATCTATACCTTAATATGCTTTAATAGGCTTTACTAACATATAGTAAGTGGATAGATTGGTAGATGGATGGATGAATGGGTGCTAAACATGACCTGCTCATTGAAAAGGCCATTGACATGGATAATCTGAACTGTCAAAACCTAACAAATTAAGGGCAGTTGGATATTACAGAGAGCTTGTATAGGATGTGTATACATGTTGTGATACATTTAATTTGAGGAATTTCTAGGAAGCTGAATTCACACATTAATGACAACACTTGAAAAAATGCTTAATCACACTGGAAACTATAATCTCTTGAGGAGTTTTGGCATTAGCTCTTCTTTGAAGGTCTGGTAAAATTCTGCAGTAAAGCCGTTTAACCCTGTTCTTTTGTTGTTGTTGCTGTTGTTGTTGTTGTTTTGCTTGAGAGATTTTTCATGACTTCTATTTTCTTAGGGAGTATGGGGGTATTTAGATCATTTACCTGATCTTGTTTTAACTTTGTTAAGTGGTATCTTTCTAAAAAATCATCCATTTCATCTAAATTTTTCAGTTTTGAGTATAGACTTTTGTAGTAGGATCTGATGATGTCCTGAATGTCCTCAGTTTCTGTTTTGTCTTCCTTTTCATTTCTGATTTAGTTAATTTGGATACTGTATCTGTGCCCTCTAGTTAGTTTGGCTAAAGATTTATCTATCTTGTTGATTTTGTCAAAGAACCAGTTCATGGTTTTTTTTGTTTTTTGTTTTTTTTTTATTCTTTGTATAGTTCTTTTTGTTTCTATTTGGTTGATTTTGGCCCTGAGCTTGACTATTTCTGCCTTCTCCTCCTCTTGGATGTGTTTGCTTCTTTTTATTCTAGGGTGGTCAGGTGTGCTGTTAAGTTGCTAGTGTAGGATCTCTCCAATTTTCTTTTGCAAGGGTCCTTAGTGCTATGAATTTTCCTCTTAGTACTGCTTTCATTGGGTCCCATAAGTTTTGGTATGCTGTGTCACCATTTTCATTGAATTCCAGGAAGTGGTTAATTTAAGTTTTATTTCTTCCTTGCCCCATCTATCTTTGAGTAGAGAGTTGTTCAGTTTCCATGGGTATGTGGGTTTTCTGCTGTTTTTGTTGTTATTGATTTCTAGCCTCAGTTCTTTGTGATCTGATTGGATGCATGGGATTATTTCAATATTCTCCTATCTGTTATGGCTTGTTTTATGAAAACTATATGATCAGTTTTAAAGAGGGTACCATGAAGTGCTGAAAAGAAAGTATTATTTTGTTTTAGGGTGACATGTTCTGTATATATCTGTTAAATCCATTTGGTTTATTAGTTTTGTTGGTGTCACTATATTTCTGTTTAGTTTTTGTTTCAATGATATTTCATTGGTGAGAGTGGGGTGTTGACATCTCCCACTATTATTGTGTAGGGTTCAGTGTGTGTTTTGAGCTTTAGTAAAGTTTCTTTTATGAATGTGAAATGTGGGTGCCCTTGCATTTGTGGCATAGAGTTCCAAAATTGAAACTTTCTGTTTGTGGATTTTTCCTGTGATGAATATGAAGTGTCCTTGCCCATCTCACTTGATAACTTTTGGTTGAAAGTCTATTTTATTGGATATTAGGATGGGGCCTCTTGCTTGTTTCCTGGGAACATTTGTTTGGAAGTCTCTTTTCCATCCCTTTACTCTGAGGTACTAAATGCCTTTGTAATTGAAGTGTGTTTCTTGTCTGCTACTGAATGTCAAATCCTGTTTGTGTATCCAGTTGTGAAAGCTTATGCCTTTTTTATTCTAAAATTTTGTCCCTAGATGTTTGTATATAGTAAAGAAAGATGATTGTTACTTTCTGTTATGTTTGTTGTTGTAGGTGGCATTATATGTATGTGATTATCTCCTTTTTGCTTTGTTGTGAGATGAGTAATATCTTGTTTAATCTGTGGTGTAGGTACATTCTTTGTGTTGGGCTTTTCCTTTTAGAATCCTTTGTGGGGCTGGATTCATTGATAGACATTGTTTAAATTTGTTTTTTTTTTTCCTGTAACATTTTGTTACTCCATTTATGTTGATTGAGAGTTTTGCTGGTTATAGGATCCTGGCCTGGCATTTGTTTTCTCTTAGAGTCTGCATGTCCTCTGTCCATGATGTTCTAGCTTTTTGAGTCTTTGTTGAGAAGTCTGGTGTAATTACGATAGGACTGCCTTTATATGTTACTTGGCCTTTTTCCTTTACAGCTTTTAATATTCTTTCTTTGTACTGTGCATTTAATATTTTGATTATTATGTGACAAGAGAATTATATTTCTGGTCCAATCTATTTGGTGTTCTATTGGCTTTTTGAATATTTATGGTAATCTCTATGCTTAGGTTGGAAAAGTTTTATTTATTTATTTATTTTTTGATTTGTTGAAGATGCTTCTGTGTCCTTTGAGCTAGGAATCTTTGCTCTCTTCTATTCCTATCATTCTTTTTTATTTTTTCATTTTTATTTTTATCACTTTTTATTGGATATTTTATTTACATTTCAGATGCCATCCTCTTTCCCCATTTCCTCTTCTTTTTTGGCTTTAGAACTAATGTCAGCTGAAAACCATCCACTAAAATCTTTTCTCTCAAAGTAAATAGCCAGGATTGGCTATGAGAGTATAAGTTTTCAACCCTGTCAGAAATCCAGAATGACTGAGTTAACTAAAATTATGGGAAGCACAAAGCATAGATTCTAAAACTTAGCCAATTTATAGAGGCCACTGCTGGATACTCCCTATACTACAAAAAGTTGGAGCATCTGATCTTTAGCCTTCTAGCCCAGGATCATCTGACAGACCTTAGTGCTGCAGAATTATTAAGGTCTGATTACTCTGTCTAGGCAGCTATAATCAGTCGACTGCTCTGCAAGTGTGTCATTTTCTGGACAGTAATTTGTCTGTAGATTGAAAGAGGCAATTCTTGCCTAGTGGCTGTGTTACCACAACTGGAGTAACTACAAAGATGCTCAATTTCTTCTTACAATCCAATACAGGAATCTGTCAGGAGCAGACAGCTCGCAGGACACCCCCAGGTATCCAAACCCCACCCCTGCGGAATTCCACTCCCCTTCTGCCCCTCTCTGGATCCCTGTGGCTGGAGCAGACACCCAGTGGGTCTGCACTCTCGTGGAAACTGTATCCTGAGACATTTCTGAGAGGCCAGTGTCCTCAGGGAGGCAGGTAAGGTCAGATGCCCATCGCCCTACACACCACAACCACAGCTGGGAGTAGGAAGCTCTCAGGACCCTCCCCCCAGGTACCAAAACCCTACCCCTGCAAAATTTCACTCCCCTTCTGCCCCTCTCTGGATCCCAGTGGCTGGAACAGACACCCAGCATGTCTACACCCTTGTGGAAACCGTATCCTGAGACATCCTAGAGAGGCCACCAACCTCAGAGCAGGGGACACAATACCCAGAGACATCCTAGAGGAGCCATGGAACCCAGAGCAGCAGACACCATATCCTGAGACATTCTAGAGGAACCACTGCACTTGGAGCAGAGAACACCTAGCTGGTCTGCTCTCAAGAAGACACCTTACCCTGAGACATACTAGAGGAAACACTGCACTCAGAGCAGCTGGAGCTCAGGATCACAGGATCACAAAGACATCTGGACCCTGAAGAGTTCTGACACAAGCAAGATAACTGGAAAGACAGTCTCCAGTCAGAACCAGTGAGAGAGGGTAGAACTACAGTTAACCAAATGGTGAAAGGGAAGCACAAGAACATAAACAACAGAAACCAAAGTTACTTGGCATCACCAGAACCCAGGTCTTCCACCATAGCAATCCCTGAACACCACATCACACTGGAAAAGCAGGATACAGAATTAAAATCACTTCTCCTGATGATGTTGGAGGACTTTAAGAAGGTAATAAATAACACTCTCAAAGAATTTGAGGAGAACACAGGTAAACATATAGAAACCCTTAAAGAGGAAACACAAAAGTCCCTTAAAGAATTGCAAGAAAACACAACCAAACAGGTGAAGGAATTAAACAGAACTGTCCAGGATCTAAAAATGGAAGTAGAAACAATAAAGAAATCTCAAAGGGAGACTACACTGGAGATAGAAAACCTAGGAAAAAGACAAGGGGTCATAGATGTAAGCATCACCAACAGAATACAAGACATAGAAGAGAGAATCTCATGTGCAGAAGATACCATGGAAAACACTGACACAACTGTCAAAAATGCAAAATGCAAAAAGCTCCTAAACCCAAAACATCTAGGAAATCCAAGACACAATGAGAAGGCCAAACCTAAGGATAATAGGTATAGATGAGGGTGAAGACTCCTAAGTTAAAGGGCCAATAAATATCTTCAACAAAATTATAGAGGAAAACTTCTCTAACCTAAAGAAAGAGATGTCCTTAAATATACGAGAAGCCTACAGAACCCCAAATAGACTAGACTAGAAAAGAAATACCTCCCGTCACATAATAATCAAAACATCAAATATACAAAACAAAGAAAAAATATTAAAAGCAGTAAAGGAAAAAGGTAAAGTAACATATAAAGGCAGACCTATTAAGAATTACACCAGACTTCTCACCAGAGAAAACAAAAGCCAGAAGATCCTGGACTGATATCATACAGACCCTAAGAGAACACAAATGCCAGCCCAGACTACTATACCCAGCAAAACTCTCAATCAATATTGATGGAGAAACTAAGATATTCCATGACCAAACCAAATTTACACAATATCTTCCCACAAATCCAGCCCTTCAAAGGATAATGGATAGAAAACTCCAACACAAGGAGGGAAATTACAACATAGAAAACACAAGAAAGTAATCTCCCAACAACCCCCAAAGAAGATAGTTACACAAACATTATTCTACCTCCAATAACAAAAGTGACAGGAAGCAACAATCATTTTCCTTAATATTTCTTAATATCAATGGACTCAACTCTTCAATAAAAAGACATAGGCTAGTAGACTGGATACATAAACAAGAACCAGAATTTTGCTGCATACAGGAAACACACCTCTGTGACAAAGAGAGACACTACCTTAGATTAAAAGGATGGAAAACAATCTTCCAAACAAATGGTTGCAAGAAACAAGCTGGAGTAGCAATTCTAATATCAAATAAAACTTATTTTCAACCAAATGTAATAAAAAAAGATAAGGAAGTACACTTTATAGTCATCAAAGGAAAAATGTACCAAGATGAGCTCTCAATTGTGAACATCTATGCCCCAAATGCAAGGGCACCAACATACATAAAAGGAACTTTGCTATTCCTATTATTCTTATATTTAGTCTTTTCATTGTGTCCTGGATATCCTGAATGTTTTAGTTTAGGAGTTTTCTCTAATTTGAATTTTCCTTGACAATTGTCTCAGTAACTTAAAAGTTATTTTCTATGTCCAAGATCCTCTCTTCTAGCTCTTGTATTCTGCTTTTGATGCTTGCATATGTAGTGACTGACCTCTTTCCTAGGTTTTCCATTTCTAGTATTGTCTTTATTTTTTTATTGTTTCTACTTCCATTTTTAGGTCTGGATTACTTTGTTCAAATATTTCTCCTGTTTGATTGTGTTTCCCTGTATTTCTTTAAGGGATTTGTTTCCTCTTCAAGGACTACTACCTGTTTACCTGTGTTTTCTTGTATTTATTTTAGTGAGTTATTTATATCCTCCTTAAAGTAGTCTATTATCTTTATAAGATAGGTTTTTAGTCCAGCATCCTGTTTTTCAGGTGTGTTGGCTTATCCAGTGCTTGCTGTGTTGGGAGAACTTAGTTCTGATGATACAAAGTATATTGGCTTCTGTTTCTTATGTCTTGCACTTGCGTCTTGCCATCTAGTTATCTGTGATGTTAGCTAGCCTGGGAATCTCTGTCTGGAGCCTGCTTCCTGTATCCCTGGGTTGCTTCCAGTTTCCTGAGAGACCTGTGTTTGGGTCTGTAGCAGTTCTCCTGGGAGGCCTTCAGACTGTGGGTATCTTTAGAGTGGAGACAAGCTGATGATCTGTCCAGTAGAAGGGGCAGGTAGGAAAGGAAGTGGAGGTCAAGCTTGAGAGGGTTGGGGATGGGTCTTGAGCCCACTGGGCTCCTCAGGGTGCTCAGGTGCTCTGGTTGTTTGGGAGGGTTTTCTACCTGTTGCCCTGCCTACATCTCATCTCCTGGGAAGACTTTAGACTTTGAGGTCTTTAGAGGAGCAGACAAGCTGATGATCTGCCCAGGCTAAAGGCACAAGACAGAAAGGGAGTGGCCTGTCAAGATTTAAAAAAAAAAACAGATATTGTGTAACAGTTTCCTATATAAATAAATATGTTATACACCAACTAAACAGAAATTTTAAATTATGAATAAAATATCTATTGTAGATTTTTTAGATATTATAATATATTTGAAAGAGAAAATGTATTACCAAATAATATGAAATATCTATGCAATCACTATAAAAACCCATAGCTTAAACAGAACTGTAGTGATAAGTATAGGTAAGCCTTTATATTTGGCTTTAAAGGAAATGTATAATAATGCCTTTATATCTGGCATTGAATACAATGTTTCAGCAAAGCCTTAATTATGTTTGGGTCAATCACTAGAGGCTGAGAACTTGTTATGGGACTGTTTGAATTTTACAAATATGTTTTTCATTGTGAGAGCTCACAGCTGTACTAATTTTGATCCCAAGACACTCCTGGCAAACCTGGAGTGCTCACATTTGATTATGGCAAGTCATGGTTAAAAGGGACTGAGGTTTGTGTAGGTTATCTGTGCTCATGTGTAGCAAGGGTAAGATAGTTTTGTAACTGGAACCTTTCCTAGCCTAGTTAACCTTGTATGATGTTGAAAGTAAAGGAACTGTAATGAGATAGCTGGGTGTGAGCCTTCCCTGAGATGCTGTACTCTTCTGCTTCTTTGGGAATGAAGGGTTAGTATCTTGGTGAGCTTCTTTCTCTACTCCAGCACCTATGACTAACATCAATCAATATATGGCACCCAACATAGTGAGCCATGAGGGAGTAGAGTATGGACTACTATGACACTTATTGTCAACATCAATTAATACAGACATTGGAACATTATTACTTCTTGTGGCAAGAATAACTAAACATCCATGATTCTTTGAATTCTCAGGAGGTCAATTTAATATTTCATTTTCTCTAGAAATTTATGTACAGTCATATAGGATTGTTTACTATTTACTACATCATTAAATAACAAATTTTCCTAAGAATAGTCCATTCTAAGTTTACTTTGATATTTGTAATACATAAATAATGCGAGGCAACTGGGGACAGGATCCTTTCAGTTTCCATTTGTGTCCTGGAGGTAAACCTGTGCTACAGCTCTCCATATCCAAATCCTATCCAGAGAGAGCTGGTCTTCCAGGAGTGCTGTCACACCTAAGTTCACATGTGAAACTACCACTATTGTTCCAATACCTGGCCCAAGAGGACCCTTGAGGAGCCCACAGGGCACAGGAACCATGGAGCAGCTGGGGACAGGATTCTTCTGGATTCCATCTGCACTCCAGTGATAACCCTGTGCCATAGTTCTTCATATCCAAATTCCACCTAGAGAGAGAGCTGGTCACTCAAGAGTGCTGACACATCTAAGATCATAGAACTCCATACTCAAATCCCACCCAGAGAGAGCTGGTCTCTCAGGAGTGCTGATACACCTAAAATCACAGGCGCACAGGAGGGACAAGTTTCAGTCAGAGACAGCAAGTATCATGAACAGGATACAAGAGATAGAAGAGAGAATCTCAGGTGCATAAGATGCTATACAAAATATTGACATAACAGTCAAAGAAAATGCAAAATGCAAAAAGCACCAAGCACCTAACCTAAAACATGCAGGATATACAGGACACAATGAAAAGACCAAACCTAAGGATAATTGGTATGGAAGAGAGCGAAGATTCCCAACTTAAAAAGACAGGAAGTATCTTCAACAAAATTAAAGGAGAAAACTCCCCTAACCTCAAAAAAAGAGATGCCCATGAACATACAAGAAGCCAACAGAACTCCCAATAGACTGACCAGAAAAGAATTCCTCCCATCACATAATGATCAAAACACCAAATGCACAAAACAAAGAAAGAATATTAAAAACAGTAAGGAAAAAGGGTCAAGTAAGATGCAGACCTAGCAGAATTACACCAGACTTCTCACCAAAGACTCTAAAAGCCAGAAGATCTTAGGCACCTAAGAGAGACTAAGAGAACACAATGAAAACAATGCTCAGAGGAAAACTCATAGTTCTGAACACCTCCAAAAAAAAAAAAAAAAAAAAAAAACAAAACAAAAAACTCAAGAGAGCATACACTAGTAACTTGACAGCACACCTGAAAGCTCTAGAACAAAAAGAAGCAAATGTACCCAAGAGAATTTAATGGCAGGAAATAATCAGACTCAGGGCTGAAATCAATCAAGTAGAAACAAACAAACAACAAACAAAAACTATACAAAGAATCAACAAAACTAGGAGCTGACTCTTTGAGAAAGTCAACAAGATAGATAAACCTTTTTCAGACTAACCAGAGGGCACAGAGACAGTATCCAAATTAACAGAAATCAGTAGTCTTCACCATTCCATGGATTTAGGGATGGTTCAATACAAGGAAAAATGTCAACATAATCTTTCTATCCTGGCATCTTGGAAATCCTGTGTCTTCCATCTACAAATCCTGTGTTCCTCTGGAACACCTGAGCCCATAGCTTTACATGTTCTGAAAGCCTTGGGAGTGTCCAAGGCTTTCAATTTTGCAAGGAAGGCTGCATCTCATAGACCTAAGCAAACAACTTTTCTCTGACTCCAGAAAGAACTAGGGAATTCTTCAAACTTATGCTGTTCCTGCCTTATCTTCCTGAGTCCTGGGATTACTGAAGTGAACCATTATGTCAAGCCTTTGCTTATATAAACACTATTAAGTAATATGTTCTTTTATTTATTCAAGTCTTATTTTTATTATTTACTCAAAATGAGTTAAACCAAAGAGTTTCTTAAAATTTCCTTGAATAGGCAAATCCATGGAAACCAGAAAAGTAGGAGGAACAATTCTAGGAGCCAGAGGGCTTGAGGACACTACCTGAACCCAACCTACAGAATCAACTAAGCAGAGCTGATCAAGGCTCGCAGAGACTAAAGCAACCAACAAAAGTCCTATATAGGTCCTAGCTAGGTCTTCTGCATATATGCTGAGATGATGTAGCTCAGCAGGACTCCCTAATAATTCAAAGGCATGTTTTGAGTGTGTTTCCCCACATATACAACACACACACATATAAATACATATTAGTATTTTAATGTTACATCAAGTTTTATATCAAGAAGACTAAAGCTGTACTAGATCTGATAACTAGAAATAATAGCTAAAATCTGGATCTACATAGTAAGTTTTAGGCAATCTGGAGTTACATAATGAGATCATTTATGTCTAAAACACATAACCAAAATAGCAGAAGTGAAGATAATTGCTCATTTCACTAAAAGCTGATCTTAATCCTTAGGAATCCTATTTTCCACCAACACCATACATATCTTTCAAATCTTCTGGACTCTTTTATTTATCATTTTGGGGAAAAACCTGATTACATTGCCTATGTCTTTCCTCAAGGCTGTCTGCATGCCTTTGTTCCTTAGACTGTAAATGATGGGGTTGAGCAGAGGTGTCAGAATGGTGTATGTTACTGCCAACAACAGGGATGTGTTATCTCTGAAAGAGTAGCTGTCCTTGGGTCTCAGATAGACAAAGCAAGCAAACCCATAATGTATGAACACCACTGTGAAATGGGAGGAGCAAGTTGAAAAGGTCTTATACCTTCCCTTGGCAGAGGGCATCTTCATAACTACTGTCACAATGAAGACATAAGAAATCATAATGAAAAGAAAGCTTCCTACCAACACAAAGGCAGTAAGTGCAAAGAGAATCACTTTACGATAAAAGGTTAAATTGCAGGCAAGGGAGACCACAGGATCAATATCACAAAAAAAGTGCTGAATGATGTTGGAGTTGCAAAAAGACAAGCTGAATATTGTGATGACAATACACAGAGAGACTGAGAAGCCAAGCACACCAGAGGCAATGATGAGCTGAAGACAGATCTTTTGGGTCATCAGGATTGGATAATGCAGAGGGTTTTGGATGGCGGTGTAACGGTCATAGGACATGGCAGACAAGAGGCAGTTGTTGCCTCCCAAGCCAAAGAAGAAAAACATCTGAGTGGCACACTCAGGGAGAGAGATGGCCTTGCTCTTTGATACCAAGTCCACTAACATGCGGGGTAGGATCACCATAGTGGTGCATGTTTCTGAAAAGGACAGGGCAAAGAGGAAAAAGTACATGGGAGTATGAAGGTTGTGATTGAGCTTGATGGCCACCATGATGGATGCATTTGCTAAAAGAATGCTCGCATGGGAGAGGAGAACCACAACAAAGAGTAGATTCTGCAGTTCTGGGAAACTGGAAAATCCCCACAGAAGGAACGTAGTCACTATGGTGTGGTTGCCCATCCTCCTAGTTGTAGTGATTTTGCCCCAAAGCAGGATGTATGTTTACGGTAAAGACTCAGAGATGACTGTAAAGTGGTTATACACTGGTGTCAGCAAGGTTTTGTTCGAGATCACCTGAGTTAATTCAGTAACCTTAAAGAGACACATGTATGCAGGTGACTAAGGGAAAAGTTAGAAAAGTTAGGAGTCAAAGTGATGAGAATATTTCTAGTATGTAGATATGTTAAAACCTCAAAGAGCAGACTTAAGTATCTTCTTGGTTTTTAGTCACAAATCTTGTCTTGAAATTTGTGTTCCTGAATCAGGATCTGTAGAAGAAGAACAATATGTACAAAATTGCTTCACTCTCACTCACTCAATTCTGTAACGCCATATTTTTTTCAGCTCATTATTTTATATGATGGCACTCTGGATTGGATAAAAGAATAAAATAATTTCTTTGCTTAAGTTATTTAAAGTGGACATATCATTTTTCAAATGTCTTGGGGAGATTAATAGAAATTTCCTATAGAAGGTAATATTTCTCTTAGGGTTGTTCTGTTTACACCTAAGTTTCTTATTATTCTCTGGTTCCAAAGTGTGACTGAATTAGTCAGGGTTCTCTGAAGGAACAGAACTGATAAAATTAAGCCATATATATTAAAATGGGTTTTATTAGAGTGGCTTGTAGGCTGTGGTCTGGCTAGTCCAACATTGGCAGTCTCAAGCTGGAAAGTGCAAGATCCTGATAGTTGTTCAATCTATGAAGTTGGATGTCTTAGTGGTAACCACTGAAATTTAGAATCAGAGAAGTAGGTTCTGACACAAGTGAAGTAATGCCTCAGCAGCAGGATAGATGAGCTTGTCTATGAGAATGTGGGCAAAGAAGCAAAGATTCCATCTTCCATGTCATTTCAGTAGCTTCCTACTAAAAAATATAGCCAAGATTTAGGATGAATATTCCAATATCAAATGATACAATCAATAAAAACCAATGATAAGTGTGCCCAGCTGCTTGGGTGCTAGTTTCTTCCATATATAGTGAAGTTGACAACCAAGATTACCCATCACAGTGATAATTTTGATAATAATCAGACAACATTAAATAAACAAAAATAATTCCAGCCTGTTTTAAATATACAATAATGTTACTACATTAATAGTTTACATTAGTTTTAAAGCAAATCAATGATTTTGAACATTTTCAGAACATCACAATGGACTTAGCTGAAGTGAAAGTATTTTGAAAACACTGTTTTATTTCAGACTGTCAATATTTGTCGTAATGGTTTGATCAACATTTTGCTAATATACTAAGCTAATATACTACAGTGGTTTTACAGCAGAGAGAGTCCTGAAGGAAACACTTTAAATTACTCAGATCAGTTTTTACATCATATTTCAACCTTATTTATGCTTTATTTTTTCACACCAAGCAGAAATTGATGGGAAAGAATAACAGATTTAGGAATATTATTTTCATTTAAACTTCATTCACTGCTAAATCATATGTAGTTGGAGATTGAAAAGAAAATGATGGAGAAAGACAGAGAAAGAAATGTTGGCTGGAAATTATTCTAGGGAATTCACAGAGATTAATGAAAAATATGATAAACTAAGATGAGAGTTGCTATTTTATAATTTATACCTTATATTTAGTAACAGAACATAATAAAACTCTGGCCAGTTAACCAGCCTCTATTTGATACAATGCACTATAAAGAAAGTGGAGTTAGACAGTGCTCATGGAACCCTCATAAGCACATGTGGTAGAGATTGTCACTTAGATTTTACAAAGTATGAAAGTTTAATGAGGGTGACTGTATGGTTATTAGCAGTCATGGCTTTTTCCATCTTATATTGACCAAACGCCTATAATGTGCATCTCATTGCCTGAGAAACACAGTGTAGACTCAGTTGTACAGATGGTTATGATGTTATTGTTTTGTCCATTCATCAGCAGAGGCCTGTGTGAGGAAGTTACTTACCTAAGTGGACTATACAATGGTCTCTGAACAAAATCAGGAGAGAGACAATTAGAGCTATGACTAACATAAGGGCTCTCTGTGAGCAATGAAAGTTATCCAGCAATCTTCTCTGATCCTCTTGTGCTTTGTCTTTAAGATCAGGTTTTTCCCTCTGAAGGTGACTCAGTGTAGTTATTTTTAAAACAAAATCCTGTCCATTAAATTCTTTCAGCTTTAGGTTACCTTTTGTGGTTTTAAGGTTTAACCATTTTTGTGAAAAGGCCTTCAGTTTCTTTTGGAAAAACTTTCAGTCTCTTCTACATATGGAATACAGATTTGCCACGTCATGCCTCTTCTGATTTTTTAAAGTTGTTAATAGTATCTGTTGAGATTAATGAGACCACTTTTAACTTGTTTAACCTTTTATACCCAACAGGTCACTTTCTGCATTCCAAATTCTATATTCTTTTTTTTTTTTAAATACAAGGGTTATTGACATAGAGTGAAATTGTATCTCCCAAGCTTATTAAACACACAAACACACACACACACACACACACACACACACACACACACACACACACACACACTTCATTCATCACACTGTGACCTAATGATAGCTTTCTAAGGACAGGCTATGTTAAACAAACTGTTGATAATTTAAAAAATAGTATATAGAGACTCACTGTTTATGAAGTGAAACTCAAATATTCCAGCCTGAATTTTAATGTTCTTTGCAAGTTGAAAAGTTTGTTGGTTCAGTCTCTGCCCTATTTACACCTATCCCAGACTGAAGCTAGATGATGCACTCTGCCTTCCAAATGCAACCTAATCCCACTGTTACTTTGCATATGAGTATGAAGATAAGTGAAGTTTACACAGACTTCATCAGACAATGTTGGTTGATGATCTCATACTCATTTTGATACTTTTCATGCATTTGATTGTAAATTTCTTAATCCATTGTAACGAAGTGGAACAGTGTCGGTGCAATGCCGTTCCAATCCCCCTTTATCCTTGGCTAGCACTGGAGAACAAGATACTTACTTACTGTATTGTAATAAATGATATTTTTTGTCTTGTCCTTACCAAGGCTAAATCTGGCTTTTCCCATCCTATTCTCTGCTTTCAGTCCATCACTTCCATGTATACGTTTTCCCACTTCATCTCTGTAAGAATAAGAAAGAGGATTTCTGCAAATTCTTTCTGGGATTTTTGTACATCTCATAGTACAGAGATAAGCAATGAAGTTATTTTCCCAATCAAATGTCTGTGAAATGTCTTTTTAGTATAGCTTCTTATAATTTAAGGCACTATTTTCAGCATTGCTTATAGGTGGGGCTTGGAACACTGAAAGATTTAATGAGAGTCATGGGGCCACTGGAGATGATTATCTTGAGACTGTTTTAGATAATAGGAAGTGTGGGTTTGTGGGGCTTTCATGGAATGCCCTGTCCATCAAGTGGTTTCTAATTTCTGAGAAATTTCCAAGATGTGATATGAACTTCTGTGGCTTATTATTGTTTTTCTGAATATCTGGGAATGGCTGAAGATAAACTTCTTAAAATATCTTTGGACGCAATAGGTTCTGGGGGTGTATTTACCACTTGCATAATCCCATTTAATTTTTTGACTTGGGAACTTTACTAGTCCTTCAGCTTTCTGCTAGTGTATTTTCATGGTTAAGGAATGAGTACCACAAGATTATTTCTGGGGAAAACAAGAGCCAGTCAGGAAGAGATAGATCAAGTGATATAATCCTTGCCATTCATTTCTCATAAGGCAATTGTGTTTCAGAATACATTGTTCTCAGAATATATCAGCTTTCATACAAATTCCTGCTTAGTGTACTGACATGTATTTTACCTGTAAATTGCTTCTAAATGTCCATATCAGCATCAAATTCTTTAACAATTTTTTACTATCAATCACATCATATCTTCCTATTATTTCTCATAACTTCAGAAATTATGGCAAAAAATCAATGCGTTATTTCTTTTACAAATGAAATTAAGAGCTGAGTGGCTCAGTCTGCAAGGTGCTTGATAATAAGACTAAGGACATGAGTTTGATTCCCAGCATCCATGAAAAGATCTAGGTGGCCCCTGCTCAAAATACTATCACTACAAACCTCTCTGGAATTCATTGGCCTGATAGACAAACCTACTTGTAGAATTCTAAGCCAATGAGAAATACTGAATAGTTCGAATGAAAGTAGATTGTTTCTTATCAATAATGCCCAAGGTTGTCCTATGCTCTACACACACACACACACACGCACACGCACACGCACACGCACACACACACACACACACACACACTCTCATGTGAACACATGAACACACATATACAAACACACTCATACAACTAAATGAGTTTTAGTTTTAAACTAGCATACAACATATAAAAAGTTAAGGCACTTATTTTTTAAATGAAAATTTAATTTATTTTTAACTAATACTAATAAGCTAGTTTGAAGACTATGGGTTATTATGTGATTTGGTGCAAATACATAATGTGTGTAGCATATATTAATTTAAACATAGATTGTTCCTCAAACCCATTATGTCTTTATAAAACATAATTACCATCTAAAGAAATTAAGGCCTCCATTGTAGAATTTCCATATATACATATGTCCACTCTATTTTCTCTCTCAGGTACCCATCTTCTCTTCTGCCCTATCTCAATTCTCTTCTCAGTCACTAATAATCCTTCTTTATTTTCAGACCACTTCTTAAAATATTTTCTGCATATTAGGAGGAACCTGGGATGTTAGCAATGATGCATTTGGCTCATTACAATTCTTCCAATCGCATACATCTTTTCTTCCACACCACAAGGTTTTTAATGACTGAATAAAACAGCCTATGATGTATATACAGAATCTTTTCTTTAGCCATTCTTCTGTTGGATACGCTTCTGGGCTAAATATTGGTACAATAAAGGTAGTTATGCAAGTAGGTCTTGTGTGATGACTTCATCACCTTTGGATCTATGTATTGAAGTGGTATAGTCAGATCATACGGTGATTCAGAAATATAGAGAACTCCATATTATTTTCAGTGATGGTTGTGCTAACTTACATGCCTACCAACAGTATTAAGGGTTTCTTTTTCTTTCTTTTTTTTTATTAGATCTTTCATTTACACTTCAGATACCATCCTGTTTCCCCATTCCCCCCCTTAGAAAACCCCTATCCCATGCCCCCTTTTCCTTTTTGCATTTATACATTTTTTAAAGAAATGTTAATCATAGGCTTTATAAGTTTGGTATTGTTCAATCAGAGGTGTAACCCACTACCCAACCTAGATATATCAACTATCTTTGACTGGTGGAGATACATGAACATCTGCTTCCCTGTCTCCCCCCTCTATCTCTCTTTCATCACCTAGCTTCTCCTCTCCTTCTTCTTCTCCTCTTCTTACTCCTTTTCTTCCTCTCAGTACTCCTCCCACCTTAGCTCCTCCTACACATCACCCTTCCTGTTAAAAGGAAACTTTTCTCTCAAAATACAATTAGAGCATAATTATGCCTATTTGTACCAGTGAGGTACAAGATAGTCCTAATACCCAGTCCATCCTTTTGTTGACTAACCAGCACCTCTGTCATCTATCCTAACTAAAACACTTAGTTCTGAACCTGGCTTTTTCCTTGGCTTTAGGATGAATGTCAGCTGATGACCATACACTCAGATCTTTTCTCTCAAAGTAAATAGCTATAAGTTTTCAACCCCATCAGAAATCCAGAATGACTGAGTTGACTATAATTGTGGGAAGCACAAAGCATAGCTTCTAAAACTTAGCCAATTTATAGAGACCTCTGAACACCTGGACACTCGCTCTACTTCAAAACGTTGGAGCATCTGTTCTTCTGCCTTCTGGCCCAGGATCATCTGACAGACCTTAGTGCTGCAGAATTATTAAGGGCTGATTACTCTGTCTAGGCAGATATAATCAGTCGACTATTCTGCAAGTGTGTCCTTTTCTGGACAGTAATTTGTCTGTAGAAGGAAACTGGCAATTCTTGCCTAGTGGCTGTCTCACCACAACTGGAGTAACTCCAAGGATGCTCAATTTCTTCTTAGAATTTAACATAGGAAGCTGTCCGGAGCAGACAGGTCTCTAATGAAAATGAACATTAATACTGAAATGTTTGTCATGTCAATTCTAAGGATTTCTGATGTTTTGAAAACCAGCTATCCATGTAAGGTAATCTGGACTGTTGCCTGTTAACTCCACTCAGCTATTTCTAAATAAAACATAGAGAACACCCTTATAATAAACTCCAAGTCATGAATTTGCTATAGTCCCTTAACTCACAGGCTGACCATCTCAAATCAGTTAAAAAAGTTAAAGAAGGACTGGGTCTAAGCTTTGTATTCCTAAGTGTGTTATACTGGTACAATGCCTATGAGAGTAACAATATTCATCTCACTCTTATATCACTAAGAAGCTCATGCCAATGAAAACCTTAAAATTTGTAAACAAAGTAAATTGGTGCCATTTAAGAATTTATATCTTCATCTTGATATTAATTATACAGATTTCTACTAATAGGTTATGGCTATGCAATAAACCCTAGCTAATCCTCTCTATTCCGACAAAACCACTACTTTTCCCTAGAGAGACAACCCAACATTTACCACCTTAGTCCTCATGCCCAGGGAATAGGGGCGCTGACTCATCATTAGCTTCTTCAAGCTGATTATGGGCGTTGAGATATTAGAAGAGGAGTGGGGGGGGGGAGAGCAAGTTGACAATCCTCTGATGCTGTGTCTTCGCTGCCTCCAGATGGAATTCACGGACCTCAGAGGTTTGAGCAGGTCTGCCCAGCTTGCTTGTTGAGTAGATACACCAAGGCTGATCATTCTGCAATATACAATTCTCAAAACAAATTTTAGTATCAAGATAGTTTTTTTTTTAAAGAGGGCTGACATTTTATTAAGAATGTTGGTTCTAACCGCTTTTCTATTTTTCCCCTCTTTTATTGGATATAATATTTACATTTCAAATTTTATCCCCTTACCATATTTCCCCCACCACCCAGGAACCCCTTATCCCATCCCCCCTCCTCCTGCCTCTATGAAGGTGTTACCCACCTACCCCCAGCCTCCCTCCCCACCCTCAGATTCCCCCCCCCTCAGTGCTCAGCCTTCAGGGTACCAATGATCTTGTCTCCCACCTATGCCCAACAGGGCCATCCTCCCCTACATATACAGCTGGAGTCATGTGTCTCTCCCTATGTGCACCTGGGCTGGTGGTTTAGACCCTGGGGAGCTCTGGCTGGTTGGTATTCTTGCTCTCCTCACAGGGCCACCAGCCCGTATGGTTCACGGTTCCCTCAATTTACTCTCTAACTCCTCCATTGGGAACTTTGATCAGATTAATGGATAGCTGTGGGTATCTGTCTCTGGGTATGTCCGACTCTGAGAGACCTCTAAGGAGACAGCCTTATCAGGCTGCTGTCAGCTTTCCCATCCTGACATCCCTATCAGCGTCTATTTTTGGTGACTGCCTATGGAATGAATACCCAGACACAATGGTCTCCCTACAACCCCCCCTTATGATTCTGACCCACACTTTGTCTCCATATTTGCTCCCTTGGTTATTTAGTTACTCCTTCTAAGAAAGACCTAGGCATCCTCACTTGTTCTTTCTTCTTCATGAGCTTCGTGTCTTCTGGTAGTTGAATCTTTGTTGTTTCAAACTTTTGGGCTAATCTCCGCTTATCAGTGAGTAAATACCATGTGTGTTCTTTTGTGATTGGGTTACCTCACTCAGGATGATATTTTCTAGATCCATCCATTTACCTAAGAATTTCTCGAATTCATTATTTTTAATAGCTGAGTAATATTCCATTGTGTAAATGTACCACATTTTTTGTATCCATTCCTCTGTTGAAGGGCATCTGGGTTCTTTCCAGCTTCTGGCTATTATAAATAAGGCTGCTATGAACATAGTGGAGCATATGTCTTTGTTATTTGTTGAGGCATTTTCTGGGTATATACCCAGAAGGGGTATAGCTGGGTCCTCAGGTAGTGCTATGTCCAATTTTCTGAGGAACCGCCAGACTGACTTCCAAAGTGGTTGTACCAGCTTGCAACCCCACCAACAATGCAGGAGTGTTCCTCTTTCTTCACATCCTCGCCAGCATCTACTATCACCTGAGTTTTTGATCTTAGCCATTCTGACTGGTGTGAGGTGGTATCTCAGTGTTGTTTTGATTTGCATTTCCCTGATGACTAAGGATGTTGAGCATTTCTTAAGGTGCTTCTCGGCCATTCGAGTTTCCTCAGTTGAGAATTCTTTGTTTAGCTCTGTACCCCATTTTTTAATGGGGTTATTTTGTTGTTTGGCGTCTAATTTCTTGAGTTCTTTGTAAATATTAGATATTAGCCCCCTATCAGATGTAGGATTGGTAATGATCTTTTCCCAATCTGTTGGTTGCCGTTTTGTCTTGTTGACAGTGTCCTTTGCCTTACAGAAGCTTTGCAATTTGATGAGGTCCCATTTGTCGATTCTTGATCTTAGAGCATAAGCCATTGGTGTTCTGTTCAGGAACTTTTCCCCTGTGCCTAGGTATTCGAGGGTCTTCCCCAACTTCTCTTCTAATATTTTCAGTGTACCTGGCTTTATGTGAAGGTCCTTTATCCACTTGGAGTTGAGCTTTGTGCAAGGAGATAAGAATGGATTAATTTGCATTCTTCTACATGTTGACCTCCAGTTGAGCCAGCACCACTTGTTGAAAATGCTGTCCTTTTTCCACTGGATGAATTTAGCTCCCTTGTCAAATATCAAGTGACCATAGGTATGCGGGTTCATTTCTGGGTCTTCAATTCTGTTCCATTGATCGTCCTTTCTGTCTCTGTACCAATACCAAGCAGTTTTTATCACTACTTCTCTGTAGTACAGTTTGAGGTCCGGAATGGTGATTCCCCCAGAGGTTCTTTTATTGTTGAGAATAGTTCTCGCTATCCTAGGTTTTTTGTTATTCCAAATGAATTTGTAAATTGCTCTTTCTATCTCTATGAAGAATTGATTTGGAATTTTGATGGGTTTTGCATTGAATCTGTAGATTGCTTTTGGCAGGATAGCCATTTTTACTAAATTAATCCTGCCAATCCAGGAGCATGGGAGATCTTTCCATCTTCTGAGATGTTCTTCAATTTCTTTCTTGAGAGACTTGAAGTTCTTGTCATACAGATCTTTCACTTGCTTTGTTAGATTCACTCCAAGATAATTTATTTTATTCGTGGTTATTGTGAAGGGTGTCATTTCCCTGATTTCTTTCTCTGCCTGTTTATCCTTTGAGTAGAGGAAGGCTACTGATTTGTTTGAGTTGATTTTATATCCAGCCACATTGCTAAAGTTGTTTATCAGGTTTAGGAGTTCTCTGGTGGAAGTTTTAGGTTCACTTAAGTATACTATCATATCATCTGCAAATAGTGAAATTTTGACTTCTTCCTTTCCTATCTGTATCCCTTTGACTTCCTTTTGTTGTCTAATTGCTCTAGCTAAGACTTCCAGTACTATATTGAATAGGTAAGGTGAGAGTGGGCAGCCTTGCCTAGTCCCTGATCTTAGTGGGATTGCTTCAAGTTTCTCTCCATTTAGTTTGATGTTGGCTACTGGCTTGCTGTATATTGCTTTTACTATGTTTAGATATGGGCCTTGAATTCCTGATCTTTCCAAGACTTTTAACATGAAGGGATGTTGAATTTTGTCAAATGCTTTCTCAGCATCTAGTGATATGACCATGTGGTTTTTCTCTTTGAGTTTATTTATGTAGTGGATTACATTGATGGATTTCCGAATAATGAACCATCCCTGCATTCCTGGGATAAAGCCTACTTGATCTTGATGGATAATTGTTTTGATGTGTTGTTGGATTCGGTTTGTGAGAATTTTATTGAGTATTTTTGCATCAATATTCATAAGAGAGATTGGTCTGTAGTTCTCTTTCTTTGTTGGGTCTTTCTGTGGTTTAGGTATGAGTGTAATGGTAGCTTCATAGAATGAATTGGGTAGTGTTCCTTCTGTTTCTATTCGATGGAATAACTTGAAGAGGATTGGTATTAGGTCTTCCTTGAAGGTCTGAAAGAATTCTGCACTGAAACCATCTGGCCCCGGACATTTTTTGGTGGGAAGATTTTTAATGACTGTGTCTATTTCTTTAGGCGTTATGGGACTGTTTAGGTGGTTTATCTGCTCCTCGTTTAACTTTGGTACCTGGTATCTATCTAGAAAATTGTCCATTTCCTCCAGATTTTCCAATTTTGTTGAGTATAGGCCTTTGTAGTAGGATCTGATAATTTTTTAAATTTCCTCTGTTTCTGTTGTTATGTCTCCCTTTTCAGTTCTGATTTTATTAATTTGAGTGCTGTCTCTGCGCCCTTTGGTTAGTCTGGCTAAGGGTTTGTCTATCTTGTTGATTTTCTCAAAGAACCAGCTCCTGGTTTTGTTGATATTTTGTATAGTTCTTTTTGTTTCGACTTGGTTGATTTCAGCCCTGAGTTTGACTATTTCCTGCCGTCTACTCCTCTTGGGTATATTAGCTTCTTTTTGTTCTAATGCTTTCAGGTTTGCTGTCAAGTTGTTGATGTATGCTCTTTCCACTTTCTTTTTGTGAGCACTTAGAGCTATGATTTTTCCTCTTAGTACTGCTTTCAATGAGTCCCACATGTTTTGATATGAAGTGTCCTCATTTTCATTTAAATCTAAAAAGTCTTTAATTTCTTTCTTAATTTCTTCCTTGACCAAGTTATCATTGAGTAGAGCATTGTTCAGTTGCCAAGTGTATGTCGGTTTTCTGATGTTTTTGTCCATGTCAAAGACAAGTCTTAATCCATGGTGGTCTGATAAGGTGCTGGGGATTATTTCAATCTTTTTGTATCTGTTGAGGCCTGTTTTGTGACCAATTATATGGTCTATTTTCGAGAAGGTACCATGAGGTGCTGAGAAGAAGGTGTATTCTTTTGTTTTAGGATGAAATGTTCTATAGATGTCAGTTAAGTCCAATTGGTTCATAACTTCTGTTAGTTTCATTGTGTCTCGATTTAGTTTCTGTTTCCATGATCTGTCCATAGCTGAGAGTGGGGTGTTGAAATCTCCCACTATTATTGTGTAGGGTGCAATGTATGCTTTAAGTTTTAGTAAAGTGTCTTTTATGTATGTGGGTGCCCTTACATTTGGGGCATAGATGTTGAGAATTGCAAGTTCCTCTTGGTACATTTTTCCTTTCATGAATATGAAGTGTCCTTCTTTATCTTTTTTGATTACTTCTGGTTGAAAACTGATTTTATTTGATATTAGAATCGCTACTCCAGCTTGTTTCTTGGGACCATTTGCTTGGTAGATTGTTTTCCAACCTTTTACTCTGAGGTAGTGTCTGTCCTTTCCACAGAGGTGCGTTTCCTGAATGCAGCAAAATGTTGGGTCCTGTTTACGTATCCAGTCTGATAGTCTATGTCTTTTTACTGGAGAATTGAGTCCATTGATATTAAGAGATATTAAGGAAAAATGAGTGTTGTTTCCTGTTATTTTTGTTATTGGCAGTGGAGATATGTTTGTGTAGCTACCTTCTTTTACGGTTTTTGGAAGATTACTTTCCTGCTTTTTCCAGGTTGTAGTTTCCCTCCTTGTGATGGAGTTTTCCACCAATTATCCTTTGAAGTGCTGGGTTTGTGTTGAGATACTGTGTAAATTTGGATTTGTCATGGAATATTTTGGTTTCTCCATCAATAATGATTGACAGTTTTGCTGGGTATAGTAGTCTGGGCTGACATTTATGTTCTTTTAGGGTCTGTATGATATCAGTCCAGGATCTTCTGGCTTTTATGGTCTCTGGTGAGAAGTCTGGTGTAATTCTTATAGGTCTGCCTTTATATGTTACTTTGCCTTTTTCCCTTACTGCTTTTAGTATTTTTTCTTTGTTTTGTACATTTGATGTTTTGACTATTATGTGGCGGGAAGTATTTCTTTTCTGGTCTAAACTATTTGGAGTTCTGTAGGCTTCTTGTATATTTATGGACATCTCTTTCTTTAGGTTAGGGAAGTTTTCCTCTATAATTTTGTTGAGAATATTTACTGGTCCTTTAAGTTGGGAGTCTTCCCCCTCATCTATTCCTATTATCCTTAGGTTTGGCCTTCTCATTGTGTCTTGGATTTCTTGTATATTTTGGGTTAGTAGCTTTTTGTATTTTGCGTTTTCTTTGACAGTTGTGTCAATGTTTTCCATGGTATCTTCTGCACATGAGATTCTCTCTTCCATCTCTTGTATTCTGTTGGTAATACTTGTATCTATGACTCCTGATCGTTTTTTTAAGTTTTCTATCTCCAGGGTGTTCTCCCTTTGTGATTTCTTTATTGTTTCTACTTCCGTTTTTAGATCCTGCATGGTTTTGTTTAATTCCTTCTCCTGTTTGGTTGCATTTTCTTGTAATTCCTTAAGGGATTTTTGTGTTTCCTCTCTAAGGGTTTCTATCTGTTCTTTGAGAGTGTTATTTATGTCTTTCTTAAAGTCCTCTATCATCATCATGAGAAGTGATTTTAATTCTGAATCCTGCTTTTCTGGTGTGCTGGGGTGTTCAGGGCTTGCTATGATGGGGGAACTGGGTTCTGATGATGCCATGTAACTTTGGTTTCTGTTGCTTAAGTTCTTGTGCCTGCCTTTTGCCATCTGGTTAATTCTAGTGCTACCTGTACTTCTGTCTCTGATTGAAGCCTGTCTTTCCAGTTGTCTCGCTTTTGTTTGGTCTTCTAGGAGTCCAGATGTCTTTGTGATTTTTTTCCAGCTGCCCTGATTACAGTGGTATCTCTAGGATGCCTCAGGATATGGTGCCTCCAAGGTAGCAGTCCAGCTAGATGTCCGCTGTTCTGGGTGCAGTGTCTCCTCTTGGATATCTCAGGGTATGTTGTCTGACACTCTGAGTTCAGTTGTTCCTCTGTGGCTCTGGGTTGAGCGGACCTTCCAGTATGTCTCAGGTGGAATCCGGGGTCCACACAACTGCAGACCTGGTAGAGGTCTGGTCTGGGACTCAGACCCTGCAGGCCTCAGACCGGAGGGGGGGGCGAGCAGCAGAAGGAGCGTGCTAGCGCTGGCTATGGGTTCTATGGATCCCCCAGAGTGTGTCTGGGGGACTCCTGGGTGCACTCACCCGCAGGCCTCAGACTGCAGGAGGGGCGAGCGGCGGAAGGGGCGTGCTAGCGCTGGCTATGGGTTCTATGGATCCCCCAGAATGTGTCTGGGGGGCTCCTGGGTGCACTTACCCGCAGGCCTCAGACTGCAGGAGGGGCGAGCGGGGTTTCTTTTTCTCCACATCTTCACCAGTATTTGTTACTATTGGTACTTTTGATAATAGAAATAAAAGTGTGGCAGGATAAAATTTTGGTTTTCATTTCCTGGTGGCTAAACATGGGAAGCATTTCCTTATATATTTATGAGCCAATTATCTTTTTTGAGAGAAGGTATTATTGTGTGGCCTACAATGGTCTTTTTTCATTTATTTATTAAATATTTTATTTACATTTCAGATGTGACCCTCTTTTTCTATTTCCCTCCCACCCAGGAACCAACCCCCTATCTCATCCTCCCTCCTCCTGCTTCTATGAGGATGTGCCCTGACTCACCCACCAGTTCCTACTTCCCCACCCACAAATTCCCCCAAACTGGGGCAACCAGCCTTCACTAGACTAAGGACTTCCTCTCCCACCTATGCCCGACAAGGCCATCCTCCCCTACATATACAGCTGAATCCATGGGTCACTTCCTATGTGCTCCCAGGCTGGTGGTTTAGACCCTGGGAGCTCTGGTTGGTTGGTATTGTTGCTCTCCCCATGGGACCACAAACCCTTTCAGTTCTTTGAGTCTTCACTCTCACTCCTCCATTGGGAAGTCCATGATCAGTTCAATGGTTAGCTGTGAGTATCATCCTTTGTATATGTCAGGCTCTTGGAGACCTCTAAGAAGACAGCTATATCAGGCTCCTGTCAGTATGTACTTCCTGGCATCCACCTCAGTGTCTTACTTTGGTGACTGCACATGGGGTGGATACCCAGGTGGGACAGTTTCCAGATGACCCCTCCTTCAGTTTCTGTCCCACACTTTGTCTCCATATTTGCTCCCATGAGTATTTTGTTACTCTTTCTAAGAAGGACCAAAGCACCCACACTTTGGTCTTTCTTCTTCATGAGCTTCATGTGGTGTGTGAGATTTATCTTGGGTATTGTGAGCTTTTGGGCTAATATCCAATTATCAGTGAGTGCATACCATGTGTGTGTTCTTTTTTGTGATTGCGTTACCTCACGGAGGATGGTATTTTCTAGTTCCATCCATTTGCCTAAGAATTTCTCCAATTGATTGTTTTTAATAGCTGAGTAATATTCCATTGTGTAAATGTACCACATTTTTTAATCCATTTCTCTGTTGAAGGACATCTGTTTTTTTCCAGCTTCTGGCTATTATAAATAAGGCTGCTGTAAGCATAGTGGAGCATATGTTCTTGTTATATGTTGGAGCATCTTCTGGGTATATGCCCAGGAGTGGTATAGCTGGGTCCTCAGATAATGCTATGTCTAATTTTGTGAAGAACCTCCAGACTGATTTCCAGAGTGGTTGTACCAGCTTGCAATCCCACCAACAATGGAGGAGTGTTCCTCTTTCTCCACATCCATGCCAGTATCTGCTATCACCTGAGTTTTTGATCTTAGCCACTCTGACTGGTGTGAGGTGGAATCTCAGGTTCTTTTGATTTGCATTTCCCTGATGACGGAGGATGCTGAACATTTCTTTAGGTGCTTCTCTACCATTCGAGTTTCCTCAGTTGAGAATTCTTTCTTGAGGTCTGTATATTTTTTTAATAGGGTTATTTGGTTGTCTGGAATCTAATATCTTTAGTTCTTTGTATATATTGGATATTAGCCTTTTTTTCAGAAGTGGGACTGGTAAAGATATTTTCCCAATCTGTTGGTTGCTATTTTGTTCTATTGACAGTGTCCTTTGCCTTACAGAAGGTTTGCAATTTTATGAGGTTCTATTTGTCAATTCTTGATCTTAGAGCATAATCCATTGGTGTTCTGTTCAGGAACTTTTCTCCTGTGCCCAGGTATTCAAGGGTCTTCCCCACTTTCTCTTCTATTAGTTTTAGTGTATCTGGTTTTGTGTGAAGGTCCTTTATTTACTTGGACTTGAGCATTGTACAAAGGGATAAGAATGGAGAATAGGATTCTGATGATGCCAGGTAACTTTGGTTTCTGTGGTTTATGTTTTTGTGCTTGCCTTTTGCCATCTTGTTAACCCTACTGCTACCTGTACTCACTGTCTTTGACTGGAGCCTGTCTTTCCAGATATCTTTCTTGTGTTAGAACTCCTCAGAGTCCAGATGTCTCTGTGATTCTATTATCCTGAGCTCATGGCTGGAAGAACTCCTAAGACTTAGGCTGCCTCTGGGATCCTGAAATCCTGATGCACTGAGTGCAGTGGTTCTTTTGATGCTCTGAGTGCCATGGTTTCTCTAGGATGGCTCACAATATGGTGTCTGCTGCTCTGAGTGCAGTGGCTCCACTAGGATGGCTCAGGATATAGTGTCTTCATGGGAGCAGACCAGCTCTGTGTCTGCCCCATCCAACAAACCAAGCAAGGGGCAGAGTGGAGTGGTATTCTGGAGAGGCTGGGTTTGAGTGGCTGATGGGTCCTGAGATCCCCAGGCTCTCTGTTGTAGCTCTGGGGAGTAGGGTGGTAGAAGAGGGTTCTTGCCTGGTGGTCTGAGTGCAGTGGCTCCTCTAGGATGGCTCAGGATATTGTGTCTTCACGGGAGCAGTCCAGCTAGGTGTCTGCCCCAGCCTAAAGGACCAAGTGCTAGGATGGTCTTATACTTTCTGTATCCCAGCTTGGCCATGAATTTGTAACCTTCTTGTAACAATTTCTTGAGTGCTAGGATTGCAGATATATCATACAATGCCTTCCGCTGTGCATCTCTTTTATTTATATTTTTATTATGTTTGTTAAGTATATAAAACAATGGCCTTCATTGGGACATTTTCTACATACATAGCCTTATATTTCGTTCTTATATGACATGAAATACATGTATATATTTTCAGGCATAGGAGAAAATATTGTTTTTCTACATGGCTTAGTTTTCTTAACACCATATCTTAAATTTCATCAATTTTTCTATAAATTAGATAATTTCTTTCTTCTTTACTAATGAATAAAATTCTACTGTGCATATGTGTAATGCCTTCTTTGTTTTTAAGATTTGTTTATTTATTTTATGTATGTGAGTACACTTTCACTTTATTCAGACATATTAGAGAAGGGCATTACTTATGTGTAATTACCTATGGGTTGTGATTCCCATCATATTATGTGGTTGCTGGGAATTGAACTCAGAACCTCTGGAAGAACAGTCAGTGCTCTTAACCACTGTGCCATCTCTCCAGCCTTGTGTTATGCTTTCTTAATTCACTGATGCCTTGATAAACCTCCACATTGTTCCATGTCTAGACTACTGTGCAAAGTTCAAAAATAAGCATGAACATCCAGGAATCTCTCTGGTCTTCTTACTTAGAATTCCTTGAGTTCATACTAAAGAGTGGTATGAATGGATCATATGGTAATGCAAATGATTAAGAGTGTGTTTGTGTGTGTGTGTGCGTGAGACAGAGAGAGAGAGAGAGAGAGAGAGAGAGAGAGAGAGAGAGAGAGAGAGAATCTTTATTTTCCCTCTCCACCATTTGTGGTGATTTACATAATAGACTCAATATTTTTTTATTTCTATTTCCTTAATGGATAAAAATGCTAAACACATTTTTTCACATACCTATTTGGATTTTTCTTATTATTTTAAGAAATGCTCAATTCATTATTGTGCCAATCATCTGCTTTATATTTGAATTTGTTTTAGTTTGCTTTGAGTTTTTTATTGATTGTAGATATTAATCCACCATTAGACATTTAGGAGTTAGAATCACAGTGTACAAATTGTTTGAGTGCTTCAGCCTTAGCTCTGTGAAATGAATATTGAGAATAAGAAAAAAACCATCTATATCCTGTCCTACTGTGAAGATTTTCTACATGTTAAATGGTTAGCATAATTATTAGTATTAAGGAAGTTGATAGAAATATTGGTTGTAATTATGGTAGTGATTGTCAAACCAACCCTCCAATAAAGGGCTACAAGTGTTCTGAAATTAAAGTTATCAAGAGAATTAGAGTACTGCCGAGTCTTTTGGGCTGAAAGAGTTAATGTTATCCCGTGACCTATCTACACTGGTCACTTAGACTGTATTTCTAATTTTGGAGACATCCAAGACATTTTAAAATCCTACTTCAGTGTGTAATATTAAAACGTTCATGTTTGACCTTACTCATTTTCATCTGTCCTTGGATTTACAGCTCCAGCCCTTGTCACCACTATCTCTGCTGGTGAGGCCCCTGCAAAGGCTTCACTGTCTGGATTCTCTTTCACTGAGTTCCTCCCTCATACCATTGATGCTATGTTGAGTTATTCTAGTGACTGAGACCATGGCCAGGATCAATGGTTTGGTGTACCTTGATTGGAGGGAGTAGAACAGGACTCCTCTCCTGAAAGAAGTTAGGAAATATTGGCAAGAAACTATTTAAAAAGAACTGACCTTAATACTTGCATGTAATTAAAATGGTATAAAAGCAAAAAGGAGGAGGGGGATGGGATAGGGAGGTTCTAGGGAGGGGAAATGGGGAAAGGGGATGACATCTAACATGTAAATAAATAAAATAGCCAAAACAAGAAGAAGTGGAATCTTGATGAGCTGCCCAAATTTGAAAAGAATTTTTATTAGGAACACCCTGATTTGGCAAAGCCCACCACACAAGAGGTAGATACATACAGAAGAAACAAGGAAATTATTGTTAGAGGTCACAACTGTCCAAAAGCAGTTCTGAATTTTTACAAAGCAAACTTTCCTGTGAATGTAATGGAGTGATTTCAAGGCAGAACTTTATTGAACCCACTGCTTTTCAAGCTCAGGGCTGAGCCAGTTTCTCTCAGTGGATTAGATATGGTTGGAGTAGCTCAGACTGGATCTGGGAAAACATTATTGTACTTGCTGCCTGTCATTGTACACATAAACCACCAGCCATTTCTAGAGAGAGGTGATGGGCCTATTTGTTTGGTGTTGGCACCAACTCGATAACTGGCACAGCAGGTGTAGCAAGTCACTCCTGAATATTGTACAGCTTGTCACTTGAAGTCTACTTGCATCTATGGTGGTGCTTCCAAAGGACCACGGACTTGTAATTTGGAAAGAGGTGTAGAAACCAGTACTGCAACACCTGGAAGACTGATTGACTTTTTAGATTGTGGAAAAACCAATCTGAGAAGAACAACTTACCTTGTCTTTGATGAAGCTGATAGGATACTTGATATGGGATTTGAACCCCAAATAAGGAAAATCACAGACCAGATAAACCTGATAGGCAGACACGTGTGCAACTTGGCCAAAAGAAGTAAGACAGCTTGCTGAAGATTTCCTGAAAGACTACATTCATGTCAACATTGGTGCATTCAAGTTGAGTGCAAATCATAGCATTCTTCAGATTGTGGATGTATGTCATGTTATCGAAAAAGATGAAAAACTTAGTTGTCTGATGGAAGAGATCATGAGTGAGGAGAGTAAAATCATTGTTTTTGTTGAAAGCAAACAATGTGATGAACTTACCAGAAAAATGAGGAGAGATGGGTGGCCTGCCATGAGCATCCATGGTGACACGTGTCAGCAGGAATATGACTGGGTTCTAAATGAATTCTAACATAGAAAAACTTCTATTCTGATTGCTACCTGTGTGACCTCCAGAGGCCTAGATGTGGAAGATGTGAAATTTGTCATCAATTATGACTACCCTAATTCCTCAGATGATTTTATTCACTGAATTCTAAAAGTGCTCACAGTACCAAAACAGGTATAGCATACACTTTCTTTATTCCTAGTAACATAAAGCAATGTATCTCTGTGCTTCAGGAAGCTAATCAAGCAATTAATCCCAAGTTGCTTCAGTTGGCTGAAGACAGAGGTTCAGGTCATTCAGGTGTTGAGGAGGCATGAAAGATGATCGATGAGCACTGTGACAGACACTCTGCAGGCAAAAGGGGTGGATTTAATACCTTTAGAGTCAGGTAAAACTATGACAGAGGCTACTCTAGTCTACTTAAGAGATTTGGAGGCTAAAACTCAAAATGGTGTTTACAGTGCTGCAAATTACACCAATGGGGGCATTGGAGATAATTTTGTATTTGCTGGTATACAGACCAGTTTTAGGACTGGTAACCCAACAGGGACTTACCATAACAGTTTTAGGATTTTCTTTGTATAGAAAATACAGGCAAAAGTTTTCACAAAAATAACTGTAGAGTTGATTTCAAATACAATAAATGAAGGCAAAGCAATGCATGGCCTTCCAATAAAAGATATTTGAAGACTGAAAAATTCATATTCTGCCTTCTTATGCAATGATAGAAATGTACATTTTTGTTATTTAAATTTTAACTTTATATAAAGTTTCACTTCATGCGCCTCTGGGCTACTTGATGGCATATGTTAAACACCTATTGATAAATATATAGAGAATGAATGAAACTAGGTTTAGTTTTTATAACTTAAATATAACATTATTTATTAGTACAAATATCAAAGTAAACTTAGAAATAATTATTCTTAGCAAAATCTTCATATTATGATGTGGTAAATAGGAAACAAATCCTATATGACTGTGCATAAACACCTAAGAAAGAACAAGATAATAAATTGATGTCTTGAGAATTGTCAGGATCTTGGGAGCTTAGTTACTCTAGCCTGTGAATTGGATCACTCAGTATCTACCACAGGAAATTGTAATGTTCCATGATACTTCAGAGTTCACATTTGAATCTTTAACATCTTCTGGGATTTATCCTCAAAATATGCAAACACTAAAAGATGACTACATAACTATGCAATCTTGACTTTTCACTGAAGGATAAATGAGTTCTCATTTCAAGGTAGGACTTTTGCTTTTTGTAATGAATCTGGCTGAACGGTTTTCATGTATAAACTGAGAAAAATATTTCTGTACTCAAAATAAAATTGTCTTAGCTATGAGCTGAGTATCTCATATGTTGTTTTCAAACTGAGCAGATAGATATTTCACATTATATGGTAAAACAACATTTTTGTTTCAAATATATTAAAAATATCAATCAATTTTCAGTAGATAATTTTATTGATAATTTAAAATTTCTAATCAGTTGGCATATGAACAATAACTTTATTTATATAGAAAAATCTTACACAATATATTTTAAAAACTTTACAAAAACTTCCAATCATTTTTGGTATAAAGGAGGCTAAAATTATTATTATTATTTAACCATATTATTGCATATATGTGTTAAGTAGTGGGGTTTCAATAGTTAAGGTTCTAATTCTGCTTTTAAAAGCTATATTGACATGCAAGTGAAATAATGTCTTTAAAGTTATTAAAACAGTGATGAAGATAATATTTTAGGCAAATATAATATCAGATTTACTTTTTAATTTTTAATTTTTTATTGG
The DNA here is from genome assembly GCF_011762505.2 of Arvicanthis niloticus. Taxonomy (NCBI): domain Eukaryota; kingdom Metazoa; phylum Chordata; class Mammalia; order Rodentia; family Muridae; genus Arvicanthis; species Arvicanthis niloticus. The sequence goes on along the minus strand of NC_047658.1, from coordinate 76,442,949 downwards.
GTATTATATTTACATTTCAGATTTTATCCCCTTACCCCACATCCCTCCACCACCTAGAAACCTCCTATCCCATCCCCCCTCCTCATGCTTTTATGAGGCTGTGCCCCCACTTCCCCCTCTCCACCTTCACATTCCCCCCCACTCTGTGTTTGTCCTTCATTGGACCAAGAATCTCTTCTGCCACATATGCCCGAAAGTCATCCTCCCCTACATATACAGCTGGAGTCATTAATTAGTAGAAATATGCTAGTTTAATTCAAAAGCAGAAGTTGATATTACTGATGAGACAAGATCTGTTATTCAAATAGATTCATTCTAATTACAATTGTCTTGGCAGCTGAAGACTGGATGAAAGGCCATGCAAGGCAAGTGATGACCTAAAGGCAATGGTGAAAAACCTTGCTGATTTTGAACTGAGGAAGAAGGCTAGAAGCTAAGGAACATGATAATTTCTGGGATCTCAAAAAGCAAGCAAATGAATTTTTTCCTAAAGCTCTAGAAGGAGTCTAGCTTTTCTAATTTCTTGATTAAAAATTAATTAAAACCATATTGTACTTATGACATAAGATTCAAATTTCTCAAAGCCACTAACTCATATAACAGAACATATAGAGGGAGCTATTTAGTGTGGATATTCCTCCTCGAATCCTTAGACATTGAGTCTATGTGTTCTGGCTTACACTTTTGCTTAAGGCATATTTATACAAGACAGCAACAATCCAAATTATATGGGGAAATATTTCAGTTAGCATTACAACCTAATTTTTTCCAAGGCTGGATTCACTTGTCAACAGATGGCCAAGTGGGTTAGTGCAAGGCTGGAGTGTAACTGAAATCTTATAATAGCATTCCAATTGATTTTTGTGAGTGAAATCCAGAGAAAAGTTAAATCTGGAGATGTACAGGAAAATACTTCACCTGGGACCTTAAATATTGCCTTCCCAGAGAAGTTAATCTTACTCTTTTGTGCCTCCATAGCATATTCTAAACATTTGCATTTATTAATCTAAATTTTAATTTTTTGAGTCTATCTCTCCTAAGTCTTTGTTCTCACTTTGAGGAAAAAGCCTGGGTCACTTACTTCCTTAATATCTATACCTTAATATGCTTTAATGGGCTTTACTAACATATAGTAAGTGGATAGATTGGTAGATGGATGGATGAATGGGTGCTAAACATGACCTTTCAATCAAAAAGGCCATTGACACTGATAATGTGAACTGTCAAGACCTAAAAAATTAAGGGCAGTTGGATATTACAGAGAGCTTGTATAGGATGTGTATACATATTGTGATACATTTAATTTGAGGAATTTCTAGGAAGCTGAATTCACACATTAATGACAACACTTGAAAAAATCCTTAATCACACTGGAAACTATGATCTCTTGATTTCACTGTGGATTTACATCTCCCCTCATCTCCCCTTGTCCACTCATATGAGACTAAGTCCCATACTCTACCACAATTATCATTTCCTTAAATATATTTCTAAATACCTGATTTTTTCTGTTAATCTTGTCTACTGATAAACTCTTAATTACAGTCATTACACCTCTCTGCCTTCTCTAAACCCCTGTAAGTGGTAACATATGAAGATAATTATAATACACAATCACCCTAATGAAGCTTACTCAGTTCTAACTGAAAAATATAAGAAGAGCTAAGTTTGTTTGGAATATAATTAAAAAATATTGGACAGATGATGGGGAAAACCCAAATCATAATTTTGTGGTTTGGGTACTTAATATGCCTAATTTATTGCCTACCAAAGGTTTCAAATTATTACATGAAAACTACATTAAATATAATCATATGCCATTATGATTTGGATGTTGGGAGGATAAAATCTCAAAAATGAATATTAAGGACAATGAACCAAAGTTGAAATCTGGAAATGACACATATGCCATGCATCTTCTTCTGAACATATTTATGTCAGATATGCTCCCAAGCTAAACATTTAAATTGTTTTTCTATTTTTTTTCTTAGTGAATGCTGTATCACTAGCCTAGAGGTGGCACCACCAATAATGGGCTAGAACTACCCCATCAATCACTAATTAGAAAAATGCTCTACAGAATGGCCCACATCCAAATCTTATGGAGACATTATGGAGGTGTCATCTTACATCATTGTGTTTTGAGTTATGGGAGAATAAAGGTTTTAAGGTCACATATGGAATGCATCCTCTTTCAAAAACCTTTACGACCCCCAAGAAAATCATTTACATTGTTATTCCTTCTTTTTTATTACTGCTAAACTCTGGTGGAAAAATGTGCACTCATAAAAGTAAATCAGTAATTTTCTGATCATTAGAAAAACATATCAGTCAAAATACAAGATACAAAACAGAATTGTATCATTTCCTCTCTTGATATGGTTAAGGAGTTTCACTGACCACATCATGATATTTGTGTAGCATTTATGTATATAATGTTTAGTCCTGAATATGCGCCTCTTATGCTTCATGCAGGAGGTAATTTCAGTTAAGACTTTCAGTTAAAGCTCCTAGTTATTTTGAGAAAAAATTTAATTCATGTAATTCTCTATTGAAACATTATTGGAAAATCCTAAAGAAATAGAATTTAAGAGGCTTCAACCAACCTCTAAATTACTTGACTGCTACAGAGATGCAGAGATTTGGGTGCTGCTTAATCTAATGATTAAGGAATTCAGACTAGGGCTTGAAGATTGAAGAAACACTGCTGGAAATAAAATAGAAAGCATCATCCTAGTTTAGCCTTTTGGCCCAAGTCAAATACAGTATGTGTTCTTATCAGCTAAAAATTTAAAAAATCTTGTAATATAATACATTAAGATTAATCTTATGTTAATTAACATTTTTATTAAAGACAAAAATAATTATTAAAAAGTTATATTTTTGATGAAAGGTTATGCTTTTGATGAAAAGGCATTCATACAGAACACCATCAATATGTAAACAGCAAATGCATAAATCAAAGTGCAAAATTTTTAAATTATTAAATGGAAAATTACTCTGATTCCGGATACTCATTTTTATATTATGACATTATGAGTGTTTTATGCTAAGAATTTCCAGTTTGAGAGGCATCAAAGAAATATATTATTCAAAGATATGGCAGAAATTCACAGTATATCCCAGGACTAAAACAATCCAAGAACTCTGAATTCCTACATCTTCATCTCCACAGGCATGCACTCTGGTGAAAATGTGCACTCATAAAAGTAAGTCAGTAATTTTCTCATCACTAGAAAAACATCTCAGTCACAGAATTGCTTCTTTTCCTCTCTTGATATGGTAAGGTGTTTCCCTGACCCAAATTATCCCCAGTAGGATATCTTTAAGGACCTCCTTTAGGTATTGAGTTCAACAGGTTCCTAAATTGGAAGAGTCAATAGACGAAGGAGAATATGAATAACCTCTGGAGTTGGCTGGATGAGGTTCAGAAGAAGCCTGTTAATAACACAAGTTTTCTATTACCTATTCCTCTGTTTTCAACCTTTAGATTTCTATAATGCAAAAGGTAATTTCTTTCAGGTTAACATCTTACATAACAATTCCACTCTTATTCCAAGCATTCCAAATGATTATTCAATTTCAAATATAAAGGCTACACTCAAAAGAAACAGAACTTATACGAGAGACTTATGTTTATAGATGCGAAAAAATGGTGACTGATGAAAGGCTAAAACAATGAGAAATTTGCTAAATACCACTATATTAGTTAATCCACTGATTTTATGATGAAGATCTTGATTGAAGGATGATAAAATTTATGCATAATATCATAAATACAGTTTTAAATTTCCATAATATACTCTTCATCATTTGGAAGTTCAGAGTGTATTACACTGCTTAAAGTTGCAGATATTATGGCTACCAGTGAGTGTTAGCCATCAGTTTTTTCATGGCCTCTTTAACATCCTTGTTTCTGAGGCTATAGATGATGGGGTTCAACATTGGGATTATCACTGTGTAGAATACAGACACCACCTTGTTTTGGTCTGTGGAGTAGCTAGATTTGGGCATCACATAAATGAATGTGATGGTCCCATAGAACAAAGTGACAGCAGTGAGGTGGGAGGTGCAGGTGGAGAAGGCCTTCTGGCGGCCCTCAGTAGAGCGCATCTTCAGGATTGACACAAGGATGTAAACATAAGACAGTGCAATGATAAACACAGTGACCACAATGATAGAGCCTGAAGAGATTGCTGGAATGACTTCAGAAGAAAAGTCATGAGAGCACGAAATCTTCAAAAGTGGTGAATAGTCACAAAAAAAGTGATTAACTTTATTTGGTCTACAAAAGGACAGATTTAATAAACATCCAGTAAATGTCCAAGCATTCACACAACCTCCTAGGTAGGAAGCTCCCACTAGGAGAATACAGACTGTGGAGGACATCTGCGTGGCATACAGCAGTGGTGAGCAGATGGCTACATAGCGGTCATAGGCCATGGCAGCCAGCAGGAAGCACTCAGCTGACCCAAATGTCACTACAGAACAGAGTTGAGCCACACAGCCAGACACAAGCATAAATGTTTCTTTTCTGAGAAAGCCCCTCAGCATGATGGGTGTGACTGATGAGGAGTACCCAATGTCTACAAATGCCAAATGGCTGAGGAAAAGGTACATGGGAGTATGAAGCTGGGGGCTTCTTCTGATTAGCATAATTATGCTCACATTGCCCATTAAGGTGACAGAGTAGATTATTAGAAACACAACAAATAAAATGGCACGGACTGTATCATCCTCTGTAAACCCTAAAAGAATCAACTCTGTTACAACTGTATAGTTTCCAGGTTCCATCTATGATAGGAATACTGCCATTGGGGAAAAAAACAGACAACTATTAGAGTAGAATACAATATTGCCACTTACTGTTTTTTTCAGAAGCTATAGAATGACAGAAATACAGATACTATGTATACATTCCAGGAGAAACATTTCTTGTACCATCTTACATAAATACTAAAATAGTAAACATCAATTAATTCATGCAAAATAAAAATGAGTATTTTTTCTTTGTAACATATCATTTGTGCCTCATGTTGTTAGTTTACATTCCAATGAAGAATAAAGAACAACTGAAACTGAACAACTCATTTTTTTCAAGAATTAAGTGAAGGGAACTGCATGCACACACTCACACACACACAGACACACTAAAACATACACAAACAGATACAGACACAGGTACACACACACACATACACACACACACAAACTGGCCTTGAATACTGTGTGATCTGATGTTACACTGTTACATTTTCAGTTTATTTAAAATGATCAGTTTATTTTTACTGAACCAAACCATAGGTTTTGTGGCGGTTTTATCCAAGTATTTAACCTACTTTGACTACATTAACCTCTATTTCCCTCTCCTAATTCTTTACTCTTATTTCTTCACACTAGTCTTTTTCCACTTCCCAAATATTCCATCATCTATATCTATATCATGTATGTGTATATAAATATTAGTACTTTTTATTAGCAATCTATGTGAGTTGACTGACAAATAGCAAGTTACATTATGAACACTGTATATTCATGTGTCTGAACTCCAGTGTATTACTTTTCTTATACAGGGTAGATATATAAAATGTGTCAGTGAAACCTAACCTTTAAAAGAAAACATATGAACATAACAGTCTCAAAGATGAAATAAGCATTGTATGGCATAGATGCAAAATGTTATACAGAAATGTAATGACTAGCAACACAGACCAAAGATGAGGATCTGACTTTGTCATTGACAATTTATGCTACCCTAGATAAGTGACATGCACTATACAACACTTATCATTGCTTTACTTTACAGCATACCATATTGTGATATTTTAATTTGAATATGATAGTATATATTATGCCATGTGTTAACTATAAATGCAAGCAAATGTGGAACTAACTATTGCCTTTTAAAATGTGTTTATAATTTCAATTACTAAAATGATAAATAAAAATTTTTGTATCAATATAAAAGGGAAATTATTACCTGTGAGTGGCTCAGCCTCAAGGACAAACAACAAAGGATTGCTAATGTAAACCAAGGTTATGTTTTATGAGAAATAGTGTCTTATGGGAAATAGTCCCTTGAGAACCTACCTTGCTTGTTAAAATTCCACTGAAAACTATCAGGACTGAAAATTGGAGATACTCATATTCATACAAATACCTGTTATCTACGAACATCTATCAACTAATCTTTTTGTGCATTAACTTTATGAAAACTTCAAGGATTGATAAATATTCTACTAGCAGTATTGGAGATACCATGAATGCACAAGAACACAGTACAGTAGAAGTACTTTTAGCTCAAAATTGAAAGATTTCTGGAAAAATGAGCATTTTATAAATCCCTAAATGGTATTATTCTTATTTTTTAAATTTATTGTGTGGAAAATTCACACAAAATAGTAGGAGATAATACCACAGAGATTCTAAGTGTACTCCACACCTTAGTACAATGTCCCAGTAAATATAGTGACACAGAACAGGAGTACAGTCAAGTCACAGATCATGTTTGTCATCAAAAGTTTCTTATGATGTTGCTTAAAACCACAGGAATCTCTTTCCATTCTTAATTCTCCCATTTATCTTTCACAACATATGTCTTCTGCATCTCTTAGTTTTGTTTCTTCAAACTTTTATCATTATATAAATATACCTAGTCATCTTCATTTGTTCTGAGCTCTGTACTGTCAAGTATACATGTGACAATTCATATTTTTCAAATTAATGTTTACAGTGACATTGTTTCTTTTTAAATCTTAACCCATGCCATTAGAGTGCTGAGGGTTTTTTTTTCCAAAATCTACACATACTTAGCCATCTCTCTACCCTCCTACCATAGAGAGCTGGAAAGAGTGGGGAGAAAAAGATATTAAAATGAGAAAATTGTACTTTAGGAAAGCTTAACCTGGAAATAAAAATCCATGGTGTGAACAGACAACCTTTTTAATAGTACTGAAGAGATCAGGCCCGAGGAGATGTTCAGTAGGTAAAAGCGCTTGCCAATCAAAGCTGATGACCTGATTTTATTTCTCCAAATACCCATCAAAGGCTTGATGGGATAATGTGCTTCTGTATTTCCAGTGCTTCTATGATGAAATGAGAGCAGAGTCAGAAGAATCCTCTGGAAGACTGATACCAACTAACCTGGAGTACACAGTGGGACAGACAGTAAAAGAAACCATGCTTCAAAATAAGTTGAAAAGAGATAACAGACTCCTGGAATGAGGTCCTCTGACCTCTTCCTGTGCTTCATATTCATCTGTACACACACACACACACACACACACACACACACACACACACACACAGAAAGAGAGAGAGAGAGAGAGAGAGAGAGAGAGAGAGAGAGAGAGAGAGCAAAAATTGAAACAAAACAAAAAACCCACATGAAACAACAAGCAAAACAAAAGAAAACAAAACCAAGGAAAATATTATACCCCTCAGTTTGACTTTGTGGTTATCTTCATGAAACCATCCTTCAGACCAGTTTTACTCCCTAAATGATGAATTCTTTGTCTTTGGCTACTTCAATATATTTCTGTCTTTCATTTTAAAAGTTTTATCTGGAGTGGAGGCGATAGGACCTGAGTCCTCTGAGCTCCTCTGGGGTCCCAGAAAAAAATAAATCCCCACACTCTAACAGAAAAAAATGCTTAACAATAGAATGATGGTGCTATTGTGCATTTTTTGTGTGTATGGGGAATCTCATTCAGAGATCATGCTTATGAAATGCTTAGTGTGGAGGATTGTATGTCTAGGAGTTATCCTAGAAAATGAGATGAGACCATACATATTTCCTGACACTCACAGAGAGAATACACAGGGAGAATGAAGATGTGGTAGGAGGGATATGATAGATTTAAGGAAAGAGTAAGGGGTTGATGATAATGTGACAAAACTGACTCAAACCTGCTGTATCCTGTGAAAGAGAAATGTCATTGTATATGTCCATTTCCTCCCACACCTAGAAAAGTCATATAGAAATTCAGGTGTTAGTGTAGAACATATCTTACCTTGCCTTCAATTTGTCTTTGCTTTTCATAAGCATGTTTATTCAGTGAAAATTTAATGAATGCTAATTTTGCACTATATATATATATATAAATATATATAATAAATATATATATTTGTGCAAAATATATATTTGCACAAATATATTTTTTGATATATTTGAACATCCAGGCAATTTGCTGACAACTTGGTGTCTAGTGGAGGAAACTATGGTGATTTGGATGAGATATCCCCAATACTCTTGGTAATTTGAATACATGGTCTCTAATTGGTAGCACTGTTTGAGAGGATTAGGATATATGGTCTTGTTGGAATGGGTATGAAATTGATTGATTTGGGTGTTAAATTCAAAGGGTAAAACTCCCAGTTTCTAGTTGCAGCTATTGTGATTCCACTTTGCTATCATAGATTCTTATCCCTCTGGAAATGTAAGTCCAAATAACCTTTTCTAAAAGTTAGAATAAAGTTTTATCTGCATATAAATTTCTCTGTGCTTCTTTAATAAAAGTTATACGTAGCTTTCTGAATTTGTGTCTACTAGGACCTAGAGGGCATCTCAGTGTTGGCCTCTATGTTTCTATTAATTTTCATTAGGATGTTATTAATTGTACTGCTTCTGCTGTTTACTGTGGAGAATTTATATATGCTACTGTTGGGATGTTTTCATGTTATATTACTTTGACTACTGCATCATCACCTCAATGGCATTGTTCTCTGTATTTGTAGCAATATTTGTTGTGGTTAAACTCTGACCAAAAACCAACTTGGAGAGGAAAGGCCTACCCACAGACGCCAAAGTCCATCATTGAGGTGGAAACTCAAAGATAGAACCTGAAGGCAAGAAATGAAGCCAAGACCATAGATGAAGTGTACTTACTGGCTTGCCATTCATAGTATGCTCAGCCTGATTTCTTATACCAGACTGGACCACCTGTTCATTGGGTGACACCACCCACAGTAAATAGGACCTTTCCATGTCAATTGCTGAGTGAAAAATACTTAACAGAAGTATTCATAGGCAGTGTGTTGGAAGCATTTTCTCAACTGCTTTCTTCTCTTCCCAGATAATTCTAGCTTGTTCCAAGTTGACCAAAATATTCTAACCCTCACATCATCTCAGTAGGCTGCAGGATGATAGAGAGCTTATTTCCCCAGTATAATTGTTGGCCTAGGCAGAGAGTGGAAAGTAGGATAGGGTAAATCAGCTCCCTACCCATTAATCCACTCAAAAGAGGGGAAGGGTGTTACTTTTTAATTTTTGTTTGTATGAATTATGGCAAGTGTTTTCCAAGGAGTTTCTGCTCTCTAAGGTCAATGCTCTCTAAGATCATTGTCTCTCCATTTTTTTCTTTAGGATTCTCAGGCATACAGTTTTGTTGTTTGGGTCTATCTGATGTTCTGATTAGGAAGCTCCACATTTTCTTCAGTAAATGAAAACATGAAACTAAAGAGATTCACTTGTGTGCTATCCCTCCAGTCCTCAGGTACCTGAGCAGTTCATCTCTTTTTTTTTAAAATAATGATTATGAAAAGTATTAATTCCAACTCTCATGAACCTTTAAAGAATTAGTTGGTTGAATACAACCCAGCATGAAAGTTCAGAAGTGGATGCCTCCATATTTCGGATGGAAAGAGCTTACTGGAAGCAATGCATCAAAACCAGAGTCTCCTCAAGTTAGGAATCTACAAAGCTGATCATTCTCCTCCTCAAAGAGAGAGCATTAATGGATGGAAATGTCTGTGACCATGACCTTTTTCTTAGTCTGTAGAGGCTCCTTACCTGCTCTGTAATATATTCCCAACCACTGGAATCAAGATTGTAGACAAGGAAAGCATTTTATTCCATTAATTAATTTTTTTATTTATTAAGGCTTACTATTTAAGTTTAGCAAGGTCCTAGAAGTATGTGAAGATTAGAGTCTAGAGAAAAAGAGAGAAAATTTAAATATCTAGATGAAACATCTGGGTTAATCCTCTATTAGATGTAGAGTTGAGAAATATTTTCCCTTGTTTTTTGGGTATCCTCTGTGCTTGACTTATGGGTTCTTTGATGTGCAGATATTTTTTAACTTTATGAGCTAAAAAGATTACCAATATCTTCAGCCAATGGTGTTAGGAAAATGGAGGTCTGTATGAATAAGAATAAATTAGACCCATATTTATCACCTGTGCAAAAATCAACTCCAAATGGTACAAAAACCTCAAAGTGAACCCTAAAGCTCTGAAACTTCTAGAAGAAAACATTGGGAGTTCTCTGCAAGACATAAATACAAGAGAAGACTTTCCAGATAAAACTTCATTTGTCTGTGAATTAATGCCAATAATTGACAGGCAATTAGGACCTCATAAAGCAAAACAACAACAACAACAACAACAACAACAACAACAACAAAACTGCACAGAAAAGGAAATCATCAGCTGAGTGCAGAGAAAGCCCAGAAAGTAGGATAATATCTTTTCAACATATATGATAGAAGATTAGTAACCTGTTGCACTGGCTGGTTTTGTGTCAACTTGACACATGCTGGAATTATCACAGAGAATGAAGCTTCAGTTGAGAAAATACGTCCACACAATTCAGCTGTAAGGCATTTTCTCAATTAGTGATCAAGGCAGGAGGGCCCCTCGTGGGTGGTACCATCCATGGGCTGGTGGTCTTGGGTTCTATAAGGAAGCAAGCTGAGCAAGCCATGGGAGGCAAGCCAGTAAGTAACATTCCTCTATGGCCTCTGCATCAGCTCCTGCTTCCTGATCTGCTTGAGTTTAAGTCCTGACTTCCTGTGGTCAACAGCAATGTGGAAAGTGTAAGCTAAATAAACCCTTTCCTTCCCAACTTGCATCTTGGTTTTGTGCAAGAATAGAAACATTGACTAAAACACCTGTTACACACAAAGAATTAAAAATTCAACAATCAAGAAAACCACACAACTTCGAAAATTGGAAAGTTACCAAAGAATATAATTTATTTAGGTTTATAGTTGTTGATGGTTTACATAAACTGATATAGAGTTTGAGCTAGAGAAATAAAATCTTAGTGAGCCATGGTATTAATTAGGATTCCCCAGAGAAACAGCCTATAAAACATATAGATGCATATATGTATATAGATGTATACGCAGACACACATTCACACACACTGTCTGTCTGACAGATTTGAGATTGTCTCATACAGTTCATGTATACAAGGAGAAATAGGGAGATGATTAGAGGAATTATATATATATAATATATATATATTAGATATAAAATCTCTTCTAATGGCTATAACTATGAAAGACCCATCCAAATAGATAATACAACCACAATAAAAACATCTTTAACATTATCATTGCCTGTGCTACTTTGTAATCTTCTCTCCAATGTACTTGGTTTTAACTATAGTAACTTTATACACTTAAAGGTAGCTGTTACTGAAAATGCATATAGCCTTAAAAATGCAGTCAATATTTCAACATAGAAGGAAATTACTTTAAAATATGAATAAAACTGAAATATATTTTTAACATCTGATTTTTGTCTGGAATTTTTATTTCTAATGAAATGTGTTATTATGAATATATAATTTACTTTATGATGTATGAATACTTACCTGGTACATTTTCTACTAAACTTCAAGACTAGTTATATACCATAACAAGTACTTCAACTATCAATATCAGTTTCTTTTTAATACAATGCCTATGATATATCATTACTGTACAGCATGTGACAGATTAGCAGAAAGTCTAAGAAAATGTTGTTTTACTAAGCTGTCTCTTTAGAGCAGTCTTAATCTCATTATTTCTAAGGCTGTAGATGAGAGGGTTCAACATGGGGATTGCTACCATGTAAAACACAGACAACACCTTGTTTTGGTCTGTGGAGTAGCTGGACTTTGGCAGCACGTAAATAAATGTAACAGTTCCATAGAACACAGTGACAGCTGTGAGGTGGGAGGTGCAGGTGGAGAAGGCCTTGTGTCGACCCTCAGTAGAGCGCATTTTTAGGATGGTGATGAGGATGTATGTGTAGGAGATGACTATGATAAACACTGTGATCACAATGATAGAGCCAGCAGAAAAAGAATCAAGAATTAGGAGGACACTGTTATCAGAACAGGAGAGTTCAACTAAAGGAGCAAAATCACAGAAAAAGTGATTGACTCTATTTGGTCCACAGAAGAGAAAAGAAAAGAAGGAAAGTGTAAAAGAGGAAGCATTAAGAAACCCTCCTACATAAGATCCTACAAGCAACTGGATACAGACTTGTGTGGACATTTTGGTTGAATAAAGCAATGGGTTGCAGATTGCCATGAAGCGATCATAAGCCATGGTGGCCAGAAGAAATGACTCAGTTGATCCAAAAAAAGCAGCTGAGCCAAGCTGGATGGCACATCCAAGGTAAGAAATTGTGTTTCTCTCCAACAGGAAGTTAACGAGCATATTGGGTGTGACAGAAGATGAAATTCCTATGTCAATAGAAGCCAAGTGGCTGAGAAAAAAGTACATGGGGTGATGGAGCTGGGAAGAGACTCTGATGAGAAGGATGGTGCTGAGGTTCCCAGACACAGTCACCAGGTAGATGCATAGGATTATGGTGAAGAGGATAGCTTTAAGGACTGGGTCATCTGTTAAACCCAGTAAAATGAACTCTGTCACTGTAGTGTGGTTTCCACTCTCCAGGAAAGCCATGAGACAGTGAAGCTGCTGCTAGATCCAGGCTGTGATGGAAATAGTACAGGGAGAGATTTGTAAATAAGTGGCTGCATTTCCATTAACATATAGAAATTATTATGAAATGCATTATTCAAGACATAATTGGGGTAGTACATTGAACACCCACTGTATATTCATGTGCCTTAACTATTTAATAAATTTTAAAATGAAATGCTAGTATTTCTTTTAAACAATGTATCTTTATTTTATGTTTATAATAAAACTCACCTAATTATATTTAAGACTATATATGTAAACTGTGAGGCTAATGAAAACAAAAAGTATCACATTTGCAAAACAGGATTAAGCTTTACAAATGTGAAAATATTTAATGTTTTAAATAACTTCTGAGCTTTCAGAATCTCTTGTAAGGGGACTATAATAGTCATAAGAGGGAGATGGAACTAGGGAATTTGGGTGAGAGAGGGGATGGGGAGGGGATGGGGGTTCAGAATCAGATATGGGGAGGTATAGGAGGGATGTCTGTATAATCATGGGAATGAATGGAAATTTGCAACTGACAGGGGTGAGGAGGTAGCAGGCATCTCCAGGAAGAGACAGAAACCTAGGATTAAGGAGGTGTTCAAGAATCAATGGGGATGAACTTAGCTGTGACTCACAGCATTGGGGATATTGAACCTGGAGAGGTCACCTCCTGTATCTAGGCAGGAACCCCAATGGAGGAATAGGGAGAACCAACACACCCAGAAAACATTTGACTCAAAATTTATCCTGTCTAAGAGATACAGGGATGGAGGATGGAATAGAGACTGAGAGAGTGTTCAACCAATAATTGGCCCAAATTAAGAACCATCCCATGGGCAAGTACCAATCCTCAATACTATTAATGATACTCTATTATGCTTCCAGACAGAAATCTAGCATGGCTGTCTTCTGAGAACCTCCATCCAGCAGCTGACTCAGAGGGAGGCAGATACTCAAAGCCAAACAGTGGATGGAGCTTGGGGACTCATACAGAAGTATAGGATGAAGGATTATGGGGCACCAAAGGGGATGGGAACTCTACAGGAGACCAACAGAGTCAACTCACCTGGACCCTTGGGGCTCTCAGATGTTGAACTGCCAACCAAAAAGCATATACAGGCTGGACCTAGGCCTCCAAACACATATATAACCAAAGTGAAGCATGGTCTTCATGTGGGTCCCAAACAACTGAAGTGGTGTATGTATGTGGAGGGGTGTGTGGGGCTATCCCAAAAGCTGTTGCCTGAACATGGGACGTGTTCTTCAGTGGGAGAGGATTTTTCTAGTCTCTGAGATATGTTCTTCAGTGGGAGAGGATTTGTCTAGTCTCACAGAGACTTGTGCCAGGGTAGGGGGACAGTTGGGGGGGCACTACCTGCTCAGAGAAGCAGGGAAGGGGAATGGGAAAAGAACTGTGGGAGGGGTGATTGAGAAGGGGCAATGAGTGAAATGTAAAGTGAATAAGTAAAATTAATAATAATAATAATATAACAATATCCCTTCAAAATTATCTGTACTAAATTTAATACATTATAAGATGCCCAATTGCCATTTCCATGAAATAATATTAAGACCCTTATTAATACAAATTTAAATTGATGGAACATGTGATTTGAAATTGTTAGGTAACTTAGTGTTACATTAGAAGCACAGTGTGAAGGCATGAGCTGCAGCTAGAGTGAATTCAGACTGCTCTTATTATACTGTCTTTGAAAAGTGAAGAGCATGTGTTAATTTGAGAGAGGCAACAGGTCAGTTTTTGAAACAAGAAATCCTTGTTTGTTAGAAAAACAGGTCATCAAGTCTGTCAGCTACCTGTTTTTATAAGGCTAATATTTATAATAAGAGCTACAATTTCTTACAAGAAATGGGGTGGATTCACACTAAAATCATAAATGTGAGGACCTGTAAAATTATTAAACTCTTACTAATTAAACGATTGCTTTATCAAGTAATTTTCTCTATTAGTCTAATCACTTGCAACTATGTGAGTACTACTTCTAATAATACTAGTATAAATTTATTCATATACTTACCAAATCCTCTCCTAATGTAATGATTTTTCTAGCTAAATACAATGGAACGAAATGTGGTTGCCTATAGAAGACAGGGGTTGAATATTCAAACTAGAATCTTATGTTTATTTTGAGCCCTATATTCTTAAGTTTGTTTATGGTGCCTGAAGCCTGTGATGCTAGATCATTTAGTCAGTAAACAAAGTCTGTATTTTCATGAGACATTTGTCATTAAATCACTAATTTATCACAATGTTAGTGAATTTATCAGCATTTCTGTTTCTTGAGAGCTAAGCTTATTTTATACCAGTAGAGACCATGTGGGTTTCTCCTCTTCTAAGTGTTTGGATAAATAAGAAAGCTTTGAGAATTAAGTTTTATACATAGTTATTCAGAGGTATTTGCCTTAAAATAAAATTTGATTCAGTTTTTTTCATGATTATACCTGACTACTTTCCAAACTACAAATACATATATATTCATATATACACACACTTTCAAAGATCAAAATATTCCTCAATGGTAGAAGGAAGCCAGGACACTCACCTTCTGAAATAAGGATTCATTTTAAAGTAAGAAAGTCATAATAATTATACATGATTTTATAGTGTTCTAACTATCTCCCACAATCATCTTTTTACCATTTAGTATAAGTCTCTGAACTGTCTCGAGATTCACATGTGAATCAAATCCCCAGGGACCATTGTCTCAGGTGGAAAATACATTTATTACACATAAGAAGAAATTTCAAGGAGTCAATATGAATTTTTTTATTTTGAGTTGAGAATTGGCTTACTTTCATTTGATAATTGTTAGAAGTATAATGATAACAAAATTATCTCAGCTAAGTGTTGGTTCTAGGTTCATTTTATGCTTCATGTTAGTGGATACTGAGATAAAACTATACAACTTGGGCTATTTTCATTTAATATCTTTGCATTTGTGCAACTTTTTGTAGTTTTTGGTGTTGATGCTCTTTATTATGGACCTTAAGGAATATGTGGAGGGAGGAGAGTAAAGCTGATATAAGGATATAAAATACTGATGTATAGAAAACTGTAAGAGAAAAAAAATTGTGAATAAAAATCTGCACGGCTGATCCTCAGTGAAGAATTGGGATCTCACAATTCACACCATAAAGACGTTTTGGCTTCCTCTTTTCTTCTTCTTCTTCTTCTTCTTCTTCTTCTTCTTCTTCTTCTTCTTCTTCTTCTTCTTCTTCTTCTTCTTCTTCTTCTTCTTCTTCTTCTTCTTTGATGGAGGATTGTAGAAACACGCACTGCTCTCCAGTTAGAAAACCTGGTCTGACTCCTGCTAATCTTAATTTTATGGAATTATCCTATCTTTGATGTCCCCTGATGTAAGCAGCTGGCCACTGAACAATGAACAACTTTCACAACTCCTCTGCTCAGTCTCTAATGTATGCTGTCCAACTTTTTGAGTATGGTGATTCATAAAACTCAAAAAACCATTGCAGGGACCATGAAAAAATATCAGACACAATTTTATCTCATCCTTCTTCCAGAGAGTCACGGGGCTTTTAGGCAGGCTGCTCCTTTGCCTCACAGCCACTGGAAATATAGTCTAAAAACCAAAGATGAAAGTGCTCTTCAAAGAGAAAAGTCTGCTGTAAGTGCTGGCATTGTAAACTTTTAATTTATGATTTTATTTAATATTTGATGTTACTGTGTACATTTCACCTGTCCCTTACCTTTACAGTGAATGTTGTTGATGTTGATTAAGTTTTATATCTTAAATTCTAGTGGTTTTGTTTTTCTTGCATACTTCTATTGCTTCACTGTTTAGTAACCCTGGTTTCCAGTTAGTGGATCAATATTTTCTCTGTGTTTGATAGGGATAATTGAGACTTGTCTATTCATTTAATCAATTAGTCCAGATGTAGCACTTGTTCTTGACTGTATTAGAGCCAAGTTCAAGGACTGATATTCCTTTTTCTACAGTGGCTGCAATCTACATAAGGGTTGCTTCCCTGTAGTTTCTCTATATTTGCTTATATGCATTATTTCTATTGATCATATGTCTCCCAAGGATATATCTAAGTTTATGATTCAGGACTCTCTAATCCCACGTCTCATCTTAAATTTGACTCAATTTTATATCATTTTTTCTGAATTGTCAAATTCTGTCAATGAAAAGAAAAGTGTATTTATTTCTGTGTGGGTATGTGTAGAGGCAGGAGATTTTCTCTCTTCTACTTTTATGTGGATTCTAGGAAATGAACTCAAGTCATCAGGGTTTTGTGGTCAACGCTTTAACCTGATAACTCACCGCTGACATAAAATATAATAAACAAAATTTTAGGTCTAATTCCTTGAGTTGTTGGGTTTGGCGGGTGCTTACAGAGTGCTTATTTTGTAAGCTATAATTTAATGTTGAAGATATACTTAACATCTTATCATTTGTTCCAATTGGGTGCAGCACAGGGCTAGTTAAAGTGAAGAGCTGTGTCATTGTTTCAACAGAAGCCTCAATGTACATGAAACCAATATTACACTCACACAAGTATCTCACATGTGTACTGCTTTATTTTACATGAGTGTCCTCACATCCTGCAATCTTTTCTCAGGTATTAGGTTCTCAGTGAAAAGTACACTGTCAACCCTTTTCCTGTGCACATCAACCTAACACACATGATCTTGGCTTTTGTTAAGTTTTATTTTATTAATAGTGTTCAACCTCTTCTGATAGTCTACATCACTTCCTTTTAGTTTTATTGTCAAGATCCTATATGAGTAAATAAATTGCACTGTTGCCAGTTTTTATTTGTAACCATTTCCACTGTAATAAACTAACATCTGAAATGTGAGAATAATTGTACAGATTCTAGAATGTGGGAAAATATAACTGAATGAGAAAAACATCAATGCCTTTGGTTCTATCAGCAAGATGGTGGAATTTTTTCTGGAATATTAAAGTAGAGGGGAAATGGGAGTAAATGTGATCGTCACCCACATATGAAGGTTGATTTCATCTCTCCCAAAGGCAGTCAGATTTCGAAGGAGATATAGCCAGGTCTGCTCACTTGTTCACATGAGCATAAGTGGCTTGACCATGAAGCCTTTTTAAAAATGTCCTTTTCACAGCCTCACTGTTGAAATTATAAACTTAGTTTTCTTTATACACAATTTCTCTTGTTTTTATTAATTTGTTTCCCTTGGTCCTGGCAAGCTCAAGAATATGACTCAATAGGAAGACCAGAAGTCTCAACTAACCTGGACCCCTGAGACTCTCAGATACTAAGCCACTAACCAGGCAGGATACACCAGCTGATATGAGGCCCCTGATACATATACAGTTGAAGACTGCCTGGTTTGGCTTTAATGAGAGAAGAAGCACCTAATCTTCAAGAGACTTGAGGCCCCAGTTAGTGGGGAGTACTTATGGCGTGAGAGTGGAGTATGAGGTGGGGACATCCTCTTGGAGATGGTGGAGTAGGTATGAGAAGAGGAACAGTCAGAGGTCATACTGGAAAGGGGATAACACCTTGTCTGTAAAAAATTAAATAATAATAATGATAATAATAGTATTAATATTAATAAAGGTATTAACTTTTGAAACTGAGAGAAAATCAGATTAATGAGGAATGGGTTTCCTGTTCTTTTCTATGTATCTAAAAATTGGGATTATCACCACCCTACACCATGTATCAGATTTTTATGGATATACAAAGTCCATATCTCATAGGCAACATTTCTATAAAAATAATTTCTACTAATTACTCCCTGCTTTCTCTCTATCATTTATTTTACAACGTGCACAATACCTATAGTCATCAGACTTATCTCAGGAAATCACATGTTGAAACATACACTCTGAAGGATTGTAATAGGTGTCATTAAGCTGTATGTAGCTAGAACAAGAAGCTAAACTAATCAAATAGCACTGAAGATAAAGATTAACTTTTAGCACAGTTTTTGAAATCTCTGTCTCTTATGACTTGATGTGTACCTGCAGCTGTATATCATTAAAGGAACATATAGTGGGAAAATACCCTCACATTATGGTCAATAAAGAGGAACAATATTCTGAGTCCCAATACCTCCATTATTACATATTTTTTATAAACTAAAGATTGCCCACTAGACTCAAGCTTTGTGATTCTAACCTTTCCCAACATCAATAAAGAACAGACCTTGACAAACACATAAGACTTTGGGGACAGTTAAGATACAATTTGTAATAAAGTTGACTATGAAATATTTTTAAAAAATTAGAAAAGGATGTCAAAATATTTTCAGCATATTGTTTTATATGAATCACCTTAACCTGTTAATTAAAAAAATTTGATTTCATTAAAGTTAATTTATAATGACAGTTTTATTTCTTCTGTAGTCTAAAAACTGAACACTAATATTTATTACTAACTTCCACATTTGCTAATAATAGATCAATAGACTTTTAAACCATAGAAACTCAACTTTTATTACTATATCCATATTACTGTTATAGCAAGTCCAACAATATAACAGATATTTCTTTTTTTTTTCTTTTTTTCTTTTTGGTTTTTTTCGAGACAGGGTTTCTCTGTGTAGCCCTGGCTGTCCTGGAACTCACTCTGTAGACCAGGCTGGCCTTGAACTCAGAAATCCGCCTGCCTCTGCCTCCCAAGTGCTGGGATTAAAGGCGTGTGCCACCACTGCCCGGCTATAACAGATATTTCTAAGAAAATATTTTCCCACCAAGGAGTCTCTTCAGAGCACCCTTAATCTCACTATTCCTCAGGCTGTAGATGAGGGGGTTCAACATGGGGATCACCACCATGTAGAACACAGAAACCACTTTGTTCTGGTCCGTGGAGTAGTTGGACTTGGGCATCACATAGATGAATGTGACAGTGCCATAGAACAGAGTGACTGCAGTGAGGTGGGAGGTACAGGTGGAGAAGGCTTTGTGGCGGCCCTCAGTGGAGCGCATCTTCAGGATGGTGATAAGGATGTAGATGTAGGAGACAACAATGATAAGTACTGTGACTAAAATGACAGTGCCAACAGAAATAGTCGCAAGAATAATAGAGACACTGTCATCAGAACAGGAGAGTTCAACTAAAGGAGTAAAGTCACAGAAAAAGTGATTGATTATATTTGGTCCACAGAAGAAAAAAGAAAAGAATGAAAGAGTGAAGGAGGAAGCATTAAGAAAACCGCTTATGTATGCTACTATAAGCAACTGGACACAGACTTGTGTGGACATTTTGATTGGATAAAGTAGTGGGCTACAGATTGCCACAAAGCGATCATAAGCCATTGCAGCTAGAACAAAGCACTCAACTGTCCCAAAGAAAGCACCTGAACCAAGCTGGATGCCACATCCTAGGTATGTAATGATATTTTTCTCCACCAAAAAGTTGACAAGCATATTGGGTGTGACAGAAGATGAGTAGCCTATGTCAGCAGAAGCCAAGTGGCTGAGAAAAAAGTACATGGGGTGATGGAGTTGGGTAGAGAGTCTGATGAGAAGGATGGTGCTGAGGTTCCCAGACACAGTCACCAGGTAGATGCACAGGATGATGGTGAAGAGGACAACTCTAAGGACTGGGTCATCTGTTAATCCCAATAAAATGAACTCTGTCACTGCAGTGTGGTTCCCATCCTCCAGAGAAGCCATGGGACAGTGTAGGTGCTGTCAGATCAAGTCTGTGATGGAGACATTATAGTAAGGGTTTTATGAATAGATGACCTCATTTTTTCAACTCAACCATGGGGGTGTCACAAATAAATTTATCATTCAAAGAGAATTGACAGTTCTATTGAACAAAATTTAGGTCAAGACTATAGGAGTACATCTGTATTTGTGTATAAATGTGACTTAAAATTTTAAAACAAATGAGAACAAACTTCCATCAAATAATGTATCTGTTATCTTTTTAACTATATATAGTAAAATATACCTCTGTGGTTTTATAAGTAAGGTTTTAAAATGTGAGACTTATGTAAATAGAAGAAGTTATTGTAAATACCACAAGATGTAAAATCCACAACCAAAGAATTGTGTGATAAAGGCTAATAATGGCTAGCCTTACTGATGTTACTAAGCAGCAGGATAAGACATAGAGTTTTATATATTGTTCTTTAATTTTTAAGCATTAAGAACTTTTATGATTTTTATTTCTTTGAGAATATTTAGTTTGTAATTGGTGACTACATAAGAAATCTAGAATGAGGATATGAGCTGCAAACAGGCTGTATTTGATCTAACTTTTAGTAATTGCTATATATGAAAAAGTCACAGTGAAGTTGAGAGCACATGCAAACTTGGGACATAAAGCAGCTATGTGGTTAATATACAAAAGATGAGTTTCCATCATAAGAAATTAGTCGGTTAGTGAATCAAGCCTACATCAAGATAAATTTTCTTATTAGAACATTGAAAACTAGAAAAAAATCTGTGTTTTCTAAGTGGAGTGTGATAGAATGAAATCACATGGTTTTCTACACGGTGCAAATGGGAGGAAATACTCAACTTAAAATGTTAAGTTCACCCATGTTCATCAAGTTCGGGATCACATGAACTCTTACTTCAATGTTTTTGACATTATACCTTTTGATTGTCAAAATATCTGCTGCTTGTCATACTAGAACCTTCAGTCAATATACAAAGCAAATATTTCTACAAGGCATTACAAAAAGTACTCCATGAAAGCATTTTAAAAATAGTGACTTCGTTTCCATGAGTAGTAAGTTCCTATACTGTTTTTGATCATGCTGGACTCTAGATTCACTGGTGTCTAGATAAATAAGAAATCTCTAACACTGGAGATTAATCAAACTGGAGATTAATCACTTAATCAAACTGGAGTTTGATTCAGCTAGGAATTTTGGTCCAGTATACTGCCTGTTCCACCAGATGTGTGTATCCACTAAAGCTTATAAGTTTGGATAAATTTTCAAAGAATGATGTATTTGCTAAAGATAAGGTCAAATAACTAGCCATATTTACTTACAAAACTCTAAACTTACCTCTTCCAACTGGAATTCATTTCAAAGTAATAAGGTCAAAGTTATTTTGCTTTTGTAGCTGCACAGCTGTCTCTTGCCGTCATTGTTTGTCATTGAGGATAAATCCCTGCTGAGACTTTGGATTCAAGTGTGAATTCAAGTCACAGGAGAACATTATCTCATTTCCAGTTCATTTCACACACACAGAAATAATTTTCAATGAGTTTATCTAGGTACTTTCCTCTTATGTAAGAATTAATATGCTTCATCTGATAATTATTCAAAGAATATGATAAAAATTATATCAGGTGTGATTCAAGCATCTTCCCTTGGGCTCATCTTGTTAGTTATTTCTTTGGTTTTAACTTTTGTAGTGCAGTAATCCTATACATTATGACTAATATCCACTTATAAGTAAAAATATGCCATGCATATCTTTGGTTTGGTTGGGTTGGTTTATATCACTTGGAGTGATACTTTTTAGTTACATTCATTTTCTGGAAAATTTCATGATGTCCTTGTTTTTAGTAGCTGAGTAGTATACTATTGTATAAATGAACAACATTTTCTTTTTCCACTCTTCAGTAGAGGAACATTGAGTTTTTTTCCAGTTTCTGGCTAATACAAATAAAGCTGCTTTGAACATGGTTGAGCAAGTATGCCTGTGGTATAGTGGGGCATTTTGGGGTATATGCTCAGGAGCAGTATAGATGGAACTTGAGGTAAAATTGTGCCCAGTTTTCTGAGAAACTGCAAAATTGATTTCTAAAGTGGTTGTGCAAGTTTGTACTCCTATTATCAACGAAGGAGTATTTCCCTTGCTCTACATCCTTGTCAGCATGTGCTGTCATTCAATTTTTTTGATCTTAGCCATTCTGATTGATATAAGATAGAATCTATTGGTTGTTTTGATTTGCATTTCTCTGATGACTAGGGACTTGGCCATTTGATATTCCTCTGTTGAGTGTTCTCTGTCTCTGCATTCTTGTTTTAATTTTAGTTACTTCATCTGTTGTTGTCTATCTTCTTGAGTTCTTTATATATCTTGGATATTACCACTCTGTTGGTTATAGGGTTAGTGAAGATCCTTTATTCACCAAATCTGTAGGCTACAGTTTTGTCCTCTGGATGGTGTCCTTTGCCTTACAGGAACTTTTCAGTTTCTTGAGGTCCAATTTATCATTTGTTGATTTTAGAGAGTAGTTATTTGTGTTCTGTCTTTTTAAAAAGTTGTCTTCCATACCAGTGAGTATAGAGATATTCCCCACTATCTCTTTTAATAAATATAGTTTATCTGATTTTATGTGGATTTTTTTTATTCACTTGGACTTGAGTTTTGTTCAAGGTGATAAATATGGATCTATTTGTATTCTTTTACATGCAGATATCCAGTTAGAACAGTGCCATTTGTTGAAATTGCTTTCTCCTATTTTATGGGTTTGCTTTCCTTGTTAAAAATCAATTGTCTATAGATGTGTTGGTTAATTTCAAGTCATCAATTCAATTATATTGATCAACCTTTTGTTCCTAAAGATACCAATATCATGTAGTTTTTATCACTATTACTCCATAGTACAATCTGAGGTTGGATGGAGATACTGCCAAAAGTTCTTTTATTATTCAGGATTATTTTAGCTATTCTAGATCTTTTGGTTTTTTTTTTCATATGAAGTTGAGAATTGCTCTTTTCAAGGTCTGTAAGCCTTGTGTTAGAATTTTGATGGGAATTTTATTGAATCTTTAGATTGCATTTGGTAAGATGGCGATTTTCACTATGTTACTCCTACTGATTCATGAGCTCTGGGAGATTTTTCCATCTTCTGATATCTTTTTAAATTATTTATTCAAAGACTTGAAGTTATTGTCATCCATGTCTTTTACTTGCTTTGTTGGAATTACAGGGAGATATTTTCTATTATTTCTGGCTATTGTAATGGTGCTCTTTCCTTAATTTCTTTCTCAGCCTGTTTATTGTTTGTATAAAGAAGAGCTACTAAATTTTTGAGTTAATTTTGTATCCAGCCATTTTGCTGAAGATATTTAGCAGATGTAGGAGTTCACTAGTAGAATTTTTCAGTTACTTATGTATACAATCATAGATTCTGTGAAGAGCAGTATTTTGACTTCTTCCTTTTCAATTTGTATTCCCTTTATCTCCTTTAGTTTTCTTTCTTCTGTAACTAGAACTTTAAGCTATATTGAATAGGTAGGGAGTGAACAGTTTTCTCTTGTGCCTGATAATAGTGGAATTGTTTTCAGTGAAAATGTTTCTCTCCATTTAATTTGATGTTGGTATGCTGTATCTTGATTTTATTATGTTATGTATACACTTTTTAATCCCTGATCTCTCCAAGATTTTTCCATGAAGTGTTTCTGTGTTTGAAGTATTTGTGTGACTGTAACACTACAGAATGAGGATGGCAGTGTTCCTTCTATTCCTGTTTTGTAAAATAGTTTTAGGAGTACTGGTATTAGCTCTTTGTTGAAAGTGTGGTAGAATTCTGACCTAAAACCATTGGGTCCTGGGCTTTCTTTGGTTGGGGGACTTTTAGTGACTGTTTCTATTTCCTAAGGCATTATAAAACTGTTTAGACAGTTTACTTGATGTTGATTTAAATTTGGTAAGTGATATCAGCCTAGAAAATTATGCATTTCATTTAGACTTTCCAATTTTCTGGAGTGTACACTTTATAAGGAAGACCTAATATTCTTTGAATCATTGTCTCTTTTTATGTTTCCCTTTTCATTTTTTATTTTTGTTTGGATTCTGTCTCTCTGTCTTTTAGTTAGTTTTTCTATCTCATTAATTTTCTCAAAGAACCAGCTCTTTCTTGGTTTTGCTAATTCTTTGTATTGTTTTCTTTGTTTCTAATTGACTGGTTTCAGGCCAGACTGTGATTTTTTTCCTGCCCCCACTCCTTGTGGATGTGTTTGCTTTTCTTTTTCAAATAGAGCTTTCAGATGTAGTTTTAAATTGCTAGTATAAGAACTCTTCAATTTCTTTATGTTTGCACATAGTGCTTTGAACTTTCCTCTTAGCATTGCTTTTATTGTCTCCCATAAGTTTGAGTATATTGTGTCTTCATTGTGATTAAATTCTAGAAAGTGTTTAATTCCCATCTTTATTTCCCAACATAGAGATCATTGATTGAAGAGTTGTTCAGTTTCTGTGAGTATGTATGCTTTCTATTGCTTCTGTTGTTGAATTTCAGCTTTAATTCATGGTGGTCTAATAAGGTAAAAGGCAATTTTTAAAATTTCTTGTGTTTGTGGAGTCTTGCTTTATGACAGCGTATATGGTCAGTTTTGTAAAAGGTTCTGATATATGCTAAGAAATTATATTTTTGTGTTTCAGCAAGATGTTATGTATATATCAGTTAGGTCCATTTGATCCATAACATTTATAAGTTTTACTACTTCTAGTTATTGACTGGATGACCTGCCGATTTATGAGAGTGGTTGTTGAAATCTCTCACTATTAATGTGTGGGGTTCAATGTGTGACTTAAGATTTAGCAATGTTTCTTTTATAAATGTAGATGCCCTTGTGTTTGGGGCATAGATGTTCAGAATTGAGACATTACCTTGGTGGAATTTTTTCTATTTTGAATATGAAATATCTTTCCCTGGCTCTTTTGATTAATCTTTTTTGTTGAAAGTCTATTTTGTTTAATTAAAAAATGCATCCATATTTGTCATCTTGCACAAATCACAAGTCCAAGTGTATCAAGGTAAAACCAGATACCCTAAATCTAATAGAAGAGAAAGTAGAAATGAGCTCTGAACTCATTGGCACTCGGGAAATTTCTTAAACACAACTCCAATGGTCTCTAAGATCAAGAATTGATAAATAGAACCATATGAAACAAAAAAGTTCTATAATAAATATGACATAGTCAATATTGGCAACCTAAAGATTGGAAAAAAATTTTCACTAATAATAGAGGCTATTATCCAAAATATATAATGAACTCAAGAAAGTAACTACCAAGAAACCAAATAACCCAATTTTTTAAAAATGTGGTATAGAACTAAACAGAGAATTCACAACAGAATGGCTGAGAAGCACTTTAAAGAAATGTTCAAAGTTCTTAGTGATCAGGAAATACAAATCAAAACGAACCTGAGATTCCATCTTACACCAATCATAATTGCTAAACTAAAAAAGTCAGGTGACAGCACATGTTGTCAAGAATGTGAAAAAAAGGAGCACTCCTTCATTGCTGGTGCAATTGCAAATTTGTACAACTACTCTGGAAATCAATTTGAAGGGTCCTCAGATAATTGAAAATAGACCCATCTGATACCCAGATACACTGCTCTTGGATGTATAACTAAAAGATGCCCCACCATTCCAAAGGGGCACATGTTCCATGATGATTATAGTGGCCTTATAGCCAGAAGCTGGAAACAACTCAGATGCCTCACAGTGTAAGGATGGATACAGAAAATGTGGTTCATTTACACAATGGAATACTATGCAGCTATTAAGAACAATGACATCATGAGTTTTTCAGGCAAATGGGTGGAACTAGAAAATATCATCCTGAGTGAGGGAACTCAGACCCAAAAGGACATGCATGGTATGTACTCACTTATAAGTGGATGTTAGCCAAAAAAGTACAGAATATTCAGTATATAATCCACAGAACGCAAGAAGGTTAACAAACAGAAAGGTCCAAGTGAGGATGCCTCAATCTACTTGGGAGGGGGAAGAAAGCAATTACAGGAGGGGAGGATGAAGGGAGGGACCTGGGTGGGAAAGGGAAAGAGAGAAACATGATCAGGTATTGGAGGTGGGGGTGAACAGTAGTGAAGCCCTGAGGGCCAGTGGAATGAATGGAAACAGTCAACCTTGGGAGGTAGGAGTTGGCGGGGGGGGGGGGGCTTCTCGGATGCACCAGAGAACTGAGAGGTGAGAGATTCTCAAGACTCAAAGGGAGGGACATTAGATGAAATGTCCAACAGTGGGGAAAGGAAACTTTCACCTCCAGTAGAAAGACAGGGCATCAAGTGAAGGGATTGGGTTGCCAGCCCACAGTCAAAAACTCTGATCCAGAAATGTCTCTGTCTAAAAGAACTTCTGGGACAAAAATGGAGAAGAGACTGATAGAAAGGAGGTCCAGTGACTGGCCCAAATTGGGATCCATTTCAAGAGGAGGATCCAAGGCCTGACACTATTACTGATGCTATGGTGTGCTTACAGACAGGAACCTAGCATGGCTGCAGTCCAAGAAGCTCAACAAGCAGCTAACAGTCAGATGCAGATACTTACCAATGGACAGAAGCTGGGGACACCTGTGGTTGAATTAGGGAAAGGCTGGAAGAAGCTGAAGAGGAGGGTGACCCTAGAGGAAGACCAGAACCATCTACTAACCTGGACCCCTGGGATCTCTGACACTGAGCCACCAACCACACAGCACACACCAGCTGATATAAGGCCCCCAAAACATATACAGCAGAAGACTGCTGGGTCTGGACTCAGAGAATATGCACCTGGAGAGATTTGGAGCCCCAGGGACTGAGGAGGTCTGGTGGGGTGGGAGAGTGTGGGGACATCCTCTGGGGAATGGTGTGTTGGGGGGACAGGAAGTATGAGAGGGTGGACCTGGAAAGGGATAAAATCTGGACTGTAAAAAATGATTAAAGAATAAATAAAACATAAAAAGAAAATTAAGGATTCAACACTGCATCCAACCTATGAACACAATCAATAAGAGCAAGAGTAATATGGCACCACCACAGTCCACGTAACTTGCTACGAGTCCTAGATATCCTAACAGAGACCATGCACACGAAAATGACTTTGAGTCCAATTTTATGAAGATGATAGTAGCCTTTAAAGGGGAAATAAATAAATCCATTAAAGAAATACAGGAAAATATACTGAAATATGGGAAGGAAATAAATAAAACTGTTCAAAACCTATAAATATAAATATAGAAATACACACACACACAAACACACACGAAAAAATCCTGAGGGAATCCAAGAGATGGAAAACCTATGTAAGAGAACAGAAACTATAAATACAAGTATCATCAACAGAATACAAAAATAGAAAAGAGAATCTCAAGCATAGAAGACATGATAGAAGAAATTGATGCAACAGTCAAAGAAGATGCCAAATCTAAAAAGTTTGAGACACAAAACATCTAGGAAATTTGGGACATTATGAAAAGACCAATCCTAAGAATAATAAAAATAGAAGGAGATGATGTCCAGCTCAGAAATCCAGTCAATATCTTCAACAAAATCATAGGAGAAAATTTCCCACACCTAAAGAGATGCTCGTAACATACCAGAAGCTTACAGAACAACAAATATATGGGAACAGAAAAGAAAATCCCCCCACTATGTAACAATCAAAACACTAAATGTACAGAAGAAAGAATATTAAAAACTGCAAGAAAAAATGGCCAAGAAACATACGAAGGCAGTCCTATCAGAATTATACTCGACTTACAATCAGTGGCTGTAGAAACAAGAAGGGCCTGGGTAGATGTCTTACTAAGAAAGCACAGATGTCAGCCCAGACCACTATACCCAACAAAACTTTCAGTCATCATTCAAGGAGAAAACAAAATATTCCGTGAGAAAACTAAATTTAAACATACCTTTGTACTAATTCAACCCAGAGCAGATATTAGAAATAACACTCCATCTCAATGAGAATAACTATACCCAAGAAAACACAAGTAATACATAATTTCAACCAGTAAAACCGAAAAAGATAATCTCCCCTCCCTCTCTCCCCTCATCTCTTTAGTGAGTGCATGCACATATAAACACACAAGTGCACACATATGTACATACACATACCCACACACTACCAACATCAACATCAAAATAACATAAATTAACAATAATTGGTCACTGGTGACTAATATCTCTCAACATCAATGGAGTCAATTCAATGAATAAAATAACACAGACAAGCAGAGTGGTTGCATAACAGGATGCACCATTCTGCTGGATACAAAATAACACCTCAGCAACAAAGGTAGATATTACATCAGAATAAAGGACTGGAAAAGGTGTTCAAAGCAAATGAAGCCAACAAACAAGCTGGAGTAGCCATTCTAATATCTAATGAAATATTCTTTCAACAAAAAAGTAATCAAAAGAGATGGGGAAGGACATGTAATACACATGAAAGAAAAAAAATTCAAGAGGATGTCTCAGTTCTGAACATCAATGCCCCAAATTCAAGGGTACTCACATTAATAAAAGAAACAGAATTAAAACTTAAATCACACATTGAACCCTACACATTAATTGTGTGATACTTCAACACCTGACTCTCACTAATGAACAGGTCAAAGAGACAGAAGTTAAACAAAAAATAAACTCACAAACATTATGAATCAAATATACCTAGCATATCTACAGAACATTTCACTCAAACATGAAAGATTTATCTTCTTCTTAGCACCCAAACAGAAAATAAAGAGAAATAATGGAATTAACAGGCATTATGAATCAAATGGGTCTAGCAGATATCTATAGAACATTTCACCCAAACAGAAAAGAATATTCTTTCTTCTCAACACCTCACATTATTTTTTCTCCAAAATTCACCCACCAGCTCAGCTTCACTGTTTATTTTTCCAAATGCTTTCTAAGGATGGTGGTTATTGCTGACAACTTACATCTCTAAGTTAGTTCTTTCCAAGGGTGGTCACTAAATCATTAATCTGCTTTAACAACAATGCTTGAGAAAGATCAAATGCTATTATTGTGAGTGCCAGTGATACTGTCCAGTGATGGGCTGGAATCCCCCTTAGAGTTTTCATACAATGAAAGGGATTTGAAGGCAGCAAGTAGAGAAAAACCTCACAGCAGCAGCAAGCTGGCAGGATATGCAACACTCAGGGCTCTGTCTCTTTAAGCACATACATTGTGGTTGTGCTCACTAGTAGGACACAGCCTACAGGTTCTAAAGCCATTTGTTGTTCCTCCTTCGTGGTCCTTGACAAAGATCAACAATTACAAACTGGGACCTCATGAAACTAAAAAAGTTTCTGTAAGGCAAGGGACACCATCAACTGGACAAAATGGTAGCCTACAGAATGGGAAAAGACCTTCATCAACACTATATCCAACAGACCACTGATATCCAAAATATATAAAGAACTCATGAAACTGTACATCAACAAAAATAACCCAATTAAAAATAGGATACAGATCTAAGCAGAGAATTCATGACAGGGGAATCATTAATGGCCAAGAAGCTCTTTAGGAAATGTTTAACATTCATAGTCATCAGAGAAATGCAAATCAAAATGACAGAGATTCCACATTATAGACCTCAGAATGGCTAAGATCAAAAATTGAAGTGACACCTCATGCTGGCAAGTATGTTCAGCAAGGGGAATCCTCCTCCATTGCTGGTGGGAACAAACTTGTACAACCACTCTAGAAATCAATCTGATAGTTCTTAGAAAATTGGAAATAGTTCTACCTGAAGACTCAGCTACATATATACTATGCATATATGTATTTTGTGCATATACTCACCAGATGCTCCAATATATAACAAGGATACATGCTTCACTATGTCTAGCCTTATAAGCAGTCTTATTCATAATAACCAGAAACTGGAAGCTACCCAGATATACGTCAACTGAAGACTGGATATAAAAAAATGTGGTTCATTCACATAATGAAATACTATTGAGCTATTGAAAACAAAGACAATATGAATTTTGCAGGCAAATTAATTACTTATTTTCATTAACAGGGATAATTCACATGAGATAGAGCCTGGAAACCACACTGTCATGACAGAGTTCATCCTTTTGGGGGTTAACAGTTGATCGTACACTTTGTATCATCTTCTTTGTGCTTTGTCTTAGAATATACATTATCAGTTTAGTTAAAAAAAATCAGCACAAGCAATTTAGTAAGAAGCTGTCCCCAGTTCTACAGCACCATGCACTTGTTCCTTAGCCATCTAGCTTTTGTGAACATTGTATTTTCTAGATCAACTATACCCATAATGCTGAGTGGATTCATAGTACATGAGCCAGCCCTCTCTGTG
Source organism: Arvicanthis niloticus (assembly GCF_011762505.2). NCBI lineage: Eukaryota > Metazoa > Chordata > Mammalia > Rodentia > Muridae > Arvicanthis > Arvicanthis niloticus. The sequence goes on along the minus strand of NC_047658.1, from coordinate 76,412,247 downwards.
CATGCCTATGAAACCCAACACTGTTTTGTGGTCATTTTTGTGACAGCTGAGTGCTTCCAACTAGCTGCCATGACCTCTATATGGCCATCTTCTCATCGGTACTCTGCCCTCATACATGTATCTCCCACATATGCTTCCTTTTAGTTGGGTTTCCTATGTGGGTGGCTATGTGAGTGCTTGGACACTTACCTGTTTTTAAGTCTGTCCTTCGGTGGAGCAAATCAGACATATCATTCCTGTGACTTCTCCCTATGTTGAACCTGTCTGGTTCTCCATTATTAAACTCATACCCTCCATCTCTGCTGGATCCATCATTGTAGTGACAGTATTTGTCAAAGCCACATCCTACATCTAGATCCTCCTCACCATCCTGAAGACACACTCCAACGAGGTCCACTGCAATTTATTCTCCACTTGTACCTCCCACCTCACTGTAGTCACTCTACAGCAAAATGAATTCATAGTTCTAGCTAGCCCATATAAAAGACACCTAATCCCCATATTTTATTTGTAAACTGTAATCTAGGTTGGGCATGTTTGGAGCTATTCTAACTTATTCACCAGGTATAAATTCCTTGTAACTTCCTATTTCTCCTGGCCATGTGCTCACTTTCTATTTCCACTAATGGCAGCCCACTGCACCTCTGTCTCCCTTTTCTTCTCTTCCTCTACCTGTAACAACCCCTACCGCACTAAATCCTCAAGTTGAACCTTAATCCCTCCACTACCCAATCACCGGCTTTATCCTTTTATTGACTAGTTAAGTTAGGTAGCAAGTTTACCATAGCTTTATTTGTTATGCTTGAGAATCATCTGGTTGTGAGCAATCACATCTTGAGAAACAGCATTTAGCATTAGAACACGAGCAACATCAGAGCAACTCACTACACTCTACTGTAGAGCCATTGCTTTTATTTATATGATGCCAAAGTCTAACTATTCAACTAATCAGAGAACATTGGTATCTCTATTCTGTACATTGGTAATCTCCACCCTAAACCCCTTCATTCAAGGAACAGTGATGTAAAGGAGGCCCTGAGAAAGAGAAATGCTAAAATATATACATAGTATCTGGTATTTGAAGAATGTTATAAAGGTTTAGTTTATCCATCTGACTCTAAGTGTCTACCACATGGTGCTTAAGTTAACATCTTATTGTGCTATTCTAAATCTCATTGGTACATTTCTGTACTGCTCAAAAGCTATCTTGAAGTAATTAAAAATATTCTAACAATTAGAAATTTTACGTTTTAAAATTTATGTAGCCAATAATAATTTGCATTACTGTGTGTCAGCTTCACTCTAAATGGATACTATCTAAAACACAATAACATAGGAAGTAATATCATCTTTATTTTACAAATAACTTGTCTGAGGAGATAGTTAGATCATCATATTCATGTTTATAAATTGTAAGATTAACATTAAACCCAGAAAACCTGATTATACAATTTTTATTTCTACAGTCAATTTCAATAATAAATCTTTGACCTGTCATTAAAAACTCCCAATTCACAGATGAGAAAATATCAGCAAAAAACTGGACTTATATATACATTAAACATGTTGTCCAAAGTGACTCAAGTCACATAGTTCTGTCTTTCATACTCTGTGCTTATATTCTCCATTACATTAAATAATGTGATTTGGGTTCTGAAAATGATATAGGGGACTTACTAGATGGTACGCTGTATCACTGTGTACAAATATAACTATGGCATACAAACACTGAAAAATTGATTGATTTCAACTGTAAGTTTTTTTTAAGTAATTATATCTTAAAATTATCATGAACCATTTGGCTGGAATTCCAATCATGGTGCAATTAAATACATTAAAAACAAACATGTGGACTTGGCATGTTGTAATTTTATTCTATGTAAAGATTTACAAGGGATAAACTCTACAATAAGTGCCTTTTCAGAACTATAGGTTGTTAGGCATAGATCTTTACGTAGAACTTGCAGACAAAGATCACACTACACATACACTGTAGACAGGACTATCTTTCACATGAGTCATCACTATTATGAGTCAGAAAATAGTGTGTCAAATTTTCTACATATGACCTTACACCAGATTCTATCACAACTGATAACAGGACCAGAAACCAAGACCTAGATTCCTTCTCTGCTGAGATGGGGTTAAATATTACGTTTGGAGATGCTTTAAAGTATCTCTTTATCTTAGTTAGGGGTTTACTACCTTGAACAGATACCAAGGCAATTATTATAAGGAGAAAATTTAATTGGTGCTGACTTACAGGTTCAGAGGTTCAGTCCACTATCATCAAGGTGGAAACATGGTAGTGTCTCTGAAGTCATGGTGCTGGAGAAGCTGAAAGTTCTACATCTTCATCTGAAAGCTGCTAGAAGAAGACTGGTTCCCAGGCAGCTAGGATGAGGGTATTAAAACCCAGGTCCACAAAAACACACCTACTCCAACAAAACCACAGCTCCAAATATTGCCACTACTTGGACCAAGCATATACAAAACATCACACTATTCAAATGAATGTATTCATATTTTACTACCAGGTAAAACCATGCCATACTTTTTAATGAAAGGTGCTAAGCTTATGATCACTTGATCTTTGACAAAGGAGCTAAAATTGTGCAGTGGAAAAAAGACAGCATTTTCAACAAATAGTGCTGGTTCAACTGGAGGTCAGCATGTAGAAGAATAAAAATCAGTCCATTCTTGTCTCCTTCTACAAAGCTCAAGTCCAAGTGTATAAAGGACCTTTGCACAAAACCAGATACACTGAAACTAATAGAAGAGAAGGTGGGGAAGAGCCTCAAACACATAGGCACAGGGGAAAAGTTCCTGAACAGAACACCAATGGCTTATGCTCTAAGATCAAGAATTGATAAATGGGACCTCATAAAATTGCAAAGCTTCTGTAAAGCAAAGGACACTGTCAACAAGACAAAACAGCAACCAACAAATTGAGAAAAGATCTTTACCAATTCCATATCCGATAAAGGGCTAATATTCAATATATACAAATAACTCAAGAAATTAGACCTCAGACAACCAAATATCCCTATTGAAAATGGGGTACAGAGCTAAGCAAAGAATTCGCAACTGAAGAAACTCGAATAGCTGAGAAGCACCTAAAGAAATGTTGAGCATTCTTAGTCATCAGGAAAATGCAAATCAAAACAAACTGAGATTCCACCTCACACCAGTCAGAATGGTTAAGATAAAAAACACAGGTGATAGCAGTTGCTGGAGAGGATGTGGAGAAAAGAGGAACACTCCTCCATTGTTGGTGGGATTGCAAACTGGTACAACCACTCTGGAAATCAGCCTGTGGTTCCTCAGAAAATTGGACATAGCATTATCTGAGGACCCATCTATACCACTCCTGGGCATATACCCAGAAGATGCTCCAACATATAACAAGGACACATGCTCCACTATGTTCATAGCAGCTTTATTTATAATAGCCAGCAGCTGGAACCAACCAAGATGTTCTTCAACAGAGTAATAGATACAAAAAATGTGGTACATTTACACAATGGAGTATTACTCAGCTATTTTTTATTTTTATTTACATTTTATTTACATTTCAGATGCCATCCCCTTTCCCCACTTCCCTTCCCTAGAAAACCCCTGTCTCATGCCCCCTTTTCCTTTTTGCTTTTATACAACTTTTTAAAATGTTAATCAAAGGCTTTATACGTTTGGTAATGCTTGATCAGAAGTGTAACCCAATACCCAATCTAGATATATCAACTATCCTTGACTGGTGGAGACCAGTGAACATCTGCCTCCATGCCCCCTTTTTCTCTCTCATCACCTAGCTTCCTCTCTCCTTCATCTTCTCCTCTCCTTACTTCATCTCTTCCTCTCCGAACTCCCTCCCCCTTAGCTCCTCCTACATATCACCCTTCCTGTTAAAATAAAACTTTTTTCTCAAAATACAATTAGAGCATACTTATTCCTAATTGTACCAGTGAGGTACAAGATAGTCCTAATACCCAGTCCATCATTTTGTTGACTAACCAGAACCTTTGTCATCTATCCTAACTAAAACACTTAGTTCTGAACCTGGCTTTTTTCTTGGCTTTAGAATGAATGTCAGCTGAAAACCATCCACCCAGATCTTTTCTCTCAAACTAAATAGCCAGGATTGGCTATGAGACTATAGGTCTTCAACCCCATCAGAAATCCAGAATGACTGAGTTAACTGAAATTATGGGAAGCACTAAACATAGCTTCTAAGTCTTAGCCAATTTATAGAGACCGATGAACACCTGGAAAGCCCCTATACTACCGAACGTTGGAGCATCAAATCTTCAGCCTTCTGGCCCAGAATCATCTGACAGACTTTAGTGATGCAGAATTATTAAGGGCTGATTACTCTGTCTAGCCAGCTATAATCAGTCGACTATTCTGCAAGTGTGTCCTTTTCTGGACAGTCATTTGTCTGTAGATGGAAAGAGGCAATTCTTGCCTAGTGGCTGTCACTGCACAACTGGAGTATCTCCAAGGATGCTCAATTTCTTCTTAGAATCCAAGACAGGAAGCTGTCAGGAGCAGACAGGTCTCTAATCAAAATGAATATTAATATATAAATATTTGTAGCATCAATTCTATGGATTTCTGACGTTTTGAAAACCAACTATCCATGTAAGGTAACCTGGACTGCTGTCTGTTAACTCCTCTCAGATATTTCTAAATAAAATACAGAAAACACCCTAACATTAAACTCAAAGCCATGAATATGCTCTAGTCCCTTAACTCATTCATAGGCTAACCATCCCAAATCAATTAAAAAAGTTAAAGAAGGACTGGGTCTAAGCCTTGTATTCCTAAATGTGTTATACAGGCACAATGCCCATGAGAGTATCAATATTCATCTCACTTGTATATCAATAAGAAGCTCGTACCAATAAAAACCATGACTTTGAAATCAAAGTAAATTTTGTACCATTTAAGAAATTATAGCTTCATCTTGATATTAATTATACAGATTTCTACCAATAGATTATGGCTATGCAATAAGTCCTAGCTAGTCCTCCCTGTTCCAACAAAACCACTACTTTTCCCTAGAAAGACCGAGCAATATTAACCACCTTAGTCCCCAAGCCCAGGGAATAGGGATGCTGACTCTTCTTTAACTTCTTCAAGCTGATTAAGGGCATTGAGATATTAGAAGGGGTGGGGAGTAAATTGAAAAGCCTCTGATGCTGTGTCTTCACTGCATCCAGATTGAATTCTAGGACATCACAGGTTTGGGCAGGTCTGCTCAGTATGCTTGATGAGTAGATACACCAAGGCTGTGTATTCTGCAATATACAATTCTCAGAACAAGTTTTAGTATCAAGAAAAAAAAATTTTTCCTAGAAGGGTTGGTTCTAACAACTTTTCTTTTTTTCCCTTTTTAAAATAGGTTGTAATATTTACATTTCAAATTTTATCCCCTTATCCCATTCCCCCCACCACCCAGGAACCCCTTATCCCATCCCCTGTCCTTGTGTTTCTATGAGGGTGTGATTTTCCAGTTTCTATGATGCTGTTTCCATTAACATAAACTGCCTCCTAAATTTCTAAATCCTTCCCTTTGTGTTATTGAGTCTCCTATTGTTTTCTTTACTTTTTCTCTTTTTTCTCCTGTTTTTCATCTCTTTTTTAAATTGGGTATTATATTTACCTTTCAGATTTTATCCCCTTACCCCACTACCTCCCACCATCCAGAAACCTCCTATCCCATCCCCCCATGCTTCTATGAGGCAGTGCCTGCACCTACCCCCCCCCACTACTCCTTAGTCCCCAAAAAATCCCTCACCCACTCTGTGTTCATTTGTTATGGGACCAAGAAACTCCTCTCCCACCTACTATGCCCAACAAGGCCATCCTCCACTACATATACTGCTGGAGTCATGGGTCCCTCCCTATGTGTTCCCAGGCTGGTGGTTTACACCCTGGGGGACTCTGGTTGTTTGGTATTGTTGCTTTCCTCCTGGGGTCACAAACCCTTTCTGATCCTCCAGTCTTCTCTCTAAGTTCTCCATTGGGAAACCCTTGATCATATATGAGTGGTTAACTGTGAGCATCATCCTCTGAATATGTTAGTCTTTGGCAGACCTCTAAGTAGACAGCTATATCATATTCTTGACAGCATGCACTTCCAGCATTCCACATCGGTGTCTAGCTCAGGTGACTGTACATGGGATGAATACCCAGGTGGTATGGTCTCCTGATGGCCCCTCCTTCAGTTTCTGTCCCATGTTTTGTTTCTATATTTGCTCCCTTAAGTATTTTTGTTACTCGTTCTAAGTAGAACTGAATCATCCCCTCTTGGTCTTCCTTCTTCATGAGCTTCATGTGGTCTGTGGGTTGAGTTTTCGCTAATCCAAGCTTTTGGGCTAACTTCCACTTAACAGTGAGTAAATACCATGTGTGTTCTTTTGTGATTGGGTTAACTCACTCAGGATGATAATTTCTAGATCCATCCATTTACCTAAAAATTTCTCGAATTGATTATTTTTAATAGCTGAGTAATACTCCATTGTGTAGATGTACCACATTTTTGTATCCATTCCTCTGATGAGGGACATCTTGGTTCTTTCCAGCTTCTGGCTATTATAAATGAGGCTGCTATGAACATAGTGGGGCATATGTCCTTATTATATGTTGGACCTCTTCTGGGTATATGCCCAGGAGTGGTATAGCTGGATCCTCAGGTAATGCTATGTCCAGTTTTCTGAGGAACCGCCAGACTGATTTCCAGAGTGGTTGTACCAGCTTGCAATCCCACCAACAATGGAGGAGTGTTCCTCTTTCTCTGCATCCTCACCAGCCTCTACTATCACCTGAGTTTTTGATTTTAGCCATTCTGACTGGTGTGAGGTGGTATCTCAGGGTTGTTTTGATTTGCATTTCCCTGATGACTAAGGATATTGAGCATTTCTTAAGGTGCTTCTCAGCCATTCGAGTTTCCTCTGTTGAGAATTCTTTGTTTAGCTCTGTACCCCATTTTTAATAGGGTTATATGGTTGTCTGGAGTATAGTTTCTTGAGTTCTTTATATATCTTGGATATTAGCCCTCTATCGGATGTAGGATTGCTTAAGATCTTTTCCCAATTTGTTAGTTGCCAATTTGTCTTATTGACAATGTCCTTTGCTTTACAGAAGCTTTGCAATTTGATGAGGTCCCATTTGTCAATTCTTGATCTTAGAGCATAAGCCATTGGTGTTCTGTTCAGGAACTTTTCCCCTGTGCCTATGTATTCGAGGGTCTTTCCCACCTTCTCTTCTATTAGTTTCAATGTATCTGGGTGTCTGCTCCCGCTACCTGGATGGATCTGAAGAGGAGCAGAAGGGGGGTGGAGTTCCGCAGGGGTGGGGTTGGGTACCTGTGGAGGGGCCCTGTGAGCTTTCTACTCCCAGCTGTGGGTCTGGTGCATAGGACAGTGCGCCACTGGCCTTGCCTGTCTCCCTGAGGGCCCTGGGCTTCCAGGGATGGCTCAGGATATAGTCTCCCCAAGGGCGCAGACCTTACTCAGCTATTAAAACTAATAACTTCATGAAATTCTTAGGCAAATGGATTGAGCTAAAAAATATCACCCTGAGTGAGTTAAGCCAATAACAAAAGAACACACGTGGTATGCACTCACTGATATGTGAATATTAGTCCAAAAACTCAGAATACCCAAGATACCATTCACAAACAACATGAAGCTCAAGAAAAAGGAAGATCAAAGTTTGGGCGCTTGTCCTTCATAAAAGGAGTAACCAAAAACTCATGGGAGCAAATATGAAGACAAAGTGTGGGACAGAAACTGAAGGAGGGGCCTTCTGGAGGCTGCTCCACCTGGTTATACATCCCATGTGCAGTCACCAAAGGCAGACACTGAGGTTGATGCCAGAAAGAACATGCTGACAGGAGCCTGATATAGCTGTGTCCTTAGAGGTCTGCCAGAGTCTGACATATACAGAGGTGGGTGCTCACAACTAACCATTAAACTGATCATGGGGTTCCCAATGGAGGAGTTAGAGAGAAGGCTGAAGGAGATGAAGGGGTTGTAGGCCCCATGGGGAGAGCAATGATACCAACCAACCAGAGATCCCAGGGTCTAAATCATCAGCCTGGGAGCACATAGGTAGGGCCCCAGGGCCCCAGATGTATATGTATGGCCTTCTTAGGCGTAGGTGGGAGAGGAAGTCCTTCGTCCTGTGAAGGCTGGATGCTCCAGTGGGGGGGAATATGAGGGTAGGGAGGGAGGAGTTGGTGGGTGGGGATACATCCTCATAGAATTAGGAGGAGGGGAGATGGGATAGGGGGCTTCTGGGTAGATGGGGGAATGGGGAGAGGGGATAACATCTGATAAGTAAATAAAACATCCAATAAAAATTAATCTAAAATAAGATATAAAAAAAGAGAAAAAAAGAACCAAAAAAGAAAGGTGCTAAGCAAAGGTGAAAAGAAAGCAAGGTAAGTTAAATACAGAAAAGTACAAGATTCTATATAGGCATGTGTGTTTTTAAATTTCTTATGCTTCAATGCCTTAATTTAAGTAGATAGACCTAGAAAATTAAAAGAAAATAAGTCATAAACATGACTAAACTGAGTAAAATTGTTTGCTACTAAGTTTAATGACCTGAATTCACACACACACACACACACACACACACACACACACACACACACACACCACATACTACATACAGACCATCACAAAATTAAATGGAGAAAACATAAATATAAAGAAAAAATTAAGTATAGGGAAAGAATTAACACATATTAGCACTCAAATCTCACATCTGCTCCAACAATCAGAGAGGAAAGGTCTCAGTTTCCCCTTTAATTCATGACATGAAATTCCTCTATTCAGCTATGGACAGTACAGGTATAGTCATATCTAATCTCTTTAACCCAGAAAAGAAAGGCTCTCTATTCTCCAGGAAAGCATTTTGCATATCACCATAGCACAAGTTTCTCGTGGTGTTGTTAGGAACAATTAAATTGAGTGCCACCATTTATTCAGCATTTATTAAGCAATAGGCATTGTGTATGTACCAAAACAGCCAGGTTATCATCTGACTCCACATGATTACAGCCTTGTACAAACCCATGTGTTTCCTTTTCTAGAGGTATTTTGTACTTAAGTTTAAATGTGGGAAGTGAAAGAAAAAGCTGTAGACTCAAGGAAACTCAGTCTCAACCAGGGTACCAGGATTGTAGAATAGCACTTTTTAGAAAATAGAGAACATACACAAAATCTTATAATATAACTAGATAAAAATGGGATTAAGTCAATAGAAGAATGAGAATGTGTGAACATTAAGATTAATTAATTGGCAGAGCAGGGTTTGTGGTAAGTGTCATTTATGAAGCATTAAGAATGGGATAAAATTGGTTAACCAGGGAAGATATTTTCTCAATATGTTATATGCATGAGATTATCAAAATGGAAGCTACTCTGTGATATCCATTCACTAGTGAAAAATATATAAAAAGAGAAGTGGCTGAGAAATGAAAGTGGTGACAGATGGTGTCCAGTGGAATGTTTGGATAAATTTAACATCTATCATTCCAGGAGACTTACTAGGAAGCAAACACTAGGTGTCCTGAAGACAGAACCCATGTAAATCAGTTATATAGGGAAGTAAAAGATAAGGAAACTATGGATTGAAAAATATTACGTCACATAACTTTCTGAGTGTTAGATAGGAATCAATCAGAAAGGACAGGGTGGCATGACTCTCATGACCCAGATGTGGTGAATTCATACTATTCTCTTGTTGAGGTTCCTAGGTAAAGTAGGAATGCAGAGGCCAATGTGCATATCAGTAAAATCTGTTATTAATTCTGTGGCTGGCATAGGAACAGGCACTATCAATTCAAGACTGGGTACAGGAATTCCTTAAATTCCAATAGACTAACACTCTACAGTATCCTCAATAAATCTAAAAAAGATTTATTTCTTTTTACTTTTATGTGTATGAGTGTTTTGCCTTTAAGGATGTGTATCATATGTATGCCAAGTCCCTTTAGAAGGTAGAAGAGTGTGTTGAATTTTTAGACTTGGAATTATAGACGGTGGTAATGAAGGTTCTGAGAGCTGAACCCAGGTCCTCTGCAAGAGTATAGTGTGCTCTTAAACACTAAGCCATTGCTTTAGTATACATTCAATCTTCTCTTAATTCTATCCTACACACCCTTGTCATATATTTCTAGTCTGTCTGGCTTGTTTCTTTTAGTGTGTGTGTGTGTGTGTGTGTGTGTATGTGTGTGTGTGTGTGTGTGTGTGTGTGTGTGTAACAGTACAACTTGTATGAGTTTGTTCTTTCCTCCACCATACAGGTTTCTGGGATCAAAGCCAGATTATCAGATTATCATAGTGACATTTACTTTTCCCAGTAAAACTATGCTTTTTCATATTAATAACTCTCATGTTGGGAACTTTATGCCTATCTCTTCTCTATCTCTTCTGACAGCTTAGTCTTTAACAGTTGACAAACTATCAGACAAACTGACAAACACAAAATCTTTGCTAAAATTTTAAGGTGCTTCTGACTACTACACAGTTCTACTACATGAACTTTGGAACTTTAGTTATGTAACCCCCAAATTTCTAAACATAAAGATTAACCTCCCCATAAACCCTGAATCTGCATCTTTAAGATCCATGTGCTCAAATGTTTTTTGTATTTTACATTAGGTATTAGCTGAGCATGAATAGTTGAGAAGTAATAAGTTAATGACTAATAAGAAACATCAATTTATGTTTCAATGAAGATGATATGTTCATTATTTACATGTTTGAGACTAGTTTATGAGTAAAGCAGGAAAAAGGCATTAAACTCATCAGTGTCTTTATTCTTTATGAGAAATTCTTTCTGGAATATTGTGTCAGGTCTTTGAAATTATTTTACAGGTAGATACAGGATAAGTATTGAGCCATTAATTTCATCTAGATGTTTTTGTTGAATATTTATTAGATTGTTGAGCTAAGTACATATAAGAATTCTGCTACTAGATGAACCAATTCTCATGAAATTGATAGTTCAGTGGAAAGCACACTAGAGAAGAATTAAACTTTTAAATCATGGAATGTGGTGGGGAAGAATAAATAAAGATATGAGTAGTAAAGGTAGCTATGGAAGCAAGGGCTGGTGTTAGCTTTTGTAGGCTAACAATGAAATCCCCATGGGGAAAGTAGTATTAAAGCAGGAAAATAAGTTCTTGAGGGAAAAAAGAGTATCTGTGTTTTATTATAAAATGAATTTTAAAATATGTGTAGCCTAATATAACAGTGTTTTAAAAATATATGTTGTATAGACAATGTATAGTGTGAATACTTCAAGTACAATAACCAACAGCCAGAAAAGACATGCCTGTTGTTGCTTTGGTGACAAAATGCCATGGGAATAAATAACAATTTTCTTTCTGAACCTAAGTCTAACTCCACAAGATGAAAATCACACCTAATACCACTATGAGATTCAAAACCTGTGCTATACAGGTCATACCTCGGTGTAGGCTTAGTCTTTCAAAACCTACACTATTTGAGGTTCTTAAATGCTTCAACTTCCCTTCTAGCATACCAATTAGAGGTAGGAGGGAAAGAAGATTAGCAGCAAAAGGAGATTGTGGATCTATTTAGAAGTAGTTCCTTGGGAGTGATCCCACTCTTCATTGTCAGAATACCAACAGTCCAGTTTAATAACAAAAGCCAAACATAAACAGGTAGTGGTGGCTCAATCCAACAGGGATTCTACTGAATCTATTGATTCTGCAAGGTTCAGCTGAATCAGTATGAGTCAGCAGAAATGTCCAGAATCAGCTGGAATACCATGAGAAGTTCTTTGACATGTTTCTCTCTATGAAGTCAAGACCAGTAAAGACCTACAAAGACCAGTGAAGCATTGCATGGCATAGCAATGCAAAAGCATCCTCTCACTATTTCTAGGGTTCCATTTACATGCTTTCTAAACATTATATACACTCTCAAGTGTCTGTTTTCAGAAAAACATCACATGCCCTCTCACAAGACAACTTCAAGAAAAATATCATGTACCCTCTCACAAGACAGCTTCCAGAAAAACATTACATGACACAACTGAGTTTTTAAAGGAACCAAAAACTTCCACTTCATCTAGGGAATAACCCACCATCTTTATTGCCCTAAATGAATATAGTATTAAACCAGTTTGCAATGAATTATCATCATACTCATAGATTAGTACATCGCCTCAATCCTCATCATCAGGCTTCTTTTTGTAGTAGATAGTTAATATTAACTTATCAATGAGCAGATACTTAGGGACTATGGCAATTCCTATAGCATTATATGGTACATCTATATCATACCTCTTTCCAAGCTCAGGAAGCATCATGAAAATATAGGTAGAAAGATTAAAAGAGCCAGAGCTGGTGGATGACCACAAATAAAAAATGTTTTCAGGACACAAGAGAATCATCACAAATATGATCTCATGTTAGCTATGTTGGCATGCACAAGCTCAAACCAGACAGAATCAGAGCATGGAGAGAGAACACAGGCCTGAAGTCCACTGGTAGCTGTGGAGTTATTGGCAACTGATGCATTCTAGAAGGAAAGTCAGTTTTCTATAAGGGCATGACCCCTGTCAGGTTAACATGCTTCAGTCAAAGCCGAAATATCTAAGTATGTACAGATAGCACTAGATGGGTTTGAGACAAAAGAATGATCGGGTGTGTAGGAGATGGAGTTATAATGAGAAGAGTTAGGATAGAGGGTAAATACACAACACACACACACATACTACATTGTATAGTATTCTCCAAAACACATTAAAATACAAAAGCAAAATGAACTAAATATATAAGCTATTTATACTAGGAGAAAGGGGAGATAAGGACAAAAAGACTAACAAAAAGGTGAATGACCAAATTTGAAATGATATTCCTGTTAGTCTGGGGTAATTACCATTATTATATTAGGTTTTATAGATTATTCTAAGTAAATATTTTCTTACCAAGAAGTCTCTTCAGAGCACCTTTAATCTCATTATTTCTAAGGCTATAGATAAGAGGGTTCAACATTGGGATCACCACCATGTAGAACACAGAGACCACTTTCTTCTGATCAGTGGAGTAGTTAGACTTGGGGATCACATAGATGAATGTGACAGTTCCGTAGAACAGAGTGACTGCAGTGAGGTGGGAGGTGCAGGTGGAGAAGGCCTTGTGTCGGCCCTCAGTGGAGCGCATCTTCAGGATTGTAATGAGGATGTAGGTATAGGAGATGAGTATGATAAACACTGTTAGCATAGTGACTGAGCCAGCAGAAAATGAGGTAACAACCACAGAGACACTGACATCAGAACAGGAGAGTTCCACCAAAGGAGCAAAATCACAGAAAAAGTGATTGATTCTATTTGGTCCACAGAAGATAAAAGAAAAGAAGGAAAGGATGAAGGAAGAAGCATTAAGAAACCCACCTATATAAGATCCTGCAACCAGTTGAATACAGACTTGTGTGGACATTCTTGCTGAGTAAAGCAGTGGGTTGCAGATTGCCACAAAGCGATCATAAGCCATGGCAGCCAGAAGAAAGCATTCAACTGTCCCAAAGAAAGCAGCTGAGCCAAACTGTATAGAACATCCAAGGTAGGAGATGGTATTTTGCTTTACCAGGAAGTTGGTAAGCATATTGGGTGTGACAGAAGATGAGTAGGCTATGTCTACAGAAGCCAGGTGGCTGAGAAAAAAGTACATGGGATGATGGAGCTGAGGAGAGACTCTGATGAGAAGGATGGTGCTGAGGTTCCCAGACACAGTCACCAGGTAGATGCACAGGATGATGGTGAAGAGGACAACTCTAAGCACTGGGTCATCTGTTAATCCCAATAAAATGAACTCTGTCACTGCAGTGTGGTTCCAATCCTCCAGGAAAGCCATGGGACAGAATAGCTGCTTCCAGGGCAAGACTGTGATGGAGAAAGTACAGGAAGAGATTTATAAATAGGTCTCTTCCTTTTATTTAATTCTGACAACAGGAACATTACTAACTACTATATTATTTAAAATCACATCAACAATGAATGTTTTACTGAGATTGTCATTATACATTTATGTACAACAATTTCTTCAAAATTATTTAAGCAGAAGTGCTAGAAACGTACTACAAATAAAAATGTTATTTATATTTATTTACAGTAATACATACTCAATTGTCTTTAAGGATAAAGTTTAAAATTATGAGGCTTGGACTGGTGAGATGATTTGGCAGGTAAAGGTTCTTGTTCCAAAGCCTGACAGCTTACAGCTACAGTTTCATTCCTGGAACTCACGAGATGGGAAGAAAGAACCAACTCCTAAAAGGTTTTCTTTGCTATGTTACCAATACCACTGTCTCACACAAATAAATAGAGAAATAAATAAATATAAAATAATGTGATTCATAAAAATATAACAATGTATTTATTTCAGGTATAACAAAAGAACAAAATGTAAAAGCACAGAATTATGTAATAAAGACTTAAGTGCATGTTATATTTTATTAAATGTTTACTACATTACCTGCACAATTAAAAATGAACTTGTATGTTTTCCTATTTTAATTTCAATGAAATAATATTGTCCTTTTTATTGTTCCCATTTTATAACAGAAGCAGATTTTAAGTAACACACATATACATACATTATATATATTATGAAGTAATTAATTTATGGGGTTTCAGAGATGGCTCAGTTATTTAGACCATTTGCTGCATTTGCAAAGGACCTGAGTTGGATCTGTAGCACCTATATGCATTCTCCCAGCAGTTTGTATTTCCAGTTCTGGGGACCTAATGCTTTCCTCTGGTCTTTGCAGGCACCACACATGCATGTGGTGTACTATGTGTATGCAGGTAACATTCATACACACAAAATTAAAGTAGCAAATCCTTAAAAGGAGAAGTAACACCAGGGGTTAAACTCAGAATATTCCCTTTAGTAACTACATAATAAATGAAGGGTGGACATGCAGTTGAGGGCACATACAAAGTTGGGCCAACATCATGGAGGCATTTTAGCTTTCTGATGGTTATGACACAGACATATTTTATTGTTAACAATGAACACAAAGTCTAATGATTCTCTATCTACAGACATGCCTTGATCAACTTTTACAAAGATGATAATTTTTTTTGTTAGAACCCAGAGGAAACACAAGAAGGATCACTCTAAAATTCCAAATGCAACCTCATATTTTAAGCTCATTAAATATTTAAATACTTCTAAATAGATCATCACTCCTCAAAATTATTTCATGTTGATGAACATTAGAAGACATTAAACTAATCATTAAACTACATTTTGTTCCATTCATGTGCACCAATTTTAGTGTTTGATGTAGTATATTCTATTAGGTACTTTGGTGAATATAGGGAGGAGGTATGAAATGCAAAGTGGAATAATTATTTTGGGCATATACAATTTTTATTGACAAAAGTTTAAGATGTCATTATTACTTAGAAATTAGAATATAGAATGAAGTATGTATGATTTCTACTAGTAATTAGCATTTCATAATCATCAAGCAAAATATGCACACTCAGCACATTATTATTAATTATTTATTAAGACACACTGAAGCATTTCCCAATGTCATAATGTTTTCTTTTTATTTACATGAGTAAAAATTATAGATTTTTTTAGTTCTTTAGTACTTATTTAATATTCTGAAATTGAATACAGAGTACTCATGTTGAATACTCAGTGTGGTGGTTGTTCTGAGGAAAGACAGATGTGGGCATGAGCACATGTGGTGGAACATAGTTTTCACTTAAAAGCATAGCTAACAAGACACACAATGGCTGTTTTGACTTGGTCCTTGGCAGACATTACCAAAAAATGAGCAAGGAGTCTATTCAATTAAGGAAATGCAACCCAAAGAGTAAAGAGGAGGAGGGAGAGGAGGAGGAAGGGAAGGAACAGGAGTAGGAGAAGGAGGAAGAAGAGGAAGAGAAAGAGGAGAAGGAGGAGAGGAAAGAAAGAAAAATATAAAGAAAACAAAAAAGGCATTTGATTCTGTTCTTTGTTAGTAAACTTCAATCTTTCAGGAACTTGATGGGTTTCCAACAGTTTTAAAAAACATTTCTGGTAGGATTGGTAGAAATATTAGGAAATGTTGTTTTAAAACAACATTTAAAACAACATTTTTAAAACAACATTTAAAACAACATTTGTAAGTCAGTGAGCCAGTACTTTTCAAATGGATGAATTAATAATGCTTCAGCTATATATGCTCAAAAGACCCAGGCAAGTACTAGAGGCCTTTAAGTCAGAGGGTACAAAAACATACTGAAATTCAGGCTTCTTGTCCTTGATCTTTGAGAAATTGCAACTTGTCGTTTTTTTTTATATAGATCAAAGAAAAAAATAGTCACAATTATCTGGGAAGGCTACAAAACTTTCTGTCTCTTTCTGAGTGTGTAGTTGTATAAAAATGGATACTTCTTACTGTTGTTACCAAACCAGCCTGTCAACAGTTTGACTTTAGTGGCATCCAGGAGAACATAGCTGTCTTTAGGGAAAAAAACATTTAAGAAATTTACAAAAGTGAGAAATAATACATTCCATTAACTATTATATTGTTTTTGTAGTAGATTTTTAAAAAAATACTTTTATTTTTTTATAGTCCAGTCATTATTCACTTCCTGTCTGACCTTTGACAGTTCCTCATTCCATTCCTCCTCTCCCCTGTCTCTAAGAGGATGTCCCCACCCAACCCAACCCCCATTATAGTGTTTTCTATAAAAAGTATGATGGAATAAATTCACATGATTTTCAACAGAAGACACTCACCTATAAATATTCAAACCAACCAGTTAAGTGGTTTATCAAGGTTTGCCCATCATTGCACAGACTGATTCTTATCCCTTATTTTTGATATTTACACCCTCATTTGTCCACATTGGTGCCTGTGATGCTTGAACATTCAGTCCATAAACAAAGCATGAAAATGCACATGATATTGCCTGACAGTAAGCCACCAAAGCACTTCAAAGCTAGTGAACTAGTGAGCTTTTTGGTGAATACTATATGTGTATACCTTTGAAGGTCATGTTAGTTTCTGAGCTTACCGATGGATAGATAAATTTAAAAAACCCCATGAAATCTTAGTTTTATGCTTGATAACTCTGGGTAATTTACTAATAGAATACAAGGTGAAAGTTTGGTTTGTGGTTTTTCGTTATGTTTAATAACTCTATGAATCCACCTACCTTGTTCCTCCACTATATTTGTAAATACAGTATACTGCAAACAGTAAAGTATCTCCACTTACTAACAAACTCAAAATCTTACCTCTTGAAATAAGAATTCATTTCACAGTAAGAAGTTCAAAGTTGCTATGCTTTTGTAGCTATAATGCTGTCTCCACTGTCATCGTTTGTCACTGAGGAAAAGTCTCTGTAGATGCTCTGGATTCCAGTGTTAATTCAAATCCTGAGGGATAATTACCTCATTCCCAGTGTGTAATGAGCAGTTCATTTCACACAAACACAATTAAATTTCAAGGAGTCTGTCAATATCAAACAATCTCTTATTTTCCTCTCTATGTGATTACTAGTACACTTTTACTGGGTAATTATGGGATGTACATGATGAAAAATTATCTTAGGTAAATATTCTTGCATGATGATATTGATTTCACATTAGTGAATGTTAGAAGACATTAAAGTAATCATGGAAAATGAACTATTTTTGTTCCATCCATTTTAACCATTTTTTCATTATTTTTAGTGGTTCATGTAATATACTCTATTACATACTTTGGTGAATATAGGAATATTCATAGTTAAATAATTATTTTTTGCCACATAAAATTTTTATAGGCAAGAGTATAAAATGTCAGCTGGGTCTCAGCTTGCATGCTATAATGGTGACTAAAAGCCACAATAATCCTCTCTCTGAAGACTCAGCTCAACTCTCTCCCAACGCTTATTTTGATTAAGGTCTACACTGAGGCTTTAATATCACTCTGATAAAAGCAGTTCAACACTGAGCATCAGTCATCTGTCATTCAGTGTCTCTTGTCCCTGCTGACAGAGGAAAAGAAGACACAAGATCACTGTTACAAGCTACCTTGTCTACTAGCCTGGAGTATGGAGCAGTGGAATGACAGAAAAGACCCTGTATCAAAAATGGTGGAAGATTAAAACTGACAATGAAGTTGTCTTCTGACTTTCATGTGCATACTGTGGCACAGATGCACCTGGACTCACATGAACTCGTGCACACTTTGGGCAGGTATACATCATACACCAATATACATATATAGCAGTTAAGACTCTCTTTTCTCAGCTTGATATAAACTATAAGATGCTATCATGTAATCCAAGTTAACTTAAATTTGCTAGGCAGCTAAGAAAGACTTTGAACTCCTAATTTTCCTGTCTTAATCTCCCAAATATTTAATTTTTTGATATGCAATACTCAAATTATGTCATACTTGAGATCTAGTATAGGATTGTATGCATGACAGACAAAGATTTTGCCAATTGGCTACACACACACACACACACACACACACACACACACACACACACCAGTCTTGTTTTACAGATGAGAGTGAGCAGAGGTTGAGCTTAAACTAATTTTCTAAATGTAAATTTATGAGTCATGTCATAATTTAGGATTATATCTCAGGTCATATTGGATACTAAAATGTATAGTTTTGCTTACTGTCACCAATGAGGTTTCAGAACCAGAAATAAGAAATTTCATTCATCCATTCCATTCAAAAATATTTGTTGTGTTCTAGAAACTATATCAATACTGTAGATAGGTTAAGGGAACTAGGTATTTTAGGAAATTTACATTTCATTAGATAAGCCACTAGAGATTAAATTAACAAATTAAATACCTTGACACTCCACTCAGTAGCCCCAGATACCATGCCATCCCAACACCAAGACTGACAGTACTATCATGTTATTAAAATCAAGGTCAGATATGTTCATTCTTATTAAGCACAGACCCTTTGATTTAAGATAATATAACCTAAAGAAGCACATACATAAATAAGTAAATATAAGCTGCTGAGTTAATGTTGTTTCTGTATAAATTATTTTAATGCTGACCATTTTATATTGGGGCTAATCTTTAGAAGAGACTAATTCTCCCTTTACTAACAACCCAATCAAGAGGAACAAACCATTCCTGATATTAGAAACCCAACCAGAGACCCAGGGCTTGTGAGGTTGTGCCTTAGAAGAGGCTACACTATTGCCACATTATTAGATCATCATAATTCCTCATTATATTCTAAAGCTCATTCTAACAGAGAAGTGAAGCTCTCATTCTACATCAAAGGAACTTCTCTTTGCAGCAGATGGAGACTACTATAGAAAACCACAATTGGTGTTAATACAGAGATCTAATGATCCTGGGGATTCCAGCCCAATGGTTATATTTATAACACAAGTCCTTCATCCAAAGCTCAGGAAATATCTTGAAAGGAGATAGAAATAATGAGAGCAAGAGTACTAACAAATCAGCTGTGAGACTGTGTCTCTTAGAACTGACAGGAAACTATACTCATAATACCAATTCAGAAATATGACGCTCTAGGTAATATATGAACACTGAAAACACCAATTCCTCTTGCCAAAATGGAGGGGTGAATCTCATGAGGTTCCACCCCTAGACATAATTTTTAATTTACTTTTTGATATTTTCATATACAAGTACACTATTTACATTATTTCCAAATAAATCAAAATAGAAATATTCCTGAAAATAAGATTCTTCATGCTCTCCTCTTTGCCCACTTCCACCTTCTTGGAAATTAGCCAAATGGTGAATATCCAGAGTTCCCCTTTATCTTCCTAGCTACCATTTTAACCATTCCATTTACTACATCTCCATTCCTTTATGTCTATCTGGTGACCAGCAGAACAGACCTTTATCAAGCATCTTAAAGCTACATTTTAGCTGGGACCCAAGAAAGCTGTGTCCTTCATCCTCACTTTCATCCTGCTATTTCTAGAATAATCTTAAACCTGTTGTTGTCTGCTTATCTGAGTCCCTCCTCCCAGACCATCTTCATCTCCTTAGTATTTGACTTCTTGGCACAGGCCCAGGTTTCCCTTACTTACTCTATACCACTCCTTTCAGCCATTGCTTGTAGTCCATTTCCATACTTTTGTGATTACATGGTGACTCACAGAACTTCTCTCTACCCGAGACAACACAGCCACTACAGTTACACACTATACTACCCTGTGCTGGGATACTTAATTTCAGCAGGATCAAGCACATACTCTTCCACTGAGGCCCAACCAGACAGTCCAGTTATGGGAAGAGAATCCAATGGCAGGCAACAGAATCAGAGACAGCCCCAACTCCAGTTGTCCAGAGACTCATATCAAGACCAAGCTGCATATCTGCTCCATGTATGTAGGGAGGTCTAGATCCAGCCCCTCCATGCTCTTTGGCTGATGGTTCAGTCTCTGTGATCCCCATGGGCCCAGTTAGTTGACTCTGTAAGTCTTTGCGTGGTATCCTTGACAACCTCCACGTCCCTCAATTCTATTCCCCACTCTTCCACAAAACTCTCAGAGCTCTGACTTATGTTAGGCTGTGAGTCTTCTGTTTCCATCTGTTGCTGGATGAAGCCTTTCAGGAGACAGTTATATTAGATTCTAGTCAGCAAGCATAGCAGAGTACCATTCATTAATAGTGTTTGGAACATGGGTGGGTCTCAGGTCTGGACAGTCATTGGTTGGCAGTTCCCTCAATCTCAGCTCCATCCCTGTGCATGTACATCTTATAGGCAAGACAAATTTGGGGTTATAGATTTTGTGGGTGGGTTGATGTCCTCCTTCACCCACTGAAGTCCTGCCTTACTATAAGAGGTGGGCACTTCAGTCTCTATATACCCGTCTGGTAGTAATTGCAGCTAGGATCAGACCCATATGCTTCCCAGAGTATCCCAAATCCCTGGTTTCCAGTTATTCCTAGTGATGACCCCAGTGATTTCCATTCTTATTCCCAGTCCTCTGCCTCCCCTCTCCCCATATCGGTTTACTACCACATTCCCTTTGCCCCACTTTCTTCTACCCAGTTCTCTTTATCCATCCACCTCTGTTGGTTATACTGTTAAGTGAATATAGCAAAATCTAAGTATGAAGACAAGGAAGTGTATGCACAGTTTCACCTGTAACAAAATAAACCATTTGCAATTTATTTAATTAGCAAAATGAAAAGCAATTTTCTTTAAGAGAGTGACACTAGGTTTATTAACCACACTTTAGGGCATGTTCCATGACCAAAAGTATTTGGCCAAAACAAAACAGACTCTCCAAGTTTTGTGTGCTTTTGTTTTTTATTGTTGTTGTTGATGATTTTTGGTTTAGAGGGAAAGAGGGAGGCAGGAAGAGAGGAAGGGAGGAAGGGAAGGAAGGGAAGGAAGGAGAAAAGGTGGAAGGGAGAAAGAACATGAAATTCAGTAGTTAAGGAGGTGGGAAAGATCTAGGAAGATCTGGGGAAAGAACATGATCAAAATATCTTTGGTGGATTTTTTTTATTAATAGTAAAAACTGAAATACAGCAAAATATTATTAAAATATAATAGAAAACAGAAAAAGTGAAAAAAGATAAAAGCATAAAACAAAGATGAGGAAATATGAAGGAAGTAAGTGGAATAAGGAAAGAAAAGAAAACCAATATTTTGTTCCTGATCTTTGCAACTTTTTGGCTGCAGGATATAGGTCCATGGTTAATTGCTGGTGTTTTATCTATATTTCCTGTTGTTTGGTGTCTAGCACAGCTATGTTCATGTAAGTAGCATTTTTCTTGTGTACTAGAGGTCTCTTCTAGTCAAATTTAGCTTTGTAATTTTTTGTCTAAACAAGTACTTTTATCCTCTGGAGAGTCTGCAGGTTTCAGCCATCCAGTTGCGTAACATTTTAGCTTGAGGATGCTTTTCAAGTGTGAGAAGGAAGGAAAGGACTGATATCTGTACAGATAAAAGACGTATTTTTATATTTTAAAAATCTCAGTATTAATCAATTCAGAGAAGAACATACATATGTGTTCTTGGAATCTATAGCAGTGCGTGGCAGAGGTTGATCCAATTGCTGATTTCAGGTTCAATTGATAAGATTTAAGTCAGACCATAAAGGGTGGTTGTGCATTTTTCTGTCAGAGGTGAGAATCCTTCAACCTGCCCTTTTCAGTTGACCACTGTCTTGTCCATCTTCTTTCCACAACTGCATTTCAAGGCTCTCTCTCACTCCAAACTACAGAAGGTTAAATTTAACATCTCTGACTTGTGGTTGTAGCATGTTCTCAAGGCCCCAAAGAGCACATTAGTTTTAAGCAATCGATTGCTTATCAAGATGCTTTGTAGCTTCTATTTCCTCAGTCATAAAGAATGAAAAATGGGATCTCTCTCTACTGGTAATCCATCTGACAGAGAAATCAGTCTTACTAAAACCAATAATTATATTTGAAGTCCTTGAGAGTCATGAGCTTACCTTGAAGATGGAACCATCAGTTCTCTTCACCAGGGCTGCCTGACTCATCTGTTGAAGGAGTTCCTGCTTTTCTCCTGCTGGTTATCTAGCTGATGGAGCTATGTTCTGAATAGTCAATAAATAGATTTTAGGTGTAACACCTGCTTTCAAAATTATTTAATTCATTTATTGTAATCCTCATATTATTTTATAATACTCCCTTTCTTTTCTTCCCTCTAAATCTCCCCAAATAATGTTGCTTGCTCCCTTTCAAATTCATTGTTTTTCTTTACTTGTTTTCATTATATCTATCGCTATCTCTCTATCTATCTATCTCTCTACATCTACATCATCTGTATCTATGTCTATATCTAATCTATATATAAATTATCTATATTATCTATATCTATCAATCTACCTGTATCTAATCTTTATAGCTATATTCTGTATCATATAGACAGAATTCTGCCTATTCTGTATAATGTCACTTGTAAGTATGTTTCAGACAAACAATTGGATTGCTCATTCCTGGGAAAGATTATTTCTTTCACTCTCAGCATTTCTTAGTTGACTGTGTTTCTTCAGGTGGAATTGAAGCCTCAGGGGCTACTCTCCATCAGCTTTATCAGGGCTATTGTTATTGTCCTTGTTTATCTCATGTTGATGAGAAGTTGTAGGTATTGCTTCTGTTGTTACTAGCAGACAGTGTTACAGCAAACTCCCTGTTCCTCTCTTACAGTCTTTCCACTGTCTCTGCCATAATTCCTTTCTTTTCTCAGCAGTTGCTTGATGTCCTATCCTTGCCTTTGTGAAGTGTTTATTACCTCCCCTCTGTCATTGGAATACAGTGTACTTTTTGTTATTCTGAGTCTTCTTTTTATTGAAAAATAATCTCACATATTTGATCTTGTTTTCCTTGTCCCAATTTCACTCAGATTATCCCCTATTTCCTTCTCACCTACATTTAGACTCTGTCTGACAGTGTCGGTCTGGCTATCTATCTGTCTCTCTGTCTATTCTCTCTCTCTCTCTCTCTCTCTCTCTCCTCTCTCTCTCCTCTCTTTCTCTCCTCTCTCTCCCTTCTCTCCCCTCTCTCCCCTCTCTTCTCTCTCTCTCTGTATGTGTGTGTTTGTCTCTGTTTGTTTCTCTGTGTGCCTTTTTATCTGCCTTCTTATGTGTCTCTCTTCCTCATATTCTTTCTCCCTTCCTCCATCCCTCCATTACTTCATCCCAATTAAAAACAAAAGAAATAATAAGAAGCATACCTACAAATAAAATAAAAATACAGTAGTAGACTAACACAACAACAAATGCCAAAACAAATTAAAATGAAAAATAGTGCACAAAAATACTGTTGCATTTATTTTGTGTTAGCTAAGCATTTCTGGGTATGAAGCCTGCTCTGAATTGTAGTTTATGTACACAGTGAGACTTCATTAAAACTCTTCTCTCTTCTGCTTAGGTTCCTGAGCCTTGAGGTAAGAGATTTGATTAAATTATCCTACTTAAGATTGATTGCTCCAAAGTCTATTACTCTATATACATTGGCAAGTTGTAGATTTGCAACTAAAAAAGCAAGAAAAAGCCTCTGATATGATTTCACAGAGACACTGATATATGGCTATGTAAGTAGGAATAAATTTAATTTGTATGTCCTTTTAGCAAAATAATAACAGTAGGGTTTTTTTTCCTAGGGCCCATAACCTATCTAGTCCCAAGTCCTTGGCTACTTTAGCAGTAACTAGTGTGTGTGGTAGTTAACTGAGAGGGTTTTTAGTCCAATCAAAAAGTGGTTGATCACTCCCATGACATTTGTGCTACTATTGTACCAGTGTATCTTTCAGACTTCAGAGTTTGTAGCTGCTTTATATTATTACCTTGCTCTTCTAACATCATACAGAGTAATTTTCAAGAACTATGAACCCTAGTCAATAAGGATGAAGCTTCTAGTTAGGCACGAGTTTAACCTTTCCAGGTTTGATAACATAAGGAAGTATTATTATTATCTTTGGCACCAGGGCCTTACCAACACGGGGCATGGAAGCAGTTTCTAGTTGGCTATCTTACTAAAAATTCCAATATGTTTCCTTCTGAGATTTGTGGTTATTTTTCGTTTGTTTTGTTTTGGTTTAGTTATGGTTTTAGTTTTGGTTTATATTAGAGTGATTTTTTCGTTCTTTTCTTATTCACAACCTTTCACATCAAATCCATATAATTTGTCTTTTCCTTTGTTTGCTCAGGCTGACTTATTGCTAATGTCATTCACTTTGAACAACAAAAACAAACCCTTGAGGCTCTATGGATTTTTTTCTTGACTGAATTTTAGTTATTTTTAAAAATTAATGTCTATTATTGCAGCTTTACATTTAACAACAAATAGAAACAATTCAGGTTTCCACAAACAAAGAAAGAGTCATATATGCTGGTATATTCATACAAAAATTCAATTTTATAATAAACAGTAGAAAATTTCTCATATTGAGTATTTTATGGATAAAATTTAAAAGCAGTTTTACAAGAAGAAAGGCATACTGTTTGGCTTCATTTTATGAAAATTTATGATTATGCACAGTAACAAATACACAGACATGATGGAGCTTCATGTAGGTTAATATAGAATCATAATTAAAGAAGATTCTAGAGGGGCATTGGGACCTTATGGCAAATCTCTGTATTATGATGAAAGTAACTAATAATTATTCACATAAAGAGCTTCCCCTTCAGTTTTTGTGAATTTTAGAAAAAAATATAAAAATGGGTGTAATAGTTATCAATTAGTTGGCAGAAAAAATTAGTGAGAAAGTTTCTCATGGCCACAAATCTCTAGAGTAAAATGTCCTGTACTATGGGATATAGAGGACATTCTAAGTATTTACCAAGATTACTGTCTTAGTTACAACTCCTATTGCTGTGATAAATACCATGACCAAAAAGTTACTCAAGGAGGA
Source organism: Arvicanthis niloticus (assembly GCF_011762505.2). Taxonomy (NCBI): domain Eukaryota; kingdom Metazoa; phylum Chordata; class Mammalia; order Rodentia; family Muridae; genus Arvicanthis; species Arvicanthis niloticus. The sequence continues at coordinate 76,386,850 of NC_047658.1, read as the reverse complement.
AAGGGTTTATCTCATCTTATAGCTTATAGTACATCATCTGGGGATATCAGGACAGCAGCTAAAAGCAGAAACTCAGAGGCAGGAACTGATATAGAGGTCATGGAGGGATGCTGATTAGTGGCTTGTTTCTATAAAGCCTGATCAGTCTGCTCTTTCATAGACCCCAGGACCACCAGCCCAGGGCTAGGCTCTCCCACACCAATCACTAATTAAGAAAATGTCCTGTAGTCTTGCCAACAGGCAAGTCTTGTAAGGACATGATCTAAATTGGTGAAAACAATGACAAAGAACAAACAATATGATAGGTTACTTGGAAAGCAAGAATTGGTGTTGGGGAGAAGATTAAGATGGTAGTCTGTAAGAGTCTGTGATATCTGCCATTATAAAACAAGCAAAACCTGTTTGGAATTTGCAAGTGTAAAGTGGTTTTGAACATCGTTACTTGAAATGGCAGAGAATTTCCTCTTTGCAGTATTTATTGTATTTGTGTCCTTTTTTCTGTGCATATTATTTAATATTTATATTTATCTTTCTGTAAGTGCATTATGCTTCCTTAATAAAAACCATTGGTAAGCAATTGATATAATATTTGTATCACTAATATGCATGACGATATATTTTAATGATGATAATAGCTGTTTGTGGAAAAAAGATTAATAAATTTAATAAAAGGCCACATTGTATGGAAATCTCTGAAGACATCCTCTTAAAGCAGAAGTGCAAGATCACATTTAAGGAAAGCCACATGAGTCCTGCTATGCAGAAGGCCTTAATTACCACAGTGGCTCTGCATGACTTGATCTTTTCATTTTCCCTTTAATTATTGTATAATTTTATACTAAATCATGTGTTTCATACATGAGTGTGAATACTTTTACCACATTTGCATTTCTGTTACATTCTCTCTTTATTTTCTTTTCTTTTTGTGGGTTTTTTGTTTTATTTTGTTTTTCAGTGTTTATGTTATTTTACTAATTTCAGCTACTATAGATTTGTAGCTTTGCCCAAAATTATGTCATTTTACTTTCATCAGTATTATTGTAACTTTCCCCCATGTTGTCTCAAAATATATTCTCTGCAATTTACAGTCATTCTACTTTTTGTCTATTGGAAGATGCAAAGTGTACAGTATTTCAAATAGTAATTATTATTGTCTAACATTATGGACCTAAGAAAAAAAATCCATTGTCTCAATCAATCAAGTCTTCTCAGGTAGCTCATGAATAATTAATTGAATGTTCCTCTTGCTTAATGCTACTACCAATAGTTGTTATTATTTTATAAAAATAAGTTTGTTTACTTTTAAACTGATTTTAAAAGCATGAAAAAAAATCTCTTTCCATAAGTTATTTATTTATAACAGAATACTGGAGGTATTTTATTTATTTTAACAGATATCCAAATATTTTTGACCTTCAGTAAAATTTTATCCTGTCAATAAAAATGGATACATTTACAAGTGGCGAATCTATTATACAAATGGATACAGCATATTTACAAGTGTCTTGGCAGTTGAAGACTGAATGAAGGGTCATCCCAGGAAGATTATGACCTAATTTTTTTTTAAAAAATACTTTCTGCTTTTAACCTAAGGAAGAAGCCTGTAAATGAGGGAACATGAAGGCTTCTAGAATCTCAAAAAGCAACCAAATGAATTTCTTCCTAAATCCAGATGAAGTAGCCTAGCTCTACTAATTCCTTGATTACAATCAGTGAAAATCATATGGTTATTTTTTTTATCTTGGATAGATCAACTCTGGACTGATAATTTTTGTTTTATCTTCTTATATTTTATTTTGTTACAGTTAACAAAATAAATGTAGAAAGGAAAGAATGAATATTAATAACTAAGATATAGGTTAACAACTGAATTGTTCATTATACCTGTTAAGAGGGAATCATTTTTCTCCAATAGACTATCACTCAGTATATCAACTACTCCACAACAGGCTTTAAGTTCAGGATTAGTGTACCAACATATAATGAACTCCACAGTTTCATTGTATACTTTTATTTGGTAAGTTTGGTGGTATTTGTGAGGGTGTAGTTTTATTTTACTTTATTAGTTTGAGTGTATTATGTTGTTGTATAGATTTGTGAGTTTTTTGAGAAAGAACTTGAGGTTGAAAGGGTAATAAGAAGATGATCTTGAAGGATTAGGGAGAGGGCACGAATGCCAAAGGCCAGCAACAACACCATAGGTTAAGCCAGGAAGGATTGACTGTGGAGTCAGCAACAGGCATCTGTGCTACTAGCAGCCAGTGGGAGTCAGGACTAGTAGAGCAATGGGAATCAGTTGACATAATGCATACTTATAATTGTGCAAGACAACAACCCAAACTGTGGGCATTATGACCTAAGATTAACTTTTCATCAGATGACCAAGCAGATTTGCTAGGATGGAGTGTAACTGAAATCTTATGTTGGTATTCAGATTAATTTTTCTGAGTAGAAGTCAAGAGAAATGTTAATCATTTGTATAGAGTAAAACATTCAACCCATGACCTCGATAAAGTACTGCCTTTCTAGATAAACTCATATCTTCTTGGTGAAATAAAGGGGAACATTCATTCATTGCTGGATTAGGAGGCAAAAGGAAGAGAGTGAGATAACTTGTCCTGGCTTGAGTGTTTGAGAACTCAAAAATCACCTCCAGTGATAGACTTCCTCCAACAATTCTACATCTATTCCAACAAAACAACACTTACTTATGGTGGTGAGATTCTCTTTGAGCCTATAGGAGACCTTTTCATTCAAATCACCACACAACCAATATATCCTTCAAGAAAAGAATGGATAAAAATTGTAGTATATTCACACAATGAAGAAGTCCTTATATCCTTTCTCCCTTTCACCACTGACAGTGTGTTTCACTCCCAACCCAGAATCCCACTTCCATGGAGCATCATGTCTCTATACAATTAGGCACATGCTCTCCACTGAGGGCAGTTAAGGCAGTTCTCTGCTTCATATTTGCCTGGGGCCTCAGATCAGCCCCATGTATACTCTTTGATTGGTGGCTTACTCTCTGAGAGCTCCTAGCAGTCCAGGTTAGTTGACTTCCAATGGTTGGTCTTCCAATGATGTTGTCATCCATTTCAGTTCCTTCAGTTCTTCCCTAACTCTTCCACAAGGGTCCTCACCTCAGTCTAGTGCTTGTGCATGAGTATCTGCATCTGTCCCAGTCAGCTGCTGGTAGAGCCTCCCAGAGGACACCCATGCTATACTCCTATCTTCAAGTACAACATAGCAAAGGCTAATAGTGTCAGGGTTTGGTGCTTGCTTATAAGATGGATTCTAAGTTAAAAGGTTTCTGGTCCACCATTCCTTCAGTGTCTGCTCTATTTTGGTCCCTGTATTTCATTTATACAGAAATAATTTTGGATAGAAAAATTTAGAGGTAGGTTGGTGTTCCTCTCCTTCCACTGGGGGTCCTGTCTAACTACTGGAGGTGGTCTCTTCAGGTTCCATGTCCCCTTGTTGGACATTTCAGCAAAGGTCACTGTACTGGCTGGTTTTGTGTCAACTTGACCCAAGTTGAAGTTATCACAGAGCAAAAAGCCTCACTTGAGAAAATGCCTCCATGAGATCCAGCTGTAAGGCATTTTCCCAATTAGTGATCAAGGGGGGAGGGCCACTTGTGGGTAGTCTTGCTGGTACCTTGGCTGGTAGTCTTGCATTCTATAAGAAAGCAAGCTGAGCAAGTCATGGAAAGCAAGCCAGTAAGTAACATCCATCCATGGCTTCTGCATCAGCTTCTGCTTCCTAACTTGCTTGAGTTTCAGTCCTGACTCCCTTTGGTGATCAACAGCAATGTAGATAGTGTAGGCTTGTTCAAACACATAAATCTGTGGAGGCCATACCTAGCCATAGCATAATGCAAAATACATTTATTCCAACTTTACTAGTGCTCATAGTCTAGAACAATTTCAAGAATGTTAAAGTTTTTTCTGTGATTCATCCAATCACTTAAATGTAATTCCTAATAAAATCAAAATCAAAAGGCAGATCACTTACTTCCAATATCACAGGATATACATTACCATTCCAAAGCATCATCATAGAGAAATACTGGACCAACACAAAACCAAAATCCAGTTGGGAACACTCCAAACTCTGCATCTTTATGTCAGATGTCCAGCTTCTTTCAGCCTACAGGTGCCAAAGAGTGGAATGTTGTGGTTTGAATATGCTTGGCCTAGGGATAGTCACTATTAGGAGGCCTGCCCCCCCTCCTAATAGTGAAGTTTGTCTCTCTGGGGGTAGGATTTGAGTGCCTTCTTCTAGCTTTCTGAAAATTTGTCTTCCGTTTATCTTTGGAACAAATGTAGAACTTCCAGCTTCTCCAACATCATGCTAATCTGGATGCTGCCATGCTTTCTGCAAGGATGATAATAGTCTAAACCTCAGAACCAGTAAGCCTTTCCCAGTTAAATGTTCTTTATCAGAGTTGCTTTGATCACAATTTCTCTTAATAGTAGAAACACTAATTAAAACAGATACAGAGCTAAACAGAGAATTCTCAACAAAGGAAACTCTCATGAACAAGAAGCACTTAAAGAAATGTTCAACATTCTAATCACTGGAAAAATGCAAATCAAAACAACTCTGATATTCCATCTTATACCTGTCAGAATGGCTAAGATCATAAATTCAAGAGACAGCTTATGCTGGTGAGGATATGGAACAAGGGGAACACTCCCACCTTGCTGGTGGGAATGCAAACTTATATATCCATGTTGAAAATCAATTCATCAGAACATATCTACCTAAAGACCCAGATATTTCACTTCTGGGAATTTACCCAAAAGATGCTCTACTATACCACAAGAACACTTGCTCAACTATGTTCATATCAGCTTTATTTGTAATAGCCAGAAACTGAAAATAATCTAGATGCCCTTCAACTGAAGAATGGATAAAAATATATGGTATATTTACACAATACAATACTACTCAGCTATTAAAAGGAAGAATATCATATAATTTTCAGGTTAATGGAAAAATTAGAATATATCATCGTGAGTGGAGTAACCATCTCAGAAAGACACACGTTATGTATTCACTTATAAGTGAATATTACACATAAAGTACAGAACAACAATGTTACAATCCACAGACTCAAAGAAGCTAAGTAACAAGTAGTACCTAATGGAGGATACTTGAATCTCACTGAGAAGGGGGAATAAGATAAACATCAGGGGCAGATGGAGAGAGCAAAATCGACTAGAGAGAAGGTGGGGGAGAGAAACAGGAAGGATCAAGTGTGGGAAGGATAGATAGAGAAAGAGATCTGGGAGAAAGAACTGAAATTTTTGGTGGTGGAAGAAATCTCTGGGATGGGTGAGAGACCTAGGATAAATAGAAACTCCCAGGAATCTATGAAGGTGACCCTAGTAATATGGCATTTGAAATGGCCACCTCCTGTAACTAGGAAAGACTTCCAATGGAAGAACGGGAACACCAACACAGCCACAAAACCTTAGACTCCCAATTTGTTCTACCTAAAAGATATTCAGGGACAAAGTTGGGGCAGAAATTTAGGGAATGCTCATCAATGACTGGCCCAACTTGAGACCAATGCTGGTATGAGTGTAAACATTTATGTTCACTTTGGAAATCAATTTGTCAGTTCTCAGAAAATTGGGAACAGATCTACCTAAAGACCCAGATATACTACTCCTGGGCATACACATAGTAGTTCCACTTCCACATGGCATGAGAGAGATCCTACTCCTGATACTATTAATTATATTCAATTATACTTGTAGACAGGAACCAAGCATAATAGTTATCTGAGAAGTTGATGTCTAGCAGATGATGGAAACAGTTCCAGAGACTTACAGCTAAGCATTAGGCTGAGTTTAGGGAATCTTGTGGAAGAGGGGAAGGAAGGATTGAAGGAGACAGAGAGGTCAAGGTCACCATAAGAAAAACTACTAAATCAAACATTTTTGGTCCATAACGGCTCACAGAGACTGAACCACTCACCAGAAAGTATGCATGGCTTATAACTTGTGCCTTTACCCATATGTTACAAATGTTCAGCTTGTTCTTCATGTGGGTCCCCTAACAGCAGGAGCAAGTGCTATCTCACATTCTGTTGCCTGCATTTGGATCCTATACCTCTAACTGAGCTGCCTTATATAGCCTTAATAGGAGATAAGCCTAGTCCTACTGAAATTTGTAAGGCCAATGGGGTTGATGTACATGGGAGGCTTCCCTTTCTTGAGGAGAAAGGAAGTCAGGTATAGAAAGAGGTAGGTGAGAGGAAGGGACTGGGAAGTGTGAAGGGAGTAGAAGCTTCAGTTTATGATTGGGGTGTAAGGTAAATGATTTAATTAATTAAAAAAGATTGATTGCTCCAATCTCTCATTAACTGCACAGTTGTCAGCTGTGTATCTCTGAGTTTACTTTCACAAACTGCAAAAAAAAATGGTTCTCTGATGTGGGCTGAGAGAAACACTGATGTATGGTTATAGCACTATGTCATTATGAGTCAATGTATTTCCTATGTTTCTTTAGCAGAATAATAATAGTAGTTTTCCCTTAGGGACTATGACTTACCTAGTCTCAAGTCAATGGCAACTTTAAAAGTGTCATATATGGGTTCAATGTAATGAACTGCATCTTAAATCTATTTAAAAATGTTGTTGGTCATTCTGATAGCATTTATGTCATGACTTCACCAGTACATGTTTTAGGGATGTCACTCTTAAGGACTTGTGGTTTGTAACTAAGTAATATTTATTATTCTCTTTTTCCTCTAGTATTGTGAGGAATATTTTCTAGTACCATGGCCACAAGTCAATAGGAGTGAAGTCCAAATTTTTCAAATTTGATGATATGAGTTAAGTATTATCTTCAGCAAAAAACAAAAAACAAAAACAAAAAAAAAAAAAACCCTTAATGACATAGAGCCTTCTTTACTAGATCACAAGGAAGCAGTTTCTAGACTGTTATTCTACTGAAAACCCCACTATACTTGTTTTTGGTTTTTATACTGTTATTGTTTTATATTTCATTTTGAGTTAAACTTTTTGCCAGTCACATGAGATTTCTTTTTATTTATTTATTTATTTAGATTATTTTTTAATATATTATTTACATTTCAGATGCCATCACTTTTCCCCATTTCCCCTCCCTAGAAAATCCCTATCCCATACCCCCTTTCCCTTTTTGCTTTTATACATTTTTTTAAAATGTTAATCAAAGGCTTTATAAGTTTGGTAATGCTCAATCAGAAGTGTAACCCAATACCCAACCTAGATATATAAACTATCTTTGACTGGTGGAGACATGTGAACATCTGCCTCCATGCCCGCCCCTCTCTTCCTGTCTTTCATCACCTTGCTTTTCCTCTCCTTCATCTTCTCCTCTCCTTACTCCATCTCTTCCTCTTGGTACTCCTTCTCCCTTAGCTCCTCCTACATATCACCCTTCCTGTTAAAATAACACTTTTCTCTCAAAGTACAATTAGAGCATAATTATTCCTATTTGTACCAGTGAGGTACAAGATAGTCCTAATACCCAGTCCATCATTTTGTTGACTAACCAGGACCTCTGTCGTCTCTCCTAACTAAAACACTTAGTTTTGAACCTGGCTTTTTTTCTTGGCTTTAGAATGAATGTCAGCTGAAAACCATCCAATCAGATCTTTTCTCTCAAAGTAAATAGCCAGGATTGGCTATGAGACTACATGTCTTCAACCCCATCAGAAATTCAGAATGACTGAGTTAACTAAAATTATGGGAAGCACAAAGCATAGCTTCTAAAACTTAGCCAATTTATAGAGACTGCTGAACACCTGGACAGCCCCTATACTACCGAACGTTGGAGCATCAAATCTTCAGCCTTCTGGCCCAGAATCACCTGACAGACCTTAGTGATGCAGAATTATTAAGGGCTGATTACTCTGTCTAGGCAGCTATAATCAGTCGACTATTCTGCAAGTGTGTCCTTTTCTGGACATTAATTTGTCTGTAGATGGAAAGAGGCAATTCTTGCCTTGTGGCTGTCACTGCACAGCTGGAGTAACTCCAAGGATGCTCAATTTCTTCTTAGAATCCAAGACAGGAAGCTGTCAGGAGCAGACAGGTCTCTAATCAAAATGAACACTAATATAGAAATATTTGTAACATCAATTCTATGGACTTCCGACGTTTTGAAAACCAACTATCCATGTAGTAACCTGGACTGTTGTCTGTTAACTCCTCTCAACTATTTCTAAATAAAACATAGAAAACACCCTAACAATAAACTCCAAGCCATGAATTTGCTATAGTTCCTTAACTCATAGGCTAACCATCTCAAATCTGTTAAAAAAGTTAAAGAAGGACTGGGTCTAAGCTTTGTATTCCTAAATGTGTTATACAGGCACAATGCCCATGAGAGTATCAATATTCATCTCATTTTTATATCAATAAGAAGCTCGTACCAATGAAAATTTTAAATTTGAAATCAAAGTAAATTTTGTACCATTTAAGAAATTATAACTTCATCTTGATAATAATTATACAGATGTATGTCAATAGGTTATGGCTATGCAATAAGTTCTAGCTAATCCTCCCTGTTCCAACAAAACCACTACTTTTCCCTAGAAAGACAGCCCAATATTAACCACCTTAGTCCCCAAGCCCAGGGAATAGGGCTTGGGGACTAAGGATAGGATTTCTTGTCTTAAATAGATAGGGCTTGGGGACTAAGGAATAGGATTTCTTGTCTTAAAATAGTCTGATCTGCTTCAGTATCAATAAGGCCCTTGAATGGTTTATTGTCTATTTTTAATGGTTAATTTTGGGTGGGAGCCTTCTGAGATGCTAGACAGGCATAAGGCTTCTACAGGAGTAGCGGTTTCTCTTACTGTCAGGGCTAAGGGCTGTCCCCTCTTAAGTTTAAAGGCTCCAGTGGCTTACCTTATCATATAAAGAGATACAGTATCTTGTCCAATAAGAACATTTCTGCAATGGGGACAATTTTTCTGAGGAGGATTAGGGTCTGTTACGAGGAGGGAGTTTTGTGGGTATTCATTCCTCCAATGTCCTGTCTCTTTACATTTGAAGCAGATTTCTTCAGTTTTCACTGCTGCTACAAATACCTGAGCCATGGATGTAATCTGGTGTGATGTGTGTGATGTGGTTCATATATTCTGGGTTGCCCCAATCCACCTATCATGGTTCTCCTCCTAGAGACACTAGTGGGCTATAATACTTTTAAGAAGTATTATAATACTTTTAAGAAGGAGTTCTCTGGCTGTGGAGTTGGGGATTTTTTTTTTTCTAGTCTTGTTCTAGTTCTGAGAATAAAAATAGATAAGGGTTCTCTGGGCTTTTGATTAAGATAGATTGGGGAGGAGGCAGGGTCTTGTGTACTTGAGGGTTGGATGAACCTGTCTCAAGCCTGGGTTGCACAGAGATGGACCTGTTCATGATACCCAGCTGGCTGGATTGCTTGGTGTGAGTTCTTTTAAGTCTGAGGTTTGGAATGAGTATCAATTGAGTGGTTTAGTTCTATTGGGGTTAATATTAATGGATAATGTTCAAGAGTTTTGAAATTCTAGTTATATATCAGAGTCCTGAGTAGTATGGGGCTTGTTTTTGCAAGAGAGTCAAGAAAATTATACAGTTGTTGCTTGGTAGATGATGGATGTAGGGAGCTATGGCATTTGGCAGTTTTTGTTTAAGAGCTTTGTAGGTTTTTCTGCTTTTGTGGCTCAGGGAGTGGGGAAGAGAGCTACCTTCTCAGGTTGGGTAGGGGGAAGCTAGAGTAGGGGGAGTGGCCTGTGGAAGCTCCTTTGTTATTCTAATACAGCCCTGTCCTTGGGTGAAGCAAGGAGGAGTAGTAGGAGGAAATGGTGTATTCAGTGTTTCCTCTGAGGAATAAGGAGGCAGGGGTGGGTAGATGGATTTTATTTCCCTATTAGCTGGATAAGGGCTGTGAAATCTGAAATAGGGTGGCCTTTAGATCCTTGATCTTTGGGCTGATCTGACTGAGAGGGCTCAGGGGCTGTGTTGCTTTCAGCCTGTCCTATTTTTGATGGCCCTATGCTTTGCAGAATTGCAGCTAAGATTAGAAAAAAAAAACCAAAGGAGGCAATTTTTCCTTTTAGGGTATCTCTGCCTCTAATCAGCGAAGCTACTTAGGTCCATGAGTCAGAGCTACAAATATTGTGTTTGGGCATGCAAGGGTCTATCTGAAGGACTTCCTCCCAAAACAAGGAGGCTTGGTTTTTTGGCTATTTTATTCTGTGGGATTTTAGTATGGTACATATCTTCCCCTGCCTGGGGTGAGTAGGGGAAATTTTTTATGTGATGATGAGTTGCACATTGACCCGACCTGCAGGTCCTAGGTTATTCGTGAGGGATGAGGAGGATTACAATCCTGGAAGAACGGGCGAGAGAGAATGGACTCAAGGAAGCAAATGCTTGTCAAGAGTCATATATTTGGGCACAAAGTGATTATTTATAATACATTTTGCAAAGGGAGGGGTAAGAGGGATCCAGGTGATGGGAAAGTACAGAATTTTCTTGGCCTGTGCCCTGAAACAATGGCGGTCTAACTGCTTACTTCAAAAGATATGGTATACTGCTTTACATCTAAAAATCTATTTGTAACTATTAAGCAGAACCTTGTGGTTGCTAGGGAAATGAAGCTGCAGGGGACATTGTGCAGGTGGGGAGAAGTAGGGGGTGAGGGTAAGAGGCGAGGGTCCTGGCTTCTGACAGCATATGATAGAAAAGTGGGGAAATGTTTGTCTGATGGGAATGTTTCCTTAGCCTATTTACTTTGGGGGATTCCACAGAGGTACAAAATACTAAGTCTTTCTGCAGATTTAAGAATTGGCAGCCCACCCTGTAGCTTTGATTGTTTTTTTGTTTGTTATTTTAGCTTGGAATATTTTTTATTCATTATTTTATTTATTTACATTTCAAATGTTATCCCTTCTCCCTATATTTCCCCTCCATTACATGCAAGTATTAAGGTCAGTTCTAGGTTGAGGAACCAGCAATACAATAGATGCAAATAGTCAAGGAACAAGCAAGACAATAAACCCAGTTAGTCAAAGAACAAGCAGAACAATAAACAGAGTCTTGTGATCAGTAAGGGCATATCAGGATTACCAAAATATCTGAGCCTACTTCCCTGTCCTAGCCCAAAGTCATTTTCATGCCTGAAGCCTACCTCTTTGTTCTAGCCTAAGATTTAGATTTCTGCCTGTAATTACTTCTTTGTTCTAGCCTAAGATTTAGATTTCTGTCTGAAATTACTTCTTTGTTCTAATCTAATGCCAGATTCCTGCCTGCAGTCCATTTCCTTGTCCTTGGTGTATGTCAGATTCCTGCCAGGAAGCCCCCAAAGCTCTCCATGTCTTCCTCTTTTTATTGCATAAACCAGACTGAGCCTGTCTTAGGTGGTTCTGATAAAATGACTTCCTTACCTGTCATGGAATATGCATTATCAAAAGCAATGTACTTCTGTCTTAGGTTGGTAAGGCTCTGTGAAGAATCTTACCTGTCCTTGGCTTGCCAGCTTGTTAATTTAATAACTCTCTCTGGGGGTCCATTTTCAGGTTCAAGTCATGTACTTTGGCTGCCAACATGTTGGTGATGTTAGAGACAAGCTTTAACATGATGGGCAGGAATAAAAGTATTCCCAAGACAAAAAGGGCTAGCATGATCACACTATATATGCCATTCCTGAGATTTGATTGAAATGAAAATACTGACTTCAAGCCATAGATAATTTTATCAGCATTATCTGCAGCATCAAAGCTCAACAGAGCAGCATTCTTTACATTTATAATCTCACTAGGCAAAGTTAAAACATTCAGAGAGGTGTTAGAATTATGCCAAATACCCTAAAAGTGTCTTTAATTTTTTTCTAATTATAATGACTATCATTGTAAATTTTAGAAATAACACAATTCCAATGGTATTTGTCTTGACACTCAAGATAGCTCCTAACTCTTAAACCCTGAACCTCCATCCAATAATTTGTGGTTGCTGCATTACCTTTTTTCTTTGTTTGTTTTTGTTTTAAGAAGTTACAGAGTCTTGGCCAATGACCTTTGTCATTTAGACATGGCCCAAAGGGACCTTCAGCCAATGCCAAAGGATAACTCTGTTTAGAAGGCTTCAGTTGCCCCTTCAGCCTGTCCAAATCCAAGTGCAATGGCACTGATTGAAAGCACAGCAAGAAAGGACAGGTTGCTTGTCTCCAGAGTTGGGGGTTGGGGAGCTTACCTTTCTGCTGTATCTGTGCAGTTGTGGAGCTGTTCATACCCTAGGTGTTCACCAGTTGTCAGTTTGCATACGGGAGGCTATCAACAGAGACCTCTGGGCAGGCCTGGCAGGAGGGTTCAAGAGAGTTCAAACTAAGGGGAAAGGGCAATAGCAGAGAGGGGGAAGTGCCTCTGCTACTGCAGTCACTGCTGCTGCTACTGCTACTGCTGCTACTGCTACTGCAGTCACTGCTGCTGCTACTGCTACTGCTGCTGCTGCTGCTGCTACTTTTGTACCCACTGTTGCTCTGAGACACTGCACTACCTGTGCTGATCCAAGGTGAGCCAAGCTGAGCCAGAGGGAGCCTGGTTAGCCAGCAAAGTACAGGGGAGCTTCTGATGGCAAAAGCTTCAGGAGAGCATTCTCTTCCCAGGCAAGTGTTACAGCACTTGTGACAGATGTTCTCAGACAATAGAGTAATTCTCATACACCTTTATTCCTTCTGGATAGGATCTGGATAGATAAAGTTCTGGCGTGGGGGTGGGTCTGACTGCAGGTGCTTCCTATTGGTTTGGCCTGAGATGCCTTGTCTGCATGAGGAGGGACTTGAAGGTGCTGCTGCTACATGACTGATGGCCTCAGTTCTATGAGGGGTTGTGACTACATGACAGGGTCCTGGAATCTGGAGCAGGCAAAGCTACTACTCTCCTTTCTGTGTCTCTAGGGCTCCAAGTCCTATATTTATCTTACCAGGTTTCCTCTCACATTCTACCACCCCACACCTGTATTTGTTCCCATCTGATATAGGAGGTAGCCTCTCTGATGATAGCTTATCTATGATAGTCAGAGACTTATGGTTACAGTAGAATACCATCAGACATCAATTGATCACTATGTTTTTTCTCTGTTTCTTAAAAGCAGTATTATTTGACTTTACTCTAGATCTAATGGGAATCTAGTCTCTGGTTCTTGATTAAATGAGGTGGATCCCTGTGCTCCAGCTCCTAGGCATAGGTTTTACCTCTAACACATTCTTTACCAAACAGGCCTACAGATGGGAGGACCCTGATGGAACTACCAGCCCCTTATGCCCCCTGGTATCTCAAGTAGCCACCAAGCTTCTAGAGAGAGATATCTTATAAGCCTTAGAGGTAGTGATTATCACCCAACCAGAAAGAGACCACATCAAGATAGAAGACATTAGTTTAAAGAAAGTTATACCCAAGGAGACCCTAAAAGCCCTCTTCCAAATCACCCCCAATTCTAGGAGCCACTGTTAGATTTGATACTCCCTGCCTTGATTGGCTTTCTAATGAAGCCATCTGGGTACCACAGTGATCTCTGTCAAGGAACAAGTTTAAAGCCCTCACATAGCTGGTAGAACAGCTTCTGATACAACACATCTGCCCCTCCAGTAGCTCATAGAACAGTCCTGTGTTTGTTATAAAAAAGAGCTCAGGAGAACAGAGACTGTTATACCTAGTTCTTGGGAACCCCACAAGACCACCAGAAATTACTACACTGACGTAAGAACAAAGAGAATCTTTATTGTATGCATCTGGACTTAGATCTCAGCCTTTCCTGCTCTGCAGGTTAAAAATGTGATGCTCAAATCTAGGGGCTTGATATATACATACACATACACACACATGCACACGCACACGCACACGCACGCACGCACACGCGCACACACACACACACACACACACACACACACACACATATATATATATATATATATATGAATATGCATAAGGTGGGGCTCTTGAGCCTTGGCATTGCATGATTGGGTAGGGGGTAAAGGAGTGCCATCCTTCAAACCTGATAACACTTGTTCAAAAATACAAGTGGAATTGCACAGCTGGAAAAGAATCTTTTTGACCTGGGAAGAAGTAACTCATTTTGTTATCAGAGGCAGGTGTTTTTATAAACTGTTCACAGATGTCTGGGAACACTTAATTGCCTTTTTCCCATAGTTCAAGAGTGGGCCTTGTCACTTCAAGAATACTGACTCTTGCCTCCTTCAAAGGCAAGAGCCATCTGCAGTGGTTAAGTGCTGATGATTAGAATTATCACAAAAAGAGAGTGCAATGTTCAGTGCTACAGATAGAAGCTGAGTCATGGAGGTTAGGTTGGGCTGCCCTTTGTCTGCCCTTTACAAAGGCCAGAGGCATCTGCAATGGGGCTGGTAGTAGGAAGTGTTGGCTGTTTTGGCTCAGTGCAGGGACAAGAGAGTACAGGATTCAATGCACAGAGATGAGGGCAGGTTACCTGCATCTCTTCAAGACTATAACAGAATTTGAGGGCAATTGACAAAACCATGTGAGTCTGGGAGTCTCCCTAAAGGGGACTGCCTCACATCTCAGATATCCCTGCCAATGTCCCTCTATTAGCAATAGATATAAAAGACTGCTTTCTTTGCATTTTTCTTCACCCCTGAGACTGCGAATGTTTTGTATTTTCAGCCCAGCCTTGTGGAGACAGTGTGGAAGATAGGCAGAACCATCTCTCATGCTAGCACCTCATGGGTGTCAGGGCCGGTGTTCTAGCCCACTGAGCCAGAGGCCTGAGCTGCTGCAGCAGAGAGAACACACCACATGGCCTCAGGCCTTGCCTAGTCGGAAAGATGGCATCTCCTAACTACAAGCCAGATAGGGTGCCACCATTTTAAATAATTATTGTAACACTGTCTACTAAATTAGAGAACATGGGTGACATCAATTTGCCATAAGGCATTGGATCTGAGGCCTCAGGGATTGGTGCCCATCATTTGTAAAGTTGGGGTAGTGATAAGGGATATAATATATACTCCTTTTACAATTTACTAATATATTATAGCCTCCATTACACACACACACACACACACACACACACACACACACACACACATATTTATTACAACTTGGAATCCATAAATCTCACTAAATAAAAAATATAAAGTTACCTTATGGTCCCTTTTCAGGACTTTCTTTACTTTGTTTCCTCTCTGAACAAGACCATTAATAACTTGTTTGGGGGCAATGGTGTCTCTGGCAAACCTAAGAAAATTGGTATATTGTTCAAGACTTAGGAGAGCTAGCTCTTTCATTTGATGTTCAGTCTTTGTAGGATGGGATTCACTGAATTTCTGACTGGAACAGTCTGTGAGGCTGGACCATTTGACCTAGCTACTTTTGAAGTGATCCTGCATGTAACAAATGAGCCACTCTATGTAGGTCAAGTGCACTGTGCCACCAGACAGGCATAAGAATTAGTGAGGTTGCGTGAACTCAAACATTGGGAATCTCAGAGATTTGAGAACTGTAGGAATAGAGTCACTTCCTACCTGTCTTTGTATTGCTTTGGAACATATAACCACAATACCCATTTCAGGGGACCATGGCCAGTCAGTTAGATAATATAGCACTGGAATCCTTCCCCATACAAATGGCATATCACTAACACCCCAAACAATAGAAAATATTTACCCCCTCTCAATCCTATCCTACCTTCCAAGGTTTATATAGTCCCTGCCCACATGGAATAAAGTACACAAGTTATTCCACTGAGGGCCATCTGAAAGTGCCTGTTCTTGCTGAGCTGTAACATTTATAGAAGAATTCTCTCTTCAAGAGTATTCACCCTTGGTTGTTGGACCAGCCTGAAAGAGGCTTACAGGATCAGTTGGCTTCAGAGGCTCAAATCAGAGCCAGTGGTAGCTCATGCCATCACTACAACTCCCACTGCCCCCCCCCCCCGACACCACTGCAGGCACAGCTGTTGAGAGACCCAGGATCCTAGCTACTTACCCTGTGCAAAACACCCAAACATCTTTATTTTTATTCTAAGAGCTGTAAGACAGCTGGCCAGATTGGAGCCCTGTGAAACCTATTTATCCCAGGATCCCTTTGGCCCCATTTGATCTGGTGTATAGAGACATGTAACACCCAGAGAGAAGCAGGTAGACTGTGGACTACATGTCTGTGAGGCTGGATCATTTGGGCAACTTGTCTTGCTTTCATTGGCGTCTGATTCTTTTGTTGTAAAAACACATGAACTTTTGAAGGTAATATGCATTTCTGCATTAACACATGTATGAAATGTGGGGTGTGGACAAATCAGCTAAAGATGATTCTCTGCTCTCTGTTTGAGCAGGTGAAAGCCATCAAACAAAAAGTCTGTTTGGATTATATAACCAAACTGAATATTAATCTCACTCCATGCCATGTGAGAGGATGGCGTATAATAATAAGTCACGAGGACTCTATTGACAATATGATTTATTGGCTACTGCAGATATATTTATGTCTCAGCCAGTCTCAGAGCTGTTCTCATGTAGCAAGATCACATTTCCCATCATCTGTTTTGTTGCTCTCCTGGGTCTCTTTGTACTTGTCTGCAGCCAGCAATTTCAAGTGGTCTTCCCCAGTCAAATCAAATCTTTATTAATTTTGAAGGGATGCATAGATTTTTGTTTCCTGCTTAAAGAAAGGCATAACCTCTCCCCCTGTGTAACACATTTTCTAACTTCCATTCTGAACTTAACATAGCCTTATTACATATGAGCTGGTTTAACTCAGCAATCTTTTCTAAAACCCAGTGTTTCAGCAGCTGTACTACCGGTCTCATTGACATTTGAAAAATTTAAAGATGATAAAGCATTATTTAATCTATCTTTTGAAGATATCATATCCCTTTTATGTTTAGGAAAATTTACTTTAAAGTCCTGTTAAATCTCTCAATAACTGCTTGAACTATAGACCATTTTTCAGTGTCAGAATTTTCACTTATTTATGTGATATGCTAATCATGCCAATTAGATAACAGTTTCAACTAAGATCTATTTATTAAAAATCTTATCAATGTGTGTTTTCTTTTTTCTAAAGAAAAGTCTACTTGATGAGGATGGTAAGGCAGTCTTACCAGACTAAACCCCCAAGAAGGATATGTAAGATGTAAGATTTGGCTGGATATAGAAGTTGGATTTAGTGTTAACATTCTTCTCTCTCTCTCTCTCTCTCTCTCTCTCTCTCTCTCTCTCTCTCTCTCTCATCTCTTTCTTTCTTTCTCCTGTCCTTTTATTGAAAATTTATTTTTCTCATACTATAATTAGTATATCCTGATTATAGTTTCCCATTCTTCTACTCCTCCCAGTTTCCCTCTGCCTCCCCCATGGATCCACTACTTTTCTGAATTTATAAATTTCAAAATGCCCCGTAATCCATTGAGTTATTTTAATAACTCAATGCATATAATAATGCATATAATAATGTTTCTATTCAAAATTTTACCCACTAGTTAGTGCCATTATAGTACAATATTTTCCATGTTTCTGAATAAACATCACAAAAGAAATACTGCATCAAACATATGAAATATCCATTCAGTAGTGATAAAAATATACAAGAAGACATAGATTGAACAAGGAAAGCATCTACAGATGTTGTCCACTGGAGCTAGGTTTTAGGAAACTGAAAATTCCACACAAAGGCATATTTACACTAAAAGAATTTATGCAGGATAATATAGTAGGTAGATGTGTTTAGATAATTTTGAACAACTATCATTTCAGGAAGGTGACTAAGAAGCAAACTCTAGGTCTCCAGGAGACAGAGACAACATATATCAATTTTGTGGAGATATAGAAAATAAAGAAACTACAGATTGAAAAAATTAAGAAATAAAATGTTCTATTAGTATGGGTCAATCAAAGAGGAGGGGCTGTCATGACTCCCATAGCCCAGATGTTTTTAATAAAGGCTATGCTCTACAATATTCTTCTTTTGAGATTCCCAGATAGAGTAAGGAAACAGAAACTAATGCACATAGCAGTAAAATCTGTTACTAACACTATGAGCATTGGTATCACAGGACCAGACACATTTTAATACTGAATAAAGGAGAGAGATTCCTTAAGTTCATATAGACTACCTCTCTCTAATATCGTCTTGTTTAATTTTTAAAGAGATTAATTTCCTTTTACATTTTTTTGCATATGAGTGGTTTATATCCAAGGATATGCACTATATACATTTTAGGTTTGTTTAGAAGACAGAAGAGTGTGCTGAATTCTTTAGACTTGGCATTGTAGATGGTTTTGTGTCACAATGTAGGTTCTGATAACTGAACCCAGATCCTCAGCAAAAGTAGAATATAATCTTATTAACTGACAATTCTCCAGCCCATCCAATCTCCTAATATACTCCTAATTTCACCCTGTTCCTCTTGTCTTGTTTTAGGTTTTCTTTTTTTATTTTAAATCAGTTTAATCTTTGTTCTGTTGCTACTGACAATATGCTGACAAAATATTTAACATTTTTTTTACAACCATTGTTAGAGAAGAAGTATTAATGATCTGTGTTGTGTTCTACAGTAGGTTTTATTTTTCAATTTGTCTAGTCTGCTTCTTTAATTTCTTTTCAACTTCATTCAGTGTGTGTGTGTGTTTGTGCATGTATGTGTGCATGCGTGTATGCACTTGCATAACTTATGGGAGTTAGTTCTTTTTCATTTCTTTTTTCATGTAATTTTCCTAGGATCAAAGTCAATTTATCTGGCTTTGTGGTATTGACTTTTCCCACTGATCCTCTGCTTTTTCATCTTAATAACACTCATGTTGGGAGCTGTATATAAATTTCTCTGAATAGCTTGATAATATGCTTTATTACTTTACAAACATCTCAAAGTATCTGGTAAAATTTAAAGTGAATCTGACTACATAAGATGTCAGAACTTTAGTCATGTCAATCCCAAATTCTTGAACATAAACATTAGCTTTCTAATAAACAGCAAATCCACATCTCTGAGGTCAGAATATTCAAGTGTTTTCTGTATTTTATATTACATATGAACTGAGGTTAGATTATTGAGAAATAATAAGTTAATGACCAGCAAGAAGCATGTTAATGAAAATTTCTAACTCATTCTTGACTTGTTTAAAGATAGTTTAGGAAGAAGACAGTGAAGAGATATTAAAAAATGAGTGGTGTCTACCTTTACAATTTAAAATTCTTTCTGAAACATTGTGTCAGATAGGAATTGTTTTATTGATAGTTACAGAATAACCACTGGACCATTCAATCCATAGAGAAGTACTTGTTGAATATTTATTGTATCCAAGAAAAATAGATACCAAAGAAATGTTACCAAATGATAAATCAACCTTTCAAAACTTAGAACACAGTAGAAAAAGAACAAAGAGAACTGAAATTAATGATTAAAGTTGCCATGGTAGGAATGGGTCATAGTAGCTTGTGTAAGGTAGCAATAAAATCCCCATGTGACAAATGATATCAGAGCTGGATAAAGAGAAGAGTTTTTAAGACTTCAGAGTAAATGTTGCCAGATGGAAAACAGCAAGTGCACTCATTTTTATACTCGCAACAAAGAAAACACAAGTCAGGGTAATTCAAGGAAGGGTTCATGAAAGGTAAAAAAGTATTGGAATTCTATTCTGAATAGGATGGGATATATTAAAATATTTCAATAGGAGTAACCTTTTATGAAAATGTTTTAAATATCATGTGTTGTACAAACAACTTATCTCATGAATTTTACAAGCTATAATAACTACCAGCTTGGAAAGACATGCCTACTATTGCTATTGCCAGGAGTCATATAGGAGAAGCCAAAAACTAGCAGATGACCTTCCTGAGCTGGTTTTGCCATGGACTGTAAAGCTATGACAGATTTTCTCCTTTAGGTAAGGCTGAGAAAATTACATCTGAGGAAATATTCTTCCTATTAATATGCTTTTCCTGATATATATATATATATATATCTCAAGCTTTAGGTAGTAGCCCACCCCTTTGAGCAGGTTTCTGCAGAATAATGATGATGTACTATCTTATAGTAATGTTATATAGACAAAAAATAATTTCTTAATTCTCAATTATGGTTCTATAAGAATTTCAAAAGTTATATTAGTAATTTTTAAGCTTTTTAAAATAACGGGACTGTTATTAAATCCTCTCTGATAATTAAAACTCAATGAGAACTCTGACAGTCAATGAGTTAATTGTGTCTAAGATAGAAATCAGGGAGACATTACAAGAAGTTGTAAAACAATTAATCAAAGGGCAGAAAGGAACTAGCAATTAATTGTAGGTACAAGGAAAGAAGATAAAAATTGACTGGGTTTATCAATATGAAATTTCAATGATGACTTGGTTATAAACTTTATTCTCCATGAACCTGTAGAGTTAGTGACAGTAAATATTTAGCCAGGTAATTACTTTTCAATGTATATGCATGTAAACATCTCTGTTGTAAACTTCTTATTCAATTTATAATTTAAATTTATGTGCAAAGTTGTGGTAAACTTTTCACCATAGGAATAATATATTCTGAAATATGTATATGTGCTGAGAACAAAGAAATCTCAGAGAACTTTCTAGAGAGCAAGAGAAGCACCTTTTAAGAGGAGAAATTTGGGGGGGGACTTTTTAGAGAGCACAAATATTGAATAATGTTTTAGATATAGAACTTAGAAATAAAGATTAAAATCACTTTTCAAAGTGCTCTCTTTTATTTTTCCCTGCAATGTTCACTAGCAGTCTGGGAGTTAGAGCTAGTGAATTTCCTGCAGAGAAGGGGCATGGTGTACTTTAATTAATCCCCTGATGTTAGGCTATAGGTACTATTTACTTAGGCCAGTGGTTTTTAACCCTCAGAATGAACAAGAAAGTTTTTAAAAAGTTTTTAGAAGTTATTAGCAAACATTCACTATAGTTAGAGAGCTAGAAGTTTTGAGACCACCAGTCTTTAAAACTACATCTATAGATCATAAGTCTTTAAAGCTATACCTACATCTGAATCTGTGTCCCAATTCAAACCATTCCAGGCTGTGCAGGCTCTCAGTATGCTATACTGACACAAATCTCATAGGAGTAACCAACGACTTTCTGACTGAATCTAATCTAGCTCCAGAATGTGAAACCTATACCTAATATCACTCTCAGGGCCAAACTTGTGCTACAAAGATTAAATGCTCTAGCAAAGAATCTACTACCATTTTATTACTAAATGGGAATAGTGCTAAACCACTTTGAAATGACTTGTCATTATAACAGTAGATTTGCATATTTCCCCAACTACATTAGAGAGTTTTTGTTTTGCTCATCGATATGCAGATAATTAGAGATTGTTGAAGATACAGCTCTAAATGGGACACACATTTCACTCCCCTCTACTTTACAAGCAAAGGAGTCATTATAAAAGAGTAGGTAAAAGATTACAAGAGGCAGAGGTAGTGACTGATTACACAGACACTTTTCAATGACAACAAAGAAACCTTTTAAGCAGACACAACAGAATGGTAGCAGATATAAACTCACCTGTTAGTGTGTCTGAGCTCAAACCATACAAAAGCCCAACATGGAATTGGAAAAAGAAATTGACAATCAGTATTTGCCAGGAGGAGACTAAATTGTCTTTAAGAAATTATCCTTGCCTATACACCAGAGTATATAAAGGCAACACAAGTATCTGACAAAGAGAACATGAAGTTGGAGAGGGAGCTATAGGATTAAGATGAGGAAAATGCTGCAAATACTTTGTATAAAATTCTGTAAGACAGATTTGAAAATACAAAACTAGGACATGCAATAAAAAATAGTTATATAGTTACATATCCTGGGAGGAAAGTGAGATGAAAAGAGTAGTAAAAAGACTAATATAAAAAATCTGAATGGTAGTCACATGGGTCTTGCATGATTTCTAGTATTATTTTAAATGTTATAAAACAACAGATTACTTTAAGAAAGTGTTTTCTTACCAACCTGTCTCTTCAGAGCATCCTTAATCTCATTATTTCTGAGGCTGTAGATGAGTGGATTCAACATGGGGATCACTACCATGTAGAACACAGATACCACCTTGTTCTGGTCTGTGGAGTAGCTGGACTTGGGCATCACATAAATAAATGTGATGGTCCCATAGAACAGAGTGACTGCTGTGAGATGGGAGGTGCAGGTGGAGAAGGCCTTCTGTCGACCCTCAGTGGAGTGCATCTTTAAGATGATAATAAGGATATAGGAATAGGAGATAGCTATGACAAACACTGTGAACATAGTAACTGAGCCAGCAGAAACTGAAACAAGAACTACAGAGATACTGACATCAGAACAGGACAGTTCAGCTAAAGGAGCAAAATCACAGAAGAAATGCTCAACTCTATTTGAGCCACAGAATAGAAAAGAAAAAAAGGAAATGATAGCAAAGGAAGCATTAAGAAGACCTCCTATATAAGATCCCACAACCAACTGGACACAGACTTGTGTGGACATCTTGGTGGAATAAACCAGTGGGTTGCAGATTGCCATGAAACGATCATAAGCCATGGCAGCCAAAAGGAAACATTCAACTGACCCAAAGATATCACCTAAGCTGAGCTGTATGCCACATCCAAGGTAAGAGATGGTATTTCTTTCCACCAAAAAGTTGAGAAGCATATTTGGTGTGACAGAAGATGAAATACCTATGTCAACAGAAGCCAAGTGGCTGAGAAAAAAGTACATGGGGTGATGGAGCTGGGAAGAGACTCTGATGAGAAGGATGGTGCTGAGGTTCCCAGACACAGTCACCAGGTAGATGCACAGGATGATGGTGAAAAGGATAACTCTAAGGACTGGGTCATCTGTTAAGCCTAACAAAAGGAATTCTGTCACTGCGGTGTGGTTCCCATCCTCCAGGAAAGCCATGGGGCAGTGTAGCTGCTGCCAGATTGAGGCTGTGATGGATATAAGACAGAAAGAATTTATAAATAGTTTACTTAAGTTTTTTAATACAGACATGGAGAACATTACAAGCTAATATATTATTTTACAAATTGCAGCAACAATGGATAGTTTACTTAGATTTTTATTGTTTATATATTTGTATAAAATGAGGCCTGGAAATTTGTTTAAGAAAAATGTTAGAAATATGTCATAAAATATATGTAACTTTTATTTACATTTATTTATAATAAAACACACTTGATTGTCATTAAAGATGTAGATATAAAATTATTAGTCTTTTTCTGGTGAGGTTGCTTTTCTTATAAAGGTTCTCATCATCAAGACAGATACCTCACAGCCAGAGTTCAATTACTGGAACTCAGATAGGGGGAGGAGAGAAACAACTCCTGAATGTTGTTCTTTGACATCCACACATATGATGTTTCCTGAACCATTCTTTTCACACAAATAACAGGAAAATATACAATAATATAATTCTTGGTAACAATATTTATTATAAATATAACAAAAGATTAAATTATAAAAGCATGTTATCATTTAATGAAGATTTAAATCTTTGCTAACTTTTACTGAATACTTACTAAATCATTATCACATGATTTAAAATTTTATGTGTTTTGGTTTTGTTGTCTATCATCAATTAATTTCTTTTTATTTCCATTTTATAAAAGAAAATAGTTACATCAAGTACTTGCACATCTGATCTCTAGCACTCACAGAGTTTTTCACAGCAGTCCATGGTTCTAGGTCTAAGGTCCAAATGAACTCTTCTGGTGATCATGGGGACCAAGCATGCATGAGATGCACATACATATGCACATACATGCAGTATTGATAACCACAAAAATAAAAATAGCAGATCTTTTAAAAGGGAATTAGAAATGAACACAAGGAAGGTTTGACTCCGTCTATTCCTTTTAGTGACTACACTATAAATGAAGGGTGTCTATGAACTTGAAGGCACATACAAATTAAAGACAGACAGCTGGGTAGCATTGCACTTTTCCACTATACAGAGAGGTGCTTTACTGGTGACACTGGTCATAAAATCTGTCATTTTTGTAAGTAAGGTCATGTCTTCATTGACTTTTAAAAAGATGATACATTTTCTTTTTAGAATTGAGAAGAAATAGAATAGAGATGTATTATCACACCAAATTTACAAATCGAACTTTCTGTTGTAAGTTCATTAAATATTTTAAGTATTCTAAATAGATCACTATTTTGAGGGAATTTGAAATATCTTGTTCATCACCATGCAAAATATGACTGCTATTATCACATTATCATTTTTATTAAAACACACTAAATCCTTTTCCAATATTATAGTGTTTCAAAACTAGAGTGGGATGGAATCAATTCACATGATTTTCCACAGAGTACACTACTTCTCACATTCTCTATTTACATTTTCATTTGTCCACTGTGATATTTGTGATGCTGGAAAATTCACTCTACAAATAAAACAGGTCTTTGCATATGATATTCACTGACATAAGCATTTCAAAGTGTTTGTTGCCTGGATGCTATATGTGTACACCTTTGAGAGTCATGTTAGTTTTGGGTCTTTCCAGTGAATGGGTAAATAAATCATCTTTGAAAACTGGAGGTAGCTGGGAAGAGTAGAAGGGGAGAAACTATAGAATCTATTGCATGAGAGAAAAAAAATATTTTCAATAAATAAAAAAAAATCTTAGTTTTATACCCAATCATTCTGAATAATTTGTCTATGTAAATATAAGGTGATTCAATAATGTTAGTTTATTTTTATTTTGTTACATATTTGTATTATTGTATCTGATTTCTTTTTATACAATGCTTTGGAATATAGTGCATTTTCTAAGAAAAAAATTTATATTTACCAGCCAAGTAAAATATCTTACCTCTTGAAATAAGAATTCATTTCAAAGTAAGAAGTCCAAGGTTTTTTATGGTTTTATAGCTGCAAAGTTGTCTTCATTGTCTTTGTCACTGAATATAAGTCCCTGCTGAGGCTCTGGAATCCAGTGTGAATTTAAATCATCAGGGATCATTTCCTCATTCCCAGTGAGTACTGAGCAGTGTATTTCACAAAAACACAATTAATTTTCAAGGAGTCTCTCAATCTCATGCAATATCTTGTTTTTCTCTTTATGTGAGTATTGATATACTTGGTAATCATGAGAGGTACAGAATAACTAATTATTTTGGATAATTGTTCAAGTTGATATTTGATTCAGGTAAGTTTATATTAAAAGATATTAAATGAAGTAAAGTATTTTGGCTTTTTTCATTCACATACATGGATATTTCTTTTAGTATTTTAGTGGTTGATATAACATACTATTTTAGATAGATCCATGGTGAATATAGGGATGAATGAGATACAAAGTTGAATAGTTATTTGAGTCAAACATAATTTTTATCGGCAAGAGTATAAAATATAATTGTTACCTAGAATATAGTCCAAGAAAGGTATGGATATTTTCCAAGTAACTATTAGCTTTTTGTAATTCATACCGTCAAGTAGGTGACATGTGGTAAAATTTTATATGCTATAGAGAGGATAGAAGGCACAATGATTTTAACCTGAAGAGTCATCTCAACTCTATTGCTAATCTTTATTTTTTTTCTGAATAGGACCTCAACAGCACAGGCCAACATTTAATAAATGGAACTTCATGAAGCAGAAATGCTTCTGTCCAGCAAAGGACATCAGCACATGACTAAGCAGATAACATTTATTAGCTATTTATGTGATAGAAGTATATAGTATCTAGAATATTTAAGAAATAAACAAAACCTAAACATCAAGAAAACAATTCAATTAAAAACAGACACAGAAGTAAACATCTGAAAAGATAAAGATAAGATGGCTGAGAAACTTTAAAAAATATTCAACATCCATAGTGGTCAGAAAAATGAAGCTTTAAACTTCTTTGCATTGTTATCTTTTTAAAAAATTTTTAATTGGATATTTTATTTATTTATAATACAGATTTCATCCTCTTTCCCCATTTCCCCTCCATAGAATCCCCTATCCAATCCCCCTTCCTCCTTTATGCTTTTATACTTTTTAATTACATGCATGTATTAAGGTCAGTTCTAGGTTGAGGGTCTAGCAATACAATAGATGCAAATAGTCAAGGAACAAGCAAGACAATAAACACAAATAGTCAAAGAAAAAATCTGAGAAACACTAAACACAGTTTTTGGAATGTATATAATTGTATGTGAATGAATAAAAGCATCAATGCCTTTGGTTCTATCAGCAAGAAGATGGAATTTATTTCTGAAACACTAAAGCTGACAGAAAAAAAACGAGTAAATTTGATCATCACCCATATATGGAAGTTTATTGAATCTTTCTTAAAGGCAGTCAAATTTCAAAGGAGATATAGACAGGTCTGCTCCCTTGTGCACATGAGGATGAGGGGCTAAACTATGAAGTCTTTCTAAAACTGTCCTTTTCAAAGCCTCAAGGTTGAACTTATAAACTAGAATGTCTTCTGGGAGGCTATCTCCACTGCTGTTCTTGTTTGCTTCCCTTGGTCTTACAAGCGCAATCTAACATAGGTACTGAGCTTTTGCTCCTAAGAAAAATTCAGATTAATGAGGGATGGGTTTTCTGTTTTCTATGGAACTTAGATTAGGCCAGTGCCACAGGTTTATACCATACATCAGATTTTTATGGGTACATTAAATTCATATGTCAAAGGCAACTTTTTTGTAAAAAGAACAATTTTACCAACTCCAATTCCCTAGTAGATCTCTATCATTTCTTGCACAATGTACAAAGATAACTCATAAGGCTTATGTCTGGATAATCTGCTGTTGACCCAGACACATACAGAAGCAGTGAACAGTTAGCTTCCTGTTGCAAAAAAAGGAGCTGAGCTAATCAGCTAGCATTGACAATAAGGGCTAATTGTTAGGATCAAGTTTTTAAGGCCCCAGTCTCCAGTGAATTGAATTTGTTGCTGTATATCTGTGGTTGAACACCACCAAAGAAATGCATGGTAAAGCAAAACCCCTCTATTTATGGTCAATAAGAAAAAAAGACAGACTATTCTGGGTGCAAAAACTCCTTTATGGCATGTCTCTAATAAAGTAAAAACTGCCCACTTGGTTCAACATCTCTGATATGTGCACTTTAAAATAGCACTAAAGCACCTATATTTACCCAAAACATAAAATACTAGAGGAAGTTAAGAAGCAATCTGTATTTGAGTTAATGATAATTCATCTAAAAAAGAAAATAAATTCCAAATGTTTTCAGAAGATTATATTTTACAAGTTTCAATTTATACTCTTAATTAAAACTTCAGTTTTTTCAGTCAAAGTATCTTACTATGTCTCTGTTATGTCTTATGTAATCTGAAAATTGAATTCTAATAAATAATGTGATTCTCATTCACTAATAACCTCAAAAGACTTTTTCAATCATAGACACTCAATTTTTTGAATGTTATTATATCTTTAAGACATTTTTGCTATAGCAATCCACCAGCATAAAAGATTTCTTTAAGAACATGTTATCCTGCCTATATGTTTCTTAAGAGCATCTTTAATTTCATTATTTCTGAGGCTGTAGATGAGTGGATTCAACATGGGGATCACCACTATGTAGAACACAGATACCACCTTGTTCTGGTCTGTGGAGTAGCTAGACTTGGGCATCAGGTAGATGAATGTGACAGTGCCATAGAACAGAGTGACTGCAGTGAGGTGGGAAGTGCAAGTGGAAAAGGCCTTGTAGCGGCTCCCAGTGGAACACATCTTCTGAATGGTGATGAAGATGTAGATGTAGGAGATAGCAATGATAAGGACTGTGATCACAATGACAGTGCCACCAGAAATAGTTACAAGAACAATAAAGACACTGTCATCAGAACAGGAGAGCTCAACTAAAGGAGTAAAGTCACAGAAAAAGTGATTGATTATATTTGGTCCACAGAAGAAAAAAGAAAAGAATGAAAGAGTGAAGGAGGAAGCATTAAGAAAACTGCTTATGTATGCTACTACAAGCAACTGGACACAGACTTGTGTGGACATCTTGGTTGAATAAAACAATGGGCTACAGATTGCCACAAAGCGATCATAAGCCATGACAGCTAGAACAAAGCACTCAACTGTCCCAAAGAAAGCACCTGAGCTAAGCTGGATACCACACCCTAGGGTTGTAATCGTATTTTTGTCCACCAGGAAGTTGACAAGCATATTGGGAGTGACAGAAGATGAGTAGCCTATGTCAGCAGAAGCCAAATGGCTGAGAAAAAAGTACATGGGGTGATGGAGCTGGGAAGAGACTCTGATGAGAAGGATGGTGCTGAGGTTCCCAGACACAGTCACCAGGTAGATGCACAGGATGATGGTGAAGAGGACAACTCTAAGGACTGGGTCATCTGTTAAGCCCAATAAAATGAACTCTGTCACTGCAGTGTGATTCCCATCCTCTTGAAAAGCCATGGGGCAGTGTAGCTGCTGCTAGATCAAGACTTTGATGGAGACATTACAGAAAGACATTTACAAAAATGTAAATACATTTATGGAACATACATTTAATTGATGTTATAACATAAAGTGTGAAGTTAATATATTTGCCTAGTTTGATCATTGGGATAAATAGTGGTATTAGGAATAGAATAAAAATTATTAGGATTGAGGATGATATGATGTTTATTACTTTTATTTGAATTTGCACAAAGGTTTTTGGTTCTTAAGACCAAAGGATTACTACTATCCTACAAAAGTTAACACAAACATGAAGTTATCACAAATAAATATATCACTTAAAGAGAATGTGACAGTTTAATCTGACAAAGTTTTAATCATGTCTCTTGACATGTATACATTCATGTGTAATTAATATCTATTAATATAATTTTATTTATTTTTGTATGTTTTCTTCAACTCCCTTCATTGTAATTTTATTGAAAATAAATTTCTTTTCCTATAGAAAACATTGTGACCACCATTTTTGCTACCTTCATACCTGCTAGTTCCCCCATACTCTCCCCACAGTAATACTTTCCTCCTTCCCGAGATTTTTTTCAAAAAGTTGTTGAAACAACAACACATATGTTCAAGAAACAATAACCACATATGAAAAAAACAAGATACTATGAAAGAAGACAAAAGATTTCATTTTGAGATGGGACAAGGCAGTAGGAAGAAAAGAGTTTCAAAGCAGGGAGTAAAGTCAGAGACAAGTCTGCTTTTACTATTACCACTCCAACAAAATACCAAGCTAACAGCTATAGTATTCACAGAGGCTCCTTTGCAGACTCCTGTAGGCCTCATGCTTGCTGCTTCAGTTTCTGTGAGCCAATATGAAGCCTGCTTATTTTATTATAAACACGAACACTAGAAACCTTCTTTCATATAATGTATCTCTTGTTTTTTTATTTATACATGGTAAATATGCTTATATGGGTTTTATCTAAAGTTTTAAAATTTTGAGACTTACATAAGTAACAAAAGTTATAAATACCACAAGAAATTAAAATATACAATCTCAGAATTATATAATCACGACTAATTTTTACTGATTGTTTATTAAGCACAAGGACATGTCATAGAATTTAACATAGAGGAATTTGATTTGTAAAAGGTAGTAATAATCAATTTTACTTATTTCTATTTCATTGAGAATACTTAGTTTCATAATTGGTAAATGGCTTAAGACTACATGAGAAGTCAAGAATGAGGATGTAAACTGCAGACAGCCTGAACTTGTTCTAACTTTTAAGTAACTATGACCTATGAAAGAGTCAGAATTAAATTGAGAGCACATAGTTTTGCTGCTATGTGCTTAACACACAAAAGGTCAGGGTCTTTAATCCATAGTGAAAATTGAAAAAGCATGGCTACACTGAGACAAATTTTCTTATTAGAACTTGGAAAACTGAAAAGAAATCAGTTTTTTCAAACTGGAGCATGATGAAATGAAATCACATGGTTGTCTATGAAGAACCATGGTGAGTAATTTTTAAACCTAAAAATTAAGAAGTTTGCTCAGGCTCATTCCATGAAGGACTACGTGCGCTCTTATCTCAAAAAAATTTAACATTATAACTACTCTTTGTCTAAAATATCTGGTGGTTGTGACACTAGAACATTGAGTCAGTAAGCAAAGCATGTATTTCCACAGGACAATACCAACAGTATGCCATCAAAGCACTTCAAAGTTAAGGACTTCATTTGCCTTAGTAGTAGGTTTCTATACTATTAAAGCTAATACCTGATTCTGGATTCACCAGTGGCTAGATAAATAATAATTCTTTAACTACGGAGTTTACCTGGATATTTATAGGGGTTTAAATGTAAAAAATACAAGTTAATTCAGCTAGTTTTTGGTCTAGATTATTTGCTTCTTCCACTTGACTTGTGTGTCCACTAAAACCTATAAACTTGGATACATTTTCAAAGGATAAAGTATTCTCCAAAGATAAAGCCCAAATAGTAAACCAGATTTGCCCATAAAACTCAAAACTTACCTCTTCCAATCAGTATTCATTGCAAAGTAATAAGTCAAAGTTACTTTGCTTTTGTAGCTACACAGCTGTCTCCAGGTATCATTGTATGTCATGGAGTAAGTCCCTGCTGAGACTCTGGATTCAACTGTGAATTCAAGTCACTGAGGATCATTATCTTATTCCCAGTTAATTGCACATAAACACTACTTTTTAAGGAGTTTGTAGTCTCTAATGGTATTTTCCTCTTATGTAAGAATTAACATGCTTCCTCTGATAATTATTCAAAGAATATGCTAAAATTTTATCGGGTGAAATACTGGTTTTAGCTTCTTTCATTCAATTCCTGTTTAGTTTATAACTGCTTTGTTATGCATGAAACAACATATTCTTCTTCAATTTTCACTGAATCTTTTATGAGGTAAAATAGATGTTGGATGTTTTCTATGTATATCCTAGGATTGTTCAACTCTGTTATTGAAACCCTCACTTATTTCCAGGAGCTAACTGGTTGTTACCTTCTCATTGGAAAAATTTTATTTTAGTGTTCAACTTTGAGTGACAAAAGATATAATCTGGGGCATGAGCATATTTGTTAGAATGCAATATTACAATCAATCACATGTACTTAAAAGAACAATATCAGCTGCTTCTTCAGTGTGGTTTATATTCTCACCTGCTATTATCTTTTGGTTTGGCTTATAGTAACTAGATGTTAGAAAGTAGTTGGGTGCATGCATGCCTTTCCTGTCTTATTGAACCATTGTACACATATTTCCTGGTTTAGTGGTACTTTTGTTGCAACCAGAAACCATAGTTAACCAAGATTATATAAGTAAAGCTTTCTCTTAGCACCTTTCATGGTAACTTGTAGTAGTATGAAATTTAATCAGAAGAGAGGAATCATCAAGTTAGGTACCAGCCTAATTTCTGTATGTCATGCAGCCAAGCAAGTGATATCTTCAAAAATAGTACTTCACCATCCAGGTCTCACATAGAACTCAATGCAATAGCAACAGTCTTTAAGTTTGTAGTGTCTTGGGTACTCTTCATGTGCCATAACTCTTAGATAGCTTAATGTTAGGCACCATAAGAACCTCACCCCAAGATGGTGATGGCCACCCGAGGGCCGAGTGATAAACAAGTCCTTATTAGGTATGAAGGCTGTGCTTCAAGGTGGCCTGACCTTACGCAAGTGTCACGAGCCTATGGAGAGATGATACGTGGCATGGGTTCATGGGCCCCTGGCAGGGTTTATAAGCTGCTCCCGGGAAGGGATCAGGAGCTCACCATCTTGACTACCAACTGCTAAGCATCCTGAGTAAACTGCTGTGAGAAGGAACCGGTTGTTCCGTGTTTTAATTCCTGCTGGTCAGGGTTGGTGCGACACATTTGGTGGCCGCTACAGGGACGTTAAAGTCCCTGGGTTCCAGAACTCTCAGTGGACAGGGCAGTCGACCGGTAAGTGCCCGGTGAATGGGGCCAAGATTCTAAAAAGGTTCTCGGAAGGAGACAAGACTGAAACCGTGGTAAAGCTGCTTTAAAGATCGTCGGGTTGCAGCAAGCAGGAAAAGAAGGAAAGTGAAACTATGGATAACTCAACCTCCTGCCCAGTAATGCTAGCTTTAAGAGAATTGCTGAAAAGGAAAGGACTTAAAATTAAAGATAGAGTCCTAGATAATTTTCTTCAGGAAGTTGATACTGTTGCCCCATGGTTTGCGGTGTCAGGACACTTAATGTTGTCCAGCTGGGATAAACTTGGAAGAGATCTAGATTTTGTGTGGAAGCAAGGAACTTTAAAAAGAGGGGTCAGAGGAATCTGGAAATTGGTGTGCTGCTGTTTAGAAAGTGAAGAATTCAAATCTGCCATTCATGTCTCTAAGGTGGCTCTAGAGCGGGTTAAGGAATCTCTCTCACTCTGAATGCTCTGATAGAGGATCAGAGAAAGGTGGCGAAAGTAAGAAGGGGATTGCTAGCCTGTATTCTAGTCTGAAGGATTTGGATGGTGATAGCAGCTCAGAAAGCTCTGGTGATAGCAGCTCAGAAAGCTCTGGTGAGGAAGAGGATGAGTTAGACAAAATGGAGGAAGATATAGAAGAGTTGCTAGCCAAAATGGAGGCGATAGCCCTTTCGAAAAGGAAAAAGGAGGTGGGGGGAGAAAAGGCAGAAGTGGGTTTAAGCCACAGCCCTGGGCGGTACCCAGTGCGCTGCCTTTGGCTCCCCCTGCAGGAACGCTGCCTTATGCGGAGTTTCCGCAGCCCCCACCATTGAATCAGAGATCTTCTTTTTGCCCTCAGATGTGGAAAGAGGCCATAGGAGCCTTTCCTGTTTTTGAGGATGCCAATCAACAAAGGTATCATGAACCTTTAGATTTTAAACAACTGAAAGCCTTGGCTGAGTCAATGAAGGCCTATGGCATTAATGCCTCATTTACACAAGCCCAGTTAGAGAGGATTGCCTTAAAAGCCATGACACCTGCAGATTGGATGAGTACAGTAAAAGCCTGCTTAATGATGGGACAGTATCTTGATTGGAAGTCTTTATATACTGATTATGCACAAGCACAGGCTCATGCTAATGCAGCCAATAATCAGCCTGCTTGGAACTTTGATATGTTAATGGGACAAGGTCAGTGGGTTGTTAATCAGACAGCTTACCCTTTGGAGGTGTATAATCAGATTAATGGCATGGCCATGAAAGCCTGGAAAGCCCTGCCAAATAAGGGAGAGGTCTCTGGCAATTTAACGAAGGTCATTCAGGGACCTACAGAGCCATTCTCAGACTTTGTGGCTCGTATTATGGAGGCAGCAGGAAGAATCTTTGGTCACCCCGATGTCGCCATGCCCTTGATTGAGCAATTAATTTTTGAACAATGCACCAGAGAATGCCATAACGCTATAACCCCCCTGGAAGCCAAAAGAACTCCAGGAATGGATGAAAGCTTGTAGAGAACTTGGAGGGCCTCTATCTAATGCCAGTTTGGCCACTGCAGTGATGCAGCTGACAAAAGAAAAAAGAAACACTCCAGGGGCATGTTTTCTATGCAGCTTGCAGGGTCATCTAAAGAGACAATGTCCCAATAAGGGGCAAAGACAAAGTGGACACCCAGGACCGGGGCTTTGTCCCAGATGTAAGAAAGATAATCATTGGGCCAGTGAGTGTAGGTCAGTCAAAAACATTAATGGACAGCCTTTAGCTCCTGGCCATGCCGGTGCATGTCCAAAAAACAGGCAGTGGGGCCCACGACCCCAGGGCCCGCAAATATATGGGGCAGTGGAAAATCAGGAGACACAGGTACAGGAAGTCAGCCTACATCTGCCCCAAGGAGAGCAACATCAGGCTCCGGAGGGTTGGACCTCTGCTGCACCGCTCGACTGGTCTTAACACCTCAATTAGGAGTCCAACCTATTAGTACAGACTTTAAAGGACCTCTACCTAAAGGTACAGTTGAATTGTTGATTGGCTGCTCATCTTCAACCATAAAAGGCCTTATTATCTACCCTGGAATTATTGATTCTGATTATGAAAGAGAAGCTAAGATTCTTGCTTCATCTCCAAGGGAATTACCGCAATTTCCCCAGGGGACAAAATTGCTCAATTAGTGCTATTGCCCAGCTTACATGCATTGTTCCCATCCAAAAAAGAAAAAAGGGGAACTCAAGGGTTTGGCTCTTCAGGAGGTCCAGATTCTATATTTCTATCCTTAGATTTGGATAGTCATCCTCTTGTTAATTTGGAAGTCAATGGGAAGAAATTATTAAGACTTCTTGATACTGGTGCTGATCGCAGCATTGTTGCCCTTAAGGATTGGCCATCAGATTGGCCCGTACAAGCATCCTCTCAGATGTTGCAAGGATTGGGTTATGCTAAGTCTCCTGATATGAGTGCAAGAGAACTTCCCTGGAAAGACCAGGAGGGTCATAAAGGAATGTTTCAGCCATATGTCTTGGATCTCCCTGTGAGATTATGGGGAAGAGATCTGTTGAAAGAAATGGATTTTAAGTTATCCAGTGGGAAGAGATCTGTTGAAAGAAATGGATTTTAAGTTATCCAGTGAAGGTAATTAATTATTCACAATCCTCAAAAAGGATTATGAGACAGATGGGATGGCATCAGTCCTTTGGTTTAGGGAAGTCTTTACAGGGACGATGAAATCCCATCCTTCCTAACCATGCACCCTTTAGACAGGGTCTGGGTTTTTCCTAGGGGCCACTGGGGGTGGCATACCCATTAACTGGAAGACTGGGGACCCAGTATGGGTTCCTCAGTGGCCATTGTCCCGGATATGAGGCCTGGACCAGACCTCTGCCTAGTCTGCTGTTGTGTAGACCCCGGATTCCGCCTGAGACATACTGGAAGGTCCACTCAACCAAGAGCCACAGAGGAACAACTGAACTCAGAGCATCAGAAAACATATCCGGAGATATCCTAGAGGAGACACTGCACCCAGAACAGCAGACACCTAGCTGGACTGCTACCTTGGAGGCACCATATCCTGAGGCATCCTAGAGGTACCACTGTAATCAGTGCAGCTGGAAAAGATCACAGAGACATCTGGAACCCTAGGAGATCAGACACAAGCAAGATAACTGGAAAGGCAGGCTTCAATCAGAGACAGCAAGTACAGGCAGCACTAGAGTTAACCAGATGGCAAAAGGCAAGTGCAAGAAGGTAAGCAACAGAAACCAAAGTTACATGGCATCATCAGAACCCAGTTCCCCCATCAGAGCAAGCCCTGAACACCCCATCACACCAGAAAAGCAGGATTCAGAATTAAAATCACTTCTCATGATGATGATAGAGGACTTTAAGAAAGACATAAATAACACTCTCAAAGAACTTAAGGAGAACACTGGTAGGCAGATAGAAACCCTTAAAGAGGAAACACAAAAATCCCTTAAGGAATTGCAAGAAAATGCAACCAAACGGGAGAAGGAATTAAACAGAACCATGCAAGATCTAAAAATGGAAGTAGAAACAATAAAGAAATCACAAAGGGACAATACCCTGGAAATAGAAAACCTAAAAAAAAGATCAGGAGTCATAGACACAAGTATCACCAACAGAATATAAGAGATGGAAGAGAGAATCTCATGTGCAGAAGATACCATGGAAAACATTGACACAACTGTCAAAGAAAATGCAAAATACAAAAAGCTACTAACCCAAAATATACAAGAAGTCCAAGACACAATGAGAAGGCCAAACCTAAGGATAATAGGTATAGATGAGGGGGAAGACTCCCAACTAAAAGGACCAGTAAATATCCTCAACAAAATTATAGAGGAAAACTTCCCTAACCTAAAGAAAGAGATGTCCATAAGTATACAAGAAGCCTACACAACTCCAAATAGTTTAGAGCAGAAAAGAAATACTTCCCGCTACGTAATAGTCAAAACATCAAATGTACAAAACAAAGAAAAAATACTAAAAGCAGTAAGGGAAAAAGGCAAAGTAACATATAAAGGCAGACCTATAAGAATTATACCAGACTTCTCACCAGAGACCATGAAAGCCAGAAGATCCTGGACTGATATACAGACCTTAAGAGAACACAAATGCCAGCCCAGACTACTATACCCAGCAAAACTGTCAATCATTATTGATGGAGAAACCAAAATATTCCATGACAAATCCAAATTTACACAGTATCTCAACACAAACCCAGCACTTCAAAGGGTAATTGGTTAAAAACTCCAACACAAGGATGGAAACTACAACCTAGAAAAAGCAAGAAAGTAATCTTCCAAAAGCCTTAAAAGAAGGTAGCTACACAAACATATATCCACTGCCAATAACAAATATAACAGGAAACAACACTCATTTTTCCTTAATATCTCTTAATATCAATGGACTCAATTCTCCAATAAAAAGACATAGACTATCAGACTGGATACGTAAACAGGACCCAACATTTTGACAGACAACAGTCCAGATTACCTTACATGGATAGTTGGTTTTCAAAACATCAGAAATCCACAGAATTGATGTGACAAACATTTCTGTATTAATGTTCATTTTGATTAGAGACCTGTCTGCTCCGGACAGCTTCCTATATTGAATTCTAAGAAGAAATTGAGCATCTTTGGTGTTACTTCAGTTGTGGTGAGACAGCCACTAGACAAGAATTGCCTTTCCCCATCTACAGACAAATTACTGTCCAGAAAAGGACACACTTGCAGAATAGTCGACTGATTATATCTGCCTAGACAGAGTAATCAGCCCTTAATAATTCTGCAGCACTAAGGTCTGTCAGATGATCCTGGGCCAGAAGGTGGAAGAAAAGATGCTCCAACGTTTTGAAGTAGAGGGAGTGTCCAGGTGTTCAGAGTTCTCTATAAATTGGCTAAGTTTTAGAAGCTATGCTTTCTGCTTCCCACAATTATAGTTAACTCAGTCATTCTGGATCTCTGACGGGGTTGAAAACTTATAGCCTCATAGCCAATCCTGGCTATTTACCTTGAGAGAAAAGATTTGAGTGGACGGTCGTCAGCTGACCTTCATCCTAAAGCCAGGTTCAGAACTACATGTTTTAGTTAGGATAGATGACAGAGGTGCTGATTAGTCAATAAAATGATGGACTGGGTATTAGGACTATCTTGTACCTCACTGGTACAAATCGGCATAATTATCCTCTAATTGTATTTTGAGAGAAAAGTTTCATTTTAACAGGAAGAGTGATATGTAGGAGGAGCTAAGGCGGGAGGAGTACTGAGAGGAAGAGAAGGAGTAAGAGGAGGAGGAGAAGAAGGAGAGGAGAAGCAGGTGATGAAAGAGACACAGAGGGGGGAGACAGGGAGGCAGATGTTCATGTATCTCCACCAGTCAAAGATAGTTGATATATCTAGGTTGGGTAGTGGGTTACACCTCTGATTGAACAATACCAAACTTATAAAGCCTATGATTAACATTTTTTAAAAAATATATAATTGCAAAAAGGAAAAGCGGGTATGGGGTAGGGGTTTTCTAAGGGGGGAATGGGGAAAGGGGATGGCATTTGAAGTGTAAATAAAATATCTAATAAAAATGTAAAAAAAAGAAATTCTGTTTAGAATAAATGTAAGACAGAATCATAAAACAACAAAAAAAATTTGAACACCAGCAGGCTGTAACACTGGAAAGGCCAAGGGGGGGGGACCAGTAACCAAGAACAGTGGAACAAACCGAGGAACCCACCCTAAATGATTTAGAGCCATGTGAAAATCACTCTGCACACTCATTCTCAAGAATATAGTTTTTCCATGTCACTGTGCCCTACCCTGTCATTACCAACTATTTCAGGTTAACTATTTCTCACTTGCCATAGCCCCACCCTGAGGCTTGAGGAATGTTAATCCAGCAAGTGTCCTCTGATTCAGGGATAATGCCCTCCACCCAGAATGTGTCCCGGGGCAGTGAAAGCCTGAAATCTTACATCCAGTTCCGCTTTCTGGAACTTTCATTCTTTTGCTCAGGTTTAGGGTAAAGAAAAAGCCTATATATATTTCATAAAATGGTCTTTATAATTTTTCACTCTACATCCCCCATTTTCTGATTAGGTTAGGTTTTTAATCATAAAAACTTAGACCTCAGTATCATCATAATCTTCATTTTCTTGACCTAAAGCTCGATATTGATGGCGCAACACAAAAAGCTGAACAGCACTTATCTTTTCTCAACTTTTATCTTTTCATAACTTTTTTTATGTTATCTATTAGTAACAAAAGTTACTAATCTATTTAAAATGCAAGGGCCTATGGTTAAAAGCAAGAATAAAATCACAAGAGGTCCAGCAAGGGAGAATAATAGGGTTGTCACCCAAAGGGACTTATTGAACCAACTCTCAAATCAACTTTGCTGTGCCTCTCTATCTTTCTGTCTCTGGTCTAACCTTAACATTTTTCTCTTAGACTAGCACACAGACCTCCTTCTTTAAGAAACAGCAAGTCTAGTCCTCTTAGCAGCACCTGTCTCCACACCTGTGGCCACTCCTAGTCTCAGTGTAACAGCTAGAGTCAAGGAAAATAGGCTCTCTGTGGAAGCGTCTAGGGTCCATCTCAAACTCACATGCAAGAGTACTTGCAGGGTGGTAGTAAACCCGGAGAACTAGCTGGACAAGTATATAATAATCTTTAGCCTCATCTAAGACAGAAGTAGATATATAAAGGGTTAATCTTGAACTGCAAGCTCACCATTTATCAATTTTAGACACTAAGTATCTGTTAGCAGGGGTCCTCAGGCTCTTTTTTTATTAGCTAGGGGTCTCAAAAAATTTCTGTTTCTTTCAAACACACTTTCAAAGTTGTCCTTTGACTTTTACATATTTTGTGGCACATAGTTGTCTACATGCACATAAAATCACATATATAATAAAGAGAAATTGCAAAAGGAACAAATCTATATAGCTCTAGATTCACATTTCGATTTCAATCTTGGAATCACAAGCTGTCATTTAACCTTGGGTGTACACACCCTAAGCCCCACCCTCTAAGGCAGCATTACCCCTGTGCCTCCAGAGTGGGATGTCTCAGGAGTCAAGGCCTGTTGTTCTTTGGCCTTGTAGAATAGCAGAAGACCTTGAGCTAAACAGCAGGGGGTTGTTCTGGATGTTCTCCAGTTGGCATCAGGCACAGGTGTTGGTGAACTTCAGGGAAGTCAGATGGTCACCAGTGCCATGAACAGTCTCTTAGTAGCCTGAAAAATCATTTCTCACACAAGAAGGGACATTCTGGGTGTGGAACAGAGGCAAGGGACAATCTCCAGCCAGTGCCAGCTCCCGAGGGCAATTTAGTTTTAGGGTTCTGTATATTCTCTCTACCTGTCCTGAGCTTTAGAGACAGTATAAGCAGTGGAGCCTCTAATATCTCTGACAATTTCTGACTTACCTTAAAAACAAAAGTAAAACTGTTATATGATCTAATTACCTAGGACACTTGAAACCTCGGGAAGGTCCCTATTCTAGGCTGTTTTCTCCTAGGTATTTTCTTATTTACTCTAAGTCTCATAAGCCTTTGCTTGTTGACATATCTTACACTGTCTTATTATTTCTCTGGCCCCAAACCTGTGGTCCATTATATGCTTTAAATCTCTTGGCTGCTTGGTTGCACTCATATCTTAAAAGTCCATCTGTGCATTTAGTCTGGTAAGTCTTTTGTTTTCTGGGGAGTATAGTTCTCCCTTCTTGTGTGCACCATTGCCTCTTTTCCTCTAGATAGTAGCTGGCAGGATGGCTAGCAATCTGAGTTCTTTCTCTTACTCTGTGTTTTAAGTGAGGCCATCTCTTAGGCCCAAAACCGGGACGGGCTCCTGTATCAAGCCACTTAATCTGTCCGGTTATTGCCTCAGGCCACTGAGTCTCCTCCCTTTTGGTGTCCTGGGCAACAAATATTTATAGCTGCTGGCTTCATCAGGGTTTCCTCTCTTGATATATAGCCCCGCGGACATGGGCTGTGGCAAAAGCATACCTGCTATCCATGTAGATGTTGATTTTCTTGTTGGCCTCAAGTTCCAAGGTTGCTCTCTGCACCTACGATCCCAGGGGTGGGGAGTCAGCCCAGATGACATTTGTGTCTACCACAGTAGTGCTGGCTTGTCTCTGACCAGCATGGAGAAAACTGTTCCCGTTTGTAAAGCAGGTTACCTCGGCTCTTGGCTGGAGTCAGTAGGAGAAGCCTTTCTTCTACCCGTGAGTTCTTGTTGCAGCTCATCCGGTAGGAAGTGTATCTGGGCCCCCATCCTGGGGAGTAAGTCTCAACCCGACAGAGGGTAGGGACAGTCTAGGATGACCATAAATGAATGGGATACCCAGCCCATCTTATAGTCCATCATTTTTCAGGTAGTCCATGAATACATTTTGGCCCATTGGCCTGGAGGAGGACCCTGTGTCTATCAAGAGTTGGGTGGCTTCAAGCCGCCCCATCTATCTCAATAGCTGTCTTCACACAGAGTTAATATCTTCACCATTTGGGGTGTTATTCAAGGCCTGGGATTTCCTGGCCCTGGCTTCTATTTGTTAGGGCCCTCTTGGACCCCGAAGCTGGCTCTTTTACTTGCAATGTGCACACTGGTCTTTTTCAAGGAGTTTCTTATCTCCCTTTGATTGGAGTCCCTCTTCTCTGCTTTCTGTAAATTCTTTTCCTGTTACCTTTCTTTTTCTTCACCTCTCTCTAGTCTCAGCAACTTACACTAAACCTTTTATCTTCTCCACTCCTTTTCTCTAGACTTACACTAAACCTTCTCCACTCCTCTTCTCCACTCTTTTCTTCTAGACTTATATTAATCCTTCTAATGACTTATCTTATAGTCACTCTAGCCTCTCTGTTTAATCTCATGTGCCTTGGTCAAAATTAGTGGGGTCTCATGTTCTTATACAAGATCTATCAACAAGATCTGGCGTGGGCCTTTGGGTGTCCTTTACCTTCTGTAACCAGCTGTTGACCACAGCCTGATCAATTGATGGGGTCCCCATGTCCGAGGGAACATTCTTTTCCTGGTATCTTCTCTTGCTCTTCACTCCTGAAGACTAGAACCTACAAGGGTCTTGCGGAAGAAAGGCTTTTATCTGGGGAAGGGTATTCCTCCACTAGAATTCCTCCACTAGAATTATTATACTGGGTACTAGATCTAGGTGCCTGAGGAATCCTGGCCTATCTATTGTTTTGACAACTAACTTATTTTTTATTATAAATTTATATCTGTACCAAAATGGAGGCCTGTTCTTTTGGCTCTCTGACTCAGGACAGCCTGTAACTTCTTGTAGTAGGCAACCTGCCTGACCTGTCTGACCTGTCTGCTGGCAGTTTTGTTGGTTCAGCGTTTCTAAGCTGGAGTCATATCATGTGACTCATCTCAGCGCTACTTATTTACTTTTTCCTTTTTTTTTTTTTTTTTCTTAGAAATCTCAGCACTATTCACTCAGTATATTTTTAATAAGAAATATATAATTTTAACTCTCAGGTGAATAATCTTGCTGGGGCTGTTTGTCTAGCTGCCCTGGCTCCACTGCCAGGTTTTAAAACACCTGGACCCTATCTATCTTCATAGGTGGCAGGTGGAAAGCCACCGATTTGTTACAGCAGTGGACCCTGAGGTCCCCAGTACAGTCACACAAACCAAATTAGGTGGCGGCCAACTTGTGTGGCTGTGTGGTTCAAGGGGGCTGTGCTGGGGAACCATGATCTGTCTCCCACTAAGTGCAGGCTGGGCGAGGGCGCCCTCCATGTAGTGTTATCTAGAGAGCACCCTATATTTGGTAGGCGGGCTGTCTAAACCAGAACTGTGGTTGGTGCCCCTTACTAAAAGACCTGCCCGCCTCTCTGCTCTGCAGTAGCACTGTTGTACCAGCGGCTTCATCTCTTTCTCTGCCGGCAGTCATCTTATCTCTTTTTAACTCAGGATGTTTAACACAGTAGATTAACAGCTAACACACAATTTGCCAAGAACACACACACACACACACACACACACACACACACACACACACAAAACACAGATAGCTCATCCCTCTCATGGGCGGCACATAAACCAGGTGATACAAACAGTTCTCGCCCCGTTCACGGGTGCAGAGACCAAGTTACACAATATGGGCATAGAAAGCCAGAAATCCACCTGCCTCTGCCTCTTAAGTAAGACTCCAATAACCAGACAACGCGGTCAGTCTTCACAGATTCAGATTTAACAGATTCAGATGACTTGGCCAGCCTATGCTGGACCAAGTCTAACAGATTTCTAACACGCCAGCAATGAACAACCCAAAAATAGACATACTGCCATGAGAGCACAACAAGTGAGAACACAACAACCACTGCCCTAGGCTGCAGTGGCCATTTCTGACCTTTCCTCTCTGCCCCATTGTTAACACACAAAGAGACTAACAAAAACCTGTCTCAACTGCTAGTGCCAGCCGAGAGGGATTCCACATCCTCTCCGGCACCTAGATGAACCCCCAGATGTCTC
This sequence comes from Arvicanthis niloticus, assembly GCF_011762505.2. NCBI lineage: Eukaryota > Metazoa > Chordata > Mammalia > Rodentia > Muridae > Arvicanthis > Arvicanthis niloticus. The sequence continues at coordinate 76,344,523 of NC_047658.1, read as the reverse complement.
TGGGGGGTGCAGCAGCTAGTGACCTCCACAGCACATCTGCTAGTCACTCGTTTATCTCCTCTCGAGACAGAAACGGTTTACTGTCCATCATGAGACAGAAACAGCTGCCAGTCCAAACCAAAAGTGCACTTTTCAGAAACCAAATAATTCAGACAGATGGGCACAAACAACTTAGAAACCAAACAACTTAGACAAACCTAGACAAAACAGCACATGAGAAATCAGACGATTTAGACAGCCCAGCACATGAAAAAACAGAAACCAGGCAATTTAGACAAAAGGTCACTCAACAACCAGACAGAAAACCGTAGTGTTCCCTTACCTCCCAGTGGGGTTCTTGGATTAGGGTGGTCGCAAAATCCAGGACAAGTCCCCAAATGAAGACCCCCAGACTTGGGAGACCCTTCCTCAAGTCTCAGGAAATCATGACCACCCAAAAATCACAAGAAACCATACTTGGATGCAATCAGCAGAAGTTTATTGGGGAGAGTTGGCTAGCCAAGGTCAAAACTGCTCGTCCATTCAGGAACAGAATTTTGACCTCAACTCAATTCTTAACAGAGATAAAAAGAGCAACTCTCAAATTCATTTGTAATAACAAATAACCAAGGATAGAAAAAAAAACATTCTGAACAATAAAAGAACTTCCGGGGGAATCTCCATCCCAGACCTCAAGCTGTACTACAGAGGAATCGTGATAAAACCCAAATGGTATTGGTACAGAGACATGCAGGAAGCTTAATGGAATAGAATTGAAGACCCAGAAATGAACCCACACACCTATGGTAACTTGATCTTTGACAAGGAAGCTAAAACCATCCAGTAAAAAAAAAAAAGACAGCATTTTCAATAAATGGTGGTGGTTCAACTGGCAGTCAGCATGTAGAAGAATGCAAATTGATCCATCCTTATCTCCACATACAAAGCTTGAGTCCAAATGGATGAAAGACCTCCACATAAAACCAGATACACTGAATCTAAAAGAAGAGTAAATGGAAAAGAAACCTTGAACCCATTGGCACAGGGGAAAATTTCTTGAATCAAACACTCATGAATCATGCTCTAAGATCAATACTTGACAGATGTGACCACACAAAATTGAAAATCTTTTTTAAGGCAAAGGACAAAACAGCAACCCACAGACTGGGAAAAGATCTTAATATCTGATAAAAGACTAATATCCAAAACATACATAGAATTCAAGAAAGTTAGACTATAGAGAAGCAAATAACCTTATCAAAAATGGGGCACAGAGCTAAACAAAGAATTTTCAACTGAGAAATCTCAAATTGTTGAGAAGCACTTAAAGAACTGTTCAACATCCTTTGTCATCAAGAAAATGCAAATCAAAATGACCCTGAGATTCTACATTACACCAATCAGAGTGGCTAAGATAAAAAAAAACTCAGGTGACAACACATACTGGTGAGGATGTGGAGAAAGAAGAACACTCCTACATTCCTGGTGGGATTGCAAACTGGTAAAACTACTCTGGAAATCAAACTGTAGGTTCCTCAGAAAATTGAAAATAGATCTGCCTGAAGACCCAGCTATACCACACTTGAATATGTACTCAAAAGATGCCCCATCATGCCACAAGGGCACATGTTCCACTATGTTCATAGTGGTATTATTTGTGATTCCAGAAGGTGGAAAGAAACCAGATGTCCCCCAACAGAAGAATGGATACAGAAAATGTGGTTCTACAGTGGGGAGAGGGAACTTGTGGAGTCCACCTCCAGTGGAGGGACAGGACATCAAGTGGAGGAATGAATTTGCAATGCCATAGCCAGAAGTTCTGACACAGAATTGTTCCCATCTGAAGGAAACGCAGGGATAAACATGGAGAAGAGCCATGAGAGAAAGGAGGTCCAGTGACAGGCCCAAATTAGGGTCCAGCTCAAGGGGAAGCCCAATGCATGACACTGTTACTGATACTGTGGTGTGCTTTCAGATGGGAGCCTAGCATGGCAGCTGTCTGAGAGGTGCAACAAGCAGCTGAAAGAGTCAGATGAAGATATCAGCACCCAGCCAATAAGCTGAAGTCCCTTGTGGTTGAATTGGGAAAAAGCTGGAAGAAGCTGAGGAGGAGGGTGGCTCTATGGGAAGAACAGCAGTCACAACTGACCTGAACCCTTGGGATCTCTTAGACACTGAACCAACCACCAGGCAGCATACACCAGCTGATATGAGGCCCCCAACACATATACAGCAGAGGACTGACTGCCTTGTCTGGCCTCAGTGAGAAAAAATTCACCTAACCCTTGAGAGACTTAAGGCCCCAGGGAGTGAGGAGGTATGGTAAGGTGGGAGTTGGGGTTGGGGACATCCTTTTGGAGAAAGGGGAAGGAAGTATGTGATGGAGAGTGGTCAGGAGGCAGACCAGGAGGGGGATAAGACTGGACTGTAAAAAATGATTAAAGAATAAAAATAATTTAAAAAATTAAAATTTAAAAATAAGAAAAGCAGGCTGAGCAAGCCTTGAGAAACAAGCTCATAAACAGTACCTGCCTATGGCTGCTGCTCCAGTTCCTGGCTTTACTTTCCTTCTCTGACTGCTCTCTGTGATGGAATATGACTTGAGATTTGTAAAACTATCCTTGCCCCCATAAATGATATTTTGTATTAATATATGAAACTTTCAAATAATAAATGGAGATTATTATTAAAATTTTAAAAAAGAAAATAAAGAAAATGAGACCTGCAAGATGGCTAAATTGAGTGTAAATGCTTTCTACTAATTCTTCTCCATTTTCCTCTCCCTCTCTCTCTCACATGAACACATACATATACACACACATGCACATGCACACACATTCGCAATCACACACAGAAAGACCAATAAAAAGTTAAAGTGAGGAAAAATAAATAAAAATAAAATTGTAAAGTATAGGGACAGAATTAATATATATTAATACAAATCTCACTTCTAACCCAACAACCAAAGCAGAAAGGTCTCATTTTCCCCTTTGATTATTGATACAATTTCTCTATTTATTTATGGACTGTAGAGTAGTAGTCATATAAAAGTCTCTCTAACCTGGCAAAGAAAAGCTCTCTATTCTCTAGAAAAGCATTTTGCACATCAGTGTGACACAAAGTTCTCATGGAGTTTTTAAGACAGTTTAATTCAGCTCCACTATTTACTTAGCCTTTAACAAGTAGTAGGTATTGTGTGGATACCAAAACATTCAAGTAATCATTTGACTTCAAATTAATATGACATTGTGTAATCCTATCTGCTTCCTTTTCTAGAGGTATTTTGGTACTTAAGTTTAAATGTAGAAGCTGCAGCAAAAAGCATTAGGCTAAAAGAAACTACAGTTTTTTTTTTTTTTTTAAATCAGGATTGCAGAATAACACTTTTCAGAAAATAGAGCAAACAAACAAAATCTTACTAAGGCAAAGGATGTGTGAGAAACCACACTAAAATTATCAGATTGAAAGAGCAGGTTTGTGGAGAGTGATATTTATGAAGTATTAAGAAAAATAAGATTGCATTTTTAATTGGGCTATTTGGCTTGTTGAGATCTATTTTCTTGAGTTCTTTATATATTTCAGATATTACTCCACTGTCAGATTTAGGGTTTGTATTGATCTTTTCTGATTCTGTAGGTTGCCATTTTGTCCTATTAATGGTGTTCTTAGTCTTGTAAAAGCTTGAAGTTCCATGAAGTCCCATTTATTAATTGTTGCTTTTATTTTCTGAACTATTGGTATTCTGTTCATTAATTTGTCCTCTGTGCTAATGAGCTCAAGGACATTCCCAAATTGCTTTTCTATTTGATTTAGTGTGTCTAGTTTTATGTTGAGGTCATTGATCTACTTAGACTTGAGTTTTGTGAAGGTTGATAGATGTAAATTTATTTGCAGTCTTCTGCATGTAGACAACAGTTAGACCAGTACCATTTGTTGAAGAAGCTTTCATTTATTGTTTGTGTAGTTTTAGCTTCTTCATCAAATATCAAGTGTTCGTAGGTATGTGGGTTTAATTCTGGGTCTTCTATTCTATTGCACTGATCCACAGTTTCTATGCCAATGTCATACAGTGTTTATTACTATTGCTCTGTAATACAGCTTGAAGTCATGGATGATGATACCTTGAGACATTCTTTTATTGTTCAAGATTGTTTTTCTTGTTCTGGATGTTTTGTTTGTTTGTTTTTCCATATGAAATTGAGACTCGCTTTTTCTAGCTCTGTAAATATTTGTGTTGGAATTTTGATGAGACTTGCATTCAATCTGTAGATTACTTTTGGTGAGATGACCATTTTACTTTTCTGATCCTATTGACCCATGAGGAGAGGAAATCTCATCTTCTGATATCTTCCTTTGGTTCTTTCTCCCGTGACTTGAAATTCTTGTCATACAGTTCTTTGACTTGCGTTTTAGACTTACAGCAAGAATATTTTTTATATTATTTGTGACTATTATCAAGAGTGTTCTTTCCCTAATTTATTTCTCAGCCTATATATCATTTGTATAATGGAAGGCCACAAGGCCATAGAGTATTTTGCATTCATTTTGTAACCAGTCAGTTTGCTGAAGATGTTTACCATCTTTACAAGTTCTTTTGTAGAATTTTTGGAGTCAATTATATACTATCCTATCATTTATGAAAAGGGATACTTTGACTTCTACCTTTCCAATGAGCAACCTTTTGATCTCCTTTAGTTCTTTATTTTCCTAGCTATAGCTTCAAGTACTATATATATATATATATATATATATATATATATATATATATATATATAGAGAGAGAGAGAGAGAGAGGGGGGGGGGGCTTGTCATGTCATTGATTTTAGTATTTTAGCTGAATTGCTTTAAATTACTCTCCATTTAATTTAATGTTGGTATTGGCTTGCAAGATATTGTTTTTATTATTTTTAGGAATGCACTTTGTCTCCCTCTGCTTTCAAAGATTTTAAAATGACAGAGTGTTGGATTTCATCAAAGTCTTTTTCAGCATCTAATAAGATGATCATGTTTCCTTTTCAGTTTGTTATATGGTGAATTGCATTGATAGATTTTCATACACTGAACCACCTGTGCATCACTGGGATGACACCTGCATGATTAAGGTGGATGGCTAATTTTCAACACAGCCATCTGGAATGTTCAAGAAGCACTTAAATGTTGTTGAACATCCATACTTAACCATCTTACACCCAGAAGAATGTCTACAAATCAACAAGTAAAGTGGTAGCATATGCTGACAAGGATGTGGAACAAGAGGAGCGCTCTTCTTTTGCTGATGCACATGTGCAAACAAGTACAGCCACTTTGGAAATAAATTTATCTGTTTCTCAGAAAATTGGGAATAATTTTAACTCAAGACTACACTATACTACTCCTGGGCATATACACAACTGAAGAATGAGTAAAAAAAAATGAGGTACATCTACAGAATGGTATATTTTTCAGCTGTTAGAAATGAAATGAAGACATCAAAAAATTGCAGGCAAATGAATAGAACTTGAGAATATAATCCTGAGTAAGGTGATACAGAACCAGAAAGACATCTCTGATAGGTACTCACTTATAAGTGGACATTAGCCATAAAATACAGGATAACAATCCATAGATCCAAAGAAACCAAAAGTGGGCCCAAGGGAGAATATGTGCATCTCACTCAGAAAGGGAAACAAAATAGTCATAGGTGGTGGTTGAAGAGAGGGAACTGGGTGGACAGGGACTTAGGAGAGGTATGAACATGTGTTGATTGGGTAAGGGGAGAGCAGGAAAAAGTTGGGAGTGAGAATAAAAATTGTTGGGGAGCATCTATGGGACCAGGTGATGATATGGGATAGAAGAGGCTACAGGAAATCAATGGGGTTGACCTAGCTGTTATTCCAACTACCTGGGGATATGGAGACTGAAGTGGCCACCTCCTGTAAATGAGCAGAACTTCCAATGGAAGGAGGGGACATCAACCCACCCAAAAAAACCTTAAACATAAATTTTATCCTGCCTACAAGATATACAGGGATAAAGATGGAACAGAGACTGAAAGAACAGGCAACCAATGACTGGCCCAACTTGAGACCTATTCAATGGGAGAGCCTACCCATGACACTATTAATGATACTCTGCTATGCTTACAGACAAGAACCTAGTATAATTGTCTCCTGAGAGGCTTTATGCAGTGGCAGATGAAAGCAGATGCAGAGACCTATAGCCAGACATCAGGAAAAGCTCTAGTAGTTTTGTGGTAGTGTGAGGGATAGAATTGAGAAAGCAAGATGGGTCAAGGACACCACAGGGTGTCCTACAGAGTCAAATAATCTGGTTCCATGGGCTCTCATAGAGGCTGAACCACCAACTAAAGAGCATGAAATGGCTGGGCCCAGGCTCCCTATACATTTGTAGAAGACAGGCAGCTTGTTTTTCATGTGAATCCCCTAACAATTGGAGAAGGTCCTGTCTATGACTGTTGCCAGTCATTGGATCCTCTTCCCTTTCCTGGTCTGCCTGGTTGGGCCTCAGTGGGAGAAGAGTACTTATTCCTGCTGAGACTAGATGCCTCAGGGTGGAGTGGTACTCAATGGGGTCTTTCCCTTCTCTGAGGAAATGGGGGGAGGGATTCATAAAGAAAGAACTGAAAGTAGAGGATGGGGGTACAATTGAGATGTAATGGGAATAAAAATACATTTTAGAAAAAATGGGGTGACAGTGGGTAACAGGGATGGATATTTTCTCAATGAGTTACATACATGCATGGGATTATCAAAATGGTAGCCATTATGTGATATCCATTTACTAATAAAAAATATTTTAAAAGAGAATTGTGGCTGAGAAATGGAAGTGCTGTCAGATGGTGTTGACTGGAATGTTTAGATAATTCTATCACTTATCATTCCAGGAGACTTACTAGGAAGCAAACTCTAGGTCTTTAGGAAACAGTGTTCATGACAAAAATCAGCTTACAGAAAAGTAGAAGATAAGGAAATGATGGATTGAAAATTATTAGGATATAGAACTTTCTGACTGTTAGATGGGGATTAATTAGATAGGAGGGAATACTATGACTTCAATGGCCAAGATGTGGTGAATGGGTGCTGTGATCCACTCTAGTCTCCTGTTGAGGTTACCAGGTAAAGTAGGAAAACAGAGGGTAAGGTTACATAGCAGTAAAATCTGTTACTAACACTATGGCCATTTGTATCATAGGAACAGACATTGTCAATTCAAGACTTTGAAACAAACATAATTTCCTTAAGTTCTCATAGAGAAGCTCTCACTAATATCCTCCCTTTTGATTTTAAAAATTCATTTCTCTTTACTTTTTGAGTGTGAGTGCTTTGTCTTTAAGGATATGTACCATATATATGCATACAGGACCCTTTAGAAGGCAAAAGAGTGTGCTGAATCCCCTAGATTTGGAATTGTAGATGGTTTGAACCACAATGTTAGTTCTGTGAACTAAAGGCAGGTCCTCTGTAAGAGTAATGGGTCCTCTTATACACTGAGCCAGCTCTCCAGTCCATTGAATCTCCTCTTAGTTCCACCAGATATCACATTGTCATTTATCTTTAGTCTGCCTTGTCTGCTTCTTTATTTGTTTCTGTTTCATTTAGTGTGTGTGCTTGTGAGTGTGCACATGTGTACACAAGAATGTGCAAGTGTACACATAAAATCACAACTTTTGTGAGTTAGTTCTTTCCTTTTACCATATTGGTCTCTTGGATCAAAGCCTGATCATCAGGCATGGTGGCATTGCTTTTTTCCCAGTAAACATTGGCTTCTTCATATTATCAACTCTCATTTTGGGAACTTTATGCCTAACTCCTCTAACAGATTGTTCCCAGTATTTAGAATTCAACAAACTTCTCCATATACCTTGTAAAATTTTAAAATGTTCCTAAGTGCATGAGACTTTAAAACTTTAGTCACATAAACTCCAAATTTTTAAACATAAAATTAGTCTCCCTATAAACCCTGGTCTGAGTGGTCAAGTATTCTGTATTTTACATTTTGTATTGGCTGAGCTTGAATTACATTAATATTGCTGAATGGTCATTAGTAACTTAATGACCATTCAGAAATATTAATGTAAGTATCAATGAAGACTTAATGCACTTTCTTCATATGTTTGAGGATAGTTTTTGAAGAAGACAGGAAAAAGTAATCAAAAACCACCAGTATCATTGTTCATGACAAGAATTTTTTTTCTGGAATCTTGAGTCAGAGCATTAGAATTATTTTACAAATAGATACAAAATAGCCATTGAGCCATTCATTCCATATAGATGTTTTTATTGTGTATTTATTGTATTGTTAAACTAAGTAGATACTTAAAAAATTGTTACTGAATGAAGCAATTCTCATAAAATTAATACTTCAATAGAGAGTATACTAGAGAAGAATCAACCTTTTAAAACATAGAATGTAGTGGGGAAGAATAACTGGATCTTATCTAAGTAGGAAAAGTAGCTGTGTCAGGGGTGTGTTGTGTTAGTTTGTGTAGGCTAGGAATAAAATCTCCATGGAGCAAGTGCTATTAGAGCAAGAAACTAAGATGGGCACCTGGATTTTATTCTAAAGTGACTGAAAATATTTAAAAATTTAAAATAGGTGTAGACTAAAATTGGGGTGTTTTAAAATACATGTTTACAGACATTTATCTCGTGAACATTTCATGTACAATAAACACCAGCATGTGAAGACATACCTACTGGTGCTATAGTGTAGTATAGGTATAATATAGATTATCCCTAAATATCATGGGAATAAACAGGAACTTTCTTATTTGATCTGTGTCTAACTCCACAAGATGAAAATCATACCTAACATACCCATCAGGAACAAAACCTGTGCTAGACAGGTGATAGGCCCTAGGGAAGAACCTACTATCATTATTCCCCTCAGTGGACAAAGTATCATGCCAATTTGCAATAACTTATCATTAGATATACAGATTAGTATGTCTCCCAATCCTTATAATGGTTTCTATTTGTAGTACATAGTGATTAACAACAACAACAACAAAAAAAACAAATGAAACAAACCAAACAAACAAACAAATAAATGAAACACTTGCCAATGTGCAGAGAATTGAAGACTGTGGAAGGTTCAACAGTATATGGAACTTTTTTCTATACCATACCTCCTTTTCTCCAAGTTCATAAAACATTGTGTGAGAATGATGGTGGATGACTACAAATAAATAGTATTTTCAGGGCACAACACAATAATTGCAAATATGGCCTCAAGTTAGCACTTTTCCCCTTTTCCCACACATTTCATTTATTTACATTTCATATGTTATTCCCTTTCCCTATCCCCTGTCATTAATCCCCTATCCCATCCCTCTTTCTTCTTCTTTGTTTTTATACTGTTTAAATTACATGCAAGTATTAAGATCAGTTCTAGGTTGAAGAACCAGCAATATAATAAATGCAAATAGTCAAGGAAGAAGCAAGACAATAAACCCAGATAGTCAAAGAACATGCAGGACAATAAATAGAGCCCCGTGATCACTGGAGTGATCACTATTTCTAAGAGTTTATCAGGATGACAAAAATATCTGAGCCTAGTTCCCTTCCTAGCCCAAACCTACTTCTTTGTTTTAGCTTAAGATTTAGATTCCTGCCTGTAATCACTTCTTTGTTCTAGCCTAAGATTTAGATTTCTGACTGAAGTTACTTCTTTGTTTTAGCCTAATGTCAGATTCTAGCCTGCAGTCCATTTCCTTGTAATTGGCCAATGTCAGATTCCTTCCAAGCAGCCCATTTTGTTGTCCTTGGCCAATGTCAAATTCCTGCCAGGGAGCCCCAAAAGCTTTCCAAATCTACCCCCACCCACTTTTTTATTGCACAAACAAAACTGAGCCTGTCTTAGGGTGTTCTGACAAGAATGCCTGCCTTACTAGTCTTGGAATATGCATTATCAAAAGCAATGCACTTCTGTCTTAGGTTGGTAAGGCTCTGTGCAGAATCTTTTCTTGTCTTGCCAGCCTGTTAAGTTAATAGCTCTGTCTAGGGGTCCATTTTCAGTTTCAGATAATGTACTTTGGCTGCCGACCTGTTGATGTAGTTAGAGACAAGCTTTAACACCATGAGCAGGAATAAAAGTATTCCCAGGACAAAAGAAGCTAGCCTGATCAAGCTATATATGCCATTCCTGAAGTTTGATCAAAATGGAAATAACTGACCTCAAGTCATGTATAATTTTATCAGCATTATCTGCAGCATCAAAGCTCAACAGAGCAGCATTCTTTAAATTCATAATCTCACTAGGCAAAGTTAAAACATCAGAGAGGTGTTAGAATTGTGCCAAATATGCTACAGTTGTCTTTAAACTTTTTTATAATTATAATGACAATCATTGTAAATTTTAGAAGTAGCACAACTCCAATGGTATTTGTTATGACACTCAAGTTGGCTCCTAACTCTTTAACCCTGAACTTCTTTCTGATAATTTGAATATGATATAGAGCATCAATCCATTGTTCCAAACACCTATATAAATCTTGTATACTCAACATATTGGTAACATTTTTTGCTAGATTATTAACAAAAGTAGCTATCTTAACTTATGTCACAGCAATAGCAGAAGTTTTAGTCCTAGCAATTAACAAAATTAAAGCTGTTATAGTAGCAATAATCAAGCCCACTACCCTCTTGCTTTTGCATAAAGCCTAATTCACTTCTTCAAGCACTTTCAAACTTTTTTCAGAGAATGAAGGTTACCATTTCTGACATCCAGATGCCAATATCAAAGAAAATCTTAGCAATAAAAGGAACATGGGCATGGAGTCCACAGGTAGCTGAAGAGTAATTGGCCACTTATAACTTCCAGAAGGAAAGTAAATTATCTATAAGGTCAAGGCCTCTGGTATGTTAACCATGCTTCAGTGGAAGATTAAATACCAAGTATGTACAGGTAGCACAAGATGAAATCGATAAAAACAAAGAATTGAATGTGTAGAAAAATGAGTTTAACTGAGAAGAGTTTGAGAGCAGCTGAACATGATCAAAATACATTGTATAATGTTCTCAAAGGAATATTAAAAACTACAAAATTGAAGTGCAATAAAATGTAATAGCTATGTGCAGTGAGAGAAAAGAAGATTCAGGCAAAAGGAATAACAAGAAGGTGAATAACCAAATTTAAGATGATGGACTTATTGGTTTTGGGTAATTGTCATCATTATAGTGAGTTTTACAAAACAGATTACACTAAGAAAATATTTTCTTACCAAGATGTCGCTTCAGAGCACCCTTAATCTCATTATTCCTGAGGCTATAGATGAGGGGGTTCAACATGGGCACCACCACCATGTAGAATACAGATATCACCTTGTTCTGGTCAGTGGAGTATCTGGATTTAGGCATCACATAAACGAATATAACTGTTCCATATAACAGAGTGACAACAGTGAGGTGGGAGGTGCATGTGGAGAAGGCCTTCTGTCGACCTTCAGGGGAGCACATCTTCATAATGGTAATGAAAATATAGGAATAGGAAATGGCTACAATAATCACTGTTAGCATAGTAACTGAAGTAGCAGAAAATGAGATAACAACAACAGAGACACTGACATCAGAACAAGATAGTTCCAGCAAAGGAGCAAAATCACAGTAAAAGTGATTGATTCTATTTGGTCCACAGAAAAACAAAGAATAAAAGGAAAGAGTAAAAAAAGAAACATTAAGAAAACCCTGTATATAAGATCCTACAACCAACTGGATACAAGCTTGTGTGGACATTTTGGTAGAATAAAGCAGTGGGTTGCAGATTGCTACAAAGCGGTCATAAGCCATGGCAGCCAGAAGGAAGCATTCAACTGTCCCAAAGAAAGCAGCTGAGCCAAACTGTATAGAACATCCATGGTAGGAAATGGTATTTTGCTTTACCAGGAAGTTAACAAGCATATTGGGTGTGACCGATGATGAAAGGCCCATGTCAACAGAAGCCAAGTGGCTGAGAAAAAAGTACATGGGGTGATGGAGTTGGGAAGATATTCTGATGAGAAGGATGGTGCTGAGGTTCCCGAACACAGTCACCAGGTAGATGCATAGGATGATGGCGAAGAGGACAACTTTAAGAACTGGGTCATCTGTTAGTCCCAATAAAATGAACTCTGTCACTGCAGTGTGGCTCCCATTCTCCAAGAAAGCCATGGGACAGTGTAGCTGCTGATAGATTAAAGCTGTGATAGAGACAGTACAAAATAGGATTTATAAATATGTCACTTCATTTTATTTTATCAGGGCATGGAAAACATTACAAACTAATATATTATTTAAAACATTGGATCAATTATTGATGTTTTACTGGCATTGTCATTATTTTTACATTTATGTGCAATAATTATTTCAAAAATTATTTACACACAAATGCTAGAAATGTGTTATAAATAATAAAAAAATATTTAAATTTACTTATATTGAAATATACAAGATTGTCATTAAGGTTAAAGTTTACAATTATGACACATGGTCTGGTAAGAAAGCTTTGTAGGTAAAGATTGTTGTCACCAAGATGACTTGTTACAGCTAGAGTTTGATACCTGTATCCAACAAAATGGGAAAAAATAACCAACTCTTGAAAGTCATTCTTGTTAGACACACATATACTATGTTACCAGTACCCCTTTAAACAAACAAATAAATATATGAATACACAAATAAATAGATAAATAAATATAAAATGATGTGAATCTTAAAAAATAACAATGTTTTTATTATAAGTTTAACAAAAGAATAAAATATAAAAGCATAGAATTAAGCAATGAAGACTTAAGCTGTAGCTATTATTAAATTCTTACTACATAACCAAAATAGGATTAAAAACACTTGTATGTCTTTCTATTTTCATTCTTATGAAGTTGCATTGTTCTTTTTATCATTTCTATATTTTAGCAGAAAATATTTTAAGTTAAGTAACACACACACACAAAGTAATCAATTTTTGGAGCTTCAGGATTGGCTCAGTTATTAAGAGCACTTGGTGAACTGGCAAAAAACAATGGTTTGTTCCCCATTAAGCTCACTGAATTTTCTAGCATGAATCAGTTGTTACAGTTCTGAAGACCAAAAACTCTCTTGTGGCCTTCATACTCACCAGGCACACATATGTTCATGCAGACAACATTTACATACAAAATAACAAATCTTTAAAAAGAGAAGTAGATAAAACACCAGGTAGGTTGAATTGGGAGTATTTCTTTTAGTAACCATGCTATAAAATGATGAATGGCCACACAATTGAGGGATATATAAATTAGCACCAATATCAGAGTAAAATTTCAGCTTTCTGATGGGGAATACTGTCTGCAAAATTGAAAAAAGATCACGTTAAATTTACAAATCTGACTTCCAGTTGTAAACTTATTAAATATTTTAGATTCCTCTAAATAGGTCATTGTTCTTTAAAGTAATTTGAAATATCAATTTTATCATCATGTTTTCTCAATATATAGCATGTTAACAGTAATTCTTTAGACAGACCCACTCCTTTTCCAGTGTCACAGTGTTTTCTAAGTGAAATATTTTGGAATGAATTCACATGCTTTTCAACAAAAGACAGTGCCCAGTATTCAACCTCAGTAGTTAAAAGATTTATCAAGGTTGGGTATTGGGTTACACTTCTGATTGTGCATTACCAAACTTATAAAGCCTTTGATTAACATTAAAAAAATTGTATAAAAGCAAAAAGGGAAAGGGGGTATGGGATAGGGGTTTTCTAGGGAGGGGAAATGGGGAAAGGGGATGGCATCTGAAATGTAAATAAAATATCCAATAAAAAATCTAAAAAAGATTTATCAAGGGTCACCTAGCAAGGGGCAGATTGACTGCCATCCCTCACATTCTAAATTTACCTCCTCATTTTTTCTGCAGTGATGCCTGTGAGGCTGGCACATTCACTCCATAAACAAAGCAGGTTCTTGCACAGGATTTCCCCTAACAGTAAGCTGCCAAAGTATTTCAAAGCTAGTGAAGTTGTTAGCCTGTTGGTGAATGCTACATGCACACAGCTATGAAGGTCATGTTGTTTTCTGGTCTTGCTAACAGATGGATAAATAAGGAATTTATGAAAACTTGTTTTAATACCTGTTTATTCTGATCAACTTATTAGTGAAATACAAGGAAATTCTAAGAAAGTTTCTTTCCCCCATTCTGTTATATAACTGTCCATCTGACATATTTCTATACCATGGTTTGAAATATAATACATTTCAAAGAATAAAGTATCTCCGTTTAACAACAAAGTCAAACTCTTACCTTTTGAAAAAAGAATTCATTTTGAAGTAAGAAGTTTAAAGTTATTATGATTTTATAGATATAAATCTCTTTCCTACTTTCATTGTTTATCCCTGAGGATAAGTCCCTGCAGAGGCTCTGGATTCCAGGGTGAATTCAAATCATCAGTGAGCATTACCTTTACTCTGGTGAGTACTGAGCAGGTCATCTCACACAAACACAATTTTCAAGGAGTCTGTTAATCTCAAACAATCCCTTGTTTTCCTTTTTATGTGAGTATTGGTGCACTTTTACTTGGTGATTATGGGATGTACATGATAACAAATTATGTTAGATAAATGTTCCTTCAATTTGATATCTGTTTCAGGTTAGTGTACATTAGAAGATATAAACTAGTCATTAAAATGGAACATTTTGTTTCTTTCATTCATGTGCACCATTTTTTTTTTTTAGTATTTTAGTGATTGATGTAATATACTCTATTAGGTACTTAGGTAAATATAGGGAGGTTGTGATTAAAAATTGTGTAATTGTTTGAGGCACACATCATTTTTATAGATGACATTTTTATAGAGAGTATAAAATGTCATCATTACCTAGAAAATAGTGCATAGAAATAAGTACATATGATCTCCAGTAAGAATTAACATTTCATAGTTTATACCTTAAATGTGTGGCATGTGGTCTCACCTTTCATGCTATCTATCTTGGAGAATGAAAGGCACAGTAATTCTCCCCCTGAAGACTCACCTCAACATTCTCCTAAATCTTACTTTTATTAACTTCTACAGTGAACCCTTGATGGAACTCTAATAAAACTGGTTGACCCTAAGCATCAGTCATTTTTCAATCAAAGTTTCTCCTGTCCAGCTTAACATAACTATCCTATGAGTGGCTATATCCATCAGTGGTCTGAAACAAGCAGATACCTGCAGCCCAACATTGAAAGAGGGCAAGGACACCTAGAAAAAAGTTGGGGGGAAGGATAGTGGGCCTAGTAGATGGGAACTCCACAGAAAAATCATCAGGTCAACAAACCTGAACACCTGGGAGTTCTGAGAGGCTGAGACACCAACCAAAGAACATTCATGAGCTGGAATGTGGCCCCTGACACATATGTAGCTGAGAGGCAGCTCAATATTCATGGCTGCTCTGTCTGACCTCGAGGGAGAGGATGTGCCTAATCCAGCAGAGACTTGCTGTACCTGGGTAGGGAGATACAAAGAGAAGAAGAAGGAATGGGAGGGAAGGGGATCAGTGAACCAGGGACGTGGGGGGGGGAGCAGCTTTCAAAAACTTAAAGGAATAAAACAAACAAAAATCAAAGTCCTGTCCCTTCTGGCAGTGGAGAGGCAGAGACATGATCAGCATTGAAAACTCCCTGGTACACTAGCAGGAAGTATGGAACAATGAATGACAGAATAAACCCTATATCAAAGAAAAATGACATATCCAAATTGACAGCAACATTGCCCTCTGACCTTCATATCCATACTATGGCATGCATGCACCTGCACTCACATGAACACATGCACATTTCTTGCAGGCACACATCATACATCAATATACATATACAGCAGCCAAGGCTCTCCTTTCTTAGTTACATATTTTTGATTGATGTAAATTGTAATATAGTCTCATGTAATTCAGGTTAAATTTAAACCTGCTAGACAGTTATGGAAGATTTTGAACTTCTGGTCTTTCTGTGTCCATCTCCCGGGTACTTAATTTACAAGTGTTCAACACTCATATTATGTGGTATTTGAGATCTAGTATACTACTTTATGAATGTCAGGCAAGGAGTCTACCAATTGGGCTACATTAATAGGCCACTATCTTAGCTTAGTTAAATAATTTGTACACACACACACACACACACACAGAGAGAGACAGACACACACTTCTGTTTGTAGATTGCAGTGAGCAGAGATTAAGCTTAAACTATTGCTCTAAATGTATTGGTGGTTCAGGTCAGAATTGATATAGGATTATTACTTAGGCCACATTGGATGCTAAAATGTAACAACCAAATATGAGAAAATCATTCATTCCTTTCAGACATATATGTTAAGTGTTTGTTTTATTCTAGAGACCTGTTGAGCACTGTAGTTAGGCTAAGGAAAGTGGATCTTTTAGGAAACTCAGAGTTCATTGGATAAGGCATAGATAAATAATATATTACATGTATTAGCATTTTTTCATATTTTTTATTGGATATTATGTTTACATTTCAGATTTTATCCCCTCACCCCATTCCCCCCACCACCCAGGAACCCCCATCCCATCCCCTCCTCCTGCGTCTGCCAATCCTAGATCTGATAGAGGGCTAATATCCAATATATACAAAGAACTCAAGAAATTAGACACCAGACAACCAAATAACACTATTAAAAATGAGGTACAGAGCTAAACAAAGAATTCTCAACTGAGGAAATTTGAATGTCGAGAAGCACCTTAAGAAATGCTCAACATCCTTAGTCATCAGGGAAATGCAAATCAAAACAACCCTGAGATACCACCTCACACCAGTCAGAATGGGTAAGATAAAAAATTCAAGTGAATTTGCCATATTTTTTGTATCCATTCTTCTCTTGAAGGACATCTGGGTTCTTTCCAGCTTCTGGCTATTATCAATAAGGCTACTATGAACATAGTGGAGCATATGTCCTTGTTATATGGTGGAGCATCTTCTGGGTAGATGCCCAGGAATGGTATAGCTGAGTTCTCAGGTAATGCTATGTCAAATTTTCTGAGGAACCGCCAGACTGACTTCCAAAGTGGTTGTACCAGCTTGCAACCCCACCAACAATGCAGGAGTGTTCCTCTTTCTTCACATCCTCGCCAGCATCTACTATCATCTGAGTTTTTCTACTTAGATAAGCTCCATTTATTCTTCCCCACCACATTCTATCCACATTCTATGTTTTAAAAAGCACATATCCATTTATATGTGCTCATTGATTTATTGATTACAGCTAGGGAGATATAAAAGACAAAAAAAAGTCCTGTCCAGCAGGGCATTAAACAGGGGTACAGAGAGGTCACCTGAAAGAGAAAGTTGGGAAAAACAGGCTGACACAAAGAATGGCGATCTGTCTGTAGGCTGATCAAATCATCATTTTTACTTTTTCACACAGGGGTTACATACCCAAAAAGGCAGGATGTGGGGAAGGGGATGGTGCAGGCATGTAGGTATTCAGGGTGAATATAGGTATTTTCCAGATCAGAGTGTCAGCTGGGTGAAGTTTCAGAAGACAGATCACTATGACTCCACCTGTGATTCACTTGTCCTTATCTAAGTTGGTACTATCTACCAAGGCTACCTATCTACAAGGTCTATGATGACTTAGGCTTGGCAACTTTTCACCAAAGCTGCTTGTTTATAATATCTGCTTCAGTGTTTTTCCACAGAGACCCAAGACTTTGTAATAGCAGGCATTTATGTCAGGCCTATGGCTGATTCTAGGCCTTCAGTGTATATGCAGGGCTGCCCCTGATATCTCCTGCCTTCTCCAAGTATAAAAGGACCTTGGCAATTCCAATTTTGCAAAAGAGGAGATAGAGGCCCAACCTCCAGTAATTAAAGGGGACCTTGTAATGGCTCCAGTCTTCCTGTCATTGTTCAGTGAGGTGTGAGAGCCATACACATCCTGATGTCTTTTTCCTGGAGAGTACTTTTGACATCAACCCCTATGCAGTCAGGCTTGTACCTCAGGGAACCCAGAAAGACATTTTAAATTTTATATTCCCTTGCAGTGCTTAGCCTCACAACCTAAGCAAGAATTTAGATCGCCAGTCAGAGGGGGTTCTAGGCGGCCCCTCTCTGCTTGGTCTAGGGACAGGAGTCCCCTTTTTCTGGTTGAGTGGAGTTGGGTTTTGGGAACACCCTGGATAGAGTAACAACCTCATCTTGAGCCCTGTGGTCCTTTATAGCAAACTTATGATAATGTACCTGAATAAGTTTTGCTACCAAATCATTTATCTGTTGTTTCAAAATTTAGTAAGCCTATTTAAAGCCCAGGGACCAAAAGAAATAAGCAGAAGTAAACCAATTAATTCCCAAAATTGTAGAATGTAGGGTTGAAAGTTGACAACCATAGAGAGGTTAAAAACCATTTTTTGTACCAGCTCTCATCTCCTCTCTCTCTCTCTCTCTCTCTCTCTCTCTCTCTCTCTCTCTCTCTCTCTCTCTCTCTCTCTCTGTTTCTTTCTCTCTCTGTCTTTTCTCAAGACCTTCTCTGACCCTTTTCATGTTCTCTTTAACCATCCTGGTCTTGTCTATGTAAGAGCAACATTCTTCTTTAAGGGCTGTACATAGTCTAGAGCTGTACACAGTCTTTTCTATTATAAAAGAGTAAATAAAGTCCAATAAAGTCCTTTGCATTTTTTGGAGATCACTTGAGACAGCAAAGCAAGGGACTTCTCCAGATTAGTGATGTCAATCTCTAGCTGTTGATGTCCTTGTCAATGGCCCATTGAAGGTCTGAGTAGTGTAAATCTGGGGGCAGCATCAAGATTAGAACTTCCAACAACAAACACCATGGGTGATTCATTTTTACCTGGAAAGGAAAAAGAAGGGAATTCTCAGGGAAATTTCTCTTTCCTGGATGTCAACTGTTATTCATCTCATTTATAATTGGGCCTGGCTTTATTGGAATATCTATTTATTTCAATTTTTTGACAGCCATTTAGCTGTGCCTTCTTTGATATCAAACAGGCACGTCAATCCTCAGCCCCATATGAGAACTGGGTCTGGGCCATTCCATTTGAAGGCAAGAGGGTCCTTCCACATAACTGTGGCATAGTTTTTATTGGTCTCAGTATGCCAAAGGCAATCAGCAGCAGATTTGCCATGAGGATCCAGATTTAGAACATTGAGAAGGAACAAGGCATGATGGAGAGTATTTCCAGGAGACTCTTTCTGGGGGTGTAGTTCCCCCTCTTTTGTTTTAAAAATCAGTTTTTTAGAGCTCTTGTAAAACCAGAGCAGAAGTACCAGCAGCCACTTCTCCCACACTCAGAGAGTCATGAAGACACTATTTTAAAGTTCCACAATATCTGTTCTACAATACCTTGTCCTGAGGATTATAAGGAATTTTAGTAACATAAATAATAGTAAACTGTTAACAAAACATCTCAAATGTCTGACTGTAACAGTCCATTTTGTTTATCTTAATCTGATATAGAACACCCAGCATAAAAGATAATATAAGCAATAACTAATTACATTTTTAATTGTTTTTCTTGTTAAAGTAATTGTAACTAGAAATTTTAAAAAGGTGTTAAATAACATATACATATTTCAATTTTTCCAAAATAAAAATTGAGTAACATCCACTTATTATAATTGACCATATATAAGTCCTCAAGTATTAACACCATTATTAAAAAAATTGAGGACACTAAAAATTTGACTTACATACTCTCTGAAAATATCAAATTGTTGTCTCAAGCCACTATTAAACATAGAGTTATAAAGATGTACTGTCTTGTGGTGATGTTATATAAACAAATAGGTGAGTTTTTAAATCTTAATGATGATCTTATAAAAATTATTAAAAATTATATCTATGATTATTAAGCTCTTTTGTAATGAGACTGTTATGCCTTTTCTTTTTAATTTTTTTTCTTTTTTATTTTTTTATTGGATATTTTATTTACATTTCAGATGCCATCTCCTTTCCCCATTTCCCTCCCTAGAAAACCCCTATTCCATGCCCCCTTTTCCTTTTTGCTTTTATAAAATTTTCTTAAAATACTAATCAAAGGCTTTATAAGTTTGGTAATGCTCAATCAGAAGTGTAACCTAATACCCAACCTAGATATATCAACTATCTTTGAATGGTGGAGACACGTGAACATATGCCTCCATGCCCCCCCTTCTCTCTCTTTGTCTCTTTCATCACCTAGCTTCTCCTCTCCTTCTTCTCCTCTGCTTACTCCTTCTCTTTCTCTTGGTACTCCTTCCCCCTTACCTCCTCCTACACATCACCCTTCCTGTTAAAATAAAATTTTTCTCTCAAAAGACAATTAGAGCATAATTATGCCTATTTGTACCAGTGAGGTACAAGATAGTCCTAATACCCAGACCATCATTTTGTTGACTAACCAGAACCTCTCCTAACTAAAACACTTAGTTCTGAACCTGGCTTTTTTTTCTTGGCTTTAGAATGAATGTCAGCTGAAAACCACCCACTCAGATCTTTTCTCTCAAAGTAAATAGCAAGGATTGGCTATGAGAGTATAGGTTTTCAACCCTGTCAAAAATCCAGAATGACTGAGTTAACTGAAGTTATGGGAAGCACTAAGCATAGCTTCTAAAACTTAGCCAATTTATAGAGACCACTGAACACCTGGACAGTCCCTATACTACAGAACATTGGAGCATCAAATCTTCAGCCTTCTGTCCCAAGATCATCTGACAGACCTTAGTGATGCAAAATTATTAAGGGCTTATTACTCTGTCTAGGCAGATATAATCAGTTGACTATTCTGGAAGTGTGTCCTTTTCTGGACAGTCATTTGTCTGTAGATGACAGGAGGCAATTCTTGCCTAGTGGCTGTCTACCAACAGCTGGAGTAACTCCAAAGATGCTCAATTTCTTCTTAGAATCCAAGACAGGAAGCTGTCAGGAGCAGACAGGTCTCTAATCAAACTGAACATTAATATAGAAATGTTTGTAACATCAATTCTGTGGACTTCTGATATTTTGAAAACCAAGCATCCAGTAAGGTAATCTGGACTGTTGTCTGTTAACTCCTCTCAGCTATTTCTAAATAAAATATAGAAATCACCCTAACAATAAACTCCAATCCATGAATTTGCTATAGTCCCTTAACTCACAGGCTGTCCATCTCAAATCAGTTAAAAAAGTTAAAGAAGGACTGGGTCTAAGCCTTGTATTCCTAAATGTGTTATACAGGCACAATGCCCATGAGAGTATCAATATTCTTCTCACTTTTATATCAATAAGAAGCTTGTACGAATGAAAACCTTAAATTTGAAATCAAAGTAAATTTTGTACCATTTAAGAAATTATAACTTTATCTTGATAATAATTATACAGATTTCTACCAATAGGTTATGGTTATGCAATAAATCCTAGCTAATCCTCCCTGTTCCAACAAAACCACTACTTTTCCCTAGAAAGACAGCCCAATATCAACCACCTTAGTCCCCAAGCCCAGGGGCGAGGACTCTTCATTAACTTCTTCAAGCTGATTAAGGGCATTGAGATATTAGAAGGGGGGGGGGGAAGAGTAAATTGATAAGCCTCTGATTCTGTGTCTTCACTGCATCCAGATGGAATTCCAGGACATCAGAGTTTTGGGCAGGTCTGCTCAGTTTGCTTGGTGAGTAGATACACCAAGGCTGTGTATTCTGCAATATACAATTCTCAAAACAAGTTTTAGTATCAAGATAATTTTTTTAGAGGGCTGACATTTTATTAAAGATGTTGGTTCTAACAACTTTTCTTGAGGTCTGCCAGAGACTGACACATTCAGAGGATGATGCTCACAGCTAACCACTGATATGCTCAAGGGTTTCCCAATGGAGATGTCAGAGAGAAGACTGAAGGAGCAGAAAGGGTATGTGACCCCAGGGGGAAAGTAACAATACCAACCAACCAGAGCTCCCCAAGGTCTAAACCACCAGCCTGGGAGTACATAGGGAGGGACCCATGACTCCGGAGGTATATGTAGGGGAGGATGGTCTTGTCAGGCATAGGTGGGAAAGGAGATTCTTGGTCCCACAAAAAAATGATCACAGAGTAAGGGGGGGGGGAATGGAAGGGTGAGTGGGGGCAGGGGTAGATGGGGGCACAGCCTCATAGAAGCATGATGAGGGGGGATGGGATAGGAGGTTTCTGGGTGGTGGGAGGAAGTGGGGTAAGGGGATAAAATCTGAAATGTAAATATAATACACAATTTTTAAAAAAGATGAAAAAAAAAGAAAAAAAGAAAAAGAAAAAAAGGAAAAAAAGAAAGAAAGGAAAAAAGGTGATTTAATAACACAAATGGAAGGGTTTAGAAATTTAGGAGACAGTTTATGTTAATGGAAACAGCATCATAGAAACAGGAAAATCAGACCCTCATAGAAGCATAAGGAGGGGGGATGGGTTCCTGGGTGGTGGGAGGAATGGGGTAAGGGGATAAAATTTGAAATGTAAATATTATAACTAATTTTAAAAGGCAGTTTTCTGATAGTCAAAAGTGTAATAAGAATTTTGTCAGTCTCTCAAATAATATCAGTTAATTGTTTTTAGATAATGACCAGACTTTTACACAGAGCACATTATAAAAGGTTATAAAACAGTTTGTCAAGGTCAATAAAAAGGGAACCAACAATTTTCCATAGGTGTTATGATGGAAAATAAAATATTGTCTGGGCCCATCTATACAAATCTTCACTGATAACTTAGTGATAGCTTTAAACCCTCAGTGAACCTGTGGAGCCAGACAAGCAATAGATGTTTAGTCAGATAATTATTTTTAATAAATATGTATAACATTTTGTATTATAAACTTTTATTTCAATTTATGATTTATTTTTTGATGTGAATGTGTAATAAACTTTATAATGCGGGGTCATACATTTAAAAAATTTATGAATACTGAGGACAAAAGGATAAGAGGGCGAATGTAATCGGAAGACAAAACAGAACTCTTCGTTTTTTCCCACTTTGGATAGCATATCAAACAACATTTTTTCTTTTTTCAAATAAAATAGATGTTTTCTTTGTACTTTTTCTTTAGATATCTTTCATAGAAAACCCTTTTTACACCTAATAATAAACTCTTTAATAACTTTTAAGTGGCTTCAGACTTGCAGGCATAAGTTAGATCCCAACAGTTTTTGCCAAGACAAAACAAAAGCTGTTTACTTAATCTTTGGCTGATTTTAGAATGAGATGTTAAGTGCCAAAGGTTTTTTGCCTCAAGGATCACAAAAGGCAGATCAGCTACAGTGGCACAGCAATCTAGATAAACAAGCCTTATTACACAGTAACCCCAATGTAAAGAATAAAATTGTATGGCCAATTGTTTTTGTAGGGTCTGTAATCTATCTGATATATAAATTTGTTATGGCATTTTTCTAGGGTCTAGGCAATCCACTATGAGCTCTTAAATGTCTTATAAAGTTAAGGGAAAACACATGTTTCTTAAATTAAGCTGTATTTGTACAATTTGAAAATTATTAATATCTAGAAAAGGAACAATTTTAAGCAATTATAAACCATGAGCTATACACTGGCTATGAGTACATCGATTGAAAGCTTAATTTTTGCATTTTAAATAGTGGCTACAGCATGTAGTTCAATTATTTGTGCTGAAGCAAGGTGAACTTAAGAGAGTAAACATGTAATCTCATTATATATGTATTATAATCTCATTATATATGTATTTTCTTCTCATTAAATGAGTTGTTTATTAATACAGTAAACACACCTTTTATGGGCTATATGTATAAATTTGTAAGAAATACAAGAGCATGTATAGGGGAAAACTGTAAAAAATTGATCATGAATTGGGCCAAATATCAGTATTCTTTAATAACCAATTATATTATTATTTGGAATAAAAAATATTTCATTAAGTTCTTTCTTAAGATACCTTTGTGATCTTGACCTATAATTTTGTATTAACACAGCAACAGCTTCAAAACAGGATGTTAAAACTTATTTTGGAAATAAAGAAATATAAATCTATATTAATAATCACTTTTATCAAGGAACTGTTATAAAACAGCCAACAACCAATCAATGTACATAATATATCTATTAATAATAGCTTTTTCTATGTTTTGTAAAATTACTCTTCTTTTGTCAATTAATTGTTGAGAAAAATTAGGATTTGTATCTCTCATGAGAATATTAAACAGAGACTTAAGAATTTTTAGTGGTAAGCTTAAAATAAGATCTTAGCCAATTAGCATCTCCCAGAAACTTTTGAAAATATTTTTTAACTTTTCATTTTTTATTGGATATTATATTTACCTTTCAGATTTTATCCCCTTACCCCATTCCCACCACCACCCAGGAACCTCCTATCCCATTCCCCCTCCTTCTGCTTCTATGAGGATGTGCTCCCACCTACCCCCCCACTCCCACCTCCTCACCCTTGAATTTCCCCCTAGATAGTGTGAAAATAATTTAAAATAAGTAATCTTTTGTTTTGTTTATTTGAATTTTTGTGTCACAATTTATTTAGGAATATAACTAAAGTCTCAAATATTGAAAAGATATTGTCTTTGAATGTTTTCTGGAGCAACAAGCACTTTTTAAAATTTTAAAGCTCATTGTATGAGAGCACAAGCTTGTATTAAAACTCCTTAAGAGGGATCAATTGATAAGCCAATTGTGTAACAAAAAGAAAGTGTTCATCCAAGCCTTGTTTGATCCCAGATAAAACTCTTACTGAGATCTCTTTTATATATCTGATTTTTGAATAACTCTAACTCTCAATTACCAGTTTTAATCTAGATTTTTTGTTACCAAAATTCTAAATTTGTAATCATACCCAATAATATATAACCAGGAAATATAGAGCATACTTATATTTTTTAATACCAATCAAGAATAAAAATAAATGAACACCTAAACAAAAATTTCTTACCTTTTTAGCTGTAATTATAAGAGAAAAGCCCCTTTCACTTACCTAACCTGGTAGAACCACTATCAACTCCCTTACTACAGAAGCCAAAAAACTACTGGCTTCCTTCCAAGAGCCACGTATGAAAATAGTTAACTCTTTTCAAGGCTCTTTTTGCCAAGAGCAGGGTAAATTATTAGTTTTTGTTGTGTAAATTGAGACTGCTTTCCAAGCAAGTTTTAAACTAAATTGAGTAAGCAGTTTTAACCAGTTTTTCTTTTGAACAAGAAACAGACCAACCAATCATTCAAACAACAAGACAAAGACAGACAATTGACACACATGGACAATATTGGCATGCCAATGACACAATAGACAAAGAAAGCAAAAAGAATTTCTCCTAGAGAAAGCCAGAGAGACTAGGGCATCCTCTAATCATCTCTTGTTCTCAAGAGGGCTTTGTAATAAGCCTTTTGTGCTTCTTAGGTTAACACACCAGAGATAGGGCAACTCCTTTCACTTTCACCCCTTCCCTCTCTCATTTTCAAGGTTTAATTCTTTTATCTCCTCTTTAGGAGGTATAATATTTTTTTTTTATCAAGTCTCCTCTTGGGAAAACAACACTAATGAAAGCAAAGAATTCTTAAAGATCTTTTTTTCTTAACCCTAATTCCCTGTGTTTTAAAGATAGGCTCCTTGAGCCCTTTCACAAAGAGTGGCTACTTAGAAAATGTTTGTCCCATGCTTTGTGTTTAACCCTAATTCTTTGCGTCCTGAGTTGACTCACTCCTCGAGTCCATCACGAATAGTGATTGTTAAAATACCTGTCCCAATACCCTTTATCTCAGGGCCTTGCCATTCTGATCCTCCCCAGGATTGTCTCATGGTTGGGTGGACCATGGTGTCCTTCTGAGTCGAGGCTGCTCACAGGCAGACCTCTGGAGTTCTCTTGGGTGCTCCTGAGAAATTCAAGCCTCTGGGACTCACTCTAAAAAGTGCTCTGAGATTCAAAGTGCCTTCATGCACTCCGGGCAGCCACCTATAATGCTCCTGAAAAACTGGTAGGCCTATCTTTCTCTGTAAGAGTTGGCTCTTACTTTTCTGTGATCTCCTCGAGCCCCTGAACACTGGGCGGGGGTTGGGGGGGTGGAACATCTCATCTTCAAGCCCCACAATGCTGGGCACCAAAATGTCCTGTCCAGCAGGGCATTAAACAGGGGTACAGAAAGGTCACCTGAAAGAGAAAGTGGGGAAAAACAGGCCAGCACAAAGATCAAATTGCCATTTTTACTTTTTCACTCAGGGGTTATATACACAAAAAAGCAGGATGTAGGGAAGGGGATGATGCAGGAGCAGAGGTGTTCAGGATGAGTACAGATATCTTCCAGAACAGAGTGTCAGTTGGGTGAAGGTTCAGGGGACAAATCACTATAACTCTGCCTATGATTCACTTGTCCTTATCTAAGTTGGTACTATCCACCAAGGCTACCTATCTACAAGTTTTATGACAACTTGAGCTTGGCAACTTTTCACCAAAGTGGCTTGTTTACAATATCTGTTTCAGTGTTTTTCCACAGAGACCCAAGAGTTTGTATTAGCAGGCATTTATGTCAGGCCTATGGCTGATTCTAGGCCTTCAGTGTATAAGCAGGGTTGCTCCTGACAAACAAACATATAAAAAACAATCAAAAAAGCAAATATTGTTATGGTCCAATACTGTATGGAAAGATCTCATGTCAGTTCTGTAAACTGCTGGATTTACCACTGGATTGATATTTATTGAAGTAGCATGCATGGTAACCCCTACCTCATCTTTAATTCACAATTAATTTTCATGAGCTATTTGGCTTCTTCATCCTGTTTTGTACTGATGCCATGGTACTCCTACTTCCTCTTATTTCCAAGGCCTTAGTAAGCTTAGCTTGGGTTGCTTAATATGGCTCAAGCTCAAGAGAAACATGGTCATGTTCTAGCCTGATGTGCTTATCTTTATAACTTGTTCACTGCACTTCTGACATACACTCTGACAGCATAAAAGCTTTGGTCTTTTTGTCCACCATCACCATCTACCAGATGCAGAAAGGGTTGGGTGAATAATCTCTATTCCTAGTATACTTTGTTGCAGGAGATAATTGCATACTACATACCCAGCTGAGGTAATTGCTTACTTGTAGGGCCAACTTAATCTTTTGCTTGTCATTGTCACTAATGCCTTCCCTATTTTTGCACTTCCCTGTTATTTGAACTACAGTTCAGGCTTTAAAGTTTTTAGTAATTGCTTTAGGGAATATAAAAGCAAAAAATTCTAAGTGTGCTGATGTACAGGTACAGCCTATTTGGAAATAAATTTAGCTGTTTCTCAGAAAATCAGGAATAGTTTTACTTCAAGACCCCTCTATACTACTCCTGGGCACATACCCAAAAGATATTCTGTTGAATTCTATTCTGTTCTGTTGAATTCAAGTGTACATTCTATACCGCATGTACACTTGCTCACCTATATTCATAGCATTTTCATTTATAAGAGCCAGAAACTGGAAACAACCTAGATGTCGTCCTACTGAAATATGAGTCAAGAAAATGAGATACATCTACACAATAGTGTACTTGTCAGCTATTAGAAATAAAATGAAGACATCATGAAATCTCTAGGCAAATGGATGGAATTTGAGAATTTCTTCCTGAATAAGGTGATGCAGAACCACAAAGACATCTCTGATAGATACTCACTTATAGGGGGACATTAGCCACAAAGTCCAGGATAACAATCCACAGATTCAAGATACCAAAAGAGGGCCCAAGGGAGGACATGTGAATATTACTCAGGAAGGGAAACGAAATAGTCATAGGAGGTGGGTGAAGAGAGAAAACTGGGTGGAAAGGAAGTGAGGATGTGTATGGAGATGTTGATTAGGTATGGGGGAGCAGAAAAGAGTTGGGAGTGAGAATCGGAAGTGTTGGGGGGTATCTCTGAGACCAGGTGAATACATGTAATGAAGAAAGCTACAGGGAGTCTATGGGGGTTGACCTAGCTGTTATTCCAACTACTTGGGAATATGGAGATTGAAGTGACCACCTCCTGTAGACAAGCAGAACTTCCAGTGGAAGGAATGGACATCAACCCACCCCAAAAAAACCTTTAACATAAAATTTGTCCTGCCTACAAGATATATAGAGATAAATATGGAACAGAGACTAAAGGAACAGGTGATCAATGACTTGTTCAACTTGAAACCCATTCAAGATGGGAGAAAACCTACTCATGACATATTTTTTTTTTTTTGAGTGCTGGGATTAAAGGTGTGTGCCATCACTGCCTGGCTTACTCATGGCACTATTAATGATACTCTGCTATGCTTACAGACAGGAACCTAGTATAACTGTCCTCCTGAGAGGCTTTATGCAGCAGCAGATGGAAACAGATGCAGAGACCCACAGCCAGACATCAGGCAGAGCTCTGGTAGTTGCATGGAAGTGTGAGAGATAGGATTAAACAAGCCAAAAAGGTCAAGGACACCACAAGAGTCAATTAATCTGGCCCTACGGGCTCTCACAGAAGCAGAATCACTAAACAAAGAGCATGAAGTGGCTGGACTGAGGCTCTCTATAAATTTGTAGAAGACTTGCAAATTGTTTTCCATGTGGGTCCCATAACAATTAGACCAGGGCCTGTCTATGACTCTGATGCTTGTCATTGGATCCCCTTCCCTTACTTGGACTGCCTGGTTAAGTCTCGGTGAGAAAGGATGTACTTATCCCTGGTGAGACTTGATTCCTCAGCGTGGGGTAGTATTCAATGGAGTCTTCTCTTTCTCTGAGAATGTAAGTGGTTGGTGGTAGGGACTCATAAGGATAGAACTGAGAGAAGAGGATAGGGATGCACTTGGGATGTAATGGGAATAAAAATACATTATAGAAAAAAATTAGATGACAGTGAGTGCAGGGATAGCTATTTCTCAGTGAGTTATATGTATGCATGAGATTATCAAAACGGGAGCCATTATGTGATAGCCATTTTCTAATGAAAAATACATAAAGAAAAAATTGTAGTGAGACATGGAAGTGCTGTCAGATGGTGTCCACTGGAATATTTAGATAATTCTATCACCTATCATTCCAAGAGATGTACTAGGAAGCAAACTCTAGGTTTCCAAAAATTAGAGATAATGAGAAATCAGTTATACAGAAAAGTAGAAGATAAAGAAATTCTGGATTAAAAATTATTAGGATACATAACTTTCTGACTGTTAGAAGGGGATTATTCAGATAGGAGGGAAATATCATGACTTCAATGGCCCAAATGTGATGAATGGGTGCTGTGATCCACATTATTCTCCTGTTGAGGTTACCAGATAAAGTAAGAAAACAGGGGCTAATGTACATAGCAGTAAAATCTGTTACCAACACTATGCCCATTCCTATCATAGGAACAGACACTGTCAATTCAAGACTTTAAGGACACACAGAACTTCCTTAAGTTCTCATAGAGCAGCTCTCACCAATATCCTTCCTTTTGATTTTAAAAGATTTATTTATTTTTACTCTTTGAGTATTAGTGCTTTGCCTTTAAGGATATGTACCATATGCATGCCAGGACCCTTTAGAAGGCAGAAGAGTGTGCTGAATCTCCTAGATTTGGAATCATAGATGGTTTGAACCACAATGTTAGTTCTAGGAACTAAAGACAGGTTCTCTGCAAAAGAAATAGGTGCTTTTATACACTGGGCCAGCTCTCCAGTCCATCAAATCTCCTCTTAGTTCCACCAGATATCACATTGTCATTTATCTTTAGTCTGCCTTGCCTGCTTCTTTATTTGTTTCTGTTTCATTTAGTGTGTATGCTTGTGAGTGCACATGTGTGTGCACAAGAATGTGCAAGTGCACATATAAGAGCACAACATGTATTAGTTCTTTCTTTCTACCATGGATCAAAGCTAGATTGTATGAGTTAGTTCTTTCCTTCTACCATATTGGTCTCTTGTATCAAAGCCTGATCATCAGGCATGATTGGAATTGATTTTTTTTTCCAGTAAACATTGGCTTCTTCATATTATCAACTCTCATTTTGGGAACTTTATGCCTAACTCTTCTAACAGATTGTTCCTAGTATTTAGCATTCAACAAACTTCTCCATATATCTGGTAAAATTTTAAGGCACTCCCTTAAAACTACATGAGAACTAAAAATTTTAGTCATGTAAACTCCAAATTCCTTAACATAAAGTTAGTCTCTCTATAAAGCCTGGTCAGAGTGTTCAAGTTTTCTGTATTTTACATTTTTATTGGCTGAACTTGAATTACATTAATATTTCTGAGTGTATTATTAATAACTTAATGACCAGTCAGAAATATTAATGTAAGTAACAATAAAGATTTCAAGCATTCTTCATATGTTTGAGAATTGCTTTTGAAGATGTCAGGGAAAAGACATCAAAACCACCAGTGTCTTTCTTCATGACAAGAAATTTTTTTTGGAATCTTGTGTCAGAGCATTGGAATTATTTTACAGGTAGATACAAGATAATCATTGAGTCATTCATTCCATATAGATGCTTTTATTGAGTATTTATTATATTGTCAAACCAAGTAGATACTAAAGATTTGTTACTGAATGAAACAATTTTCATAGAATTAATACTTCAGTGGAGAGTACACTAGAGAAGAATCAACTTTTTAAAACATAGAATGTGGTGGGGAAGAATAAATGGAGCTTATCTAAGTAGGAAAGGTAGCTGTGTCAGGGGTGTGTTGTGTTAGTTTGTCTAGGCTAGAAATAAAATCTCTATGGAGCAAGTGCTATTAGAGAAAGAAACTAAGATGGACACCTGGATTCTATTCTAAAGTGATTGTAAAAATTTAAAAATTTAAAATATGTGTAGACTAAAATTGGGATGTTTTAAAATACATGTTTACAGATATTTATCTTGTGAAAATTTCATGTACAATAAACACCAGCCTGTAAGACTGGTGTTATAGTGTAGTATAGATGTAGTGTAGATTATTCCCAAATATCATGGGAATAAACAGGAACTTTCCTATTTGATCTGTGTCTAACTCCACAAGATGAAAAGATCATACCTAACATACCCATCAGGGCCAAAACATGTGCTAGATAGTTCATAGGCCCTAGGGAAAAACCTACCATCATTATTTCCCTCAGTGGACAGGACATAGTATCAAACCAATTTGCAATGGCTTATCATTGGATACATACATTAGTACATCTCCCAACCCTTATCATAAAGGTCTCCTTTTGTAGTAGTGATTAGCCAAAAACAAAAAGCAAATAAACAAAACACTTGCCAATGTGCAGAGAATTGAAGACTGTGGAAGGTTCAACAGTATATGTGACTTCTATTACCACACCCACTTTTCTCCAAGCTCAGAAATCATTGTGTGAGAATTATGGTGGATGCTACAGATAAAGAGTATTTTCAGGGTACAATAAAATGATGGCAAATTCAGCCTCAGGTGAGCACTTTGGCATCCACTTGCTCACACCAGACAAAATCCTAGCACAGAGAAGGAATATGGGCATGAAATCGACAGATAACTGAAGAGTTAATGGTAACTTAAAACTTCCAGAAGGAAAGTAAATCCTCTGTAAGGGCAAGACCCCTGGTATGTAACCATGCTTCAGTGGAAGCCAAAATATTAAGTATGTACAGGTAGGACAAGATTGAAATTGATAAAAAAAAAAAAGAAGAGTTGAATGGGTAAAGGATGGAGTTAAACTGAGATGAACTCAAGAGTGGCTGAACATGATCAAAATACATTGTAAAATGTTCTCAAAGACATATTAAAATTATAAAAGAAAAAATGTAATAAAATATAGTATCTATGTGTACTGGAAGACAAAGGAGATTCAGGCAAAAGGAATAACAAGAAAGTGAATAACCAAACCTCAGATGATGGACATATTGGTCTTGGGTAGTAAACTGTCATTATTATGATGAGTTTTACAAAACAGGTTACTCTAAGAAAATATTTTCTTACCAAGATGTCTCTTCAGAGTACCCTTGATCTCATTATTTCTGAGGCTGTAGATGAGGGGGTTCAACATGGGGATCACTACTGTGTAAAATACAGACATCACCTTGTTTTGGTCTGTGGAGTAGCTGGACTTGGGCATCACATAAATGAATATAACAGTTCCATAGAACAGAGTAACTGCAGTAAGGTGGGAGGTGCAGGTGGAGAAGGCTTTCTGTCGACCTTTGGTGGAGTTGCATCTTCATAATGGTGATGAAAATATAGGAATAGGAGATGGCTATGACAAACACTGTTATCATTG
Organism: Arvicanthis niloticus; assembly: GCF_011762505.2. Taxonomy (NCBI): domain Eukaryota; kingdom Metazoa; phylum Chordata; class Mammalia; order Rodentia; family Muridae; genus Arvicanthis; species Arvicanthis niloticus. The sequence goes on along the minus strand of NC_047658.1, from coordinate 76,312,430 downwards.
TGATAAAACTAGCAGAAACTGATGTAACAACAACAGAGACAGTGACGTCAGAACAAGAGAGTTCCACTAAAGGAGCAAAATCACAGTAAAAGTGATTGATTCTATTTGGTCCACAGAAGAACAAAGAAAAGTAGGAAAGAGTAAAAAAAGAAGCATTAAGAAAAACCCTGTATATAAGATCCTACAACCAACTGGATACAGGCTTCTGTGGACATTTTGGTAAAATAAAGCAGTGGGTTGCAAATTGCTACAAAGCGATCATAAGCCATGGCAGCCAGAAGGAAGCATTCAACTGTCCCAAGAAAGCAGCTGAGCCAAACTGTATAGAACATCCAATGTAGGAAATGGTAATTTTGCTTTACCAGGAAGTTAACAAGCATATTGGGTGTAACAGATGATGAAATGCCTATGTCAACAGAAGCCAAATGGCTGAGAAAGAAGTACATGGGGTGATGGAGCTGGGAAGAGACTCTAATGAGAAGGATGGTACTGAGGTTCCCAAACACAGTCACCAGGTAGATGCACAGGATGATGGTAAAGAGGATGACTCTAAGAACTGGATCATCAGTTAAACCCAGTAAAATGAACTCTGTCACTGTAGTGTGGTTTCCACTCTCCAGGAAAGCCATGGGTCAGTGTAGCTGCTGCTAGATACAGGCTGTGAAGGAGACAGTACAAAATGGGATTTATAAATAGGTCACTTCATTTCATTTAATCAGGGCATGGAGAGCATCACACACTAATATATTATTCAAATCATTGGGTCAACTATTGATATTTTACTAGCATTGTCATTATTTGTACATTCATGTGCAATAATTATTTCAAAATTATTTAAGCATAAATGCTAGAAATGTGTTATAAATAATAAATAACTTTTATTTACATTTACTTATAATGAAATATACAAGATTGTCTTTAAGGCTAAAGTTTAATATTATGAGACTTGGACCAGTAAGATAGCTTGGTAGGTAAAGATTGTTGCAACCAAGCCTGACATGTTACAAGTAGAGTTTTATACTTGGAACCCACAGACGGGAAGAAAGAACCAACTCCTGAAGGTGTTCTTTGTTACCCAAACATATGCTATGTTACCAGAACTTCCCTTAAACATATATATATGTGTGTGTGTGTGTGTGTGTGTGTGTGTATGTGTTATATGTGTGTGTGTTTTAAACATATATATGAATATATATATCTCAAAACAGGTTTTTGATCTCCACTCAGCTCACTGTTTTTTCTAACAGGAGTCTGTAGTTCCAGTTCTCAGGACCCAGCACTCTCTTGTGGTCTTCAGAGTCACCAGGACACACATGTGCTACAATGTGCACATGAGGCAAAATTTAAACATAAATTAAAAATAAGAAATCTTTAAAAGAGAAGTAGATATGAACACCAGGTGGGTTGAACTTATAGTATTTCTTTTAGAATCCAGGCTATAAAATGATGGGCAGCCACACAATTGAGGGCTATATAAATTAAGACCAATATCAGAGTGGAATTTCAGCTTTCTGATGGCTAGTACAAAGTCTGTAAAACTGAATAAAGATCATGTTAAACTTAAAAATCTGACTTCCAGTTGTAAACTCATTCAATATTTTAAATTGTTCTAAATAGATCATTGTTGATTAAAGTAATTTGAAATATCAATTTTATCATCATATAAAATATAAATATATAACATGTTCTTAGTAATTTGTTAGACACACTTACTCCTTTTCCAGTGTCATGGTGTTTTCTAACTGAAGGATTTTCTAATGAATTCACATGATTTTTAACAAAACACACTGCTCAGTATTCAACCTCAGAAGTTAAGAAATTTACCAAGACTCACCCAGCATGGGGCAGATTGACTATTATCCCTCACACTCCACACTTACATCCTCATTTTTCTGCAATGATGCCCATGAGACTGGCACATTCACTCCATAAACAAAGCAGGTCATTGCACAGGATTTTCCCTGTCAGTAAGCCGCCAAGTATTTCAAAGCTAGTGAAATTTTAGCCTATTGGTGAATGCTACATGTATACAGCTATGAAGGTCATATTGGTTTCTGGTCTTATCAGTGGATGGGAAAATAAGGAATCTATGAAAACTTGTTTTGACACCTGATTATTCTGAACAATTTATTAATAAACTACAAGGAAATTCTATGAAAGTTTTTCCCCCATTCTGTTATATACCTGCACAATTCCATCTGACATGTTTCTCCACGATGGTTTGAAATACAATACCTTTCAAAGAATAAAATATCTCTGTTTACCAACAAAGTCAAAACTCTTACCTCTTAAAATAAGAATTCATTTTAAAGTAAGAAATTCAAAGTTATTATTATGTTATAGATATAAATCTCTTTCCTACTGTCATCATTTATCCCTGAGGATAAGTCCCTGCAGAGGCTCTGGATTCCAGTGTGAATTCAAATCATCAGTCAGCATTACCTTTGCTCTAATGAGTACTGAGCAGGTCATCTCACACAAACACCTTTTCAAGGAGTCTGTCAATATCTTGTTTTCCTCTGTGTGTGAATACTGATGTGCTTTTACTTGGTGATTATGGGATGTACATGATAACAAATTATCTTAGGTAAATATTCCTGCAAGTTTATATTTGTTCCAGGTTAGTTTAGAGAATATATAAACAACTCATTAAAATGGACCATTTTTGTTTCTTTCATTCATGTATACCAATTTTTCTTTTAGTATTTTAGTAGTTGATGTAATATACTGTATTAGTTACTTAGGTGAATATAGGAACAGATGAGATTCAAAATTGAGAAATTCTTTGAGGAACATACAAATTTTGTAGACAAGAGTAAAATATCACCATTACTTAGAAAATACTTCATAGAAATAGTTATGTATAATTTCCATTAATAATTAACATTATAAATTCATACCTCAAATGTGTGACATGTGGTTTCACCTTACATGCTATCTTGGAGGATGAAAGGTAATTCTCCCCCTGAGGACTAAGCTCAACATTCTCCTGAATCTTACTTTCATTAACTTCTACAGTGAACCCTTGATAGAACCCTAAAAAAGTGGTTGATCCTGAGCAACAGTCAATTTTCAATCAAAGTGTTTCCTGTCCAGCTTAGCATTACAATCTTCTGAGTTGCTGTATCCAGCAGTGGTTGGAAACAGAAGCAGATACCTGCAGCCCAACATTGAAGTGGGGCACCTAGGGAAGAGTTGGGGGAAAGATAGAGGGCCCAGAAGTAGATTGGAACTCCACAGTTAGACCAATAGAGTTGACAGACCTGAACTCTTAGGAGTTCTCAGAATGTGAGCCACCAACCAAAGAACATACAGGAATTGTTATGGGGCCCTAACCCATATGTAATAGACAGGCAGTTCTGTCTTCATGGCTCACCTGTCTGGTCTCAAAGGGAGAGGATGTGCTTAATCTGGCAGAGATTTGATGTGCCAAGGTAAAGGGACACAAAGAGGGGTCTCACCCTCTCAAAGAAAAAGGGGAGGAGGGAAGAGGTACAGTGAGGGAGGGACCAGGATATGGGAGAAGCTTTGGAAAAAATAAAGGAATAAAACAAACAAACAAACAACAAAAAACAAAGTCCTGTCTATGCTGGCAGAGGAGAGGCAGAGATATGACCAGCACTGAAAACTTTCTGGTACACCAGCAGAGAGAATGGATCAGTGAATGACAGAAAAGACTGTGTATCAAAAATGGAATATCTGGATTGATAGTGACATTGCCCTCTGACCTTCATATGCATACTATGGCATGCACGCACCTGGATTCACATGAACACATGCATGCTTCTTGCAGGCACACATCATTCATCAATAGACATATATAACAACCAAGACTCCCTTTTCTCAGTTACATATTTATGCTTGATGTAAATTGTAAGATGGTCTCATGTAATTCAGGTTTAATTTGAGCCTGCTAGACAGTTATGGAAGACTTTGAACTTCTAGTCTTCCTGTCTTCATCTCCCAAGTACTTAATTTACAAGTATCCAACACTCAGATTATGTGGTATTGAGATCTAGTACAGTACTTTATGAATGTCAGGCAAGGATTCTACCAGTTAAGCTACATTAATAGGCCATTATCTTAGTTTAGTTAAATGATTTGTACACACACACACACACACACACACACACACACACACACACTTCTGTTTTATAGATGACAGTGAGGAGAATTGAGCCTCAACCACTTTTCTAAATGCATTCATAGATCAGGGTCAGAATTGATTTAGGATTATTACTTAGGACACATTGGATGCTAGAATGTATTGTTTAGATGACTGTCACCAATGAGACTACAAGCCAGATATGAGAAAATCGTTTATTCACTCTTTTCAAAAATATATATTAAGTGTTGTTGTAGTCTAGAAACCTGCTGAGCACTATAGATATGATAAAGGAAGTGATCTTTTAGGAAATTTGGAGTTCATTGGGTAATCCATAGAAAAATAATATTATATACATTGGCCCCTTAACCAGGAGCCCCAGATACCGTGCCATCTAAGCACCAAGACTGACTGTACCCTCATGTTATTGAAATCAAGGTCAGGTACATTTATTTTCATTAATCACAATCCCTTTGATTTGAGATAACATAAACTAAAACGGAAGTACAGAAATACATAAATATAACCTGCTGAGGTCTCTTAATGTTGCTTCTGCGTATATGATTTCAATGCTGACCACTTTGTATTGGATAACAAATTAGAGTACTCATCTCCAGGACAGACTAATTTTTTCTTATTACTCATGAGTAGCCTAATCAATAAAAGGCAAATCATTCCTAGTATAAGAAACCTAACCAGGTGTCCAGAGCTAGTAAGTTTATGTATCTTAAAGAAAAACCTACTATTGGCACTTCACTAGATCAGCTTCTAATTACATTTTAAATCTTTTTTTTTCCTCCAACAGATACGTGAAGTTATCACTCCACATAAAAGAAACTGTTATCATCAGCAAATGGAGACTCATTACAGAAAATCATAACCAAGACATTACTTCTCCTCCTGGAAACAGTAACTCTGTTGTTATAGTTGCTGAGAAAACACAGCACAAGAACCTCAAAACAGTAATTATGAACGCCTTAAGGGCTTTAAGGATGATGTAAATAAATGTCCTAATGAAGATCCAGAATATACAAAGAATTGACTGAAGTAATAAAAATCAAGATATGAAAGTAAATCTAGTATGGAAATCAATATGTAAGTTTCTCAGAAAGACAGGAGTCAGTCTACTCAAGATCTAGCCTTACCACTTTTGGGCATATACCCAAATGATGGTTTATCTTACTACAAGGACACTAGCTCAAGCATGTTGATTGTTATTTTATTTACAATAGTCAGAAACTGGAAGCAACATAGATGACGCTCAATCAAAGAATGGATAAAGAGAATGTGGTACATTTACATAGTGAATTATTACTTATCTGTTAAAAAGTGGTATCATGAAATTTATAGACAAATGGATGGAAGTAGATCTCATTCTAAGTAGTGTAACCCAGACTCAGAGAGATTGTGCATTCTCTTATATGTGCATATTAAACATTAAATAAATGATAAACACACTATAATCCTTAGACCTGGAGAGCTTAGGTATTAAAAAAGGGGACTAGGGTAGACACATGGATCTCATGGTATGGAGAATAGAATAGATTTTATGGATAGACTGGGAAGCACTGTGAACTGCATGGAGAAGATCAGGTGGGGAGTGTGAAAGAAGAGGAGCTTTTAGGGAGGGAATACAGGAGAGAAAACTAGATTGAGGCAGCATTTTGAGGAGTAGTATGGAAGTCTAATGAAGTAGAAACTTCCAAAATATACAAGACTGAACCTAGCCATGTGTTGAAATAATGAGGGAGACACAGTCCTAACTAGTCCTCTCTTGTCACCAAAGGAAGCTTCCAGTATTAGGCCTGGATTACATCCAACTGAGTTATTGGCTAAAGGGGGTGGTCTGTAAATATATTGCTCTACACAACTGATAGTAAGGCCCTCTGGATGAAGACAACATCAATAAAAATATTGAAAATGGAGAGGTTGAGTTGGTGCCTACACTGAACCTTCATCTCTATGTGTAGTTTCATTGGTATAAGATGATATATTCTGTATAGTAAAAAGAAACAAAAACAAAACCCCTTTGATTTTACAAAACTGTATTGCCTGAAAAATATGATAGAACAATGGTGGAACAAACTCATGGGAAGTAGCCAACTGACGTCTGATTTTACTTACAGCACAGTTCAAGATATGTAACCAATATCTGACACTGCTTGGGTAGTAAGAACCAGACACTAAATAGCCATTAAATCTAGAATAAAGCCAAATAATACTAGTTTAAAACCAGAAAAAGTTGTGATACGTTGATACTTGGATGATATCCTGCTATGTTTATAAATCTATGACGATCATGGATCAGCTATTATCAGAGAAGCTTCCTCCTATAGTGTATGGGAAAATACAGCAACCCACAGACTTTCATTGCAAAGAGAATGAAATGCCTTGGAACACTGAACCCTGAATGGGATGTTTCCATCAAATCCCTCTCCTCAGAGCTCAAGGATCACTATGGAAGAGGAGGCAGCAAAAGTATAAGAACCAGAGGGGAAAGAAAACACCAAAATAACAAGGTCCTTTAAACCAATATTAGCAAAGATCACATGAAACCCATAGGGACTGAAACAACATGCAGAGGACATGTATTGATCTGCTACAAGTCTTCTGTTTATGGATCATCTTCCAATTTAGTGGTTTTATGGGATCCTGAGTAACCAATGTGGTGGGGTAGGTCTTTCGATTCTTGTGTATTTTTTTTGGTTTCCTTTCCTTCTTTGGTGTGTTTTTGTCTGATTCCAAAATAATAGTTTTGTTTTATCATATTATGTTTTATCTTTTATATATTTAAAAAGTGGATGAATGGATAAAAAGCTAACTACAAGGGTAAAGGCTAACATCTGAACTGTCATTTGTACCTGCAAGAAGAATAAAAATCAGTTTTTTTTCAATGGAGTAACACTGTGTATGTTAACTGTAAGGGGAGGGAGGCCCCCTGAAGTCAGTACAGGATATATCCAAACACCAATTTCACAGCACAATGGAGATTTATTACCCTGGAGGGCAAATTTGGGGGTGGGCAGAATTGGACATCAAACAGCAAGCTTTTTTTTCAGTAGTGATTTGTTTAATTTTACATCCTGATTGCTGCCACCAGCCTCCTTTTTTATCTTTAAAAAACTCACTCCTGCTTAACAAAGCAGAAGTAAATTTTTAAGGAGAAAAGAGAACGACTGTGCTAGGCTGAGTTCCAGGCAGCAAAATTGTGGGTATTGGAGGAGCAACAAGATGGGCCCCAAGAGCGAGTTCTGAGCTACTCATCAGTTTTGTATTCCTATGGTTCTCTGGCAGAGGTTTTGATGCTAACAGTGTCCAGGCCAGCTTTGACAATCAAGTGGGACCTTAGACCCTGTGGAGAGGACTGAAATGCATGAGAAAATAAGGAGCACAGCAAGTCAAGAAGTCTGATCAAGCTTGCAAAATTTTTATTGTTCCACAAGTTACTCTAAAACAGGATATGGGGAGGGGTAGGGAAGGAAAGAGGGCTTTGCAGGTATAGGAAGCTAGTTGCAGCTACAGGTCTAACTAAGTTATTCTCACAAAGCCTTTTCATTACCAGGGGTTCTAAAAAAACATCTATCTAGCAGGATATTGGCTAATCTAGAGATCATGAGGAAGGTTACTAGGTGGGTAGCTATGAGGCCTGTTTGAAGTTCTGAGAACTGACAAGAGAATCATGGAAGGTAAGTAGAAGAGAATAGTCGATAGGAGAGCCAAGGAGGAGTGTTTGCCAAGAGTAAGGCTGCCATGGCTTCCCACATAACAGTGTATCAATGTAAGGGAAAATAATCTTGGATTTGAAAGCAGAGAGCAGGTGGGACAGACAGAGACACATGATGTCTCTGAGAGGGGGAAGCTTTGGGGAGAGGGGTCCGCTTTTCTTCAATACTTGTGCCTATAAAATCATAAGGGGTCATTTTGTTTGGTAACTGTATGGACCAGTTCTGAGTGTTTAAGATGAGGCATTAATGTTGTATGTGAGTTCACATTTCCAGTCAGGTGGAGAAGCACTTCTCCTTTGCTAGCGGTGGGCCAGGAACCAAGGTGGAGAATCGTGGGCATCTCCTAGGTTTTTAAAGAGCCAATAGAGAGGTCTCTGGAAGGAAAGGGTTGTTACACAAGCTCTGAAGGGAGGAAATAGAAGTCTGAGGAAAAAACCAGGACCTGTTGACAGGATTTTTGGACTGTTTAAGAATAGACACCAGATTTGAGGGAGAGACCGACCATAAGGAGTTCTGCATGTATATCTACTTCTTATGCCTTTTCTTGGCTCTTTTCCCTCTATTGGTTTTGTTCTACTGCAATTGTTAATTTTTGTTTTATCTTATTTCGCTGTATTAGTATCACTTAGAAGCCTGTTTGTTTTCTGATGAGAATACAGAAAGGTGACGAATCATCATGGATCATATGTTCGGGAAGAACTAAGAGGATTAGAATGAAAAAAATCATAATCAGGAAATATAATGTGAGGGAAACACCCTGTTTTTCAATGAGGACTAAATCACACACTAAAAAAATAAATAAATGCTAAATCTTATGAAATACATAAATACATGGATTAGTAACCTTGTCTGCAAATGTGACACTCAGGGTTTTCATAAAATATAAGTTGACATCTCTGGGAACAAGTATTTTTCCAATGTTGGGGTTTTATTCAACTTAGAGAGTTAATAAAAGCATTTATTCTTCTTAATTTCTAACTACTAAAAGTACATTTCAAAGAAAATTCATGAAGAAGAGGCAGAAGGAATGAAGGAGTCAGAGAATGACATGTGAAGTGAAACTGTTGTTTGGCATGTTATGAGCTCTTGTTTTTATGAACTTATGATCTTGTTATGATCACCTCAACAAGGTCTATCCAAGAGTTCCCTGTCAAGACTGCATCATGGATGAGGTAACAAGACTGTATCAAGGGGTACATGATGTTCCATCATCTATAACTGCAGGAATTATTGCCAACTCATGGTTGCTGGTTGTAATATTCTGGCAGAATATAGCTACTGACAAAGTGTTTTTTTAGTAACTCCTCACCCATGTTCAGGAAAAGACTCTAATTAAATTCATTGGGCCACTGTTACAGCTTGGGTTCGTAGTTAAGAAAATGCCTCCATCAGACTGGGTAGCTTTCTGAGGTGTGGTACGGATAATGTTTGATGGTGACAGGGTCCAGCTCATTTTGGGTGATGCCACACTGAGCATGGTTCTTGGTTACTTAAGAAGGCAGAATGAGCAAATCAAGGAGAGCAAGCTACTTGATCCCTAGCTGATGGTGTTGTTCAGTCCAGTAATAGTTCTTCAGGAAGTGGAGCCTGGCAGTAGGAAGGAGTGTGTTTGGAGCAATATTTGAGATGCCTCCACTTCCTGATTATGCTTTTGTTTTTGGATTGTAGATGAAATGTGACCAGTCAACTTCATGTTCCTTTTCTTTGCCTAACTTTACTATTGCCTATGCCTTCCCTGCCACAATTATTCTATCTCTGAATAATTGTTAGCCAAATCAAGCCATTTAGTAAAATAAGAAAAGAAAAACATTAGCACATAATATATGAGAGAATCAACAGCAAACTTTGCCATGCAGGGGACATAGCAGACATCTCTATTGACTAAGCACTTTTGTTTTGAAAGTGTTGTACTGGCAGTGTACACAGGATATGTTTATTACGAAGGCTCTGTGTCTCTCTGAGATGCAATGTATGTTAAAGTAGCACCATATGTGTTTTCAGAGTCCTTCAAGTTTTATTTAAAGTTACAGAAATCACATTGCTAATGAAGTATGTGGCATAAGCAAGGTGTTATACCTGGTCCTTCTATAACTAATCCATTCTATTACTAAAATATTATTTTGGGGGACCAAAGAGACAGCACAATAAGTACAGGTACTTGCCATCAAGCCTGATACACCTGTGTGGTCAATGCCCAGACCCATACAGTAGAAGGGAAAAACTGATTCCTCCAATTGTCCTCTGACTTCTATCTCTGTCGTGTGATGTTTCCTTTAGATAATAAAGAAATAAATAGCATAAGTATGATTATTTTGATTATAAAGCAGTATTTAACACACCACAGCTGATATGTTCATTTACAAAGATTTAGGAAAATGGAGGTTTTCTACAAGACAAATTTTGTCACAATTATTTTATTAACCCTTAATATTATAGAAGGTAATACATATTATATAGGACTAATTTTGAAACACCTTTTCTCTTCCATTGATCTATGTATCAATTCTTTCACCTGTGATTACTTTAGATTTTTGGTAACCTTAAATTCATACAGAGAAAAAAAAATCTCTGATTTTGCTGTTTTATAAATTTTGTATTACTAATTCTGGTTACCTTTTACATTTATACAAAATTTCCTTCTTATTTTACACAAAACATGATTGATGACTTAGAACCATCATGTCCTAAATATATACAGCATTTAATGGGAATTATTACCTAAATAATATTGGGGTACACAGTCCATAAATATGGTATATCTCTTTGAATTAATAAAAAACTTATTCAATTTTCTTTCAAAATTTCAGCATTTTATAGCTACTTTTAATTTTATTCTTAAAAATATTTTTCAACTGTTTCTGCATTAATATTTATTGTTACATAAAACAAATTATTTTCCTATATGTTAGACATGTTAGACATGTTCATATAAGTTAGTATAGAACAAATAAAGAATAAATGTAAATAAAGTAATACAAGTCTTTTCAAAGTAACAATGTTTATTATAAAAATGATTGTAATGTAAAATCATAGAGTTGTATTATGAAGACAATCATTGTTAAATGTATTGACTATTTACTAAATCATCAAAGGCTTTAGAAATTTGTATTTATCTATATATTTTATTTTATGAAGTATCAATTGGTTCTCTCTCTCTCTTTCTTTCTCTCTCTCTCTCTCTCTCTCTTAGTTTTTCAAGTTATGGTTTCTATGTGTAGTCCTGTCTGTCTTGCCATGTAGACCAGGCTGCCCTTGAACTTACAGAGAACTGACTGCATCTGCCTCCTGATTTCTGGGATTAAAGTTGTGTCTACCACCCCCAACTTACAATTAGGCCTTTTATAATTTCAATTTCTATTTATATTGAGTTATAAATATGAAGTAAAATGTGGAATTCAGAGATTTCTCTGGGGTTAGGCACATTGCATTTACCTGCAGAGGACCTGCCTGCATTTGATTCCCAGCATGCTCATGTTTTTTTTTTCTTCACAGCAATCTAATTTTACAGTTCTTCAGACCCGATGCCCTTGTCAGCTCCTCACAAGCACCAGACATCCACATGGTGCATGTATGTATAGTAGACAACACACATATAACTAAATACAAATAACAAAAATATAAAGGAATATCAGATATAAAACTGGGCAGGGTAAGCTCTGTCTACTACTTTTCGTAGCCACACTATAAATGAATGGTCACAATGCTGTTCAAAGCATTTACTTCAGGGAAAGACAGAAGGATAGCATTTCAGCTTTTCCATGTTTAATAAACAAAAGTTTCTTTATTGGTGATGTTGATCTTAAAATCTGTAAAACAGAATAGAAATCACATTAAATTTACAAATCAAACTTAGTGTTGTAAGCTCATTATTTTAAATTCTTCTAACTATATCATTGTTCTTTTAAGTTATTTGAAATATTAATTTATCATCATGTAAAATATGAATAATTAGCACATCATTCACAATTTTTTAGACACACCAACTCCTTTCCCAGTGTCACTCTGTTTTCTAATTTGGATGTGATGGAATGAATTCACCATGATTTTCAACAAAGGACACTACTTAATACTCAACCTAAGATATTAGAGGATTTACCAAGGTTTACATAGCAAGAAGCAGATTGACTGGCTGTCATTCCTCACATTCTATACTTACTTACTCCCTATTTGTCTACAGTGATTCTTGTGATGCCTGGCACATTCATTCATAAATAATGCAGCTATTTGAACATGCCTTCCCTGACAGTAA